>NC_140588.1:727822155-728451762 GCF_964204655.1 Triturus cristatus
GCACATAATCCACTATATCAAGCTTGGGTTGTCTGAGAGGTCTCTCCCATCCTTCCCTTACTAGACATAGGGGTCCCTTTACAGGTTGCCCAAACAAAAGTTCAAAAGGGCTGTAGCCAACCCCCTTTTGTGTGACCTCTCTGTAAGCAAACAGAAGGCAGGGTAAAAGGATGTCCCATCTTCGCCTAAGCTTGTCTGGTAAACCTTTTATCATCCCTTTTAGGGTCTTGTTGAACCTTTCAACAAGCCCATTGCATTGTGGGTGATAGGGTGTAGTGAATTTGTAGTTCACACCACACTCCTTCCACATTGCAGTCAAATATCCTGACATGAAGTTGGCACCTCTGTCAGAGACAACCTCCTTTGGAAACCCCACTCTGGAGAACACTCCAAGTAGGGCCCTTGCCACAACAGGAGCTGTTGTGGTCTTCAGGGGTATAGCTTCTGGGTACCTGGTGGCATGGTCCACTATCACCAGTATGAATCTGTGCCCAGATGCTGTTTGGGGGTCCATTGGTCCAACAATGTCTATCCCCACTCTCTCAAAGGGAACCCCCACCACTGGTAGTGGCATTATGGGGGCCTTTGTGGTGCCACCTGATTTGCCACTGGCTTGGCAGGTGACACAGGAGCGACAAAACTCCTTGGTATCTTCTGACATGTGAGGCCAGTGAAAGTGAGGGACAAGTCTGTCCCAAGTCTTACTCTGGCCTAAGTGTCCTGCAAGGGGAATATCATGGGCCAAGGTAAGAAGGAAGCCTCTGAAACTCAATGGTATGACCAACCTCCTGGAAGCACCAGGCTTGGGGTCTCTAGCCTCTGAGTACAGCAGCCCTTCATCCCAATACACTTTATGGGTACCTTGAGCATTCCCTGCAGCCTCAGCAGCAGCCTGCTGTCTGAAGGGTTCAAGAGAAGGACAGTCTAATTGTGCCTGCCTCAGATCTGCCCTTGAAGGCCCCCCTGTCCCAAGAAACTCAACCTGGTCAGGTTCCAGTTCTTCTAGGACAGTTCCTTCAGGGCTCTCAGAATCATCCTCCTGTGAGAGCGGATTCTCTTCCTGAGCTAGGGGGGAAGGCACTGCCTTAACCCTACTGCTCTTTCTCTTGGGTTGTGTCTGGTCCATTGTCCCAGGATCCAGCGCTTGTTCAGTGTTGCATTCATTTGCCTGTGACCTAGTCACAGCAAGGACATGTGCATCTATTCGCAGCATTTCTGCATGGGTCCTATACTCCACTTCAGCCCAAACTGAAGTTTCAAGGTCATTTCCCAACAGACACTCTACAGGAAGGTCTGAACTTACCACAACTTTCTTGGGGCCAGTTACCCCTCCCCAGGAGAAGTTAACAATTGCCACACTATGGGAGGTAGTGTCATTGCTAGCGTTGGTCACTAGGTAATTCTCACCTAGCATGATCTGTCCAGGGTCCACAAAGGCAGGAGTCACCATTGTGACACTTGCACTTGTGTCCCTGTAGGCCTGAGCCATCCTATGGTTGATTAAAGGAGTCTGTCTGTACTTGCCCAGGTTACTGGGGCTCACAGTAGAGGACAACGCTATGTCCCCATCACAGATCAGAACAGCCTGAGTTGGTATTCTGACTAAGCCAGAATCCACTTCAGTTCCCGGGGTTAACCCTATTACACCCTTTTACTGGGAACCACCACTTACAGCTGGACTAGGGGGTACAGTTGCCTTAGGGGCAATGGTGGTTGGGGGCTTGTCCTTTTTGGTGCATTCACTATACCAATGGGAATTTGACTTACAATAGTTACACCAAGGTTTCTTTTGGCCATCTTTCTTTTTATCCTTTTTGGGACCACCCTCCACCTGAGCCTTTTGGGGGCCTGGTGAAGACTTCTGGTCTTTTGCTTTCTGCTCATTACCCTTCTGGTCTGCCTTTTTCTGATCACCGCCCTGGTTCTGGGTTTTCTGTTTAACTCTAGTCCTGACCCACCTATCTGCCTTCTTTCCGAATTCTTGGGGAGAAGTTAGGTCGGAGTCAATCAAGTGTTGATGCTGCAGCTGGTTTTGACAGTTGTTAAGGATTTGTTCTCTCATGATCAAATTATACAATCCTGTATAGTCCTTAACCTTACTACCCAATAACCAGCCTTCCAAAGCCTTAGTGGCACAATCTACAAAGTCAGTCCAGTCCTGAGTCTGTCTCTTCTGGGTATCCCTGAACAACAACCTGTATTGTTCAGTGGTTAGGCCAAACCCATCAATCAGAGCACTCTTCAGGACAGTGTAATTGTCAGCATCCTCATCACTAACTGTGAGGAGCTTGGCTCTACCTTTCTCAGAGAAGGAGAGCCACAAGATAGCTGCCCACTGACTTTGGGGTACCCGCTGTACTTTGCAAGCCCTCTCCAACCCAGTCATCCATTTGTGGATGTCATCCCCACACTTGTAGGGAGGGACAATCTTGTTCAGGTTTCTATTGTCATAGGTCCTGTCTCTATCCTTGGGGATAGTGCTGCCACCAGTGGGTCCTAACCCACTTAACTTTTGCTCTCTGGCCAGAGCAAGTCTCTCTTTGGCAAGGGCAAGTTCTTCCCTTTCATTCCTCAGATTGACTTCCCTCATTCTGGCCTTATGATCTTTTCTCTGTGGAGAAGTCATTCCCCTGTGAGAAGAGGCATAGGAGCTATTAGAGACATGGGAGTGGATAGATTCCCTGGAAGGGGATCTTCCTCTCCTACTTCTCTGGTTAAGTCCACTTGAGGGTCTGAATGGGGGGGACCCCATCCTGACTCCCATGTAGGCTTTAGTTAGCCTGGCTAAGTCTCCTAACTTGGACCTGGCTGTCTACCTCATCTCCTGAAGTCCCTTCTGACTCATCTTGATCAGTGTGGTGAGGGGAGTCTTCTGTAGAGGGCAGACCCTCATTTGTACCTAAGGTACCATCCTGGGAGGCTCTCTGAGCATCATACTCTTCTAAGATCTCCACTGGGTAAATGAGGGTAGGGTTGGAACCCTGTTTTAACTTTCTGGAGGTACACAATTTTCTCATCTCTTGAAAAGTTTGGGTATCATATCTAGCGGGTATCTTTCTAGGATATTCCCCTCCTGAGAGAGAATCATCTTGATCTCCTCTCAGAGACATGATCTAGTGAGGGTGTGGTGTGTGCACCTACCTACACTAGTTGTATCTACTAAAACCTCTCTAGTGGTTGTAGTCAGGGTGTGCTAGGCCCTTCAACCTACAACAACTAAGTTCAGTAGAACTTAAGTATTCTAAGATTTTGTTTTATATGTACCTTACAGTACCTAATGTGATCTTTCAATTTGATATCTCAAGATGATAATGGTATCACAACAGCAAGCTCTGATCCCAAACGCTGCTCACCAATGTGAGAAGTTGGCCTGATATATGATGTCACTAGTTCTAGTGTACACCTTGTATCAGTCCAAACAACCCTTATGGTGATTGGTTGTAAAGTCAACCTTATAGACCAGCTATCCTAGTGGTAGCATGGACAAGAGCAGTCTTAGGCTAAACTCTGTATGGCATGTGAAGCCAGCTGTTAAACCATTATAATCCCTTGAATACCAAATGAAAGGACACCACACCAGGTATATATAAAATTAGAATGTATTTATTCTAACATATACCCTCAGCACTCTTTATGAGTTCAGAGGTCTAAGTACAAACAATTTCTTTAGTAGCATACGTTAAGTTACACAGGAAAATACAGTTCGGCCCAGGGGCCACGCAAACCATATACTAAGAAAGTGGTACAAGTACCACGTCACGAACAGGGAGTAGGCCTAGGGCCTAGGGAATCGCTGGGGCTACACTACCCTACCAATAGTTAGGAAGTGGGAGGCCCACGGGAAGCGTGTGCAGTGTGGAAACACACACGCCGGTTACATTAAAGTCAAAGGGAATGTAACAGTTAGAAATAGGAGGAATAAGGACACTTCCGAAGTAACTAGGAGGAAGCAACTAAAGACTTAGACACTTGGATAGTCAATATCCACTGGAGCACCGGAGTACTCGCGTTACCTCACCCACAGGAGACGGGTGCATAGGTGTGAAGATGTGACGGGTATCGTCGCTGGATCCTATGGATGCCTGAAGAACAGATGCTGGCAGGCGGCCAGGAGGAAGATGTCCGGTGGATCCAAGGATGGATCTCGAAGGAAGAACACCTGCAAGCAGAGGGGACAAAGTCTGGGTCACTAGCCAGTGACCGTGTGGAACCAGGAAGGAACCAGGCGATGTTGTGCAGAGAACACAGGTGATGTCTTGAAGCTTGTCTCTGCAGCTGCGTGGACCAGGAGGCGTCGAGGACGACCAGAACCAGGGTACGAGCTGTCCCATGAAGGATCTTGCTGATGGCGGAGTCGACGTCCCGATCGGAGTCAACAAGACTTGGCAAAGGCAACCCACGCGGAAATAGAAATTCGCATCAGGTGCAGACCAGGAAGGTCTGAGGTGCTTCTCTTTCACAGGGAAGCAAGGGCCAGTCTGGTGGAGCCAAACCAGCGGTGGAAAGTCAAGGGTTCGTCGTCTCTGAGGTTACTAGCCAACGGGCCAGCAACCGGACAGACGCGTCGAGCAGGAAAATGCAGAAGGGCCCCAAGCAGAACTCGTGGAGTGTGGAGGGCCGATCTTCGGTGCAGATGGTGCTCGGGGTTGGGGCTTCTCAATCCCCAGAGCACAACTTCGAGGATGCCTCAGAAGCTGCGCTGGAAGCTACTCGCCAATTTTCCCAGGTAGCCGGTCCCACGTCTCTCGTCGCCTCCACGGATCTCAGCTTGGCTGTGGATGTGGATCAGGGTCGGAGAAGTCTGGAGGTCAAGGCGCTGGTCGGGCTCTGCATTTGGTTCCTCGTAGAACTTGGGCAAAGCAAACGGCAGATCGCTTGTTGGTGCCTGTTTGCACAGGGTGGCCACTCCTTGGCCACAAGGGAGATTCTTCAGTCTTCTTGTCGTCGAATGTCGAAGGTCCAGAGTTTCGTGTCTAGTTTCAATTCAGGATAATCCAAAATCCTAGGGACTCAGCTCCCACTCTTATACTAATATGGGAGGCTGGGTTACCTGCTAGGTCCCTCCTATGGGTGGGATCAGGGAGGGGGGTGGTTACACCCCCTTCTCTTTGTCCAGTTTCGTGCCAGGACTGGGGCTGGAGTGCCCCAGCACCGGTTTGAACCGGACTATGCATGGGACACCTTGTGTGCCCCAGGCAGTGTCTTGTTTCTTTCATCCCTCCCTGCCCCAATACACTAAGCCCTGTCTAGGGTGGTGCTAGCACCTCCCAAGGCAGGAAACCTATTGTCCAAGTCTCCCTCGCTGGAAGGACTCCCAGCAGCAGGAGGTCAGACTTGTGTCCGTGGCAGCAGCATCCATTTTGTGATGCTGGGGCTCTGGTTAACTTTAACCGGGTAGTAGGACTTCAACATGTCTTCTCCCTCTAGAAGGTGGGAATACTATCCTCATCGCCAGAAATGGTGTGGGGGTAGTATTCCAAAGTGTCAGACACCTTACACGACATGTTTTGATAAAGCCAAACCATAGTTACCATAACCGCGAGGATTATGAGGCACTTTAAGAGTATATGGTAGGCGATATCATAGATCAGCTATAAGGACATGGTTCCGAAAGCTGCAGACAGGCTCAGCTCATGCTAGAGCACCATCTTACATGTTACCAAGCACTCTGCCTCCAGGATTGTTAAGGCCTGCCATAGGAGTGGCTTAAAGGTTACCCATGTGTCTATATATAAGGTAGGTACAGGAATACTATACCTAAGCAAGGGGTGATTACACGACCTTGCCCCAGCTGAGTGATCAGCCAGTTGTGTCATGATGGGAGGTCAGCCAGGGGTGGCATAATACATGCTGCAGCCCCTGGTAGGCCTAGTGTACACCCATGCGCTGGGTACCTAAGGTACACTGTACAGGGCCCTATAAGGTGATCCTTACCAATTGGGTTATGTACCTAAAGTACATAGTATGAATTTAGAGAGAGAACAGCTGGGCTGTGGGTCTGATTAGCAGGCCCACAGCCACATCTAAGTCGAAAACCAGTGAAGCAAAAGCAAAAAGTGGGGGTGACCATAGGAAGCAGACCCTACTCTCCTACAGATACCATCCCCCGATCCGTCTTGTCCAGCAGCTCCAGCAGCTGGGGGTTGCAGACTTGGCACTTAATCTTTTGGCATCTTTTTTAAATGACAGGTCACAGACGGTCATGATAGATCAGTTTTTCTTGGAGCCCATAATGATTCCATGTGGGGTCCCACAGGGCTCATCTATGAGCCCGACTCTGTTCAACTTGTATATCTCCACACTGGTAAAACGTATTAGATCTTTTGGACTCCAAGCTATCTCCTATGCTGATGACACCCAAATCATTGTGTCTATCTTGATGGACATAGGTGTGACTGCCTCCAACTTTAAAAACGTATGCAGGCAGTAGCTATATAGATGGAGAGAAACTAACTATGAATGGGAACAAGACGGAGGTTCTGATTTTTGGTGGGCAACTCGCTGTGTGGTCCAATCTGTGGTGGCGGGACAGGTTGGGGGACTTGTCTGCTTCCATCTAGAGACTTTTTTTCTGTTCAACTGCCTCTATTTGACTGTCTTGGTAGAAAACGACCAGTAGAGGTCAGTAAAATAACAGAATCACTTTAGCATACTCTATGTTCCAGTCCATAGAAATTGTCTTCCACAAGCACCTTTAGACAATAATATTTTTTTCAAATCTTGTATTTTCAGTGATATGACCACCGAAGGCCCAGATTTTATATTAAAAACAGAGCTTTAGACTATATCATTGCCTGCTGAAAGGCAATATTTCTCTCCATGTGTTTCCATACCTAGCGTGTCAAGCAGTTTAGTGCTTACTTTGCCTTCATATTAAAGAACAGTAGATGTTTCAGCACCCAGGCTAATGTTCTGCATAGTTAAATACATTTAAGGTCCCTAAGGCGAGACCGATTGCATTGCAAATGCTTGTTAAAACCTGTTCTCCATCACTTTTTGGTCTACATGGGTTCCCTCAGACGCAACTTCCCGTGTAGTAATTTTAGGTGTCAAATCAAACAAGAGGTCAAAGCATCTTCAAAAGAGCTGCTGACCACTCTTCTGTAGTTTGGAGTATTCTCTCTCGACTCTCCAATAAAGCTGTTCCTGTACTGCAGCATAGACCAAAACTTATTGTAAGTCTCTGTCACAGGTTTTACAATCACTGCAGACTCGCAAGTATTTTTACGATAGTCAATTTTACTGTGCATATAATAAAGTTTCACTTTCAAGGCGGCTTTGGCTTTCGAAGGTAGAATCAGTTCACATCAGTATGAACTCTAGTCACTATTCACTTCTTCTCTTAGTCCCACAATGCCACTCCAGGAAAAAAAACTTTGGTCACTCGAAAGAAAGAAACGAATACTACTCTTTAGGAAAGTCGCCTGTATATAAGGAAACGCGCAGTGACTAGACACACCGGAGTTTCAGTGCCAATACCAAACATGCCCCCAGTGAACCATAACTGGCCAAGTGCTCAATCTTTCCCCTGGTGTATACAGTCCCTTAGAGCTCCCAATCAGTCAAGTGCAAAAATGTTAAACGCAGCACTTGCCTGAGACCACAGCCCTCCCCTTGGGCCGTGGCAGACTGGACTGGACTGCACTGCCTTCTTCCTGTAGGCTGCCGGGTGAGCGCTCTGTGTGACCCTGATGGTTCCTCTCATTGTAGAGTCCTTCCTCAGGTCACTTTAGGCACCCCTCTCCCATGTCTCTGTTCCTTTTTGACTCCTCCTATGTCCTCTGTACTTCCTCGATGTCTCTCTCGCCTTGCTTCTCCTCCTCTTTCTTTTGTCCCGATGATCCGGAAGTGTCCTCCATCTCCTGCTGGAATCCTTATGCGATGGCTAGATATCTCATTGTTTTATTCGTAAGCTGCAATACCACATCCATCTTGAAAATCACATTGTTACCTTGCTTGTCCTATCTGAAAGAAAACGTAGTGATAGATTTCTTACCTTAGAATTACCCTCACCCGTCAGACTGGATCTGGATAGTTTTCGTCAGCAGTACCCCTGCGCGTCGGAAGGTGGCGTCGTGCGGCTCCACGTCCGTCGTTGGCGTCGTGATCGCTGAGATGACGTCGCAGGAGCTACTTAGACGCCGCCCTTTGCCCTGACGTCAGTTCTTTCTTTTTCCGCGCCAGCAAGCGCAGATCCGGACAGAGCGCTACCCCCAGTCTCTTTTTGACTGAGTTTTTCGAGGCCTTTTTTGTCTCTGTTTTTCTAGTCGATCGACTGCTGGTGCCGTAGGGATGTCCGGCTTCAAGTTCTGCGGGGACTGTCATCGCAGGATGACGGTGACGGACCTGCACCGCTTGTGTCTCTACTGCCCGGGGCGCGACCACGATCCCAAGTTGTGCCCCGACTGCCGGGCCATGGCGCCGAAGACTTTGTGGAAGCGGTCCCGAAAGTTGCTTGCAGTCTGGCAGTCGGTTCCGCGCCGCTCAAGACCCCGGTCCCGCGCAGCTCAAGACCCCGGTCCCATGGGAGGTCGAGGGACCGGTCGCAGAGCCACCACCATCGTTCGTCTGGATCGAAGTCTTTGCACTTGGGGTCAGGTAAAATGAAGCATCACAAGAAGTCGAAGAAGCGCCATTGCTCTCCGACTTCCCTGCCGCGTGACGTGGCTGAGGGTGCGAGTGGTGCCTCTCCCACGGCTCAGGCGGAGCCTACGCAGTGCTGTCGGCGTACCCGCCCTTCCAGAGCCCGTCAGCAACTCCGGCCCAGCTGCAGGAATTTCTGTCAGACATGGCTCTCCTCTTTGGGCCGTCGGGCCCCCCCAGTGCACCTTCGGGCCCCGTGGGCCCGACTGGAGGTCCTCGCCCTTTACTGTCGGCGGCTCCGGCATCGCTGTTGGCTCAGGTCCCGGCGCCGCAGGGCTCCCTTGGATCCAAGCGTGGATCCCAGTCAACGCCGGTTGACCTTGTGACACCTCCACCAACCCCACCGGCACCACCTCCGACGTCGCCTGTCCCGCCGGACGTCGGTGTCCCCGGTTTCAGCCCCGATGTGGATACGGCGCGGGAACGGCGTTGTCCGATTCCAAGGCCGATGGGGGATTTCTATCCCTTTGTCCAACCTCCTTATTTTCAGCCTGTCCATCAGCCTTCGGACGAAGGGGAGGACTGGGAGGGGTCTGAGGACCTTCTCACAGCACAATGTGAGTTTGACCTGGACTGGGTAGAGGAACTGGGGGAGGCTAGTGGTCTTGATACCTCTCCTGACCTTGGCATGCTTACTCCTCCTACCGTGGCTACGGAGGAGGGTGCAAGTTATGCAGTGGTGTTGCGTAGGACGGCCGAGGCCCTCCACCTCGAAACTCCCTACAGTGGCTGCCAGGACTAACCTCCTGACAGAAAGCTTCAGCCTGCAGCTACCTCTGCGGACCCACTGCTGCCCTTTAATGATGCACTTTCAGACGTTCTTTTGGGCACCTGGTCCAGGCCCAACACAGGGGCTCCTGTGGATAGGTGGCCCAACGCCATCGCCCGGCCCCGGGCGACCCCCTTTTCCTTTCCCAACACTGCACCCCTGAGAGCTTGGTTGTCCAAACCTCTGCTTCCCGAGCGCAATGCCTACCGCACCACCGGACAGGGAATCCAAGAAACTGGAGCAATTTGGTAAGAATATTTCTTTCGTCCGCCAGTTTTTTAGGGCTGAGGTCTGTTCACACTGCATTCCTATTGGGCCGTTATTCCCACTCTGTGTGGGATACGGTGGCGCGTGTGCTGCCCCAATGTTGAGGAGGCCCGGACTGTGCCCTCTCAAGCTATTGCTGAAGGGAGAGATGCAGCCAAGTTTACCATTCATTGTGGCCTTGACACCGCCGACTCGCTGGGCAGGGAGTTTTCCACAACAGTGGCGCTCCGCCGCCACGCCTGGCTGAGGACAACTGTTTTTTTGGGGAATGTCCAGAACACCCTTATGGACATGCCCTTTGATGGCATTTGCCTTTTTGGCAACAAAGCGGATAGTGCGTTGGAGCGCTTTAAGAACTCGCGGGCTACGCCATGTCCTTGGGCCTTACTGCCATGCTCCCTCCTCCACGTTCTGCTTTTTGTGCCTTTCGTGGCCACGCAAGGGGCGCCCGACATGTTTGCTTCAGAGCCACAGGCCTGCGCAGCAACAGTCTGTGCGCGGCCGCGGACGTGGGAGCTTCTGAGGGGGTACCAGGTGCGACTTCGGCACGTTGATGGAGAACTCCAGCAAATGCAGGAGGTTGGCCGTAGTCTGGAGGTGGGAGATGACTGCCTTCAACAGCCAGTCTTCGAGATGGGGAAGACTGAAACCCCTGATCTGCGCAGATAAGCTGCGACCACCACCATTACTTACGTGAACACCCGAGGGGCGCTGGTAAGGCCAAAAGGGAGCACGGTGAACTGAAAGTGCTCGTAGCCAACCGTAAACCGCAGGTAACGCCGGTGGGACGGCAGAACGGGAATATGAAAGTAGGCGTCCTGCAAGTCTAACACTACCATCAAGTCTTGCGGGCCTAGGGCAGACAAGACCTGAGCCAATGTGAGCATCTTGAACTTCTTCCGGAGGAAACGATTAACGTTCCGAAGGTCTAAGATAGGACGCAGGCCCTTGTCCTTCTTTGGAACCACGAAGTAGTGGGAATAACAACCACGACCTACTTCAGGCGTCTGAACGTGCTCGATGGCCCCCTTGGCCAAGAGGGCCGCAACTTCCTGCTGGAGAAGCGTCAAGTGATCCCCCGACATGCGGTGATACTGAGGTGGCATGGCTGGAGGGGTAGTCTCGAAGGGGAGGGAGTAGCCCCTTCAGACAATTTGCAGCACCCACTGGTCCGAAGTGATGGTGCGCCAGTGGGGGAGATGGAGAATCCGTCCGCCCACTGGCGTTTGATTGACCTGAAAGGACGGACTAGGATGGCTGGCCCCCTGAACCACCTCGACGGTTCCCACGACCGCGGCCGCGCTGAGGAAGTTGCTGCGCCGGCCTTTGGCCCTGCGAACATAGTGGGGCGCCCCTTGCACGGCCACGAAAGGTGCGAAAGGCAGAAGGCGGAGGAGGCTGAGTAGCCGACAGGCCCAAGGACTTGGCCGTAGCCCATGAGTCCTTAAAGCGATCCAGCGCACTATCTGCCTTATTGCTAAAAAGGCATATGCCATCAAAGGGCATGTCCATCAGGATATTCTGGACATCCCCCGAAAAGCCAGTTGTGCTCAGCCAGGCATGGCTCCTAAACATCACCGTCGTGGAAATCGCCCTGCCCAGCGAGTCGGCGGTGTCAAGCCCACAACGAATGGTGAATTTAGCTGCGTCTCTCCCAGCAGCAACAGCCTGGGCGAGTACTGTCTGTACCTCCTCTGGACAGCTAGGCAGCACCTGCGCAACCGTGTCCCACACAGAGTGGGAATAACGTCTCAAGAGGCATGCGGTGTTCACCGACCGGAGCCCTAAGCTGGCATCTGAAAACAGCTTCCTGCCAAGCTGCTCCAACTTCTTGGATTTCCTATTCGGAAGTGCGGAAGGGAACGCGCTTTGGGACGCAGAGGCCTGGACAACCAAGCTCTCAGGAGTGGGGTGTTGGGAGAGGAAGAGGGGATCGGCCAGAGCCGGGCGATGGCGTCGGACCACGTTCCTGTCCACAGGATCCCCTGTGTTGGGCCTGGACCAGGTGCCCAAAAGAACGTCAAAGTGCGTCATTAAAGGGCAGCAAGGGCTCTGAAGAGGTTCCCGCCGGCTGGAGCACTTCTGTCCGGACGTTAGTTCTGGCGGCCACTGTAGGCAGTTCGAGGTGGAGGGCCTCGGCTGCCCTATGCAACACCACTGCGTAATTGGCTCCCGCCTCTGTAGCCAAGGTAGGAGGAGACAGCATGCCAAGGTCAGGCGAGGTGTCAAGACCACTGGCTTCCCCCAAATCCTCTGCCCAGTCCGGATCATAAGCACAGTCCTGTGCGAGATGGTCCTCAGACCCCTCCCAGTCCTCCCCTTCCTCCGAAGTCTGTGGAACAGGTTGAAAACACGGAAGACGGACATAGGGAACAAATCCCATCGGCGTCGGAAGCGGCGTCGAGCGCAGTGTCTCGTTCAGGGCTTAAGCCGGGGACAACGTCGTCCCAAGGAATGGGCAACGTCGGAGGCGGTGCCGGTGGAGTCGACACCGGTGGAGGCGTAACAAGGTCAACCGGCGTCGACTGGGGTCTGATCCCGGATTGCATGGGGCCCTGCGGCGCCGGGACCGGAGCCATCAGCGACGCCGGGGCCCGGGGCGATGGAACAACAGGACCCCCAGTCGAGCCCGCGGGGCCCAGAGGTGCACCGGCAGGGCCAGACGGCCCAAAGATCCAGGCCATGGCAGCAAGAAACTCTTGCACCTGGGCAGGCGTCGCCGCCGGACCCGGGAAGGGTGGGTAGGCCGTTTGAGACGTCCTCGGCTCTGCCGGAGCCGCAGGGGGTGGCACCGCCCACACCCTCAGCCGCGTTGCGCGACGGGCGATGGGAAGTCGAAGAGCGAAGACGCTTCTTCGACTTCTTCTTGGAATGCTTCGACTTACCTGACCCCGAGTGCAAAGACTTAGATCCAGAAGAATGATGGTGACGACTCTGCGACCGGTCCCTCGACCTCCCACGGGACTGGGACTTTGAACGGCGCGGAGCCGACTGCTGGACTTCCAGAAACCTTCGGGACCGCTTCTGCAATGTTTTCGGCACCATGGCCCGGCAGTTGGGGCACAACTTGGATTTGTGGTCGCGCCCAGGGCAGTGGATACACACGCGGTGTGGGTCCGTCACCGAGATCATGCGGTGACAGTCCCCACAGTTCTTAAACCCGGGCATTCTTACGACACCAGGAGTCGATCGACTTTAGAAAAATGGAGACAAAAAGCCTAAAAAAAACTCAGTCAAAAAATGACTGGGGATACTAGCTCTTCCCGGATCTGCGCTTGCTGGCGCGGAAAAAGAAAAAACTGACGTCAGCGTGCGTGGGCGGCGTCTAAGTACTGCCTGCGATGTCATCTCGGCGATCACGATGCCGACGACGGACGCAGACCCGAAGACGCCACCTACCGTCGCTCAGAGGTACTGCTGATGAAAACTTTCAGGATCCAGCCTGACGCCTGGGGGTAATTCTTATGTAAAGAATCTATCACTACGTGTTTCTTTCAGATTATCTGGGGTGTTCTTGCCTGCTTTCTTAAACACTTATAAGAAGTTATTTTCATGTTTTATTTTACCAGCTTCCTATGATGGCAGATAGTGAAGTTTCTCCTGTGAACTCTATTTGAGCACATGCTTCCTTATTATTCGTGTTGAAGGTTGTTTTTCTGTTTTTTGGTGACTATAACAATTACCATTGGAATGAGTGAGTTACAGGTGCTGTTTTCTGAAAAACTCTATATTCTTTTTCTTGCAGACAGCTTAGTATTGCCAGTGATTGCCTAAATTACTTTCAGGGTTCTATAGCACTCAGAAGAACTCACTGCCAGTTTATTTCTATCATACCCTTCCAAGATACAGGAAAGGTTTTTACAGGCCTAGATGTACACTTAGCTACTTTGTGGAGAGATCCACAGTTTTTCTCCGGATTTTCAGTGTGAAGTAATGGAAAGCAGCCCAAAACCAAACTATTTCAATTTGGCATGTGCTTTGCTTTACTCTGTGTTACGAACCAACAACAGAGCAGCTTGCATGTGTGGGGGTTTATTGAGGCAGCTACCCCTGTGCTGCTGAGAGGTGTTCAGGTCTTAATTGACCATGCATAAGTTTGCTTAAATTTAGATTTGGATGCCAGGTAGAAGGTGTAATTTGGTAGAGCGGTTCTTCTACAGCTTGTGGGTTGAAATATGATGTTTCTTATATCTTCATTACTTAGTTGCTACTTTTATGAGACAAAAAATAGTCTGTGCGTGGATTACGACACTAGAAATGAAAATGACTTACCTACATTCTGATGGATACTTGAGGTGGTTGTCATTCTGTGTTAACATTCTTTCTGTTTGGCAGCTCTCTCTGCTTTGTGCTGGCATCACAAAGTTGAGGCGGCTTAAGTTTTATAGAGTCACTAAGTCACTTCCGTCTGACATTACAAACTCTGTGATGGAAACCATTTTGGGACCAGAGAAGGATACTACCAGATCCAGTGTGATGCTTGACGCAATATCTAAGATTAGAAATCTGCAGGAAGGGGAAGTGTTCTTCATAAATGAAATTTCTTCGGTGTAGGAAAGTGGGTTTCTGTTGCAGTAACCCCCCACTTTTTGCCAGACAACTCATGTGCCATGGGTCCCTGCCAATCAGGTTCCCAGGGCCTGTGTTCTTTCCCCAAAACTGACCCAATTGGTATCTCTGGCCACAGGTCAGCCCCTGGTAAATGGTAGCACAGGTACCCAGGGCACTGTGACCAGGGAAGACCTCTTAGGGCTGCAGGACTTATTGTGCCACCCTTAGAGGCCCTATACCTCTACACACACACTCTGCCTTTGCAGGCTCAGCGTTTTGGTGCAGAACAAAGTGAAGAGTCGACATGGCACACACCTTTGTGTGCCATACCTACAACTCACTGCCCTGGCATAGATCAGTCACCCCTCTAGCTGGGTGCACTATACCAGTGGTGAGGGTACAGTTGCACAAGCCCTGTATCCCTACAGGTTCTAAGTCCGTTCTTAGACATTGTAAGTGCAGTGCTGCCATTAGGAGTATAAGGTGCTGGGAGTTTGTCATTACGAACTCCACAGCACCATAATGACTACACTGAAAACTGAGAAGTTTGGTATCAAGCTTCTCAGCACATTAAACCTACACTGATGCCAGTGTGGGATTTGATGAAAAATGCACACAGAGGGCATCTTCGAGATGTCCCCTGAAATCTAACCTACCACTAGTGTCCAGAGTTAAAGGTTCCTTTCAGCTGCCACCACCAGACATGTTTCTGGTCCCCTGGGTCGAGAGCCTGCTGCTCTCTGGGGCCTGAAACAATGCACATCCTGGAACGAGGTGTCAAGCCTCCTCCCCCAGGATGGGCAGGGTTCACGAAGGGGTAGCTTCAAAGGCTCGCCGCCTTTGTGAGTGTCCCCAGGCTACTTGCTGCTCACGGCAACTGGTCCCCACTGTTTCTGACCCCCACTTTGGGCAGGAGAACCAGCGGGAAAAACAAGTGAGGAAGAGAGGTGTGCCCACCTCTGCCAACTCCACCCATCAGGTGGAGAAGGTGAGGTGAAGCACAACTCTCAGTCCACGCCATCTTGAAGATGGGGGGACTCAGCCCACCAGGAACCTCCCACTGGAGGTTGGCATAATAGGGGGTGCACCCACCCCAGGGAAGAGACCCATTGGTCCCTGCCTTTTACCTACCTGTAATGCCCCTAAATCTAGTATTTAGGGGCACCCCAGAACCTTCCTTCCTCAGACAAGAACCTGCAAGAAGAAGAAGGACCGCACAGCAGTGCAACAGCTAACAAGAGGAAAACGCCCACTGACTTGGCCTCAGCCCTACCGGCCTGTTTCCTCCTCGAACCTGCTCCTGCGAAATCCCAGTGTGTCCTGCAGCCAGCATCCTTGAAAACCCCGGAGAACCTGCCTGCCTTCAAGCACAAAGACTTTGTCTCCCGTGAACACCGGATTTGTTCATCTGCAACCTCTGGCTCCGGCTGGACACCGCAAATCCGCCCCACTCTGCACCCACCGTCCACGGCCCGAGCGGGGAAACACCATGAGGCGGTCACCCTGGCGATCCTAACCCGAGATCCGGGGACCCCTGCCTCCAGCCGACGCCTGCAGCCTAAATCCAGAAGGCCCCCCCCCCCTAACCGCGACCAGGAGCTGGTAAGAAGATCCAGCCCTAAAAGTCACCCATGCACCCGACGCCCCATGGCCTTGTGTGCCAAAACCGACAGTGCCTAACCAACCCCTAACTTCCCAACTTACCTCTCAAAGTGGTGGTCGCGCCCAGAAGACCTTCGTCCCCAATCCTGCAGTGGCTGTCAAAACCGGAGGTTCTTCATTGAAAACAACAGGGTGACGTTGAAACAGCAATCTGCACCCAGCCGCCCTAGTGCCAATGAGGGTGCACCTTTGGTGCTACTTTGTTTCCCCGTTTGCCCTGAGCTAAAGGCCAGGATATTTGCTCAAGTGTGGAGTTTGAGAAACTAAAGAAATTCTTTAAAATTGCATAATGTAACAAAAACGATTTTACTTACCTGTTTTCAGTAAATGTCCCAAAGTAGTATCTAGGTATACTACTCTGTGTAAGCCTAGTAATCTCAAAAGTTACTTACCTGCTATTTTATTAAAAAGCCTATTCAAGTCTATGTACTACATTTCTCTGCATCCATACTGTAAATCAAACCAAAGTTCATATACAATTATCATTCAAACTGTATTTCAATTGCATTACTACTGTAAAGTATTTATTGCTTACCTGTGCCAGGCTTGCTTGATTCTAGAAAATAAAAGAAAATTTGTATACAAAAACAATTTGTCTGAAGTTCAGTCTTTGAGTGTGTGAATTAATTTGCTGACTGAGTGTGTACAACAAATGCTTAACACTGTCCTCTGATACTGCCTTACTGCTCGACCACACTACCACAAATAGAGAGTAAGGTGCCATCTAACTCTACCTCTGCGTACCTTTGGGGTTCCACTGGACTCTGTGCACACTATACCTCACTTTGGTATAGTATATACAGAACCAGCTTTCTACATTTGGGTATGTAACTTTTCCATCTGCCTCGATACAGTCACTAAGATTATGGTCCATGGATCAATTTCTTTTTTTTTGATAATCAAATTTTTATTTTCTTGTGAAAGGACAAAAAACTCAAATATCACATACAACAGTCCGATTGAACTGGCATCAAAATGACATATCATGGGATCAATGACAATCAATAGCAAAATCCCCATTCCCCCCCCTTTGCCTCCCATTCCCCCTACCCATACTCTCCCCCCTAGAATAAGCCCCCTAACCATTTCCCCCACACCCTGCGAAACTTTTTTGGGCATCCCCGTGCAGCATACAACGTCTGTTCTTGTGCGGCACACCAGTCCACGCCCCCTCTCCATTTAGCACATTTGAGTGGATCGATCTGCTTCCAGGAAGCTGCGATATCCCTTTTAGCCATTACCAGAGCAGTAGTTAGGAATTTTTTTTCATTGCAGGAGCCATCCAAACCATCTGTTATCCCCAGCAAAGCCATTTTGGGGTCATGGGGGACCTCCCACCCCAGGACCTCTTTTAATTCAAGTTCAATCTCACCCCAGTAGCTCTCCAAGAGCGGGCAATTCCATACCATATGGAAGAAGAAGCATCCGCGGAAAGGCCTGCACGATAGAGGCGCGCCGGGGTCAGGTAGGCGGCATGCAGGTAATAAAGCTGGATGAGCCGCAATCTAGCCGATGTGGTGATCGTCCTGGGGGCCATAAGGGCGTCCCTCCAGTCAGCTTCATCCAATGGACCCACCCAAGTCTCCCAGCGCTGCCTCAGTCCATCCCAGTCCACCGGGGTGTTATTAACCAGAGAGCGATAGATACGGGAGATTACTCCCTACCCAATACACCCCAGCATCGCCTGAGCCTCAGGCGGGCTGTGGTCGTGAATCCGTGAATCCAGAGGGACATGAGTCTGGACCGCACGGCGCAGCTGGAGATATTTATAGAATTGCAAAGGATGCAACGAAAATCGACCCTGAAGCTCCTTAAAGGAACACATTTGGCTCCCCCGCCACAAGTCACCCAACCGAGAGATCCCAAGAAGGTCCCATGCTCGAAACCCCTGTAGCCCCGCTACCTCCCGCAGTCAAGTACCATGCCAAAGTGGTGTGACTAGGGTCAGTGTCTTCGACCAGCGGGTATGCCGTAGAGCGGCATGCCATGCCAAGAAGGGGGCCCACGTAACGTCCGAGAGCGACAAAGGGATCACCGCCCCGTAGTGCATATTTTGAATGGAGTACCTCTAACCTATAGGCCGGATCGTCCCACCCGCCTGAGAACCAATCATGAACCACCAGAAGCCGAGTTGCAAGATAGTACAAATAAAGGTTGGTCATGCTCAGGCCTCCGTCATATGAGGGAATCCGACAACGGTCCAGGGCCAGACGGGGCCTACCGCCACCCCAGATAAACTTAGTCGCAATCTTGTCCATATCCAGGAGCGGGAGAAGGAGCAAGGCGTGTTCTGTGGCATGTATAGGAACTTAGGGAGTATCATCATCTTATAGAGTGCTATCCTCCCCAGTGGGTTCAGTGGAAGCGACTGCCACTTCACCATGTCCGATCTGGTCCTATTAACCACAGGAGCCACGTTGAGGGCCCAGCAGAGCTCCGGAAGAAGGGTGATCCAGATCCCCAAATATTTAAAGGAGAGTCTCCGGAGGGGAATATCAGACTGCCAATCGAAACATTCCCTAGACGGGTGCAGGGGGACCAGGACAGATTTTTTGGGGTTTAGGTGAAGACCGGATGCCTGACCGAAACGGCGAAGAATCTGGCGAACACGAGGGCCCGAAACAGCAGGGTCTGAGATATAGAGAAGGACGTCGTCCGCGTACAGGGCGATCTTATCAGGGACCATACCCGGCCAATCCCACCCACGGAGAACAGGGTCCGATCGGACCAGAACGGCCAGAGGCTCCATCGCCAGGGCGAAGAGGAGGGGCGAGAGCGGGCAGCCCTGCCGCGTTCCCCGCCCTATGGAAAACGTGTGAGAGAGCTCCGTTCACCAACACTCGGGCTCGCGGCCACGGACCATAGCACGAAACTGGGGGCCGAAACCCATGCACTCCAAGACCTCACCGAGATAGACCCACCCCACCGAGTCAAAGGCCTTTTCAAAGTCGACCAGTAGAAGAGCCAGATATGGAGATAGGCGCTCCCGGTGGGTCAGGGCCAGATGTAGGCGCCGCAAGCAATGCCTTGTCCCCCGGGCCGGCATAAATCCACACTGGTCCGTGTGGACCAGTGAGACCAGATGCGGGCGAAGCCGTTGCGCCAGGATGGTAGCGTATAACTTAAGTTCGGTATTAATGAGAGATATCGGCCGGTAATCCGAGCAAGACTGTGATGGGGGTTGTGTTTTGGGAAGGACTACTATCGTGGCCGTGTCCGTTTCCGGCGGGAACGAGCCCTTCCCCACCACTTCAGCATAGAGATCTAGAAGCCTCGGGGCAAGGGTTTCACGGTAATGGGCATAATATTCCTGCGGGAAGCCGTCCGGCCCCGGGGTCTTCCCGGATGCCAAGTGAGTAATCGCTTCGCCGATTTCCTGCAGTGTGATGGGCAGTTCTAAAGTCTCACCAGCCTCCCGTCCCAACCGCCCAAGAGCAACCCCGCTCGTCCCCATCATCTCCGCAAGAGAGATCCCCGGTGCCCGGGCCCGGTACAGTTGGGAATAATAATCTGCAAAGGTCTGTGCCACTGCCACGGAGACTGTGTGAGTCACGCCAGTGGAGTCCACAATGGCAGGAATAATCCGGTTTGCCTGAGGGTAAGTAGCCAGCCGATGGAGGAGCGTACCGTTCGTGTCCCCCACCCGTACACCCAGGCCACCGAGGAGCACCATAGAGTCTTAGCCGCCTCCATAGATTGCATACGTATCGCCTCCCTCAGAAAGGCCAGCCGTCGCGCCCGCGCGGTGTCACTCAACGCCACCTGGTCCCGCTCAAGCTCCAAGGCCTGCACTTCGCAGGCCGTGAGTCGCTGGAGCTGTGCCCGGCGTTGCTGTTGCTCATGCCCCCTGGCAGCCCCGCTAATAGTCGCCTTGCTGGCCTCCCAAAGGATGGCCAAGGAAGAGACAGAGCCAACGTTATGCAGATAATAATTGGTAATCTCGTCTCCCACTGCTTTCCGGAATTCTTTGTCCTGAAGGAGCCAGGCATTCAGACGCCACATCGGGCGGGCGGAGAAAGGAGGCGGGCCGAGAGCGGTAAGCATAGGTGAGTGGTCCGAAAGGCCCCTTGGAAGAATGCGGGTGTCCTGAACACCCGCACATTCCGTAGACAGGACAAAAATTAAGTCGATCCGGGCGTGCAAATGGTGCGCCGCCGAGGTGTGAGTGTACTGTCGAGCATATGGATGCCAAACCCTCCAGACGTCGCACAGGCCCTGGGCTTCAGCCCAACTCGACAACTGCTCCTTAGGTGGTTCTTTGTGTTCTCAGCTCCTCTTAGTATTCTGGCCCAAGTCCCATTCTCCTTTGCAGTTCGCATTACAATTTCTTAATATATGGTTTGGTCTACCCCTGGAGACAAGTGTATATTTGTACTACTTACTTGATTATTGTAAAGTATTCTTGTGTATTGTATTGATATGTTTGGGTAGGAGACATACTAATGTGTTAGTGATAGTGTGTGTAATAAATAAGGCCTGTTTTCTGTGTGGTTTCTTTTCATCTAATCTCCACTACTGATTCAAATTGGTAAAATAAGCTGTTTTACACTCCTTCAAGGTAAGCCTAAAGGCTGCTCTGCACAGCTACCACATTGAGGTTATCAAAGACAACTAAAATCACCATAAGGGTTGTATGAATTAATGCAAGGTGCATCACTTGAATAAGTGTGCACCATATACTAAGCCAGCCTCCTACCGTAAGTAACATATTTGTAACATAACATAACATGGAGTTATCTTAAGGATATCTTCTTCCACAGAATAAACCCACCATGTCACACTTTGTATAGATAGCACAATCTACTCGGGCGAGGTTTGTCTTTCTTGCAGTGCTGTCAGGTCGAGTTTGATGTCACCATGGCGCAGTCTTCACAGGCACAGTCTTCTCTGGCACAACTTCACAACTGCTCAGTCTTCTTGTTCACAGGTTCATGACATCGTAGCAACTTAGCCTACTCAGGCACAGCTTCAAGATGTTGAAGTGGCACAGTGGGTTCTGGCCCAACTTAACAATGTTGCAGTGGCTCTGTCCACTTTGGTGCACTTCATAATTTTGTAGCAGCCCAGTCCATTTGGGCACAACTTAAGTCATACAGCGGTTCCAGAATGGAGCTGCTTGTTGGGAGAGACTTTGTTGTAGTCCGTGGAGCACGCAGATCACTCTCCTCTGACTTCCAAGGTGGATGGACCCTAGCATTCTGAGGTTAACTGCTACTGGTTCACCCTGAAAATCACATCTCCTGCAGGGGTGCAGGCTCCTTCCTTAGCAGACAGGTTAGTTTTCATACTTTTCGACAAAGGGGAACAGCTTCTTCCTTACAGGTCAGATTCTAGGTGATGGTTCCTCACTTCCTGGACACTGACTGTCAGGCAGACACCCCCTCTGGCACTCTAGCACTGCAGTCAACTGAGTACTCTGCAGAACACTCCCTTCCTTGGTCAAATAGAACTGTGCACATCTGTAGGAAGTTGGCTCTCTATATATTGTACCAAAACTAGGTACATTTTGTAGAGTCCAGGCAACACTTATCGATTTACAGAGGCAAAAAAAAAAAAATCTCTCTCTAAAATGTTTACTTAAATGCGTCTTTCGGCAGCAATACTTTCCTGTGGGGGGGGAAAAGGCATATGGTGCATACAGTTATTTATGGTTGGTTTCTGAGGGTCTCCTTTTGGATTTAGGTTTGTAGGGGGGCCAAAATACCACCAGCAGTTACTCGTTACCTGCTCGGCCGTGGGTCGAGGTGCTGGTCGGGTTGGTAGCTTTGCGCACTATGCCAGTGTAAAGAAGGGGGACACCTAAAAACAGGCTGCAGAGGGGGACTGAGGGGCCAGTCAGAGAGCGGGGGCTCTGGGCACAAGGGTCCTAACCAAGTGGGCATTACCGGTTGTCGGTTACCCAAGCTTGGCTGCAGAGTAGGTAGGTCGGCTGTGCCCTGTGCGACCAAGGCCTTTGCGGTTGTCGGTGTTGCTGATTGAGGGTGCAGAAATCAGGACAGCTGGGCCGCTCTGGCTGTTTGTTTCTGTGGTGTTGACGTCTCATAACGGCTACTCCGGCTCTGTGCTGTTAGTCCAGACTGGACTTACGCAGGCCTTGGGTGTGGCAAGAAGTCCAGTACCCCGGGTATTAGTGCTTTGTGGCTCCAGTCTGTCCTGGTGTCCTCTCACTCAGTGGGGGTTCAGATCTGACTTTCGGGTATATCTTCCTGGGTGGCTGGCGGGTTGGACTAGCCGGGAAGCAGCAACATGGTGAACCAGACTCTGCTTCTTCAGTGCCTGCAAACTACAGGGGTGTTTGCTTGCAGTCTAATGGGGTTCTTGGAAGATGCTCAGTTGCAGAACGAGTCACTAGGTGACTATGTCAAGACTGGTGCAGGCAGGCAGGGTATGACCCAAAAGGTCCACAGCAGTCTTCAGTTCTTGTTTTCTCATGGCTTTTCTTTGTCCTCTTCTTCTTGATATGTCGAATCTAAGTTCCTGGCATCAGGAGTGCTATCTAGATACTCAATTTAGGTGTGTTAAGGGGAATGACAGGTAGTAGCCAATGGGATACTTAACTTTAGGGCAACTGCACCCCCTATGTGACTACTTCCCGTGGGAATTGGGCATACCCCTGAGCCAGTGAGCCTAATTTCACCAAAACCCTAGTAGGTGGAATTCTAGTTTTCGTGTTCACATCAGGTAGGTTACAGTAGGGGTAGTACTTGCCCAATAAGGAACACGCCTCCTGCCTAACTAATTTTCCCACCTGTCCTGGGGCCAAATGGGCCTCATGGCAGGGGGTGGTGTCTCCCTAGTCTGGGGGAAGCCGGGGTCACATATCAAAGGCGTTAGAGGCCTTTGAAACTACCTGCCATGATATGCTGGTTACTTAGCCATCCTACTTGGAGTAAGTGACAGCACCTTCGGTCGAAGCAGGCATTGTTTCTGCCCTTAGAGAGCATGCGCTCTTACCTGCAGGGGTCAGCAACCTTTCTGTGGTGGCAGGCTGGTCTACACCAATCAGCCAGTGTATGAGAGATTGGCAAGTTTTCAGGGGGCTCCTCTCAGGTGCCCTCTGGGTGCATGTATTAATACATCCATCACTAGAATCAGTGTGGGCTTACTAATGCAAAATGTTTGAGGTAAAACATCTCTAGTTTCAGTGAAGCCATCATGTAGCTGCAGAATTTGCGATCACCAGTGCCCAGTACATACACTCAAAATGGCTTCCCTTTTCGCTAGCAGTGTCCATGAATTGACAGGGACATCACAGGGGCATGTCTGCTCATGCAGATATGTCCTCACATGTAATATAATGCACCCTGCCTTAGGGCTGTAAGGCCTGCTGTAAGTGTGACTTACTTATATTACGTGCAGTGTCTGCAGGCATGCCACACAGGAGAGGTGTGCATGTCTTGTCTTCACTTTTCTCTGTACCATGTCACTCAGCCTGTTCTAACAGTTTGCATGAGTGTGGTGAGGGTTCCCTTAGAGTGGTACAATATATGCTGCAGCCCTTCGGGACCCTCTTTAGTCTCCCTGCCCTAGGTACCAGGGGAACCATTTACTTACAGGAGGTGTTAAAGATATTGTCAATTGGGAAACAATTGTACAGTTTTAGGGAAAGAGATCTGGCACTGGGGTCCCTGGATAACTGGAACCCTGTGCATTTCTGTAAAAATTGCATCAAATACCAGGCAAAAATTGGGGTTGACCATTTCAAAATGGGGCACTTTCCTACATCGTCAGTATGTGCTATACATCAATCATGCTAAGACTGCGCTTGATCCATCCTAGGATATTGATATAATGTACATAAGGCAAAATCGGGATAAGCCCTTCCCAACTATAATAGAACCTCCCGCCACCCCCACCCCAACCCCTGCTCTCGGTCCAATAGAACTTGAAACTAAATCAAGTGGGTCAGCAGCACAAATCTTATACAGTCAACGCAGGCAGGGATGTAGGTTATATGTCTGCACTTTCAGAACCAGTTTGGGGTGGTTCTTCTTCTTTTGTCCTCTCCAAGACAGTCTTTGTGGAAAATGAAATGCTTCATAGCAGGGTAATCTGCAGTCTAGAGTACCCACAGCAGAGGCACAAAAAGGTGTGAGCATTCCTTACCTGGAAATTAATAGCCATGCTCACCTGTGATTTGTGAAGGGACAAAAAAAATACCTCATTCAATGGACTTTTCACACTCTGAACAACAGACACTGCAGTGCCACTCCTCAGTCCCATCATCCGCCAAATGGCAGTGCTCAAAAAGACTCTTCAGCAGCCCTTCTCAGGAAAAGGACCTAATAGCATTTCTAAATGAAGCCCTGTCTCCTTTTTCCCCACTTTAGTGACTAGGTCTCCCTACAGCTTCAGGAATTTCAGCAAAACACTTCCCCTGTTTGGGAAAACATTCTCATCTGTCTTGTGCACATGAACAAGCCTGGGACTTCCCACATGAAACCCCACAGTCTTCCATTACTCTAATTCACACATACTCAAAAGGCATGTACCATGCAGGAATTAGACATGCATAACATACACTTGGGATATCAGCTCTAGAATCTGACTCCACAAGCACACAAAAGTGAGGTATGAGGTAATTTTATTTGCACCTATTATAGAATTCGGTCAAGGGTTTGGGTTTATTTGGGGTGCTAAGGATCTGAGGCTCAATACCCCTAAGTCTCCAATGAAATTATGAACAGCAATAATATGATAGTACGAGGAACCTGACGAGGAAGGACTGCTCCATGGACTAGAAATTTGGAAATATTGCATCTAAACCTACACGGGTTATGTCATATTGAAAATTCCATGAAGTGGCATTCAATACGGTCTGTTGCATTCTGAGAATATCATAAAAGGACACACAAAACGATTACAAATCATTCAGGCCCATATAAGGAAGAATTTACCCTGACTAAAAGACTTGTGGGAACGTATAAAGAAGAATTTGATGATATAAGAATTTTGCCCTGAAGAAGTCCGTATGGACGAAACGCGTTGGCTACGCAGTTTTTAAAGAAGAAAATTAAATAAAGGACTTTTTAAACGGAACCTGCTGATTGGACTCACTATTGTTGGAATCTACTAAATTTAATTGTATACAAACTCTGTGGTGTGCTGGATCATATTATTGCTGTTCTAGAATCTGACTCCGCGCATAAAAGCAGAACTTTACCCAAGTTGGCCAGTAGGCCTCTGTTTCTGTGACAGATAAAAACGGCTGGTCTCAACTAATGGCTCCCAAAACACAGAAGCTGTCACCCCTTCTCTATATGCTAAACTTATGAAAAGGCTGGTAGTCCATTGTCAGTCAAATTAGTGCACATATGGTGCGCCCATCAAGGCCAATCAAAATATTAATGTTTTTTGCTTCACCCATGCCAGACTGTAACTCAAGCTCTCAGATAGCGTTGAAGAAAGCTAGAAATACTACTAGATTCTGAGCAATGTAGTGAGGATGGGACTGTAAGCACAAACTACAGGGACAGGAAACTTTATTTAAAACGCCAACATTGGCATCTCACCTCACTGCACCCAATGAACTGGTACAGATCAGGCTCCGGCTGGAGAGACTTAAGAGGGTTGGATGCCACACATACTTTGGTGGTGCTAAAGTTTTTAGTCTGCTCTATTGATGTTTTATTTCGGTCTCATAGAGGTGACCTAGGAATTAGTTTTCTACTTGGCATCACTTATTTACAGAGAGTCAGTGAGTTGCAAGCACAACCTGTAGATGAGACATGCATATAAATAAACATGTACAGACTAGTATCATGAGTACACCCAAAATCTTCCTGAGTTTTTTTAACCTCTTCACATTATGCAAACTAGTCATCTAACTTTTTCACTAATAGTTTGGTCAGCAGCAAGTTATTCACTGAACATACTAGATGAGAAGAGAGCTATTGCATATTGGATAGTCACCTAAAAGCTCTTCGCACTTTTGTCTAGCCATCTCAAGGTAAATGTACTTCCAGACATGACTTGCAAGAGAAATAGTGCATTGACTCGAAACTTGTCACACAAATGCTAATCAACAACTCTTAAGTACCACTTGGAACACAATATATATGCACATGAAGATACCACCATTTCCTTTCTGGTTAATATATATCTTGTCTACATTTGCAGAATAACTAAAGAAACTGTGTGCCTATGTTCACAGAAACTGTGGTGTTGGCATCCAAGCTCAAAAAGAGGTTGGGTGGGTCATATATTTTTAAAACACTTTGAGTCCTGTTCTTCACTAAACACTTACTGCCATGTTTGGAAAAGTTCCCTTTTACATATTATGCACAGTGTAGGCATCTACAATAGACAAATGCTGCAGACAGAAAGTTACATTTGTAGCTATTCGTTTGTATCGTTTGTCTTAGAGAGTCACATCTGCCTTCTGGGCAGTGTAAGAAAAGGATAATCAATAAACCTCAAACATATTTCATCGTAATTCGAACATATGTCATGCTCTGGAAACACTAATACAAGATGAAGTCGTTGTGCCAAATTGTATTGTGTTCAGTGTCGGGAATGAGCCTCTGAGTCATTCCTGAAGCCTAAGATTTCTTGAAAAACCTTTGTATTTTATCAAACATAACACTAGATGGCAGTAATATGCCTAGCTGTGACTGCAGCATAACAAGATGCAAGTCAGTGCTTTCAACCTGATAACTTTTTCTATGCTTCCACCTGGATTTAGCTCAGCTTATAGAGAACTGGCCAACAAATGCTTGCTGACTATAAGAGTTGCGGAACCAGATGACATCACGCCCTGACAGTAACAGGGAGACAGATGAAGGCTTTTAGCAGCACACGCAATGCATAGAAAATTCTGGATGCAACAAAATTCCTTTGCACTGCCAGCTGTGCATGCTGATTAAGTGGCTTGGAATTGTTATATTTTTAGAACTGTTCTAAAATAGATTTGTACTTAACTATTAGTTTATGCCAAGGCTTTCCTAAATTACATTCATATGGTTTAAAGTGTACTGAACAAAACTAAATGTGTTTTTTATTGTTTCCTTGTGTTTGATTTTGTCTTAAAGAAACTGTCTGTAGAGGGGGAGACCAGTGAAGAATGGTTGCCTCCACAGTGGATTTTGGACACCACTCCTCGTCGTTCACCGTTTGTCCCACAGATGGGTGATGAGGTAAATGCTCAGGCTAGGCTTTCTCTTCTTTGTTGCATCAATTAAAAGCCTACCCTGTTGAAACAAAATATTGATTCAGCTAGAAAGATGGTGGCTATTTAATAATTGAGTTTAATTTAAATGGCTATTGTTAATAAAAATAAATGATTTTCAAAAGATGTTCTTTAGCCATGTTAACAATAAAAACATTTATACAGAAATCATTGCTAATCAACAGTATATTTCTCAAAATAAGGTCTGGAAATTGGGCATATTACATTTCAAAAAGAATAATTTTGGAATAAATTTGATTAAAAGTGTAAATTTTATTAAAATGAATTGTGTTAAGGTGCAATGCTTTTTATACATTTACTCAATGTTCCTTGATTCTGTTGTATATTATTTCAGTTAACTGAATTTATACGAGTCCTATTATTTGAGCAAGTGTTTATTCTTCCCTATTTTCCTCTGGTATGTCTGTACTTGGGTTGTCTTCTTCGTCCTCTAGCTTCCTCATGTTTCTCGTGGCTCCTCCTTCGTCAGTCCACAACATTTTGCCCGACATTTTCTGCAGCACTCTTCCTGAGCATTAGTTCTTTCACTTCCAGAACACCATGTCTGACCATTGGCAACTGGATGTAGGCCAACGGCCTTAAACTCAACGCTGAAAAGTTTGAGGTCCTCATCTTCTAAAACAACGCCTCCCCCTGGGACGACTCATGGTGGCCCACTGCACTCTGCCCCTCACCTGCTCCCTACAACCACTCATGCAACCTCAGAATCATCCTCAACAGCCAACTACCCATGAAGAACCAAGTCAACGCTGTCTCCTCCTCCTGCTTCCACACTCTCTGCGTGCTCTGCAAGATCTTCCGATGGATCCCAGTTTCCACCAGGAAAACAGTCACCCAAACCCTCAGTGCCAGCCTCCTCGACTACGGCAGCATACTCTACATCAAAACCACCAAACAACTACTCCTCTGCCTTCAGACCATCCAGAACACCGCAGCAAGACTAATCCTCTACCTCCCCAGGAGAACCAGCACCACCCCCCACCTTAGTGCCCTCCACTGGCTTCCTGTACAGAACAGATGCCTCTTCAAGCTCCTAACTCACACTTAAAAGGCCCTCCATAAGTCTGGGCCCACCTACATCGGCTACTGCCTGACGTTCCATCGACCTAGCAGGGCGCTTCACTTCATCTCCCTCGCCCTGTCCCACACCCCCCACATCTACCCAAGCTGCTACGGAAGGCGTTTCTTCTCCTTCCTTGCTGCCATGTCTTAGAACAACCTCCCCTCCACCTGCGCACCTGCCCCATCACTTGATAAATTCAGGGAAAAGGTCAAGACATGGGTCTTTGACCAAGGACTTTAGGACCCTGTGCCCGGAGAACCCCCCCAGGGTGAAAGTCGCATTCTATAAGAATCCCCTAACTCACTGCTCTGAACTTAACAGTTTTTACAAGTAATCATCCACGTATGAGCATTGAATATTATTCTTGCTTTCTAACAACATATAGCAGAGGAATAATTTCCCTTCAGCATTCTTCCTTTTTTTCACTCACTGTAGCCTTTAGTGTTTAACCATGCATCTTTCTTGAGGTACACTTATAGCTTATACTTACCATACACCTATGATGGCCTTATTGTCTTAGACTGAAATTTTATCTGTCGTTCACTCCTTATCTTATATGGGAACCACCATTAGGTTGCCTTCTCAACCCTTGTGATGTGTTTTTTTTAGGCTTGATCTGATAATCGAATCGTGCTTGATAAAGCCTTAACATTTCCTTCCACGTTGCTCAAAGTACCATTATAAGGAAATGCCTCTTTTGTATGGTCACCACCAAATTTTTTGGCTGATGTTTCTTGTTTTTTAGGTCTTGCCTGGCGAAAGCAGTGCATGCGCTGATCTCGCCATGGAGAGGACCTTTTGGAATCGATTCAGCCAAAGCTGAATGCACGCGCATCCAGATTGACAAACATGGCTGCTCTCGCCATCCGCAAAGCTAAACATGCATGCGTAGGGACAAAAAATGCATGCGCGTGTGGACAGCCCAACGCCATGTTTGACACGCGCGCTTATTTTAGTCCGTACATGTGCTTTCGCTTTTCCTCCCTCCCCCGTCGGCCCCTAGGTAGCGGCACATGTGCGCAATGCTTTTTTAGGTCTCGCCTGACCCAGCGCATGCGCTGGTTTGGCGATACTTATTGAGAGGGCTCCAAAAAGTGCTACCAGGCCAGCCTGGAGCTACAGTGCATGTGCGCGGGCGCGCACGCCGCGTTTTACCGCTTTACCGCTTTGCATAGCCAATAGGTCTCGCTTTTGGGACCTTATAAGTATTTAGTTATGCAACTGTTGCATGGCTAAACACTTATAAGGTCCCAAAGGCGAGACCTATTGGCTATGCCAATGCTTGTTTCTTGTGGACGTTTGATGTTAAGTATTTCGCCGCCTCGCTGTGTTTCCTAATTTGACCTAACATGGCCCATTGTCTGACCCCCACGTCACCGCATCTATACCAATGTGTATTAGGATATAAGCCCCCGTCACCGTATCTGCCCTCACAACCCATGATCTCACCCAAGTGTCTCCCTGAAACGCTTTTATATGTGTCACCCCCATTAGTCTATTACGGGCCCCTTATATGCCCTTACCCAGGGGACCACGGCCTTCTGGTAGCCCCCTTCGCCACCACATGCCCACACCACCGACCGACCACCGGCCCTGTGCTCACTGAGCCGCTCTCTGCCCGCATGATGCTCACACGCCCCCTTTCTGCTCGCAGCACACCTGAAGCTCGTTTTCCTGTATAAACATGTTTACGGCCCTGGTGTGTCTTTTCTGTTCTGCATATGTCCCATTATCTGCCATCCATCCTTCGACGCATTCAGCCATCCATCCGTCTGTCCATCCATCCATCCACGCATTTATCCATCCTTCCACGCATCATCCATCCATCCAAGCATCCTTCCACGCATCCATGTATCCACCTACCTATGTACGCATGTGCCCTGAGCTGCACATATGGACTCCATGCGTCCTGTTAGCAGCTCACCTTATGCCTCCTTCTCTAACCCGCACTGGTCCTCGCGTCTGCTTTGTGTCCCCCTGCGCAGCCCTCTTTCACCTTTAAGGTCCTATATATGGCCTCCTCTCTCTGCTTCGTATGCCCCCTTTAGTTTCTCCTCTGCTCCATCATCTGTGCCCCCAGATTTATCGTTTCTTGGCACTCTGTAGCCTTACCTGTCTCTAGTGAGCCCCCCTTGTCAGAACCAAACGCATGTTTCATTTTTGCAAAGCTCCTGCCTCGCCATCACTTGCACGCCAAACATTCTCCTGATGACCCCCCTGCCCCCCATATGTGGTTGTAGGGGGTGTGTGTAGTGGGGGGCAGCCAGAATGATAGAGAAGCGTCTGGAGAAAGTCTGCTAGCCCAGGGCTAGTAACATGCATAATGGACGAACGAAGACGTTCCCGTTCAGTGGAAGGGAATGTTAATGGTGTTTTACATGGTATTGTTATACAATGGCTATGGCGGCTAGTATAGCGCTTACATAGCCTGAGAGCTGTTCTGGGGGCCTTAGCGCTGACCCAGGGAAGCAGGCGCTATATAAATACAATTATAGTGTATCCCTGTCTGACCCCTAAGGCTGGGGTGTCTCGGGGTTTATTTCGTCCGGCCTCGCACGCACTGCTCAAGCTTGTCTCTTGCAGATGTATCCTCTCTCACGCTGCTGAACAAGCGCCTAGAGGCCAACTCCTCCTGTCCCTTGCATACCCAGCTCTCCAGCGTGCCCTGGCTCTGGGCGAGCTAACGCCAAACTGCTTCCGTGCCATTTCCAGCTGCGAAATGGCTTTGGACGCTGAAGCGTGGCGAAATCTTAATCTGCACGGTGCCTCGTGGGAAATGCGCGTGGAAACGACCCCTGTTGAGGTTATTGCTACGCAGCTCTAGACAGCTGTGCCGTAGTGCGGGACGTACAACGGGAGCAGACTGGACAATGCTGCGCACTTCATTGCCCCGCCACAAGCCACTCAGCTGTTTATGCACACGTTTGTGTTAGCGTTTTACTTGTATGCATGTAAGCGGTGCTTGTATAGTGCTGACATAGACAAAACTCATCGCAGTGCTATAAAAGGTCCTCTGTTGCCACAATAATAGACCGAATAAATGTCTTGCTGTTGCAGGAGAGTCTGGTTTTGAGAAGAACTTTTGTCAATTGTTCGCTTTTCTTTCTTTGGCATCTGAAACATTTATTTTTCCTACCAATTTCAAATCGTCGTTTACTTAAATGTGTGTTTTCGTTTTAAATAAATGGTAAGGTAGAGGCACAATGTATAGCAAACAGCAGATCTTTATATTTCTGAGCGACGTTCTTTGCAGTCCCTTCCTAAGAGTCTCGGTTGGGGCTTGGGGGCGGGAGTGAGCGATAGATTGTAAAATAAAACAAGCATTGAAAATGCAATAAGTCTCGCCTTTGATTAAGTTAAAGCCATTTGCTTTGCTAATGGTATTGTATAGCAAAACAAATCACTTTAACTTAAAGGCGAGACCTATTGCATTTTTAATGCTTGTTGATTCAGAATCCTGCTAACTAGACCTCAGTACTAGTGCCATGACCTTAAAGTGTGTATGTTTGATTGATTTATACTCAATTGGCATAAACTAACATACTTGTAGTATGTGGTACCCAGGGCCTGTAAGTTAGAGGGCCACCCCTGTGTAGGAAGCTGGCTCTGTACATACTATACCAAAGTGAGGTATAGTATGCACAGAGTCCAGTGGAACCCCAAAGGTAGGCAGAGGTAAAGTTAGATAGCACCTCACTCTCTATTTGTTGTAATGTGGTCGAGCAGTAAGGCAGTATCAGAGGATAGTGTTAAGCATTTGTTGTACACTCTCAGTCAGCAAATGAATTCACACACTTCAAAACAATTGTTTTTGTATGAAAATATTCTTTTAGTTATTTTATTTTCTAGAACCAAGCAAGCCTGGCACAGGTAAGCAATACTTTACAGTAGTAATGCAGTTTGTAAACAGTTTGAATTTAAATTGTATATGCATTTTGTTTTGACTTACAGTATGGTTTCAGAGAAATAATTTGCAAATACAGTACATAGACTTGAATGGGCTTTTCAGTAAAATTACATGCAAGTTACTTTTGAGATTACTTTTCTAACTCAGAGTAGTATACCTGGATACTACTCTTGGACATTTCCTGTAAACAGGTAAGTAAAATCGTTTCTGTTAGTTAGTGCAATTTGAAAGATTATTTTTAGGTTTTCAAACTCCACACTTAAAAACTTTTCCAAGAAAAACAGTCAATGTTATCCTATGGCGGAAAATAGTGTTATCAGTTTTAAAGTAAGTATTTGGTAGTGTGAGTTGAGGTTCAGGGGTTATACTCGGGGGTCCCCCAGGGCCAAGGATGCATTCTAGTTACACCCTCAGTGGCACTAGGGCGGCCGGGTGGAGAGTGCTGAGGCCCAATGTTATCCAATGGGGGCTAGGAGGCCTCCGGTTGGTGGCTGCTGGCAAGCAGGCAAATTGGTTGTGGGAGCAAAGCTCCTGGACTTAAGCTCAGGGCAATTGGGGAAAAAAAGTAGCACCGAAGGTGCACCCTCAGCGGCACTAGGGCGGCCGGATACAGGGTGCTGTTTCGACATTGGGCGCCCTGTTGTTTTCAATGGGGAACCTCTGGTTTGCAAAGGCACTGCAGGCTTGGGGACGAAGGTCTTTTGGTGCTACCACCACTTCGAGACGTAAGTTGGGAAATTAGGGGTTGGTTAGGAACCGTCGGGTTGGGCACCCAAGGCCGTGGGGCGTCAGGTGCATGGGTGTCTTTTGGGGTCGGATCTTCCTGCTAGCTCCTGGTCGCGGTTGGGGGGACCCTCTGGATTTAGGCTTCAGGCGTCAGCTGGAGGCTTGAGGCAGGTCAGGGGGCGCCGGATCTCGGTCAGGATCGCCGGGGAGACCTCCTCGTGGTGTTTGCCCACTCGAGCTCGGGCCGTGGACTTCGGGTGCAGAGTGGGGCGGATTCGCGGTGTCGGGACGGAGCCAGAGGTTGTAGATGAACAAATCTGGTGTTCACGGGAGACAAAGTCTTTGTGGTTGAAGGCAGGCAGGTCCTCCCGGGTTTTCGAGGTTGCTGGCTGCAGGACACAGCGGGATTTTGCAGGAGCAGGTTCGAGGTGGCGACAGGCTGGTAGGGCTGGGGCCAAGTCAGTGGGCGTCTTCCTTTTGTTAGCTGCTGTACGGCTGTTCTGTCCTTCTTATTATTATTATTGTAGTTTCTTCTGCCTGTGGAAGCAAGGTTCAGGGGTGCCCCTAAATACTAGATTTAGGGGCATTACAGGTAGGTAAAAGGCAGAGACCAATGGGTCCCTTTTCTGGGGTGGGTACACCCCCTATAATGTCACCCTCCGGTGGGAGGGGGCATAAGCCTGTCCCTGGTTGGCTGAGTCCCCACATCTGCAAGATGGCGGGGACTGGGAGTTGTACTTCACCTTGCCTCCCCCACCAGAGGGGTGGAGTTGGCAGAGGTGGACACACCTCTCTTCCTCACTTGTTTTTCCCGCCGGTTCTCCCACCCAAAGTGGGGTCAGAACCAGTGGGGACCAGTTGCTGAAGTTAGCAAGTGGCCTGGGGAAGCTAACAAAGGCGGCAAGCCTTTGAAGCTTCCACTTCGTTAAACTTTCCCATCCTTGGGGAGGAGGCTTGGCACCTTTATCCCAGGATGTGCATTGTTTCAGACCCCAGAGAGGAGCAGGCTCTCAACTCAGGGGTCCAGAAACATGTCTGCTGGTGGTGGCAGCTGAAAGCAGCCACTCAGCCTGGACACTAGTGGTGGGTTAATTTTCAGGGGGCATCTCTAAGATGCCCTCTGTGTGCATTTTTCATTAAATCCCACACTGGCATCAGTGTGGGATTAATGTGCTGAGAAATTTGATACCCAACTTCTCAGTTTTCAATGTAGCCATTATGGTGCATTGAAGCTCGTAATGAAAAACTCCCCGCACCATATACTCTTAATTGCAGCACTGCACTTGCAATGTCTAAGAATTGGCTTAGACACTGTAAGGGTACAGGGCTCATGCACCTGTACCCTCACCACTGGTATAGTGCACCCAGCTAGAGGGGTGACTGATCTATTCCAGGGCTGTGCGTTGTAGGTATGGCACACAGAGATGTGTGCCATGTCGACTCTTCACTTTGTTCTGCACCAAAACATGCAGCATGCAAAGGTAGTGTGTGTGTGTGTGTAAGGGTACAGGACCTCTAAGGGTGGCACAATAAGTGCTGCAGCCCTTAGAGGCCTTCTCTGGTCACAGTGCCGTGGGTACCTGTGGTACCATTTACCAGGGGCTGACCTCTGGCCAGAGATGCCCATTGGGTTTAGTCTTCAATGTAGTTTTAGGGAAAGAACATAGGCCCTGGGTACCTGATTAGCAGGAGCCCAGGGTACACTCGGTCAAAGCACATCAGCGTTTAAGCAAAAAGTGGGGGCAACCATGCAGAAAGAGGGCACTTTCTCACACCCTGGGACTGCAGCATTGGTTGTACCACCCTGGGTGTGACTAAGTTAAAACATGGCTCCCAGTCATCCACTGCAGACTGAAAGGGCAGTTTTAAACTGCTAGCTCGACTTTGCCATTTAAAGAAATGGCAAAGCACAATCCTCCCTTTTTAGGCTCGCCTGAGCCAGCGCATGCGCTTCTCTGGCGAGACTTTTAGTTACTGGGCTTCAAAAAGCCGACCACAGCTTTTTGTGTGGCATAGAGCGTATGGTTACACACACAAGTGCGCGCGCCTCGCTCCGCCTCTCCGTGTTTTTCATGTTCCTCAGCTTGTTGCATTTATTGCCCAAACCATCCAGGCTAGTTCCTCTGTTTCAAAGTCAACAGCTCTCCCCAACTCTTCAGAATTTGTTTCCCGTCGGGTCTTTTTTTTAGCACAACCTCACACATTTCATGGTGGACGTTAATTGACACCACTTCGGGGGAGTTGGAGGCAATTGGCTGTTAGCTCCAAAACACGCAAGGCTTATGACGCTAACCCCAGTAAGTACATTCCCAGTTCGCCAGTTAAAAAAGGTTTCAGCGACATCCAGTTGCAGCATACAGGCTTTGGATACTGGCTCATGTACGTTCCTCATAGTTAAAAAAAAAAAAAAGTCTGAAACTTGGCTGTCAAGTACCAATTGTAATCAACAGATACCGCAAGACATAATTAACAAGCCTCGAGATGCACTTGAATCAACTAAAACGTCCCTTTAGAAGGTCAGTTGTACTCCCAGATTCCACGTGCCAGCAGCCGGACCTTGTGGCGACCACGTGTAACTGGCTAACTAGAATTTGCGCTATGGAAGTATCTTTACCACGCACAGAACGCCTGGTATGTAATCCATGTAGCAAAACAAGTAAATACAAATGTAGCATGGCTAATCACGGTGAACAAAATGTGATGCAGTTCGTTTCCGGGAAACACTTACCTGAAGACTAGTGTCCGAAGAAAACATCTAGTAGTGAAGGCGAGGGGGCGCTGCTCATATTAAACTTTAATGATGTGATGCTCCTCGCCTCTGTTTCCTAATGTCACTGCTGCCCGCACTTTATAACAACCCTCCTTTTAAATGGGCACATTCGAAACCTAGAAAGGGTTGTGTTATGCATTTCTTTTTTTACTTGAAGTGGACGTCAGTTGTGTTTGCTTGGCTTTAGCTTGGTCTTTTATTTTTTATCCCCAAAGAGATCCTTTTTTGTTTGTAGTATATAAAGCGCATACCACTCTCAGAACACTTCCATTTGTAAGACACACAAAGTAGAAGTGTTGCCCCTAAGCCAGAATTGGATTGGGGCCACAATTCGGCCTGGGCAGCCCAAAATAGTGGCCACATTCGCACGTCTCAACCTTTCGTAATACACTGCTTAGTTAGGAATGGAGCTAAATGATGATAAACATTTGTGATAATAAAAGTATTTTAAAGCTTATAGGACCAGTACTCAAATAGGAAATTTACATTCCCATAAAAAAAAAAACAGAATTATAAAAAATACCAGGAACTCATTTTATTTGTGTTTTTTATCCATACATTTACTGTGGATGTTTTGATTAATGTTCACTGGGAAACATGATATGGCACAGAGCTAAACTGCCTTTTACACTCCCTTTTATATGACATTCATTACATTTTTTACAGGACTTAAGAAAGGCCCTCCAATGTTTAGCGACTGGTGAAAGGTGCATCTGTATTTTTTGTGGCTAGCATCACATGTACATTCTGAGAAAGGGAATGATGCTAGTGTGTAAATGCAGAACTAAACAAAAAAATAACGTATTTTTTCCTTACATGCTATTTTATATTGCATGAACTTGGCCCAGAGGCATTGGCACGCTTTATGTGAGCACCAGATAACATTACAGAGGGTCATATATTTATTTTAGGTTCATGTACATTGAGTGATTTGCCCAGAATCACAGAATGTCGAACTGATGCTCGGACTTGAACCTGGTTTCCCAGTTTCAAAGTCAACTAAGGCCACAAACAGTCCCTATTGACTGCAGTAATTGTTATCTGGCAGACAAATGAAAAGAGTAGAGATTGATTTATCTCCGCTGCTTGCATGGAGTGGAGGAGGCAAAAAATAAGCTGGGGAGCTCCCTCGCTGGCCATCACCAACTGCCACAACCCTATGCTCCAGTCCTTTCCTCTACTGCAAAGTCTCCTCCAAAGTAAATGCTAATAGATTCCCATCAGCAGCACTGTGCAGACTCTGTCACACTTGGGGGGAGGCAGGCACACCTCATGTTGTGGCAGTCTGAGCGGACCAGTCCATTGTCATTCCGCCTCTAACATTGGCCCACTGGTCTGACTTCATGTGCATGGGGTCATGTTTGTTAAGGCTATAATAACAGCTTTTCACACTGTGCACCAGGTGTGGAGTCCTTAGGTGACCTACAAAAACAGCCCACCTTGCCCTGAGCCCTTGGCATGATTCTTCTAACCAATAGATCAAAGATTCCCAGCATAGTAGGTAGGACAAGCCTTACATTCACGGCAGCTATTGCGATCTGATATCAGTGCAGGCATTGGTGCAACGTGAATTCATGAACCATGACCAGTACATGACGTGCAATACAAACATGGTTCAGTGCCACACAGTTATCATAGATCATGAATACTCGAAGTACGGCCCCCTGACCTTTACATGAGGCCACCTGATCAACAGGAACAATGGGTTGCTGTTTACTCCCCTGAACAATAACAGTGATATTAAATAGACAGGCAAGGATTTATTTCAAGGTTAATTGGTGTTAAAGAAAGGAAGTAACTAGGGAATCCACCATCACTTTTAAAGAGATCTTGCAGCAAAAGTGTAAAATGATGAGACTCTTCAAAACTCAAAAAGTGTATTTAATGAACATGCTGAACCTTTTCACCTTAGTATAATTAATTTGATCAGTGCATTGAGAAGTATTAATTTAAGAGTGATAGATTTCAAATGTGAATTTAGAAACCTTAATTCTTCCGCTACCCTGACAACAGCGCCTATAGTGAACTAAAGAGGCAAGTCAGTTGTGTGCACTTTTTGAGAGGCCTGGGTTCCTAATATACATGTACAACATTATAGTTTCTTAAATCAAACACAGGAGCAGGTTTTGTACAGAACACACCCTGAAATCCTGTATTTTGAGATCCTCTGTTTTGTGGTAATGAAGAAAAATTAGGGGATGTGAAATTAAATAATTGCCTAGGATTATACTATTTGAAAAAGTGGGGAAGCCGGAATTAATCCCAGGTTTTCTGGTTTCACATTGTTCAACTCAGCCCCTAGATGTATATCTTAAGTTTCACCTACGTTATCGCCAATTCTCCCCAACCCTCTCGCCCAACCACCACCCAACTGGTATCACTGCAGCCCTCGAGCACAGCACAGACCAAACTTTTTGGTCCCTGGGAAAATGTTTACGAGCTCCCATGTCATAGAGAAACTATCCCAATTCAAGGCACATCCACGAGTAACAAGCAGATTAGCATGCAGAGCGGTTTGTGCAGTACACTCATACAGTTACCTAGACATCACGGCGCCCCAACTTTCAATGTCTATCTGGATTCCATATGGATGAATTGCAGTGTAAACACTGACCATTTATGCAACTCACACAACAGATTACATTATGTCATCAAGCCTGAGAATGTTTGCTTACATCACATAGACCCTTGCTTCCCATTTTATCTCCTCAAAATGGTTGAAAAGAAGAGCCAGCTGCCTCTGGAGTCAGGCCTGTAACTTGGAAGCCAAAATCCAATCTTAATAGCAGACACCCAACCCACTGAGCTATCTTATCTACAGCTTGGCTGGGTGAATGAATGCTTTGACGAATGAATACTTGGACAGATGGATGTGGTTTAGAGGAAGCATGAATTTATCAAAAGAGACCAGTGTAGGTGAATATAGAATTACGCAACAGAAACCAGTTATTGTAATAACAAGCATTGGCATAGCCAATAGGTCTCGCCTTTGGGACCTTATAAGTGTTTAGTTATGCAGCACAAAATCCTTGGTGCAACAACATTAACTGTTGCATGGCTAAGCACTTATAAGGTCTCAAAGGCGAGACCTATTGGCTATGCCAATGCTTGTTAATATATGTCAGACACCCCTAAGGCTGGCTTATCGAGCCTTAAGGCAGGGTGCAGTATGTTAGAAAGTGGAAAAATATACTTTTACATGTTCCATCAGTAAAATTCTGCAATAGTCGTTTTTACTGTGAAGACCAGTACCTCCTATGGGGAGTGCAGAGTTACAAGCTGACATTCAACCTTTTTTTTAAAACTTTTTATTTATTTTCAACGACAACCAGGTACCGGCACATGTCATATAATTTTATCATAGAATATTTCCTCTCCAAAGCACACAATTTCCATTTTACATCCACATATGAAATAAGCAAGGATCATTACAAATAGCTCAAGATGTACAGAGCCCAATTGATCATTAAATACAGAACTATCCAAAGAGGTACAGATCATGGTACAGAAGAGGACGGAGGCCGGGAGGTCGCCTCGATTCTAATCCTGAGGAGGACAAGCCTCCACTTCTGCCATCAGCTGGGCCATCCGTTCACGCCTTTACGTCTGCAGCTCCACCGTTGGGGAGGTACAAATATCCCCTCTGTATTCATTCCATTTTCCCCATTTATGATCCCATTTCTTGGGCCATCCACGTCCCTTAAACACTGACTTTTTGGCAATCACCATGGTATCCATATCCCTTGCCCAGTCACCCTGGAGCGGAACCGCCTCCACCCTCCATTTTTGTGCAATGTTTCGCTTCGCGGTGGCGAATCCCATCGAAGCCCAAACCTGTTCAGGCTGAGAAAGATCAGTCGCCCTCTAAATATTAAGCAGGCAGAGGTGAGGCGATAACTTCAGGGACTCTCGAGTTTACGGGCAATCCTTACCCAATAATCCTGGATGTGTGGGCATTCCCATAATATGTGAATGAAGTTACCCACTTCGTTGCAGTGTTGGAGACAAAGCGGATCGGGCGTCTACCTATCTTGAACAGGAGTTTAGCATCAAAGTAGACACGGTGAAGGATATTGAGCTGTAGGAGTCGCATGCGCATTGGGATGGCCACTTCACGAGGGGAGGCCAGTGCGTCTTGCCAGTCATCATCCTCTATCATTCCCAGGTCTTTCTCCCAGCCAGTCCTCAACTTTTGCATCGGATCTGCACGGTTATTGACCAATTTCTTGTAGGTGAGTGAGATGGCCTTGTGATCCATGGGATCCAATAACAACCGGTCCTCCAGAGGGGAGGAGTCAGCTAGTGGGATGTCTCTCGGCATAGCAGACGATACAGCATGACTAATCTGTAAATATCTGAAGGTCTCGGTTTGTGCCAGCTGGTATTTTGCCTGAAGCTCTGCAAACATGGCCAGCTTCCCTTTCACCCACATATCCCCAACCGTAGATATCCCAATAGTGTCCCATTTGTCGAACCCCCGGCATTTACTAGGTTGGCCCAAGATGTCAGGTTCCCATAGTGGTTTCGCCTTTGTCAGATGCTTATTCCAGCCCAGCTTTCTAGTGACGGAGTGCCAAGTCTTGACCGTGCGAGCCGTGGGGGCGGTTAAATTGAGTTTACGGGGATTAGTGTAAAGTGCTCTGTTGTAGCCTCCCCTTCCCATGAGCCAATGATCTGTTGTAAAATTGGGTTCATCGTGGGGGCCACACACCCATCTATTGATAGTAATCAGCTGGGACGCCTGATAATAAAGTCTCAAATCTGGCAACCCAATGCTCCCGTCGTACCATCCCATGGTTAGTTTATTCATGGCTACCCGCGGCGTACGGTCTTCCCACAATAGACCCCGTAGTACACCATCGATCTGAGAAAAATAAGAATCTGGGACTGGGTTGGGGGTATTCTGTAATGCATACAGAAAACGCAGAAGTGAAAGCACCTTGAACAGGGACGCGCGCCCCAGGAGAGTGAGAGGGTGAGATCGCCAATGTCGGGCATCAGATTTGAAACCTTGAAGAGGTCCGAGCAGGTTTCATTCAAAGAAGAGATCAACGTCTGGGGTGTCCAAAATGGCTAAATAACGAAAACTGTGGGAAGCCACCGATATCTCTTAGCCCCGGGCACTAGCTGGGGGAGCACCCCATAGTGCATACATCTCTGGGACTTGGACCAGTTTATACGGTATCCAGAGTGGGCACCAAAGATATGGAAGATATGAAGTACCCGTCACAGTGATCGCGCTGGGGAGCCAGATATAAGAGGATGTCATCCGCGTAAAGCGAGATGCGGTCCTCGTGGTACACCGTCCATTTAAGCCCCCGTATCCCCGGATCTCCCCGAACCCATACAGCCAGGTTCCAAAACTAGGGCAAAGAGTAACGGAGACAAGGGAGAACCTTGTCTCATGCCCCGGCGGAGTGTGAAAGTGGCAGAGCGATGGTTGTTAACAACGACGTGCAGTGGGTTGTGTATATAATAACCTGATCCAACGTATCAGTTTGGGTCCAAACCCCATGCGAGCCAAAACGGCTAAGTGAAAGCCCCATTCTGTGGTATCAAATGCCATAGAGGCATCCAGTGAAAGTAGGATTGCGTCTTCCTCGATGGTGTTAATCCTACCAAGGACCCCGTGCACCCGTCGCAAATTCCGGGCCGTGTTCCTCCCTGGCATAAATCCTGACTGGTCTGGGTGGACCAGGTCAGTGATATAGGGGAGGAGTCGATTGGCCAGGAGTTTGGCCAGGATCTTGGCCTCGACCGCCGAGAGAGAAATGGGGCGGTATGATTTACAATCTTCAACCGGCTTATCCGGTTTATAGATGACTACAATAGCCGCTGTACATATCTCTGCAGGGAGTTGACCTATCTCAAAGCACTCAGTATATAAGTTTAACAGATGAGGAGCCAGCAATGTCGTCATGGGTTTAAAAAGCTCGATGGGAAGCCCGTTGGGGCCCATCCCTTGCCGGATCGGACATCTTGTGTAGCCTTTTGAATCTCCATCCTCGTAATATCCGCCTCAAGGGCCTCTCTATCCTCTGGGGAAATAGTCGTCACAGCAATAGTGGCTAGGAGATCATCCGACATCGGGGCCTGAGATGTTTGCGAACTTGTATAAACCTCCTCATAATGAATCGCGAAAGTGACAGCTATTAGTTGAGGATCGGTGAGAAGCGTACCCACTGAGTTGGCTATCGTGTGTACCCATGTAGCAGCCTGTTCCCTGCGTTCCAGCCACACCAGAAGCTTGCCTGTTCGTTCACCCTGCTAATCTGACACTCAACCTTGTTAACTTCTAACTGGGACTACTAAAGTTGGTTCTATAAGGTGTCAAACAACTCATTACATTATGCCCAACTTGATGCCCAAGTTGAAATTCATGTTGCAGTACAACTTTTACAAAATTGCCACTTTGTTGCCCAAAGTCTCTTGTGTCAGTACACGATTGTACATGGAGTCTGTCACTGAGACAGCATTCTGCCCTCCAGGGACGATGTGCAAACAGTTCCTAGGAATGGACACAATAGAAGCCTGCGTGGGAGAGAGGTGTTACCTTTCCTTGGCAGGAAGCTACACAGGTTGTAATCCAAAAGGCGAGCTTCAAAGGAGAAGCTGCCTTTGATGGCACATGGAAAAACACTTGGGAGAGGAGTTACTCTATTGTTTAGGCAGACAGACCGGCACTGGGTACAAAGAGGACAATCCAGTTGTCGGACTTTTTTTCAGGGGCGTGTAGCTCCCTTGGTAGTCATACCTCTGGGTTGGTACTAGGGATTTCTACATGCCGAGAGAGAGGTTCTGCCATCTTCAGTGTGGGCAGAATAGAAACTTCTGGTATAGCTAGATGCCACACTTCACAGAACATTGTCATCAGGCAGGAGAGAACTTGGTGACCTGTTGGCTAGTGACTGCGGCTATTCTCCCCCCCCCCCACACACACACACAAGGCCTTTTCTGGGCACAAAAAGGGCACCCTGGCACCCAGAACTCTGATCTTGTTGGACTGGAAAAGAGGACCGAAGAAAGACTGCCCACCAAGGGCCAGGTGAAGAGAAGCTACAACTATGTGGACTGCACATGCTGAACCTGGTGGCTAGCAAATGACAAGTGGCTGTACCTGCAATGTCTTGCTTGTGTAGAAGTCAACTCCTGAGCACAGCCGAAATAAGAGACTTCATGGGTCATTTGGATGACCTCCTGTTCGCAGCACAGGGCCACAGTAGCTGAAGAAGCCTGTGGGGTGAGTTGGTAGCCCAGATTCCTGAATTGCCGCTACTCGCTGCCATGCAGCACAAAGGACTAAGACCCAATGCTCAAAAGTTGCACCTGAGTCTATGGAAACCGGGAATGTCGTCTGACAAGTTACTGCCAAATGAAGGAAACATCTGAAGCCTCTGTACTGGGTGACTGGTAGCCCCCTGTGCCAGGGTCACCTTACAAACCCGGTGGACTGAGGAGTGGACTTAGAAAGAACCCTGTTGACTGCACAACATCTTCAGCATCCTTGAGCATCTGCAGGATCCTATTTTTCCAGGGTCAAGTCCTGTGAAGTGAATGACAAGGAGCCATTGATTCTGGAACTGAACTGACTGTGTTTCCTTGAGAGGTAACTGTTTCTCCAAAATTTGCCAGAATTGTTCTTGGTCGGCAACTGCTTGATTTAGCTGTCAAAGGTACTTTGAGCTCTCATTATAGTGTAGTCTCCCTTCATCTCAGATAGCACAAATGTTGCTATCAGCTACTCCACCACCACAGACACTGAAATATTCTGATCCTCAGACTCAAAATCTCCAACAAACCTTAGATTAGAGTGCTTGCCCGGTGCTCTTCATCTTCTGACTGGTTCTTTATTGAAACAATCTCCTTTGAAAAAAGAACGGATTGCTCGGAGCGAGCGTTTTGAGAATCTTCACAGTTCAAAACTAGTTGTAGAAGATAGACTTGACTGGACAGTGTGTCCAGTTTTTTCTCCAACAATTCCTTTACAAACACTGCCTGGCTCACTTTCAAATCTTTTAAATTGAGCAAAATTGTCTGAAACATGTAAGAGTTTCTATCAGACAGGTCATGAGAGGCCGGGGACCATCTAGAGTCAAAGAAAAATATTCTCTCTGCTGCGATCAAACATTATGATTCAACAGCTGGTTTGGTCTGGAGTGAATGTTTTGGGGCAAATGTTTGTTACAAGGTCTTTTGTTTTGCTTTGTCATGAAATTATTTTGTCAGATTTGGGCCCTTACTCTAGTCAGAGACAGGTTATCTTTATGGATCTTCTTTCCTGGGTTTAGCTGGACCCGGGTTGGAGACATAGATGTAGACTGATCTAGACTGACTAGATATGTGTGGACTCAGTCCCCATATTCTAACGGTTATGTTTGGATAGAGAGCCCTACTTAATTTGTATCAACCATATGACAGAGCTGAGGGATGGGACAGCGTTTGCAGTTAAAATTCAAAAGGTTTTTTTTTTTACAAAAGTTTTGTATTATGGCCGTATAGAAGACCACCCAGAATCACTCTATGATCTGAGGTCTGCTTTAGCTGATTTTCCCAAACCAGTCATCATATGAGGTGATTTTAATTTGTTTCAGTCCTTTTCTTTTGATATCACACAAAATTGGCCTACCGAAAAATGACATCGGCTCAAGCTCTCCAGCATTTAAAAAAGGAATTAGGCTTGATAGATCTGTGGAGAACTACTAGTCCATCAGCACAACAATTAAACTCTTTTTGTGAAACGTTTCAATCCGCCTCAGGAATAAATTTGTTTTAAACTTCATAATTAAGACTAGATGGCCACTGTAATGCTTTTGCCTAATTGCTGTTCAGACCATACTTCCCCCACTTTTTAACTTTTTCTGCAATCTAGAATTATAGCAGCACCCAGGTGGAGGCTGGTGGAGCTGTTGGAGAAATAATTTTGTGCTGCTATTAAGGCAAACATCACAGACATTTTGTTTTGATACATTTGGGCTCTACTCCTTTGAAGTCAGTCTGGGAAGACTACAAGGCCACTTTACATGGAGTGTCGTGTAGTTCTTATAAGTCTATATAAGATCTGCGCTTTTAGATAACATACACTGCGGGCTTGGTGTCTGGACTAATTCCAGACACTCCCACTGGGTATGTTGGTCTGTATGCCAGCTAGCTCACAGTGCCACTAGAAACTTCTGTTTATCAAGGAGAGAATAGTTCTTGGCAACTATTGAACATGACAACCCTGATCCCTCAGAATTGTGGAAACAGTGCAATACTTTTCTCTCAATCAGTCGTGCTCACTTAGTCTCAGAGATGTACACAGACTAAACGGTATGGACGTTTCAATAAGCATTTATTGAACATTCGTCATTCTAGTGTAAAATAGGTGTACTGAAACAACCACTAGACAGTAACAGATATAAATGATTAGAAGCACTATAAAAGTGAAAGGATGGTTGATCTCTACCATGTTGTTGTAATCATGCATACAAGCAAGTATATGAAAGGCATGACAATAAGAAATGCGTACTCCCACAATGCTACCCTAACTAGATGTAGCTAAGTTTACCTAGCATGTGTGTAGCTGTTAAAGCCAAGAAACCCTCTAGGATAAAGTCAACCCCATTACCTGAAGTGAGAGACTGTGGAACCCCGTCTCAGTCTCGAGTTGGACACCCCGCAAGGGATGTTCAGACCGCTGTGAGCTGGAGTGTCTGCATGCAGGAATCTCAGCATCTCGCGTCAGTGTGTCGGCATGGAAGTCGTGATCTCCTCTCCCTATCTCAGCAAGATGTTATGTTTATATACCCGAAGGTATCCCCAGGGGTTCTGCCTTGCTGTGTCACTGTCGGACCTAAGATAACGATGGGAATGAACCTTGTACATATTTATTGTGCAGGAGATGATAATCCTGCTGAATTTCCAAGAATCCTGAATCCTCATGCATAATGTATGAGCCTATTGTTAAGGGAAAGCCCCTCGTTCTGTAAGGAGTACTGTAACTATTTAAAGGGTCAGTCCTAGCAGCCGTTCTGTATGTAATGTAGGAACTAATATAGGTGAAAGGTTGTGATTACCTGGGCCTATATTGGGGTACCTATATGGAATATAACACCCACTCCTCATCCGACTGAATGACGTAATCTAATTCTAACGTTCTACCTATCTAGGTACCGGTACGCAAACATGCGTAAAAACAATAGTTCCATTAACAAATGTTAAAAACTCTAAAAAGATGCTAAAAACTAAAATTGTCACTTAAGCAATAGCTCTAATGTGTCCGTATATATAGTTTGACCTACTACAAGCATTAGAAAGCCATGCAGGTCATAAAAAGTGTCAATTTGTTTTGGAACTCCAGTGTGAGTTTGTTTTAAAAAAAAGCCACATTTGTACCAGTACACGACGAGCCAACTGTTTGTGTCCTGGCTGGTAGACGCAACCTTGCTGTTGCCTGCCTTTGCAGATGACGATCCCTGTAACACCTTGCAGATTACGTCAATTGAGCACAGATGATCTCCCGTACTGCCTGCAGCTGATGCTGAGGCATCCTGTGCAGTAATCAAAGTCTGGACGTTTGTGGAGGAGCCGTTGTCCATACCAACAGGATGTCAGGGATCGCGGGCTGTTTCCTCCCTCTCGCCCAACCTTGGCTAATGTGTCCTCCTTTTTGCCCCATTAAACTTATCCACGAGTTAATTTACCTTTAAGCTGGCGAGGGTTTTGGCATCGCCGGAATTCAAATATGGCCGCCAACTTCCTCTCAAACACCGCTGTTCAGCGGTCTAGTTTCTAATGTTAACCCCGGTCTGGTGTAGTGCGCTCCAACGTTCGAAGGCACACTTCTGAGGAGGAGCTGTTGGGGCGTCGCGAAAGCCAGTTAGGGTAGTGGCGGAAAATAAAACTAATACGCGTTTAGTTCCGACGGGTAAAAGTATCTGGAGAAGAGGTCAGTGTTTAAAACTTGAACATTCTGAGAAACGCTTTCAATATATTTCCTCTCAGTCGTTCCTCAATTTGTTTCATTCCAAAACTACGAGCAAATAACATTTGAGACTTGAGAAACCAAAATTACCTTTGATGAAACCAAAACGATATCCATCCACCTAATAAGAATTAAAAGAAGAGGTTTCTCTCACCACTTTAAGAAGTTGAAAACGCTCGTTTTCAGTTTCTTTCTTAAACCTGTATAAAGCGCAACCTGGCAATCCTAAGTTTTATTGAATGCTGTTCGGGTTTGGGTAATACAGTTCAAACGCTACATGCGCTGAGGAAACAGTGATTCTTAAAAGTCTCTGCTGGTTTAAAAATTAATTAAATAGGAGTTAAGAAACTAAGTATAGTTACGCGAGCAAGAAAAAGAAGTTAAACTACGATTGTAATACAAGTCCACTATAGTTCCTACATAGTGAGTACAAGAGTAGTGGGTGGTAATTCAATTAGTGCATTTAACTAGTGAATAAAAATACTTACCAGTGTTTCTCTGTCTAGCTGAAAACTGGAGTCGCGCCAGTGGTTCCTGAAACAAGAAAAAGAGAGAAAAGAGAACTAAGTGGAATCTTCTCAACTAACTAAAAACACTAATTGAGAAGTAAGAAGAGAAGTAACTCCAAGGCAGAAACTGGTAAGGCGAGCGAGCTAATAATAGAGAGAAACTTTAAAAACAAATCTTGATACATTTCTAATGGTCACAAATGTAAATTTTCTCAGCGCTGTCAGAAGTTTAAAAGAAGAAGACGAAACTGAGCAGACAGTGAGCTTGGAGATTTCTCTTCTCTGTCCAATGCCCCTTCTCCCATTGGAATTTACCTGTGAAGGATTACTCAATTACGTTTCAATTGGGGGCATAGGAAATTAGCGTTGTTCTGCTCCCGTGTGATTTGACCTGACACAGGAGCAGAAATTTCCTGTGGTGGCTCCAATAATGCCACCATCAACATAGGAATACGCTGGGAACACTGCAGAACATGGGCCGTTATTGGGTCCAGAAATGCATCAACGTCCGGTTGCGCAACTGATGGAAATGTCAGACACAGATCTCACATGCATTCCTCTCCGCAGAACAGGCATCGGAGAACAGGTAAGATGCAGACCATCCAGACAGGTCTAAATGACAGGAACCAAGAAGCACTCCGTTCTCGTAGGCGAGGTTTGCCCAGATGTTGTACCATGCGATCACGATATTTGCGCTCCGGGAGTGCCTTCTCCATCTCTTTGGTGACTGGGACGTCCATTGCGTAGCAGAAAAATTACAATCAGGATACCTTCTATTAGAAACAGGATCAGCGGAAGTCCTACAAAAATACTTCTGAATACGGAGTGTATAAAGTTTGGTATAACTCTGAGGACTGTCTGAAAGGTGCTTAACAGTCCTCAGACAGTTAACCTATGGTCTTAAATAGGTGGACTATACCCATCGTATCAGACATGTTAAAGATACGATATACCGTTTAAGTGAGGACCTTGCGATCTGGAGATCAAAAGTCTCCCGGGCGGAGGTTAAGGGCACTGTTTTCTGTAAATGCATGGCTTTCATTCTGCTCAGAGTATAAGAGAAACATTCAAATTCAATGAAGGCCATAGCGGCACCTCCCCGACTGTATGTGTCGGTGGAAACAATACTTGCATACAGCAAGTAACCCTGGAGCTCACGGTTACCAGATATGCGATGCCCTTTAGCATCCCAGAACAACCTTAATCGTTCAGCATCAAGTAACTTCCGTTCGAGAGAAACCTGAATACCGGAGTGATCACAGCTGCCAGGGCACCTTTTAAATGACAGGATAGGTTTGCCACTGAACCATTACAAGTTCCATGTAGCATAATATCCTGGCATATGAGAGACCCACTCAAAGCGTTCTCACAGTTTGTACAGCTTAGAAACACTTCAAGATCCCCACTTCTGCATCAAAATCTGTATGGTAATTCCCAAGATTCCCTCATGTATTCCTTACCCATCTTTTCATATCTCCATGCCTGTTATTGTTCTAGGCAATATTGAAACTGGAAAGTTGTGACCAATAGCGTTATGTGGCCATGGATAAACCATTCTGTGGACGGTGACTCAGCCACAGTAAAAGGTAATCTGCCCAGTTTTCAATACACAGCATTGTATATTTTGCTCCCCTCTGTGCCATCTTCATCTGTTTTTCTGTTAGATTGTATGCAGAAAACAGGGACGTACTGTTTATAAACCGGTAAGGCACATAACCAGCGCGCAATGATTGCAGCGTCCAGCTCCATAACATAATAGAACGTAATTGTTATTGCCCTTGCTGTAATATGGACAAGTCTTGTTGACTAAGTATTTATGCATTAGAATTTGTAAGCTTACTTACCCCTGGTGCATAGGGATGCCCGGTTTCAAGCTTTGCGTGGCCTGTCCACGCACGATGTCGCTGACGGACCCACACCGTGAGTGTCTCTTCTATCTGGGGTGTGACCACGACACCCAGTCGTGGTACCACTGCCAGGCCATGGCCCCGAAAACTTTGCGGGAGCGGTCCCGAAAGTGGCTGGAGGTCCGGTAGTCGGCCCCATGTCGTTCCCGGTCCTGTGGGAGGTCGAGGGCCTGGTCACAGAGCAAGCACCATCATTCAAAGTCTTCGCACTCGGAGTCAGGTAAGGCGAAGCACAAGAAGTCGAAGAGGCGTCGCCGCTCTTCGTCTTCCCCTCGCCGGTCGCGGGACGCGGCTGAGGGGGTAGGTGGCACCGCCTCTGCGGCTCCAACAGAGCTTGAGCAGTTACGGTTGGCTTACCCACCATTCCCGGGTCCATCGGCAACTCCGGACAAATTGCAAAAGTTCGTGTCTGCAATGGCACGTATCTTCGACCCGTGCGGCCCCGTTGGCACGCCTTCGGGCCCCACTGTTCCATGATCCTCGACGTCTCCGGCATCATCAACGCCTAGAGGCCTCCATGGCTCCGGCCGTGGCTCCCCGTTCTTGCGGATGGACTCTGTACGGCCCCCGCCAACATCGACGTTGGCGATGCCGGCATTGACTTTTTTTGCGACGTCGGCATGGTGCCGGAGGGATGTCTGCCGATGGGGGACTTTTACCCTTTTATTCACCCACGCCCTCGTCCACTTGTGCAGGAAGGGGAGGACTGGGAGGGGTTTGAAGACCCTCTCGCAGCACAGTGCGAGTCTGTCCCCGACTGGGATGATGAGGCGGAGGCGGGTGACCCGGATTACACTCCGGCGCTTGGTTCACCATCCCCTTCAGCTACTATGGAGGAGAGTGGTACCTTTCCACAGTGCTACGTAGGGCGGCCGAGGCTCTTGGCCTCGAGCTCCCTACTGTGGCTGTCAGGACCAACCTACTGACTGAAGTGCTTCGGCCAGCCTCTTCTTCTACAGAACCGCTGTTGCCGTTTAATGATGCACTTACTGATGTGCTTCTGGGCACCTGGTCTCGGCCCAACACAGGGGCCCCTGTAGACAAGGGTGTGGGCCGTTGCCCGGCCCCGGGCGACCCCGCCTTCCTCACTCAACACCCTACATCTAAGAGTTTGGTGGCTCAGGCCTCAACGTCCCCGAGTGTGCTTCCTTCTGCTCCACCAGACTAGGAATCCTAGAAGTTGGAGCAGTTTGGCAAGAAGATTTATTCTTACGCAAGTTCTGCACTGCGGTCTGTGAACACTGCCTGTCTCTTGGGCCGCTATTCTCATTCTGTATGGGATGCGGTCGAACAAGTGCTACCTCAGTGTCCGGAGGTGGCCTGGGCATTTACCTCCCAAGCTCTTATGGAGGGGAAAGATGCGGCAAAATTCACTATACTTTGTGGACTTGATACCGCTGATTCGCTGGGTAGGGCGATTTCCACAACGGTGGCACTACGTCGTCATGCCTGGTTGAGGATGACTGGTTTTTTGGCAGATGTCCAGAATACTTTGATGGACATGCCCTTCGATGGCACTCGCCTCTTTGGTGATAAGGCAGATTCCACATTGGAGCGTTTTAAGGACTCTCGGGCCACGGCCAAGTCCTTACGGCTACATGTACTCCTTCCGTGTCTAACTTTCGTTCCTTTCGAAGCTCCGGAAGGGGTGTAAAACAAGTTCATTTCAGAACAAGCCTGCGCAGCAACAGTCCCAGCGCAGCCGCGGACGTGGGGCTCGCAGAGGTGGGTCACGGAGCCAGCGTGCGGGTCAGTCCACCAACATCCTCGCTGCCAGTGCCTCAACACCTTCCTAGTCCGGTGTTTCAGGCCCACCAGACGCCAGTGGGGGGCAGGATTCGTCATCACCTCCCCCACTGGCGCACCATTACATCAGACTGGGTTTTGGAGATTGTTCGAAGGGGCTACCCCCTCCCCTTCGAGTCTACCCCCCCACCCCCAACCATAACACCGCAGTTTCACCGCATGTTGGGGAACATTTGGCACTACTTCAGCAGGAAGGTACGGCCCTCTTGGCCAAGGGGGCCATTGAGCGCGTTCCGACTCCTGAAGTAGGTCGTGGTTGTTACTCCCACTACTTCTTAGTTCCAAAGAAGGACAAGGGTCTAAGACCCATCTTAGACCTTCGGAGCGTAAATCGCTTCCTCCGGAAGTTCAAAATGCTCACTCTGGCTCAGGTCTTGTCTGCTCTCGGGGCGGCCACATGGGAGAGTCAGAGGTCAGAGGCATCTGGTCTCTGGCGATGTCCCGGCTCCATATCAACCTTCTGGAGCTTTGGGCGATCCTTCTTGCACTGAAGGCATTTCTTCCCTCTGTTGGGGGGAAGGTAGTGCAGGTGTTCACGGACACCACCACTGCCATGTGGTATTGCAACAAACAGGGCGGGGTGGGGTCGTGGACCGTATGTCAGGAGGCTCTTCGCCTCTGGACATGGCTGGAACGTCACAGCATTTCCTTGATGGTTCAACACCTGGCAGGTTCTCTAAATGCCAGGGTGGACAAACTCAGCCGCAGGTGCATGATGGATCACGAATGGCGTCTTCACTCGGAGGTGGTGCAAGGTCTCTTTCGACAGTGGGGAGAGCCTTGGTTAGATCTATTCGCCACCAAAGAGATCGCGCAATGTCAGCTATTCTGCGCATTGGAATTTCAAATGCGGCACTCGTTCGGCGACGCTTTTCGGCACAAGTGGAGTTGCGGTCTGTTGTATGCCATTCCGCCTATACCACTTCTGCCCAGAGTGCTGAAGAAGATAAAGCGCGACCGTGCCCAAGTCATTCTTGTGGCTCCGGATTGGGCACGAAAAGTTTGGTATCCCGAGCTGCTCAACATGGCCATCGATCCTCCGATGAAACTGCCTCTTTGGGAGGATCTTCTGTCGCAGTAGCAGGGCACGGTCCTCCACCCGAACCTGTCCAGTCTCCACCTACTTGTGCGGAGATTGAGCGGTGGCAGTTGACGTCTTTCGACCTGCCTCCCAAAGTCTGTGACAAAATCTTGGCTGCCAGGCGTCCCTCCATTAAGACAGTATACGCCTGCAGGTGAAACAAATTTGTGGCATGGTGCACAGCAAAGGCTGTGGATCCTCTTTCTGCCCCTCTCTCTGAAGTACCCTTGTTCCTTCTCTCTTTAGCCCAGCAGGGCTCTGCTCTGGGCACTATCAAGGGCTACCTTTCAGCCCTCTCTGCTTTCCTTCGGCTGCCAGATCAGCCTTCTCCTTTCAAGTCCCCGGTAGTTAACCATTTCTTGAAAGGCTTAATGCATCTCTTTCCTCCAATTCCTTTCGTTATACCTCAGTGGGACTTGAATCTTGTACTGACTTACTTAATGTGCTCTCCCTTTGAACCGCTTCATAACACTCCTTTACATCTCTTAACTCTAAAAACTGCTTTCCTGTTAGCCATCACTTCTGCTAGAAGGGTGAGTGAGCTCAAGGCTCTTTCCTTATAACCCTCTTTCCTTAAAACCCCCTTTCCTGTCTGTTCATCGGGACAAGGTGGTTCTCCGGACCCGTCCATCCATTCTTCCTAAGGTGGTCACTGCCTTCCACATCGGGCAGACCATTACTTTGCCCACCTTCTTTCCACCTCCGCATCCTTCCAAGGAAGAAGAGAGGCTCTACCGTCTGGACACAAAACGTGCGCTCTCCTTCTATCTGTATCGCACAAAACAGTTCTGGGTGGATGATCAACTTTTTGTAGGCTACGTGGGTGCAAAGAAGGGTCAGGCCGTACACAAACGCACCATTTCTCGATGGGTCGTGTTGTGTATTAAGGCTTGTTACCCTCCAGCTAAAAAGGAGCCTCCAGTGGGGCTATGCGCTCACTCCACTAGGGCGCCGGCTGCCACTACTGCCTTGGGAAGAGGAGTTCCTCTGAATAACATCTGTCAGGCGACCACGTGGGCATCGCTGCACACGTTCACCGAACACTACTGCCTGGACAGCCAAGTCCCGAGAGACAGCTTCTTTGGCCGTTCAGTTCTCCAGAATTTTCTGGTGTGATCTTGGTTTGAAAACCCACCACCGGGGTTAGTATTGCTGGGGTATCTATTCTAAGGTAAGGAATGAATAACGAACGTGTTTCTTTCAGATGCACAAGTTACTTACCTTTGGTAACGATACATCTGTAAAAAACATTAGTTAGTTATAGATTCCTTACCGCCCCACCCATCCTCCCCGTTCTGCAAACTGATTTCTAGGGTTAAGGACATCCTTTCAGGGCCCTAGTTTTGTGCACTAATGGTCAGTGTCTTGCATAGCTCTGCGTTTCTGGCACGGAAAGTTGTCTACAGAACTGACGTCAGCGCGCAAGGGTGGCGTCTTAGTAGATGCCGCAACATCATCCCGGCGACCACGACGATGGAGCCGACTGATGCCACCTTCTGACGTTCAGAGGTACTGCTGATGAAAAAGCTTTCCGGATCCAGTCTGACGCCTGGGGGTAATTCTAAGGGAAGGAATCTATAACTAACTAATGTTTCTTACAGATATATTGTTACAGAAGGTTAGTAACTTGTGCTTCTGTCTGATCTTCCTGTATGGTAGCGAGAGGAGGGCGTTGGGTACCCAGGAGCCCACGAGGCCTACTATTCAGTATCGGCCACATAGTGTGGTTTTATCAGATCAATGGAGACAAACCTTTTCTCCTTTTTTAGGGCAAGAGGTGGCAGGAGTACAGTTCTTGTTCCATCAACTCCCAGAACAGGTACTCCCAGAACAGGTACAGGCTTTCTGTAAATTGGTCCAAATTGTCGTTTGTCCGTTATCTTTTCTCTGACCAGATCCCTGACTTTAGGAATCCAGACAGGTCTTGCTGTGACTGACTTTACTTCCCCATTGGCAAACCTTTTCACCTGGACATAGCTCTATAGAACCCTTGATTAATTTAGTTCCTGTAAAACGGACAAATGTTTATTGATGTCAAAAGTTTTTTCATCCACCACTGTGCCTTCACAATCTAGGGCAGGTAACCACATTCTCGTCCCAAACAGGACCTCATAAGCAGTGACCACCCCGCCCAGAGAGCTTCTTGGTATATTATTTAAGCCCCTCTGGACCCCATATATGTGATTGACCCAACTACCACCCGCGCCTAATACCCTAGCTGTTAATGATTGCTTTACATCCTAGTTTTTCCTTTCCACTACTGAATTTGCCTTAGGATGGCATGGAGAGGAGTACCGCAATGCTACACCTAAACCTCTCATGGCCTCCTTGTAAGCCCTAGAGCTGATCATGGGGCCACGGTCAGAATGTAATGTGCCAACTGCGTATGTCCCTATAAAGACTCGCAAATCTTCGATAACAGTTCGAGCGTCAGCCGAGAGCTGAGGCCATACCCATAGGAATCTTAGCAGGAATCCAATGCCACTATTATGTACTTGTAAGCCCCATTAGATTGTAAGGGACCACAGTGGTCCAAATAGACACTTGCGAGAGGTCTGTCTGTCTGCGCTGGACGTGTTATGGTGGAGCCTTTCATCTGTTGACAGATGTCGCACTATAAGACATAGGCTTTGATCTGCTTTGTTAACCCTGGCAACTAATAGCGTTGTTTGAATAAAGAAACTGTTGATGTAACTCTTGCGTGTGCAGAACCCAGACTCTCGTGTACATCTAAAATTAAGCCTAATCTGCGATCCATATTTGGTATTACTCTATCCCCCACTCCTGGAATCTGAGCTAATGGAACGTTGTTTGCATCTAACTTGTAGGAGTACTTGAATGGAAAACCTTTCGGAAGTGCTTTGTTGTCTTTGCGTGAAGCAATGACAGCTACCTTTATCTGTCCGTCTATCCTCGTTTTTGAACGAGTAATTGCAGCTATGGATACAGTACGTACTGCCCCCTTTGCGGCTTCATCAGCCAATTAATTCCCTTCAACGTGAACGCTATCATGTTGCTGACTCAGTGTGTGTATCACGTGAACTCTTGGTAGCTCGTTTTTCAACTCTTCTACCTGCTCCCATAGCGGTTTGTGCTTTATTGTGCCACCTTTTGAGTCTTTAAACCCATTTTGTTCACAATAGTGTAGATATTCATTGTATGAGTGGACACAGTCAAACAAATCGCACACAATTAGTGTGGGGAATTCTCGATCCATGTTAACCAGCGCCAGTAGAAGGGCTTTTAGTTCTGCTAACTTAGCCATGCAGTCTCCTAAGAATTGAGTCTTTGTACAGCTCAGATGGAAACTGCCATCCTTCCCCTAACAATCGCACAAGCGGCACTGTATTGATGTTTACTCCCTATGTCCGGTTGAGCAGATCCGTCCGTGTAAATTATAAATTCATACTGATCTAGAGGCATAATTTCATTCGGGAGAGGATATTCTTGTTCATATTGCAGGAATGCTTGTGTTTTCAGACTTGGGTCGTACCTTTAATCTACATCTGATGCAGTGAGAGAATTAGCCCATTGTATCCATCATGGATGTAAAGCTTTAGCATTTGGTGTGCTCGCCTTTGTAGCAGCCTCTAAGGCCGTGTTAGAAATGGGATTTCTGGTTGGCTAAGGCTTGCGCCAAAGCCAGTGTAGGAGAGTAGGATCTGTACTTATGTTGCCCCCACTTTTTTTCTGATGTTAACACTGGTTTCTGGCTATAGTATGGCTGGGTCCCTGCTAATCAGGGCCCCAGTCTCTCTGTTCTCTCTAAACAACTTGGAGTGCATATTAGATGCACTAGTGATTGGATACTGTGGTCCCTTATGAGCCCCTAGTATATGGTACCTTAGGTACCTAGGGCATAGGTACTTCACAGGCCTACCAGGGGCTGAAGCATGTATTATGCAACCCCTGGGAAGCAGACTAAATCTGACACCACAGGCCTGCTACTGCGGCCTGGGTGAGGTAGTGTTAGCACTCCTCACTGAGGTATAGGTTCCCTGTATCTCACCATACACACACATATAAACCTATCAGTCACCCCTAAGGCGGGCCCTATCAATCCTGAGGGCAGGGTGCTTGGTTTACAATGTGAGGGGGTGCCTCTACATGAGCAGGGCCCCTCTGCAGCTGGCAGAGTCTATTCTCTGTGGCTGTTTGTGGATGCGGTTAAACCATATACTCTTAAGTGCATTATAACCTACCGGTAAATGCTAACTTTGGAATGACTGCATCAAAACATGTTGTATCTGAAAGAAACACGTTAGTTAGATTCCTCACCTTAGAATATCCCCAGGCGTCAGACTGGATCCGGAAGATTTTTCGTCAGCAATACCCCTTGCGCGTCGCTAGGCGTCGTCTGCGGCTCCGCGTCCGTCGTCGGCGTCGTGCGCCGGGATGACGTCGTCGGAGTACTTAGACGCCGCCCTCGCGCGCTGACGTCAGTTCTTCTTTTTTCCGCGCCAGTAAGCGCAGATCCGGGAGAGCTACCCCTTTTAGTCTTTTTTGACTAAATCTTTTTGATCATTTTTGATCCTTGTCTGTCGACATCTGGTGCCGGTAGGATGCCTGGGTTCAAGGCTTGTGAGGATTGTCATCGACTGATGTCGGTGACCGATCACCACCGCCGGTGCCTCTACTGCTTAGGCCTCGACCACGACGCGGAGTCGTGCAACGACTGTCAGGCCTTGACTTCGAAGGCTAGGCGGGAGCGGTCCCGCAAGCTTCTCGAGCTTCGCCACTCGGCTCCGCGTCGTGCGCGATCCCGGTCCAGGAGGAGGTCCAAGGATCGCTCGCGGAGCCCTAGCCGACGCCACCATCGATCGTCGGGCTCCAAGTCGTCGGGTAAGTCCAAACACTCAAAGAAGTCCAAGAGGCGACATCGCTCTTCGGACTCCCCTCGCCGGTCGCGCGACTCGGCCGAGGGTCCAAGTGGTTCCACCCCCGCGGCTCCGGCGGAGCCGCAGGTGCCGCGTCCGCCCCCATACCTTCCGGTCCCTGGGGCTGACGCGGCGCCGGCGGAGATCAGTGCCTTCCTCTCGGCCATGAGGAGCCTGGCCCCGCCGTCGACGCCCGCTGGCGCGCCTTCGGGCCCCGCGGGCTCGACTGGGCGACCTCGCGTGCCGGCGGCTCCGGCCCCGGCGCCGTCGACGACTCCGGTCTCGACGCCGCAGGTCCCCGCGGGGCCCATGCCTGGGCCCCAGTCGACGCCGGTTGACCTTGTCACTCCTCCACCGGCGCCGACGCCTGAACCACCGACGCCGTCACCGGCGCCGCCGACGCCGACGCCTGTGACGCCGACGCCCCAGTTTAGCCCTCATCCGGACCCGACGCCGGCACGGCGTCCGCCGACGCCGCATCCGACGCCGCTAGAGACCTACCATCTCTACAGTCCGGTTCCGATCATTCCTCCTGTTTATCAGGAATCGGAAGAAGGGGGCGACTGGGAGGGGTTCGAGGACCCTCTGGCTGTTCAGTCACAGCTTTCTCAGGACTGGGCAGATGAACTGGGGGAGGCCAGCGGGCTGGACACCTCGCCAGACGCTGGATTCACTTCTCCTCCGACCGTGGCTTCGGAGGAGGGTGCAGCATTTTCTGTGGTGCTGCGCAAGGCGGCTGAGGCCCTTGGGCTCGAGTTGCCTGCCGTGGCTGTGAGGACCAACATCCTCACTGAGGTGCTTCAAACCTCAGCAAGCTCCACTGAGCCTCTGCTGCCGTTTAACGAGGCCCTCACTGACGTTCTGCAGGGCACCTGGTCCAAGCCCTCCACAGTTCCTCCTGTGGATAGGAACGTTGCCAGGCGCCACCGCCCTGCTCCGGGCGACCCCAGCTTCCTGTCCCAACACCCCACCCCCGAGAGTCTGGTTATCCAGGCCTCTACTTCCCAATCCTCCTTCCCGACCGCTCCGCCGGACCGGGATTCCAAGAGACTCGAGCAGTTTGGCAAGAAACTGTTCTCGTCCCTTAGTTTGGGCCTGCGGTCTTTAAATACCGCCTGTCTCTTGGACCGTTATTCCCATTCCCTGTGGGATACGGTGGAGGACGTGCTGCCCCAGTGTCCGGAGGAGGTCCGGACGCGTCTTACCCAGGCTCTGGCCGATGGGAGGGATGCAGCACGGCACGCCATAAGATGTGGGCTTGACACCACGGACTCGCTAGGTCGGGCGATTTCCACCACGGTGGCGCTCCGCCGCCATGCCTGGATGCGGTCCACGTCATTTTCCGGGGATGTCCAGAACACCCTCATGGACATGCCCTTTGATGGCACTCGCCTGTTTGGTGAGAAGGCGGACAGTGCGCTGAACCGCTTTAAGGACTCCCGGGCTACGGCCAAGTCCTTGGGCCTCTCGGCTCCGCGGGCGCACACCTCCGCTTTTCGCCCCTTTCGTGGCCAAGGAAGGGGCGCCTCCTCACGTTCGCAAAGCCACCAGCCGCAGAACCAACCTGCGCGCGGTCGTGGACGTGGCTTCCGCCGTGGCGGAAATGGAGGCCGACGTGGTCAGCCCACATCCACCCCGGCAGCATCCGCCTCAAAGCCTTCCTAGTCCGAGCTTTCAGGCCCATACCACGCCAGTGGGCGGCAGAGTTCGCCATCACCTGCTCCACTGGCGGTCCATAACATCGGACAGGTGGGTGCTGCAAATCGTCCGAAGGGGCTACTCCCTCCCCTTCGAGACGACCCCTCCAGCCATGCCACCGCAGCACCACCGTATCTCGGGGGATCATTTGGATCTTCTCCGCGAGGAAGTTTCGGCTCTCTTGGCCAAGGGGGCCGTCGAGCGCGTTCCGAGTCCAGAAGTAGGTCGTGGTTGTTATTCCCACTACTTTCTGGTTCCCAAGAAGGGCAAGGGGGGCCTGCGCCCTATCTTGGACCTCCGGAACGTCAATGCCTTCCTCCGAAAGGAAAGGTTCAAGATGCTAACGTTGGCTCAGGTTTTAGCTGCCCTAGACCCTGGAGACTGGATGGTAGCGTTGGACTTGCAGGACGCATATTTCCATATCCCCGTCCTGCCGGCCCACCGGCGTTACCTGCGGTTCACGGTGGGCCAAGAGCACTTTCAGTTTACCGTGCTCCCCTTCGGCCTCACCAGTGCCCCTCGGGTGTTCACGAAAGTGATGGCGGTGGTCGCAGCTCATCTGCGCAGATCAGGGGTCCCAGTCTTCCCCTATCTCGACGACTGGTTGTTGAAGGCGGGCTCGCCCCAGGCAGTCGTCTCCCACCTCCAGACTACGGCGGATCTCCTGCATTTGCTGGGGTTTTCCATCAACGTGCCGAAGTCGCACTTGAGTCCCTCTCAGAAGCTCCTCTTAATCGGAGCGGTTCTCGATTCGGCGCCGTTCCGGGTCCATCCACCGGAACAGCGGGTCCGGGATATACAGGCCCTGATTCCCATCTTTCGGCCTCTATCCCGGGTTTCGGTCAGGTTAGTGTTGCGGCTTCTGGGGCTGATGGCCTCCTGCATCCTACTAGTGCATCACGCCAGGCGGCGCATGCGGGCTCTGCAGTGGGACCTGAAATTTCAGTGGGCCCAGCATCACGGCAACCTGTCCGACCATGTCTTGATCTCGGAGGGTACTGCACAGCAGTTGCAGTGGTGGCTCACGGACCGCGAGTGCGTCAAGGGCAAGAGCCTCTCCCTTCCCCAACCGGAGCATGTCGTAGTGACGGATGCGTCCCTCTTGGGATGGGGTGGCCATATGGGAGAGGCGGAGATCAGAGGCCTCTGGTCTCCGGCGGAGTCTCGTCTCCACATCAACCTGTTGGAGTTGAGAGCGATCCGGCTTGCACTGAAAGCCTTCCTTCCCTCTGTCAGGGGAAGTGTCGTGCAGGTGTTCACGGACAACACCACCGCCATGTGGTACTGCAACAAACAGGGCGGGGTGGGGTCGTGGACCCTTTGTCAGGAGGCTCTGCGCCTCTGGACATGGCTGGAACACCAGGGCGTCACCCTGGTGGTTCAACATCTGGCGGGCTCTCTGAACGCCAGAGCAGACGAACTCAGCCGCCGGTGCATGATGGATCACGAATGGCGTCTGAACTCCGAAGTGGTGCAAGGCCTCTTTCAGCAGTGGGGAGAGCCTTGGTTAGATCTATTCGCCACCGAAGAGAACGCGCAATGTCAGCAGTTCTGCGCGTTGGAATTTCCAAGGCGGCACTCGCTCGGCGACGCTTTTCGTCACGAGTGGAGTTGCGGTCTGTTGTACGCCTTTCCGCCTATACCACTTCTGCCCAGAGTGCTGAAGAAGATCAGGCACGACCGGGCCCAAGTCATCTTGGTGGCTCCGGATTGGGCACGAAGATACTGGTATCCCGAGCTACTCAGTCTGTTGACCGATCCCCCGATACGTCTGCCCCTTCGGGAGGATCTTCTGTCGCAGCAGCAGGGGACGGTCCTCCACCCGAACCTGTCCAGCCTCCACCTCCATGCGTGGAGATTGAGCGGCGGCAGTTGATGCCATTTGACTTGCCTCCTGAAGTCTGTGATATCATTCTGGCAGCCAGGCGTCCCTCCACAAAGTCGGTATACGCCTGCCGGTGGAACAAATTTGTGGCATGGTGCACAGCAAAGGCTGTGGATCCCCTTTCCGCCCCTCTTTCTGAGGTTCTCCTCTTCCTTCTTTCTCTGGCCCGGCAGGGCTCTGCCCTGGGCACCCTGAAAGGTTATCTTGCTGCCATCTCCGCCTTCTTGCGGCTTCCTGATCAGCCTTCTCTTTTCAAGTCCCCTGTGGTTACACGCTTTCTCAAAGGCATTACACACACGTTCCCTCCTGTCCCTTTTGTAATGCCTCAGTGGGACTTGAATCTGGTTTTGACATTCCTGATGTGCGCTCCCTTTGAGCCTCTTCACAATTGCCCTCTTCGTCTTCTCACTCTAAAGACTGCTTTTCTGGTAGCCATCACCTCGGCTAGACGGGTGAGTGAGCTCCAGGCTTTATCTTCAAAGCCTCCTTTTCTATCTGTTCATCCGGACAAGGTTGTCCTTCGGCCTCGTCCCTCCTTTCTTCCTAAAGTGGTGACTCCATTTCACCTTGGGCAGTCTGTCACCTTGCCCACCTTCTTTCCGCCTCCGCATCCTTCCAAAGAGGAAGAGAGGCTCCACCGTCTGGACCCAAAACGTGCGCTCTCCTTCTATCTGGACCGCACAAAACAGTTCCGGGTGGACGACCAGCTTTTTGTTGGGTACGTGGGCGCTAAGAAGGGGAAAGCTGTGCACAAACGAACCATCTCTCGGTGGGTCGTTTTGTGTATCAAAATCTGCTATTCCTTGGCTAAAAAGGACCCTCCTGTTGGGCTGCGCGCCCATTCTACTCGGGCCACAGCGGCTACTACTGCCTTGGGACGGGGAGTCCCTTTGCAGGACATCTGTCAGGCGGCGACGTGGGCTTCGCTACACACGTTTGCCAGGCATTATTGCCTTGACAGCCAAGTCCGGAGGGATGGCTTCTTTGGCCGTTCTGTCCTCCAGGACTTTCTGGTGTGATCTTGGTTCGCAGACCCACCACCGGGGATGGTATTGCTTGGGTATCTATTCTAAGGTGAGGAATCTAACTAACGTGTTTCTTTCAGATGAACAAGTTACTAACCTTCGGTAACGATGTATCTGTAAGAAACATTAGTTAGTTAGATTCCTCACCGACCCTCCCATCCTCCCCGTTCTGCGAACTGACATCTAGGGTTAAGGCTATCCCTTTCAGGGCCCTAGATTTTATTTTTGGCACCAATGTCGGTCTTTGCATGGCTCTGCGTTCCTGGCGCGGAAGGCTATGTACAAGAACTGACGTCAGCGCGCGAGGGCGGCGTCTAAGTACTCCGACGACGTCATCCCGGCGCACGACGCCGACGACGGACGCGGAGCCGCAGACGACGCCTAGCGACGCGCAAGGGGTATTGCTGACGAAAAATCTTCCGGATCCAGTCTGACGCCTGGGGATATTCTAAGGTGAGGAATCTAACTAACTAATGTTTCTTACAGATACATCGTTACCGAAGGTTAGTAACTTGTTCGTTTGGTGTCAAACAACTTGGAATCATACCCCCACACCAGTAACTGGTGTGGGAGTATGATCCCACCCTTCTAGAGGGGACGACGTGTATCCACTGTGGAAACACAGAAATCTGAAAGAGCCCTGGCATCACAAAATGGATGCCACCAGCACAGACACTGGGCTGCCCTCCTGCTGCTGACTGAAACTCGCAGTGGAGGAGGCCCAACAATAGGCATCCTGTCACAGGGAGGTGTCACCACCTTCCAGACAGGATTTAGTGTCTTGGGGCTGGGTGGGTGCACTCCTAGAGTGCTTTGAAGTCCTGCACTGGGGGAGCAGTAGGCCCCTCTGTGCATATGCCAGCTGAAACCAGTTCAGGGGCTACCTGCCCCAGCTCTGGCGCGAAACTGGACAAAGTAACCACCCACTCCCCTGACCCTCCCATAGGAGTGGTCATAGAGCTAGTCCCTCCCTTTCCTTTAGTATAAGATAGGTAACCCTTGCCATTGCAAACTAGATATCCCTGGACGACGCTCTACAAGAAGAATCCTGGACCTTCGACGTTCCACTACCTTTGGAAGACTGAAGAATCTCCCTTGGAGTCAAGGAGTGACTCCCCTGCTTGGCAGGCACCAAAAACATGAATCAACGGTCGCAAACTTTCCCGCTCCCGCTGGAGTCTGAAGTCTCTGCAGCCCCGGAAGTGGGTTTCCTGACTTCTCGACGGCCATTGTGAGTCCCCAGCAGAGCTGAGGCGAGTGGACCCCACGAGTGACGAGGAACAGCAATTCCCGGGTACCGTGCACTATTGTAGAGTGCAACCCCTTCACGACTTTCTACGAACGTGTGCATTGGACCACGTGTGGTCCAAGCCTCCTGCAGGATTTCACTCGAAAATCAAAGGCCTACCTCGTCCCGAGTGACTGTGGGCTCCTGTGAAGCGAATCCTCACGAGGCGTCTTCGCTATCCCTTGCCGGCTGGCTTGTGGGTCCCCTGAAGACTTTTTCACCGAACCAAAGGGCTCCCCTGGTTGCTCCAGGCCTACCCTGACTTACCCTCGCTGGGTGAGTCCCACAGACCTTGCTGGTCTGCACCGCTGACGTTCTTCATTTTCCACGAGATTTGCTGTTGCCAAGGCTTGTTGGCTCCAATCCCGTTGCCGACACCTCAGTAAGCTGCAGACTTCGTGGGACACTCCGAATCCAGCTCCTGGTCATCGTCAACGCCTCCTGGATCTCGTGGCTGAAGAGTCAAAACACCCTTGATCACCTGAAATCACCTGACTTCCGTGGGCATCCATCTTCCTGTCCCCAGGTCACTGGCAAGTGACTGTGAACACTGTCCCTTCTGTTTTCAGGACTTCCTTTTTTCTGAATCCAGCCTTGGATTTCACCGTACACTTCTCCAGTCTTCATAAGCAGCAAAACTTCTTTGGCTTCCATTGAAAATGACGACGCGACCCGACACCAAAAGACACCTATGCACCCGGCTTCCCTGGGTGAGGTAACTCGGGCACTCCGGTGCTCCTGTGTGTGTTGGCCCTCGAACTACTTACCTTGTAAGTGGCTTGCTTGTAGACTCTCTAGAAGTACCCTAAAACTTTAGAATTCCAACCGCGACTTGCTCCATTTAAATCAATAGGGAACCCGCGGCTGTGTTTTCACACTGCACGCGTCTCCCGTGGGTCTTTTACTTATTTGCCTTGGGTGGATTAGTGAAGCCCCAGCGATTCTACCGGCCCTAGGCCTTTTCCCCTTGCAAGTCGAGATTCCTAAACCTCTTTTTTAGTATATGGTCTGGTACGCCCCTAGGACCCCAGCCATATTTGTGCTTAACTTATTGTGAAACGTTGATAGTTGCATGTGTTCCTGACTTCCAATCTCATAAAGAGATTAGTAAAGTGTGTCTAGTAATAAATACTTATATATTTGATATATATACCTGTGTGGTGTCCTTTCATTTAATTCAAGAGATTATAAGGTAAAACAAGCTGCTTTACATTCCTCTGAGACTTAGCCTGAAGGCTGCTCTCCACAGCTACCACTAGGATAGCTTTCTTTAAAAGGTTGTCTTAAACCTATCTACCATAAGAGTCTAATTGGACTGGTGCAAGGTGGCCACTATAACTAGTGACCAGCATATGCCAGGCCATCTTCTCACAGCCAGGCAGAAACCACCACTCTAGTCAGGGCAAGGGAGTTACATGCCAAAGATAACGCCTGCTCAACCCCTTGGTAGCTTGGTACGAGCAGTCAGGCTTATCCCGGAGGCAATGTGTAAAGCGTTTGCGCAACACACCCACAGCAACAACATCCTAGGCACACCACAAAAGGAACTCCACACAAGGTTATATAAAAAATTGCCTTTGTATTATCATAAAACACATTAGAATAGTAACCACACAATATACACTGTGCCCACTGACACTAGGCAATATTTACAGGGGATTAGATACACATGACAGGGGCACTTGGACCACTGTCAGAACCATCACAAAGTGAACATAGTAAATTTCGAACGTATATACTAAACGTAGAACACAACCAGTAATTACTGGCCAACACTGTACTCAGCATCATCCTGTACCACAAACCATATTATGCACAGTATCACCTCAGGCGTAAAACACATTCTGCGCCAACTTCAAAAGCCTAAACATAATAGACCATAACCACCTAAGCATAACTCACATTAGGGGCATAACTCACAGTAGAGGATTACCTCACAAGCATAAACCACAGTATGTAAATAACTTCATACATAAACCACATTAGAGGCATAAATCATGGTGCATAAAATACCACATGAATCACATTTCCAAGCACCACATAAATCACAGCAGGGTCTGGTGCCCTATCAACCTAACAGTACCCCTGGCCAACTGGCCTTCTCAGAGGGCTCCAATGCCCTATGTCCAAAAGTGTCAGGGCGGCTGCCAATGCAGCAGAATCCACAAGTGCGCAATTGTGCTGGGGCACAGGAGTGTATCTTACTCCTATCTCATCAAAAATGCCCCAAAGAACTATTGGCCTAAACGTTGCGGCTGCCACTAATTGCCGTGCAGCTGTGATGCAAAGAAGGCTTGGCACCACTGTGCCCTCTCCAGTCCCACTCAGGGAATTCTAACACACATGTGCAAAACGTTGCAGTTGCCCGCTACGGCGGTGCAACTGAGAAATAACCAAGTGTCTAAGTCTTTAGTTGCTTCCTCCTAGTTACTTCGGAAGTGTCCTTATTCTTCCTATTTCTAACTGTTACATTCCCATTGACTTTAATGTAACCCGCGTGTGTGTTTCTACACCGCACACGCTTCCCGTGGGCCTCCCACTTCCTAACTATTGGTAGGGTAGTGTAGCCCCAGCGATGCCCTAGGCCTACTCCCTGTTCGTGACGTGGTACTTATACCACTGTCTTAGTATATGGTTTGCGTGGCCCCTGGGCCTAACTGTATTTTCCTGTGTAACTTAACGTATGCTACTTAAGAAATTGTTTGTACTTAGACCTCTGAACTCATAAAGAGTGCTGAGGGTATATGTTAGAATAAATACATTCTAATTTTATGTATACCTGGTGTGGTGTCCTTTCATTTGGTATTCAAGGGATTGTAGTGGTATAACAGCTGGCTTCACATGCCATACAGAGTTTAGCCTAAGACTGCTCTTGTCCATGCTACCACTAGGATAGCTGGTCTATAAGGTTGACTTTACAACCAATCACCATAAGGGTTGTTTGGACTGATACAGGGTGTACACTAGAACTAGTGACATCATATATCAGGCCAACTTCTCACATTGGTGAGCAGCGGTTGGGATTTGAGCTTGCTGTTGTGATACCATTATAATCTTGAGATATCAAATTGAAAGATCACATTAGGTACTGTAAGTTACATCTAAAACAAAATCTTAGAATACTTAAGTTCTACTGAACTTAGTTGTTGTAGGTTGAAGGGCCTAGCACACCCTGACTACAACCACTAGAGAGGTTTTTAGTAGATACAACTAGTGTAGGTAGGTGCACATACCACACCCTCACTAGATCATGTCTCTGAGAGGAGATCAAGATGATTATCTCTCAGGAGGGGTATTTCCTAGAAAGATACCCTCTAGATATGATACCCTAACTTTTCAGGAGATGAGACAATTGTGTACCTCCAGAAAGTTAAAACAGGGTTCCAACCCTACCCTCATTTATCTAGTGGAGATCTTAGAAGAGTATGATGCTCAAAGAGCCTCCCAGGATGGTACCTTAGGTACAAATGAGGGTCTGCCCTCTACAGAAGACTCCCCTCACCACACTGATCAAGATGAGTCAGAAGGGACTTCAGGAGATGAGGTAGACAGCCAGGTCCAAGTTAGGAGACTTAGCCAGGCTAACTTAAGCCTACGTGGGAGTCAGAATGGGATCCCCCCATTCAGACCCTCAAGTGGACTTAACCAGAGAGGTAGGAGAGGAAGATCCCCTTCCAGGGAATCTATCCACTACCATGTCTCTAATAGCTCCAATGCCTCTTCTCATAGGGGAATGACTTCTCCACAGAGAAAAGAGCATAAGGCCAGAATGAGGGAAGTCAATCTGAGGATTGAAAGGGAAGAACTTGCCCTTGCCAAAGAGAGACTTGCTCTGGCCAGAGAGCAAACGTTTAGTGGGTTAGAACCCACTGGTGGCAGCATTATCCCTAAGGATAGAGACAGGACCTATGAGACTAGAAACCTGAGCAAGATTGTCCCTCCCTACAAGTGTGGGAATTACATCCACAAATGGATAACTGATTGGAGAGGGCTTGCAAAGTCCAGCAGGTCCCCCAAAGTCAGTGGGCAGCTATCTTGTGGCTCTCCTTCTCTGAGAAAGGTAGAGACAAGCTCCTCACAGTTAGTGATGAGGATGCTGATAATTACACTGTCCTGAAGAGTGCTCTGATTGATGGGTTTGGCCTAACCACTGAACAATACAGGTTGTTGTTCAGGGATACCCAGAAGACACAGACTCCGGACTGGACTGACTTTGTAGATTGTGCCACTAAGGCTTTGGAAGGCTGGTTATTGGGTAGTAAGGTTAAGGACTATACAGGATTGTATAATTTCATCATGAGAGAACAAATCCTTAACAACTGTCAAAACCAGCTACTGCATCAACACTTGATTGACTCTGATCTGACTTCTCCCCAAGAATTGGGAAAGAAGGCAGATAGGTGGGTCAGGACTAGAGTTGAGCAGAAATCCCAGAACCAGGGCGGTGATGAGAAAAAGGCAGACCAGAAAAGGTAATGATCAGAAAGCAAAATAACAGAAGTCTTCACCAGGCCCCCAAAAGGCTCAGGGGGAGGGTGGTCCCAAAAAGGATAAAAAGAAAGATGGCCAAAAGAAACCTTGGTGTAACTATTGCAAGTCCAATTCCCATTGGTATAGTGAATGCACCAAAAAGGACAAGCCCCCAACCACCATTGCCCCTAAGGCAACTGTGCCCCCTAGTCCAGCTGTAAGTGGTGGTTCCCAGCAAAAGGGTGTAATAGGGTTAACCCTGGGAACTGAAGCGGATTCTGGCCTAGTAAGAATACCAACTCAGGCTGTTCTGATCTGTGATGGGGACATAGCTTTGTCCCCTACTGTGAGTCCCAGTAACCTGGGCAAGTATAGACAGACTCATTTAATCAACCATAGGATGGCTCAGGCCTACAGGGACACAGGTGATAGTGTCACAATGGTGACACCTGCCTTTGTGGACCCTGGACAGATCATGCTAGGTGAGAATTACCTAGTGACCAACGCTAGCAATGCCACACTACCTCCCATAGTGTGGCAATTGTTAACTTCTCCTGGGGAGGGGTAACTGGCCTCAAGAAAGTTGTGGTGAGTTCAGACCTTCCTGTAGAGTGTCTGTTGGGAAATGACCTTGAAACTTCAGTGTGGGCTGAAGTGGAGTATAGGACCCATGCAGAAATGCTGGGAATAGATGCACATGTCCTTGCTGTGACTAGGTCACAGGCCAAAAAGTGCAACACTGAACAAGTGCTGGATCCTGGGACAATGGACCAGACACAACCCAAGAGAAAGAGCAGTAGGGTTAAGGCTGTGCCTTCCCCCCTGCCTCAGGTAGAGAATCAGCTCTCACAGGAGGAGGATTCTGAGAGCCCTGAAGGAACTGTCCTAGAAGAACTGGAACCTGACCAGGTTGAGTTTCTTGGGACAGGGGGACCTTCAAGGGCAGATCTGAGGCAGGCACAATTAGTCTGTCCTTCTCTTGAACCCCTCAGACAGCAGGCTGCTGCTGAGGCTGCAGGGAATGCTCAAGGTACCCATAAAGTGTATTGGGATGAAGGGCTGCTGTACTCAGAGGCTAGAGACCCCCAAGCCTGGTGCTTCCAGGAGGTTGGTCATACCATTGAGTTTCAGAGGCTTCCTTCTTACCTTGGCCCATGATATTCCCCTTGCAGGACACTTAGGCTAGAATTTATTTATTTATTTATTTAAGTAGCTTATAAAGCGCGCAGCTACCCCCGGAGGGGTGTCCCGGCGCTAATACAGAAACTCAGAAAGAAGGGAGTAGTCAAGCCGATTGCAAGACGGGAATCATAAACTGGAGAACAGCCATGTTTTTAGTTTACTACGGAAGATGGATTCAGACGGGCAGAGCCTGAGGTCGAGTGGGAGACAGTTCCATAGCTTAGCAGTAATTACGCTGAACCCTCTACCACCCATTCTGGAACGTCGAAAGCGAGGTGCAGTCAGAAGGCGTAAGTGGTTAGATCTCAGTGATCTAGCAGATTGAGATATTGCTACTCGCTTTTTCAGGTATCCAGGTCCAAGGCCGTTGATAGCTCGAAAGGCGAGGGTGAGGATCTTAAATTGAATGCGGCTTGCAATGGGGAGCCAGTGAAGCTCTTTGCAATAGGAGGCAGCCGATTGACGGTAGGGGATGTTTCCGATCAGTCTGGCTGCCGCATTCTGAACGATCTGAAGACGAGCGATCAGATATTGAGGGGCACCCGCGTATAAGCTGTTGGCGTAGTCTAGATGAGAAGTGATGAGGGCCTGAGTGATCGTTCTACGGGCATCCAGGGGAAGGTAGGGAAGGATCTTTTTAATCATGCGAAGCTTCATGAAGCAGGCAGAGGTGACCTTATTGATTTGCGCTTTGCAAGAAAGTGTATCGTCTAATTGAAAGCCCAGGTTGCGTGCAGATTGAACAGGGGTAGGCGCAGGGTTAAGTGCTGTAGGCCACCACAGGCTAGAGGATATTGGAGTTTTCTGGTTGAAAAACAAGACTTCCGTCTTGTCAGCATTAAGTCTAAGGTGGTTGATGGTCATCCAGGCACAGATGTTATCCAGACAATGGCGGAAGTTGACAAAGGTGGAGTCCGAGTGGTCTCTAAAGGAAAATATCAACTGAGTATCATCAGCATAAGAGACCACTCTGACTCCACAAGACTCCACCACTGCGGCCAAGGGTGCGAGGTAAACGTTAAAAAACAGAGGGCTCAGGGCAGAGCCCTGCGGGACACCACACAACAGGGGTTTACCCTCTGATTTGAAAGGCCTAAGCACCACCTTCTGAGTTCTGCCAGTGAGGAAAGACTCAATCCAGGCGAGAGCGGAGCCACCGATTCCGACCTGCTTTAAACGGTTTAATAGGATGGTATGTGAAACCGTATCAAAAGCGGCGGATAGGTCGAGGAGGACCAGCATGGCCTCCTCGCCCCTATCCACACACTCACGGATAGTCTCAGCCACTTCCAAGAGAGCAGTCTCAGTACTGAAACCTGCTCTGAAGCCAGATTGGGAGTCGTGTAGTAAAGAGTTTTTTTCTAGATATTCTGTTAGTTGCAGCTGCACAGCCTTTTCCAAAATTTTTGCGGGTTTGGGGAGGAGGGAGATGGGGCGAAAGTTAGAAAATTTTGTAGGATCGGCATCAGGCTTTTTCAGAATGGGGACCAGCAGAGCTTCCTTCCACGTAGTTGGAAAGATGCCATGGTGGAGGGAGGCATTCCAGATAGAGAGAAACGGATAAACCAATGAAGGGGCCAGGTCACCCATGGTCTTAGCGGGAATAATGTCGGAAGGAGAACCAGATCTGCACTGGGTAAGTAACCTAAGTGCGGTCTCAGGAGTCAGCTCATTGTAAGACTGTAAGGAGGCAGATTCCGGGGCCATCACAGGGGGGACCAGGGGGGATTCCTCAATAGGAAACGAAGTTCTAATTTTATCAATTTTCTCAAGGAAATAGTCAGACAGTCCATCACATAGTGCCTGGCTAGAAGGGTTCTGTGCGGCCCTAGCGGGGGGATTTACAATTCTTTGACGATATTAAAAAGGGTTTTAGAAGAGTTCTTAGCGTTGGAGATTTGTAGTGAGAAATAGTCTCTCATGGTAACTTTTTTTAATTTGAGAAATTTTTTCAAAGCAATTTTGTAGATTGTTTTAGATTCAGGGTCATATTTCTGCCGCCACTTGCGTTCAAGTAGTTTGCAGCGGCTTTTTTCCTCACGGAGAGTTAGAGAGAACCAAGGAGCAGAGGGGCGTGTTCTGGCAGAAGTGATGGGTTTGAGAGGGGCAATGGAATCGATGGCGAGGAGCAGTGCGGAATTGAGTCTGGACACATTTTCATAAATGTCACTAGGCAGAAGGTCCGGCTGATAGTTGAATAAAGGGTCAAAGGTTGCACAGGAAACTTTATGCCACTTTCTTCCCAGCACTTTCCTGACGACAGTAGGAGTGGGTCTCAGATTTAGCTCTAGGTCAAAAGGGACAAGATGGTGATCAGACTAGGTGAGAGGAAAGGAGGGAAGGACTGTGATATTCGAGAAATTAGCGAAGATAAGGTCAAGTGTATGCCCAGCTATGTGTGTGGGGCCCTTGACTAACTGAAGCAAGTTCAGGCTCTGCATCGATTCCAGCAGGTTGTTAGCTTTCGAGCAGAGAGAGTTGTCCACGTGGAGGTTGAAGTCTCCAAGCACCAGAAACCGTTGGTGCTTAAGGGAGAGATCAGCCACCAGGTGGATAAATGCCGTTAAAGAAAGAGACGAGGCAGTAGGAGGGTTATAGACTAGAGTACCCGCCAAAACTACTGCCGCGGTATCCGAGATAGTGAAGTACATAGCTTCATAAGACTTGGGACAGACTTGTCCCTCATTTTCACTGACCTCACATGTCAGAAGATACCAAGGAGTTTTGTCGCTCCTGTGTCACCTGCCAAGCCAGTGGCAAATCAGGTGGCACCACAAAGGCCCCCCAAATACCACTACCTGTGGTGGGGGTTCCCTTTGAGAGAGTGTTGATAGACATTGTTGGACCAATGGACCCCCAAACAGCATCTGGGCACAGATTCATACTGGTGATAGTGGACCATGCCACCGGGTACCCAGAAGCTATACCCCTGAGGACCACAACAGCTCCTGTTGTGGCAAGGGCCCTACTTGGAGTATTCTCCAGAGTGGGGTTTCCAAAGGAGGTTGTCTTTGACAGAGGTGCCAACTTCATGTCAGGATATCTGACTGCAATGTGGAAGGAGTGTGGTGTTAACTACAAATTCACTACACACTATCACCCACAATGCAATGGGCTTGTTGAAAGGTTCAACAAGACCCTAAAAGGGATGATAAAAGGTTTACCAGACAAGCTTAGGCGAAGATGGGACATCCTTTTACCCTGCCTTCTGTTTGCTTACAGAGAGGTCCCACAAAAGGGGGTTGGCTACAGCCCTTTTGAACTTTTGTTTGGGCATCCTGTAAGGGGACCCTTATGTCTAGTAAGGGAAGGATGGGAGAGACCTCTCAGACAACCCATGCTGGATATAGTGGATTATGTGCTTGGCCTCCGCTCCAGGATGGCAGAGTATATGAAGAAGGCTTCTAAAAACCTTGAGGCAAGCCAAGGACTCCAAAAAGCTTGGCATGACCAAACGGCTGTGCTGACTGTGTACCAGCCAGGACAGAAAGTGTGGGTGTTGGAGCCAGTGGCCCCATCAGCACTCCAGGACAAACGGTCTGGACCCCACACTATTGTTGAGCAGAAGGGAGAAGTCACCTACTTGGTGGACCTTGGGACTCCCAGATTCCCCCACAGGGTGCTTTATGTCAACAGGTTAAAGGCATATGTTGACAGGGCAGACATGGGCTTGCTCATGGCTACAGATGAGGGGCAGGAGGAAGAGAGTGACCCTCTCCCAGACCTGCTGACTCAGAACCCTGATGATGGGTCAGTTGATGGTGTGGTCTTTTCAGACAGCCTCACTAATCATCAGCAACAGGACTGCAGACAAGTTCTACAGGCCTATAGACATATGTTCTCACTGACCCTAAGTCAGACAAACTGGTGCACCCATGAGGTGGACACTGGTGACAGTCTGCCTGTGAAGAGTAAAATCTACAGGCAACCTGACCATGTCAGGGACTGCATAAAGATTGAGGTACAAAAGATGTTGGAGCTGGGAGTCATTGAACCTTCAGAGAGCCCTTGGGCTAGTCCTGTAGTTCTTGTGCCAAAACCTCACACCCAAGATGGTAAGAGAGAGATGAGGGTTTGCGTAGACTACAGAGGTCTCAATGCTGTCACTAGGACAGATGCCCACCCAATACCTAGGGCAGATGAACTCATCGACAGATTGGCAGCTGCCAAGTTTCTGAGTACATTTGACCTGACAGCAGGCTACTGGCAAATCAGGCTAGTTGAGAGTGCAAAAGCCAAAACTGCTTTCTCAACCCCAGGAGGACATTACCAATTTGTGGTAATGCCCTTTGGCTTGAAGAATGCACCTGCCACTTTCCAAAGGTTGGTGAATCAAGTCCTTACAGGCCTGGATGACTACTGTGCAGCTTATCTTGATGATATTGCTGTCTTTAGCTCCACCTGGGAGGATCACCTGGTCCACCTGAGAAATGTTTGAGAGGCCCTGCAAAAGGCATGCCTCACTATCAAGGCCACTAAGTGCCAGATAGGGCAGAGCACGGTTGTGTACCTGGGCCACCTAGTAAGTGGGGGTCAGGTTCAACCACTGGATAGCAAGATCCAGACCATAAAGGACTGGACTCCTCCAATTACCCAGACACAGGTCAGAGCTTTCTTGGGCCTGTCTGGGTACTACAGAAAGTTTGTTAAGAACTATGGGTCCATTGTGACACCACTTAATGACTTAACCTCCAAGAAAATGCCAAAGAAAGTTCAGTGGACAGTAAGCTATCAGAAGGCATTTGATGACCTGAAGCAAGCCATGTGCACTGCACCTATTCTGAAAAGTCCAGATTACTCCAAAGAATTCATTGTCCAAACAGATGCTTATGAGTTGGGTGTGGGAGCTGTTCTTTCACAACTGAATATAGATGGTCAAGACCAGCCCATTGCTTTTATTAGTAGAACGCTGACCCCTAGAGAGAAACGTTGGTCAGCTATTGAGAGGGAGGCCTTTGCTGTGGTCTGGGCCCTGAAGAAGCTGAGGCCATACCTGTTTGGTACTCACTTCAAGATTCAGACAGACCATAAGCCCCTCTTGTGGCTAAATCAGATGAAGGGTAAAAATCCCAAACTTCGTAGGTGGTCCATTTCCCTACATGGGATGGACTTCACAGTGGAACATAGACCTGGGACTGACCATGCCAATGCAGATGGACTCTCCAGATATTTCCACTTAGAACATGAAGACTCAACTGGTCAAGGTTAGTTTAATGTCCCTAAGTTTGGGGGGGGGGGTTATGTAGGAGAGTAGGGTCTGCTTCCTATGGTCACCCCCACTTTTTGCTTTTGCTTCACTGGTTTTAGACTTAGATGTGTCTGTGGGCCTGCTAATCAGACCCACATACCAGCTGTTCTCTCTCTAAATTCATACTATGTACTTTAGGTACATAACCCAATTGGTAAGGATCACCTTGTGGGGCCCTGTACAGTGTACCTTAGGTACCCAGGGCATAGGTGTACCCTAGGCCTACCAGGGGCTGCAGCATGTATTATGCCACCCCTGGCTGGCCTCCCATCATGACACAACTGGCTGATCACTCAGCTGGGGCAAGGTCGTGTAATCACCCCTTGCTTAGGTATAGTATTCCTATACCTACCTTATATATAGACACATGGGTAACCTGTAAGCCACTCCTATGGCAGGCCTTAACAATCCTGGAGGCAGAGTGCTTGGTAACATGTGAGATGGTGCTCTAGCATGAGCTGAGCCTGTCTGCAGCTTTCGGAACCATGTCCTCATAGCTGTTCTATGATATCGCCTACCATATACTCTTAAAGTGCCTTATAATCCTCGTGGTTATGGTAACTATGGTTTGGCTTTATCAAAACATGTCGTGTAAGGTGTCTAACACTTTGGAATACTACCCTCACACCATTTTTGGCGATGAGGATAGTATTCCCCCCTTCTAGAGGGAGAAGACATGTTAAGGTCCTACTTACCCGGTTAAGGTTAACCAGAGCCCCAGCATCACAAAATGGATGCTCCTGCCACGGACACAAGTCTGACCTCCTGCTGCTGGGAGTCCTTCCAGCGAGGGAGGCTTGGACAATAGGTTTCCTGCCTTGGCAGGTGCTAGCACCACCCAGACAGGACTTAGTGTATTGGGGCAGGGAGGGATGAAAGAAACGAGACACTGCCTGGGGCACACAAGGTGTCCCATGCATAGCCCGGTTCAAACCGGTGCTGGGGCACTCCAGCCCCAGCCCTGGCGCGAAACTGGACAAAGGGAAGGGGGTGTAACCACCCCCCTCCCTGGTCCCACCCATAGGAGGGACCTAGCAGGTAACCCAGCCCCCAGATTAGTATAAGAGTGGGAGCTGAGTCCCTAGGACTTTGGATTATCCTGAACTGAAACTAGACACGAAACTCTGGACCTTCGACATTCGACGACAAGAAGACTGAAGAATCTCCTTTGTGGCCAAGGAGTGGCCACCCTGTGCAAACAGGCACCAACAAGCGACCTGCCGTTTGCTTTGCCCAAGTTCTATGAGGAACCGACTGCAGAGCCCGACCAGCGCCTTGACCTCCAGACTTCTCCGACCCTGATCCACATCCACAGCCGAGCTGAGATCCGTGGAGGCGACGAGAGACGTGGGACCGGCTACCTGGGAAAATTGGCGAGTAGCTTCCAGCGCAGCTTATGAGGCATCCTCGAAGTTGTGCTCTGGGGATTGAGAAGCCCCAACCCCGAGCACCATCTGCACCGAAGATCAGCCCTCCACACTCCACGAGTTCTGCGTGGGGCCCTTCTGCATTTTCCTGCTCGACGCGTCTGTCCGGTTGCTGGCCCGTTGGCTAGTAGCCTCAGTGACGACGAACCCTTAACTTTCCACCGCTGGTCTGGCTCCTCCAGACTGGCCCTTGCTTCCCTGTGAAAGAGAAGCACCTCAGACCTTCCTGGTCTGCACCTGAAGCGAATTTCCATTTCCGCGTGGGTTGCCTTTGCCAAGGCTTGTTGACTCCAATCGGGACGTCGACTCCGCCATCAGCAAGATCCTTCGTGGGACAGCTCGTACCCTGGTTCTGGTCGTCCTCGACGCCTCCTGGTCCACGCAGCTGCAAAGACAAGCTTCAAGACATCACCTGTGTTCTGCACGACATCGCCTGGTTCCTTCCTGGTTCCACACGGTCACTGGCTAGTGACCCAGACTTTTTCCCCTCTGCTTGCAGGTGTCCTTCCTTCAAGATCCATCCTTGGGTTCACCGGACATCTTCCTCCTGGCCGCCTGCCAGCATCTTTTCTTCAGGCATCCATAGGATCCAGCAACGACACCCGACACATCTTCACACCTATGCACCCGTCTCCTGTGGGTGAGGTAAAGCGAGTACTCTGGTGCTCCAGTGGATATTGACTATCCAAGTGTCTAAGTCTTTAGTTGCTTCCTCCTAGTTACTTCAGAAGTGTCCTTATTCTTCCTATTTCTAACTGTTACATTCCCATTGACTTTAATGTAACCCGCGTGTGGGTTTCTACACTGCACACGCTTCCCGTGGGCCTCCCACTTCCTAACTATTGGTAGGGTAGTGTAGCCCCAGCGATTCCCTAGGCCCTAGGCCTACTCCCTGTTCGTGACGTGGTACTTATACCACTTTCTTAGTATATGGTTTGCGTGGCCCCTGGGCCTAACTGTATTTTCCTGTGTAACTTAAAGTATGCTAGTTAAGAAATTGTTTGTACTTAGACCTCTGAACTCATAAAGAGTGCTGAGGGTATATGTTAGAATAAATACATTCTAATTTTATAAATACCTGTTGTGGTGTCCTTTCATTTGGTATTCAAGTGATTATAATGGTATAACAGCTGGCTTCACATGCCATACAGAGTTTAGCCTAAGACTGCTCTTGTCCATGCTACCACTAAGATAGCTGGTCTATAAGGTTGACTTTACAACCAATCACCATAAGGGTTGTTTGGACTGATACAGGGTGTACACTAGAACTAGTGACATCCTATATCAGGCCAACTTCTCACACATGATTCTCATTGCTCTGCGGTGGCTGCGTCAGCATTGGTTTACGGAGCTTCTCCTGCTATCCAAACACAGACCATACCGCCTGCCTGCAGTTCCGACCCTGCTATCAATGAGCAAGGGCCAGATTCTTCATCTCCGTCTAGTCCAATTCCACCTTCATGCATGGTTTCTAGATTCACAGAATTTAAGGAGATAGATTTGCCTCAGGATTGTAGAGATATCCTTGCTAGGGCAAGAGTTCCTTCTACTTTAAAGACTTATGCTTTGAAATGGAAACGATTCTGTGCCTGGTGCGCCTACAAGGATCTACATCCTGTACAATGTTCTCCAGATAAAGTTCTGCCTTATCTCCTTTCATCAACTAAGTCTGGTCTTATGTTTACTTCTGTTAAATTACATTTAGCACCTATTTCGACATACAGACGATCTGCAGGAGCTGCATCCCTTTGCTCTAATCGATTGGTCAAACAAATTCTTAAAGGACTGTTCAGAACATTTCCACCTGTCAAAGCTCCTCCTCCAGAATGGAGACTTAATCTGGTGTTACAACAATTTATGAAGCATCCCTTAGAGCCTGTTCACAAGGCTGACCAAAATTACCTCTTTTGGAAAACGGCACTGTTAATAGCACTCTCTTCTGCTCGGAGGGTCAGTGAGATCCAGGCCTTCACTATTAAACAACCTTACTTGAAATTCACCAACAGTTATGTCCTCCTCAGAACTAATGCAACGTTTATTCCGAAGGTTCCCTGTACATTCCATCTTAACGAGCCTGTTATTCTGCGTACGTTCTTTCCCAATCCGTCTTCTTCTGCTAAAAAGACGTTGCATACTCTGCATGTAAAAGGTGTCTGAAATTCTATATTTCACGTACTGTGTCCATCAGAAAGTCGGATCAACTGTTCATTTCTTATGGTGGTCAAAAGCCAGGAACAGCGGTTACGAAATCCACTATTGTAAGGTGGATTGCATCCACTATCCAATTCTGTCATAATAAAGCCAGACATGCTTTATCTGCAAAACCCAAGGCTCATTCCACAACGGCAGTGTCCTCGTCTACTGCTCTTTTTGCTGGAGTACCTATAGAAAAGATTTGCCGTGCTGCGACCTGGAAGACGGTGCACACTTTTACACGGCATTGCTGTCTGGATCTGGAGTCAGCTGTGTGTCAAGTAGTGCTACGGAACCTTTTTAGATAAGGTAAGCCTCTGTAAGGAGGTGCCTAGATTATTGTTTATTCTGTTTTCATGCTGTGCTTTTATATTTTTTTATATATATATATATATATATATATATATATATATATATATATATAATATGCGTGTGTGTGTTTATGTATGCATATGTTATAATGCCTTCCCTTATTTGGGTTAGAATGTATTGGTATTATGAGGTATCTATTGTTTTTTCTATGATACCCACCATCCCCTATGCAAAAGGATTTTTTTACTGCTAACTATTCTGATTCTAAGCATGTGGATCTATGAAAGATACCCCAATACTGGATAAGAAAATGAGTTACTTACCTGTAACTTTAGTTATCCAGTATTGGTATCTTTCATAGATTCACATGCGACCCACCATCTTCCCCGGAGAGGCTTGCCTTATTGTTATTACATACTACTGTCACTTGTGCTCCGAAAATCTGAGGGTTTGCCTCTCTGTGGAAGGGTTCTAAGAGGGTGCTGCAGCCTGATTGGCTGTGTTCCAAGTTTGGTTCTTTTTACAAAAAGACAGATAGTCTAATGTAGTGACCATACTGTCCATAGTAGCCTATGATATAATGTTTTTTATGACTATTATGTATATATTTTATTGTACCGCGAGACTTCCACCTTGTCGGCGGGGATGAGTCTCAGCATGTGAATCTATGAAAGATACCAATACTGGATAACTAAAGTTACAGGTAAGTAACTTGTTTTCTTCTCTTGAAATTTTGAACTTTCTCTTTGGAAATAACTTTATAGTGTTTCCTTAATTTATTGAAGAGAAACGGAGAACCTGTAATCAGTGCAAAACATTAGTTGTAGGAAAGAATAAGTAAATGGAACTTTGGCAAGTTTTATACAAATTACAAGTGAACTTCAACATACCTTGCACCAAACCATTGAAAGTGCTTTGTTGTGCTGCCTTAATGCCTGGAGAGTAACCTTGTGACTCAGCAAGTTGTTTCCATACTAAATCACGCTTGGTACACGTTTACTACTTTTCATGCCATTCTGTGAAAGTCACCTCAGACATATACCTCAGTATGTTTGTATTTGGTACATTTAAAAATGGTTTTAGTTGCATAAAGTTTTTGTATCTAATGTGATAAAGCTCAATTTATATTATTATCTCTAGGTCATATATTTCCGACAAGGGCATGAAGCCTACCTCCGGGCTGTAAAGAAAGCCAAAATTTACAGTGTTAACGTGCAGAAACAGCCATGGAACAAAATGAATCTCAGAGTAAGTAAAGCAGCAGTATGACTACGACATGAATTTGCACATCTTTTCTTGTATTTAGTTTTCTCTTAATACTGTTTGCATGTTCTCTGTCTGCATCAATACCATAACTGTCGATATCCCAGACATTACCACTTATGCTGTATTTGATCATCATCACTCACAAGGTTCACTTTTAAAAAGTCTGTCATTCCTTTTCACTCAGATGTAGAAATAATCTGTTAAATGTTACTTGGTTGTAATATAGGAGTTCATTTCGAGTTGAGCATAAGCTGTTGCATGTTTTGGTGTTGGTATACTTTTTCATAGCATGAAGAAGGAATGACATAGAATCAGAGTTCTATGTGCTTGTGATCCAAACAACAAACATCTGTGGTTAATTTGTAGGTATCTAATTGCACAAGATCTGTAGTGTTACGCCTAGGATTCTTGTTGCTGTTCCTTAGTGCATGTACACTCAAATGCTTGACTCCCGTGACTGTGCATCATAAAATCTAGACACTTCTGAAAATTATAGATAATGAAATTCATTATAGATAGTAAATTACAGATCACTCATATATATGGTCTTTTATGACTGACTGGAATGTTATTCCTCATTCCTCTCTGGGAACCTGGAGAAAGAAATTGGAGTATGAACATGTAACAATTTCTTACACTTAATCCAACCTACAACCTCTCCCAGGAGGCCAGTTTACCTAACTTGAAAAACATACAGACAAACTGCACACAAACTGTTTGCAGCATGTGCTGATGTAGAATACATGCTGTGTACACTCCTGCTTTCCAGTGTTGGGCGTATATGCTGCAACCTGTATTACTTCAAAGTTGTATCTGTTTCCATGTGACTTGTAATGCCTCCCTCAAAACACACAATGCACCAAGGTACAGACTCAACTCGACCTTATATTGTTTTGTTCTGCTATCAAGTTTGGCTGTATCTTATTGCTCTTGTACCATCACGCTGCAGAAACTGAAAGCGTAGATGCTGGGATACTAAAAAGCTTCACCATGGGAGGACCTCATGCAACCATCAGATGCTTTGAATCCAAGTTGTTCCACGAATCAGAGGATAAGGATTTATGAGGATGCCTCGTGTGTGGGGGGTGGGCATATGAAGAACATACCTTTTTAGTTCTGTCTCAACTGCAACAACAAGTTCCCTTAGTTGACTCAGCATCGGGTCTATAACCTCTATGTTCGAGGCATGTGAGCTGTAGATCACATGCTTTGCATACTCCTCCCATCTACTTTTAGGTCTAGATGTTTGCACTTTGTTTTTCCTTCTTTCCAGTCATGAGGTAGGTGACTCCTCCTTTCAGTGATAGTGCCCATGGGTATCAACTCCATTGTTAGATTGTTTTTTTCCACCATCGGGTTCGGACATAAATTGCTGCGCTCTGGTTCGACACTGTTTCCCGGGTTCCCCTCAGTGCGCAATCCACTTACCCTTAAACGCATTGTTATTCGATCGCGTTTCCCATTCTCTGCGTATCGTATTGATTTAGAAAATCTCTTTCGATCGGAAACTTTGTGAAAGGCCGATGGGCCGAGCCGAGTCAGGCCTGCTTGCAGTTGATGGAATGGAATCCATTTTAATTCTGTCCTTTGTGCTGTGCCACGTATCGGCGCACCGACTCGCATGAAGTGTGCAACCTGTGTCTATCTCCGGAACTCGACGAACAACACTGCGACACGTGCCGATCTTTCCGTTCCAGGAAGACACTCTGTGACCATTGGGCTCTATGTTAAGAAATACATCAACATCATAGCAGCTCCACTTCGGATCTATTTAAAGAAGATTCCGACCACAATGTCTTCGTCGCACAAGGAGCCGAAGAAGAAGATTAACACATTTCTGTGTCAGAAGCCGACTCTGACATGGACGAAGACATACCGCAGAGTCAGCGTATTGTGAGTAACGATGCTCCCCTGCCCCAAACTCTGCCTAAGAAAAATGCTCCAATCCCTCCTCTGCATACGGGCCAAGTTCGGCACAGAGAACAGGTTTCTAACGCCCTATCTTCGGGCCCAGCACCAAAACAAATACCAAAGCCTTCCAACTCGGGATTGAGTCGGCCTCATTCGGACACCGAGCCAAAACTTTTGGCACCGAAGCACGTTATCATTACAATCCCTTAGGTGCCGAAACCGAAATAATCTTGAGATCCGAACACTTCAGCGCCGAAAACATAGGCTCTAAAAATGTTGGCACCAAAAGAAAAAGCAGCTCCCACTCCATCCAAGGAGTATAGTTTCGACGTCCCGCCTTCCAACCCGGACCCAAAAAAAAAAAGAATTAGTCATTAATCCCAAAACTGGACATATTCATGCAAAATTGCCAGTTTAACGCAAGCCAGAAACAGAGGACACTTACCACATTACTATTAAAAGGAAAACTGTTGGTACTAACCCTTCTCCTCCTCTAACATCTTCTTCCCCTCCTAACCCAAATTTGCTTATAACACCCACAAATTCACCACAATCACCTGATAACCAGGATGATGGGTATGGAGCAGATGACAATAGTCCTGATCCATGGGACAATTGTAATATGGACCTAAATACAAACAATGACCCATACTTGTACCCTTCAAAGCCCTCTCCACCTGATGATAACGTAGGATTGATTAATAGGGCTGCTGAATATCATGTAACTCAGCTTCACAAAGAGTCCCTTGAGGAGGATTTTCTGTTTGAAACTCTAAGCTCTTCACAAAGATCCACTCATATACTGCCCATGCTTAAGGGTATGCTTAAACATGCCGGTGACATTTGTAAAGACCCTGTGCATGCAAGAATCCTTACACCAAGAGTGGGGACAAAATATAAAGCAGCACCTACAGATTCAGTTTATATCCAGGGTCAATTACCATTAGACTCCCTAGTAGTTTCTAACGCCCGTAAACGGGCAGACTCACAAACGTCAGGAGTTGCCCCTCCTCCAGACAAGGAATCTAAACTGATAGATGCCTCTGGGAAGAGAGTTGCTGCGCAGGCAGCATTTCACTGGTGTATTGCCAATACTCAGGCTCTTTTAGCCAGATATGATGGAGTTCTTTATGACGAATTGGAGCAAGTGCTCCTATTTTTACCAGACAAACATAAATCTAGGGCACACGGCCTAGTTCCGGAAGGGAGACTCCTTTCTAACACCTCCATTAAGTGTGCTTTAGACGCAGCTGACCCTGCCGCTCGTGCCTTTAACCCCAATGTTTTGCTAAGGAGACACGTCTGGCTCAATTTTAGGCTTTAAGCCCGAAGTCTAAGCTTCTATTTTAAATCTACCCTTTGACAAAGAGCATCTACTTGGTCCCTTGGTTGAAAAATCTTTAGAGATGAAAAAAGACACAGATGTGAGCTCTGCAGCCCCCATCCAATCTGGGTTCTTTTCGTTGCTCCTTCTACAGGGGGGGGGCTCCAAGAACACATCCACAGACCACACCTCAACATCATACAGAGGAAACAGTCAGCCACCCTCTTCAAGAGGTTACGTTCGAGGTGGGTTTCGAGGCAATAATGGCAAGGGAAGAGGTAAAGGTTCCACACCACGCACTTCTCTTGCTACAAACAAACAGTGACTTGCCTCCTCTTCCCACGTCAGGGGACGTCTCTCTCAATTCCTCCCCATCTGTCATACAATAACTTCAGACAGATGGGTCCTAGGAATTATCCAATCTGATTATTGCATGGAGCTTACCAACTTTCCCCAAAACATTCCTCCACGTTCACACAAAATGTCACCAGAGCATCTACACCACCTCAAACAGGAGGTTCCCTCTCTTCTGCAAAAGGGAGCTATAAAGCTCTTACCATTACAATATCAAGTATCCGGCGTGTACTCCCTATATTTTCTCATACCCAAAAAGGACCTCAGAGAGGTAAATCAATATATTCACCCTGATCACTTTCAGATGGTGACACTTCAACAAGTCGACTTTATGTCTACTCTAGACTTAAAGGACACATATTTCAATATTCCAATACATCCCGCTCATCGCAAGTATCTCAGGTTTGTGGCAGCGGGACAACATTAGCTGTTCTAAGTGCTTCCGTTCGGAGTCGCCACCTCTCCCAAAGTATTCACTAAATGCCTGGCAGTAGTCGCTGTTCACCTGTGAAGACAACATATTCATGTCTTCCCATACTTGGACGATTGGCCCATAAAAGCCAGTTCTCACACAAAGTGTCTGCAGCACACTCAGATAACAGTGCAATCTGAAAGAGACACGCTAGTGATAGATTCCTTACCTTAGAATATCCCCAGGCGTCAGACTGGCTCCGGAAAGTTTTTGGCAGCAGGACCCCTGCGCGTCAGTAGGCGTTGTCTCACGGCTCCGCGAACGTCGCTGGCGTCGTAGTCGCCAAGATGACGTCGCTGGAGCTACTTAGACGCGCTCACGCGCTCTGACGTCAGTTCTTTCTTTTTCCGCACCAGCAAGCGCAGATCCGGAGAGAGCGGTACCTCCAGTGAAGAAATTGGACTGTGTTTCAGAAACTTTGGTCTTTGTCGAGTATCGACTTCTAGTGCAGTAGGGATGCCCGGGTTTAAGTCCTGTGAGGACTGCTATCGGAATATGTCGGCGGCGGACCTGCACTTCGTGTGTCTTTATCTGCTTGGGGCACGCCCATGACACCGAGACGTGCCCTGATTGTCGGGCCATGGCGCCGAAGGCTTTGCGGGAGCATTCCCGAAAGCTGTTGGATGCCCTGCTCTCAGTTCCGCGCCACTCAAGGTCCCATACCGTGGGAGGTCAAGAGACTGGTCGCGGAGCTGACATTATCGTTTGTCGGAATCGGAGACCGGTACGCCCAAGTGCCATAAAAAGTCGATTTCATCTACCACTCACCGGTCGCGGTACGCGGTGGAGGGGGCGGGTGGTCACTCCCCCGTTGTTCCTCTGGGGCCTCCGTTGTTGCCTGCGGCCTACCCACCTTTTCCGGGTCCGTACGCGAAGAAATACAGGAATTCCTGTCGGCCATGAGCTGTTTGTTTGCCCCGTCGGGTCCCTCCGGAGTGCCTTCGGGCCCCGCTGACCCACAGGGAGGATCTACCCCTGTGCCACCGCCTTTGGCCCCGGCTAAGCCGGCAAGATTCCCAGCGGTGCCACGGCTCCGGCCTCGGTGCCGCGTTCGGCTCCGGTGCCGCACTCAGCACCGCCTATGGCGCCAGACACAGCGATGTTGCCTCCAGGACCAGACTACGTCGAACTTGGATTGACCTATTATCCTCTGATTCCTATCCCGGGGGGTGATTTTTATCCCTTCCCCAGGGCCCCTCATCCTTATCGGCCTTTGAAACAGCCAGTGGACGAAGGGGAATACTGGGAGGGGTCTGAGGACTCTCTCGCAGCTCAGTGTGACGATGACCCGGACTCGGATGACAATGTGGAGGATCCTGTTGATTTGGATGTGTGTCCACACCCTGGAACACTGTCCCTTCTTCTGTGGCTACGGAGGAGGTTGGTACATTTTCAGTGGTATTGCGTAGGGCAGCTGAGGCTCTTAACCTCGAGCTCCCTACGGTGCCCATGAGGACTAATCTCCTAACTGAAGTGTTTCAGCCGGCGGCCTCCTTGGCGGAACCCTGCTGCCCTTTAATGACGCACTTTCTGACATTCTTTTGGGCACATGGTAGAAACCCAACACAAGGGCTCCTGTGGATAGAAGTGTGGCACGACGCCATCGCCCGGCCCACCCCAGTTTCCTCACACAACACCCGAAGCCTGAGAGCCTGGTTGTCCAGGCCTCGGCATCTCCAAGCGCATTCCCTTCTGCCACTCTGGATAGGGAATTGAAGAAGCTGGAGCAGTTTGGGAAAAAGATTTTCTCGTCTGCCAGTTAAGGGCTGCTGTCGGTAAACAGCCTTTTGGGCCGTTATTCACACTCTGTGTGGGACACAGTGGCGCAAGTACTGCCTCAGTGTCCAGTGGAGGCCCAGGCAGTGCTCTCCCAGGCTATTACCGAGGGGAGAGACGCTGCGAAATTCACTATCCGTTGTGTCCTTGACACCGCCGACTCACTCGGCAGGGCAATTTCCACAACAGAACGACTGGCTTCTTGGGGAATGTCCATAACACTTTGTTGGACATGCCCTTTGATGGCACACGCCTCTTTGGTGACAAAACGGATTGCACGTTAGAACGCTTTATGGACTCCCGGACAACAGCCCAGTCCTTGGGCCTTTCCACCACGCGCACTCCTTTGGTGTCTGCTTTTCGCTCCTTTCGTGGTCAAGGACGGGGCGCCCAAACGCGTTCATTTCAAAGCCGCAAGCCTGCGCAGCAGCAGTCTCAGCGCAGCCGCGGATGTGGAAACCGCCGAGGTCGGTCATGGGGCCAGCGGGCGGGTCAGCCCGCCACCGCCCCTGCCACCACTGCTTCAAAACCTTCCTAATCCAGTGTTTCATGCCCACCAAACGCCAGTTGGCGGCAAGATTCGCCATCACGTCCCCCACTGGTGCACCATCACTTCCGACAGGTGGGTTTTACAGATCGTCCGAAGGGGCTACTCCCTCCCCTTCGAGACTACCCCTCCAGCCATGCCACCTTAGTACCACCGCATGTCGGGGGACCACTTAGCACTTCTCCAGCAGGAAGTTGCTGCCCTCTTGGTCAAGGGGGCTATCGAGCACGTTCCGACGCCAGAAGTAGGTTGTGGTTGTTATTCCCACTACTTCTTGATTCCAAAGAAGGACAAGGGCCTCCGGAACATCAATCGCTTCCTCCGGAAGGAGAAGTTGAAGATGCTCACACTTGCTCAGGTCTTGTCTGCCCTAGACCCGCAAGACTGGATGGTAGTGTTAGACTTGCAGGATGCTTATTTTCATATCCCCATCCTGCCGGCCCACCGGTGTTACATGCGGTTCACGGTAGGCCACGAGCACTTTCAGTTCACCGTGCTCCCTTTTGACCTTACCAGCGCCCCTCGGGTGTTCATGAAAGTGATGGCGGAGATCGCAGCTCATCTGCGCAGATCAGGGGTTTCAGTCTTCCCCTATCTCGACGACTGGCTGTTGAAGGCGGGCTCACCCCAGGCAGTCGTGTTCCCACCTCCAGACTACGGCCGACCTCCTGCATTTGCTGGGGTTCTCCATCAACGTGCCAAAGTCGCATCTGATTCCCTCTCAGAAGCTCCTCTTCATCGGAGCGGATCTGGACACAGCGCAATTTCAGGTTTAGCCTCCCGAACAGCGACTTCGGGACATTCGGGCTAGGATTCTGATCTTTCAGCTCTTGTCCTGGGTTTCGGTCAGGGAGACTCTGAGGCTGCTGGGCCTCATGGCCTCCTGCATCCTGCTGATCAATCATGCCAGTTGGCATATGCGGGCTCTGCAGTGGGACCTGAAGTCCAGTGGACACAGCTTTAGGGACCAGCGCTGGGTCAGCGGCAGATCCCTCTCCCTTCCCCAACCGGAGCACACATTGGTGACGGATGCGTCCCTCCTGGGATGGGTTGGCCACATGGGAGAGACGGAGAGCAAAGGTCTTTGGTCTCCGGCGGAGTCCAATCTCTGTATCAATCTATTGGAGCTCAGGGCGATCCTACTTGCACTGAAAGCATTCCTTCCCTCTGTCAAGGGGAGAGTAGTGCAGGTGTTCACAGACAGCACCACCACCATGTGGTACTGCAACAAACAAGGCGGGGTGGGGTCATGGACCCTATGTCAGGAGGCTCTACGCCTCTGGACGTGGCTGAAACGCCAGGGCATTATCCTTTGAACGACGGGGCAGACGAACTCAGCTGCCGGTGCATGATGGATCACGAATGGCGTCTTCACTCGGAGGTGACACAAGGTCTCTTTCAGCAGTGTTGAGAATCTTGGTTAGATCTATTCGCCACCGAAGAGAACGCGCAATGTCAGCAGTTCTGCCCGTTGGAGTTTTCAAGGCAGAACTCGCTCAAAGACGCTTTTCGTCGCGAGTGGAGTTGCGGTCTGTTGTACGCCTTTCTGCCTATACCACTTCTACCCGAGTGCTGAAGATCAGAGGCGACCGGGCCCAAGTCATTCGTGTGGCTCCGGATTGCGCACGAAGAGTCTGGTATCCCGAGCTGCTCAACATGGCCATCGATCCTCCGATCAGACTGCCTCTTCGGGAGGATCTTCTGTCGCAATAGCAGGGGACAGTCCTCCACCCGAACCTGTCCAGCCTCCTCCTCCTTGCGTGGAGATTGAGCGGCGGCAGTTGATTCCATTTGACTTGCCTCCTGAAGTCAGTAATGTGATTCTGGCAGCCAGGCGTCCCTCAACTAAAACTGTAGCCCCCTGCCGATGGAATTGCATGGTGCACAGCGAAAGCTGTAGATCCCCTTTCTGCCCCTCTTTCTGTGGTCCTCTTTTTCCTTCTCTCTTTGGACCAGCAGGGCTCTGCTCTTGGCACTATTAAGGGCTACCTTTCTGCTCTTTCGGCCTTTCTCAGGATGCCTGATCAGCCCTCTCTTTCAAGTCCCCTGTTGTCAATATATTTCTCAAAGGCATTACTCATCTTTTCCCTCCTATTCCTTTTGTGATGCCTCAGTGGGACTTGAACCTGGTTCTCACATACTTAATGTGCGCTCCCTTTGAGCCTCTTCATAACTGTCCTTTGCTGTTATTGACTTTGAAAACTGTGTTCCTGGTGACCATCACCTCCGCTAGGTGTGTGAGTGAGCTCCAGGCACTTTCCTGTAAGCCTCCTTTCCTGGCGGTTCATCCGGACAAGTTTGTGCTTCGACCATTTCCCTCCTTTCTACCGAAAGTAGTCACTGCCTTTCATCTTGGGCAAACTGTCACTTTCTTTCCGCCTCCGCACCCTTCCAGAGAGGAAGAGAGGCTACACCGTCTGGACCCAAAACGTGCACTTTCATTCTACCTCAACCGCACACAACAGTTCCGGGTGGATGACCAGCTCTTTGTTGGCTACTTGGGTGCCAAGAAAGGCCGAGCTGTACACAAGGGAACTATCTCCCGCTGGGTTCTCTTGTGTATTCAAGCCTGTTACAATTTGGCTAAAAAGGAGCCGCCGGTAGGGTTGCGTGCCCATTCAACCAGGGCGACAGCGGCTTCTACAGCTTTGGGACACGGTGTCCCACTTCAAGACATCTGTCAGGCGGCCACTTGGGCATCGCTACACACTTTTACTAGGCACTATTGCCTTGACAGTCAAGTTAGGAGAGACGGCTTCTTTGGCCGTTCGGTTCTCCGTGACTTTCTGGTGTAATATTCGTTCGCAGACTCGCCACCTGGGTTGATATTGCTTGAGTATCTATTCTAAGGTAAGGAATCTCTCACTAACGAGTCTCTTTCAGATGCACAAGTTACTTACTTGTGTAACGATATATCTGTAAGACTGTTAAAAATGGGGGTCTCTAGTTGGCAGAGGTAGGTACCTTTGACCAAATAGGGACCCTTGCTTCTAAGTCAGGCAAAGAGGATTACACTACTGGGTAACCCCTGCTCACCCCTTGGTAGCTTGGCATGAGCAGACAGGCTTATCTCAGAGGAAGTGTGTTAAGCATTTGTGAACACATACAGTAATACAGTGAAAACACTACAGATGAACACCACACAGGTTTTTATAAAAAATTAGTATTCTTTATATAGACTTAACACAAGACCACAAAGGACAAAATCCACAATACTGTACCCGAAATTGACTTAAAGATGGTAGAATTAGCTTAGTTCAAGAGCCTGCCTGCGTAACGCAAAATAAACAAAAGGCTTGCAGCGTTGGAGATGCGTTGGTTCCTTGCTTCGGGGAGACGATGCGTCGCGCCTCAATGCTTGCGCAGAGTAGGGGATACGTCTTGATTCGTACCGGAGAGGAGGTGATGCGTAGATTCTCGTGCTGCAGCCCGGTTGCGATGCGGCAAGATGGCACCTCGATGCGATACGACAATCCGGTGCGATGCGATAAGATGGCACCCTTGATGTGTCGATGTTGAGACGATGCGACTCGCCCTGGCAGCCTTGCGGCGACTCTGTACTTTGGAGCCATGACAGGCCCTGCGACACGCTTCTCCGATGGTGCGACGGCGACCCTCACGGTTGCGATGCGCTTCTCCATTGATGCGACAGCAGAGAGCTGCGACGAAGGCACGCTTCTGGGAGATGCGGCGGCACGCTTTTTCGGCAATGCGAAGACTACAGCTGTGGCGGCGACACTCTTCTTCTCGTTACGTCGCGCTTCCAGCTCCCAGCGACACGCAGTCTTCTGCAGATAGAATGCCCAGCAAGGAAATTCAGAGGGGAGCTGGTGGTGAAGTCTGTTGTCCCTGAGACTTCAGCATGAGGCAAGTACAAGTTCAAGCCCTTGGAGAAATATTCTGCAAGATGATGAAAGTTCTGTAAAAAGTTCCTTCTCCTCTCCTTGGCAATAAAGACACCATTGCAGGCCAACCCAACAACACTGCACACTGGCAGGGGGGCAGTCCAACTCCTACAGCTTCCTTGGTTCTCCTTGGCAGAGGTTTCTTGTTGTTGTTCCAGAAGTGATCTAAAGTCTTTGGGTTTGGGTCCCCATATTTATACTACTTTTCTCTTTGTTCTCTGAAGGCAGAGAGGCCTGGTCAGTCCTGGAGCACTTTGTTTACCTGACTCCTTTCCTTTCAGAGTGCAGGGCAGAGACATCAGACACACAACAGGAGGTGGAGCCAGCATTGTGGAGGGAAGGCACAGCCCTATTCAGGTCCCAGGTGCAATGCCTCCCACCCATCTACATGCAGATCTTCCTATTCAGCCCTGTGCTGACTCACCCTCTCCCCTGGAATCCCCAGCCCCTGTCACTCACAGCACCAGACACACAATACACAACCTAGCAGCAAGAACATACCTACTTTCTAAAAGTGGTATTTTCAAACACAGAATGTTAAAACCAACTTTACTAAAATATGTATTTTATCATTCTGAGTTCAGGCATACTAAATTCGAATTTCTACCATGTTCCCTGAGTCAGTTAGGATTATAAGATGTAATAATCAAACTGCCCATTCTAGCCTATGGGGAACAGGTAGCCTTGCAATAGTGAAAAACGAAAATGGCTGTAATTCCCTATTAGGACATGCCACACACACACCAGGGCATGTCCTACCTTATACTTACAATGCACCCTGCCCTTGGGCCTACCATAGGGGTGTCTGATATGAAGATAAGGGAAGGTTTAGGGACTGGCAAGTGGGTTCACTTGGCCAGTCAACATGGCAGTACCAGACTGCACATAGGCTCTGCAATGGCAGACCTGAGACACACTTTACAAGCTGCGTCTGTGGGTGGCACAACCAGTGCTGTACTGGGGTGAATGTATGACATTGTTCTGCATTCTGTCCATCAACTGTTGTTTTTGCATTGGTCACCCCGAGTGGGACGGGTATGCTCAGACGTGAGTCCCGTGCTCTCCATGCCACTGGAATCAAGCTATCATGACTGAAGAGGGGTGAAACCCCGAAACCAGTCCTAGGATGCTTGGTTCCAGTCCAGAGAGGACCTGGCTTGGCAGTTCGGGCTGGACTGTTCCCACGAGGCACAGGGTCAAGACTGATTTGCATATGGCTGGGTTCAAACTGGAATGGCATGGTGAGCAAAAAAACGATGGATTTAGGCCCAGATCTCTGTACTGGAGTGAATGTATGACATTATTCTGTCCATCAACTGTTGTTTTTGCATTTGTCACCCCGAGTGGGACGGGTATGCTCAGACGTGAGTCCAGTGCTCTCCATGCCACTGGAATCAAGCTATCCTGGCTGAAGAGGGGTGAAACCCCGAAACCGGTCCTAGGATGCTTGGTTCCAGTCCAGAGAGGACCTGGCTTGGCAGTTCGGGCTGGACTGTTCCCATTAGGCACAGGGTCAAGACTGATTTGCATATGGCTGGGTTCAAACTGGAATGGCATGGTGAGCAAAAAACGATGGATTTAGGCCCAGATCTCTGTACTGTGGTGAATGTATGACATTGGTCTGCATTCTGTCCATCAACTGTTGTTTTTGCAAGCCCACCAGCAGTATCTGATTTACAAGCCCTGGGCACACATGGTGCACTGTACTAGGGTCTGACAAGTAAATCAAATAACCCAATCATGGAGTCACTAATCAATACATCAATTTAACATAGGGAGCACTTGCACGGTGGCACTGGATAACAGTGGCACAGTGTCGAAAGCATCTAAACCAGCAAAACATATCAAAAACAGAGGAGGCAATCAGAAAAAATGGAAGGGAGACTCACGCCAATGGTACCAGGTCTAACACGTGTCCCCTCCAGCTGAAATGTGGGGAGAACTACCCTACTCTTTGGGAATTCTCTTCACTAAGGCGGAAAAATCTGGACAGACCATCCGCATTGGCGTGTTCTGTACCAGGGCGGTGTTCCACCGTATAGTCCATCCCCTGTAGGGAAATGGACCACCTCAAAAACTTTGGGTTCTCACCCCTCATCTGCATCAACCATCCGAGTGGCCTGTGGTCTGTGTGAACCCGGAAGTGAGTCCCAAACAGGTATGGTCTCAACTTCTTCAGCGCCCAGACCACAGCAAATGCCTCACGCTCAATTGCAGTCCACCTCTGTTCCCGTGGAAGTAACCTCCTACTGATGAAGGCTACAGGTTGGTCCATGCCCTCTTTATTAATCTGTGATAGAACAGCCCCCACACCATGTTCTGAAGCGTCTGTTTGAACAATGAATTATTTTGAGAAGTTGGGCGCCTGAAGCACGGGTGCTGTGCACATGGCAGTCTTCAGGGCGTCAAAAGCCTTCTGACAGGTGTCAGTCCAGTTCACTTTTTTGGTCTGCTTCCTGGAAGTCAGCTTAGACAAGGGTGCAACAATGTTGCCATACCTCTTGAGAATCCTCCTGTAGTACCCCGTGAGTCCTAAAAAGGCTCTCACCTGTGTCTGAGTCTTTGGGGGTTCCCATGCCAGGATGGTATCAATCTTGGGTTGCAGGGGTGCCACCTGGCCGCTCCCTGTTGCCCCAAGTACACCACGGAACCCTGCCCGATCTGGCACTTACTCGACTTGATCGTGAGGCCTGCCTTGCGCAGTGCCATCAACACTTCCCAGAGGTGGCGCAGATGTTCTTCCTAACTGGCGCTGAACACTGCAATGTCGTCCAGGTAGGCGGCACTGAAATCTTCCAGTCCAGCCAACACCTGGTTGACCAACCTCTGAAAGGTGGCAGGAGCATTCTTCATCCCAAAGGGTATAACCCGGAATTGGTAGTGCCCATCTGGTGTGGAGAATGCTGACCTCTCTTTGGCCCCATCAGTTAAGGCGATCTGCCAGTACCCAGACATCAGATCAAATGTGCTGAGGTACCGGGCAACCCCTAACCGATCAATGAGCTCATCAGCTCTGGGGATGGGGTGCGCGTCAGTCCTGGTGACTGAATTGAGTCCTCGGTAGCCCACACAGAAGCTGAGTTCAGGTGTGGCACCAGGCGAGGCAACCTTTGGGACCAAGACCACGGGGCTGGCCCAAGGACTGTTGGAGGACTCAATCACCCCTAAGGCAAACATCTTGGAGACTTCCTCCTTGATGTAAGTCCTGACCTTGTCAGTCACTCTGTAAGCCTTGTGCTTCACAGGAGGGCTATCCCCAGTGTCCACATCATGGACGCACCACTCAGTGACACCAGGAACCAAGGAAAACAAATCATAGAATTGTCCCAACAGTTGGCGACAATCTTGCTGCTGATCAGGGCTCAGTGTGGCAGAGAGGCTGACACCATCCACTGACCCATCTTGTTCTGTTGCAGACAGGAGGTCTGGAAGAGGCTCTGTTTCCTCCTCCATTCCATCATCTGTCGCTAGGAGCATGCCCACTTCGGACCTTTCTAAGTGGGGCTTCAGGCGGTTAACATGTAGGACCCGCAAAGGGTTCCTTGGAAACCACAAGTTCACCAGGTAGGTGACATCGCTCTTGTGCTCCTCCACCTCAAAGGGACCGCTCCATCTGTCCTGGAGCGCACAAGGCTCCACAGGGGCCATGACCCAAACTTTCTGTCCAGGTTGAAGCTCAATCACAGTGGCATTCTGATCGTACCACCGCTTCATCTCTTCCTGGCTGGCATCCAGATTCGCTTGAGCGAGCTCACTGAATTGCCGAGTCTGGTTCCTTAAGGTCAGCATGTAACTGTATACATCCTGGGGAGGTTTCCTGGGAGATTGCTCCCAACCTTCCTTGACCAGACTCAAAGGTCCTCTTACCGGGTGTCCATACAACAGTTCAATGGGACTGAACCCTAGGGACTTTTGTGGCACCTCACGGTAAGCAAATAGAAGGCATGGCAAGAGGACGTCCCACTTACGCCTCATTGGTTCTTCAAGACCCATGATCATGCCTTTTATGGTCCGGTTGAATCTTTCAACCAGCCCATTACCATGGGGGTGGTAAGGAGTGGTGAACTTGTAGGTAACACCACACTCCTTCCACAGCGACTTCATATAACTGGATATGAAATTGGTATCACGGTCTGACACCACCTCTCTGGGGAACCCCACACGGGAGAACATCCCCATCAGTGCACGTCCCACCACGGGGGCCGTCACTGTCCTGAGCGGGATGGCTTCCGGGTAGCATGGTCCATCAAGACCAGGATAAACCTGTTGCCTATGGCTGTCTTGGGGTCCAGTGGCCCCACAATGTCAATGCATACCCGTTCAAAGGGGGTACTGACTACTGGGAAAGGTTGGAGAGAAGCCTTTTGCTTCCTTCCACTTTTACCACTTGCCTGGCAAGTTTGACAGGTCCTACAATGAGTATCTGAACTCTTCCGCATCTGGGGCCAGTAAAAGTGGGTGACAAGCCTTTCAAAGGTCTTGTCCTGCCCCAGATGTCCAGCTAAAGGTACATAATGAGCCAACCCAAGGCTCTGAAGCGCTGGGGTACCACCAGCGCATAGGCTGACCCAGGCTCAGCAACCTTAGGCTCTGTATACAGGAGGTCGTTCTCCCAGTAGATCCAATGTGATCCAGACTGATCACCTGATGCCTGGTTTGTGGCCTGTTGCCGCAAACCTACAAGAGAAGGGCACTTCTGCTCTGCACAAAATTCCTCACTGGAGGGTCCTCCTTCTTGCTGCCAATGGGTCAGCTCAGGCGGGCGCCCCAGTGCAGCAACCTGTTCCCCTGTAGGTTCTAGGGCATCCCCCTCAAGGTCTGCCTCCTCCTGGACCGTGGGAACAATGGGGGCTGGTTTCCCGCGCCCCCTGCCTCTTCTCTTTAAGGCAGGTCCCTGGTGTAAGAAAGTGGCTATGTATATACTGCACCAAAGTAAGGTTCAGTGTGCACAGAGTCCACAGTGCCCAGAGTTTTGGCAGAGGCTAAAGTCAGATATAACCTAACTCTCTAAAGTGGTAGCTTGGTCGAGCAGTAAGGCAGTATCAGAGGACAGTGTAAAGCATTTGTTGTACACACTCAGTCAGCAAATGGTCTCACACACTCAAGAACTGAACTCTAGGCCAATTGTTTTGTATATAAAAATATATAGTGGTTTTATTTTAGAACCACAAGTAGGTATCAACACACTTTCTCAGAATGAAATGCTGTAGCTGTGTACTTTCAATGAGCAATATACTTTTAAATGCAATAGTTACAGTTGTTGCAATAGGCAACACAATTCAAACACAATTATAGCATTGAGCTCAATGGCGATTTTTAATTAAATTCAATTAATATTACTTTGCGTGTGATTTTCTTACTCGGGGTTGGATCCTGGATTCAACCCTGGTGCATTTCCTGTAAACAGTTGAAAGAAATCGTTTTTGTTACACAGGTGATTTTTAAGGAATATTTATATGTTTCAAAAATCGACACTTAGAAGAATTTTGGGCAAAAACCAGGCAATGTTATCCTTTAGAGCAAAATCAAGTTATTGGTAAGTACGGTTGTAATTACTTTTCAGGGTCAGTGCTGGGCACCAAGATCCAGCACTGGGATCTCTCCTGATAACAGGTGAGTAATTTCGTTTTCGTTGTTCGGTTGATTTTTTGTGAATATTTTAAAGTTTCAAAACTCGGCACAGAAGAATTTCCAAGTGAAACCAGTCAATGTTACCCTATGGAGAAAAAGTGAGTTATCGGCTTTCAGGTAAGTACTCGGCTGGAAGAGTTCAGGTTCTGGGCATAGACTCAGGGGTCTCCCAGGGTCAGGTAGGTACAGTTGTTACACCTTCAGCGGCACAGGGGCAGCCGGGTGCAGAGAGAGTTAGGCCCGATGTTAGCCTATGGCGGCCAGGGGGCGGTTGGTTGATGGCTGCTAGCAGGCAGGCCACGCGACTGTGGGAGCTGGGCTCCTGGTCACTCACACAGGGCAAGTGAGGAAGGAGAATAGGATAGATGTTGCACTTTCAGGGGCACTCGGGCGGCTGGGTGCTGGGTGCAGGGTGCTTTTGAGCCGTCGGGCGCTCAATGTATTTCAATGGAGAAGCTGCAAGATGAACAAAGGCTGCAAGCTCGGGGACGGAGATACTTCAGGTGCGACCACCACTTCGAGGGGTAAGTTGGGAAGCTGTAGGTTAGGTAGGCACCCAGGAGCTGGGCACAGGGGGCCGCAGGGTGCCGTGTGCAAGGGTGTCTTTTCTCGTCTGGAAATCTTTCCCTCTGCTGGTCGTGGTTGGAGGGGTCCCTGGTTCTGAGGCTGCAGGCGTCGTTAGGAGCGTCGAGGAGGGTCCTTGGGTGCTGGATTCTTGTTCACAGTCGCCGGGGGGATGTCCTCGTGGTCTTTGTCCACTCAGGCACAGCCCGGGCTCGTCTGGTGCAGAGTGTGCAGGAGTCGTGGTTCCTGGCTGTCACCAGGGGTTTGTTGCTTGCTTTGAGCAGAGCCACCGCTCGGAGTCCTATTCTTTTAGATAAGCAAGGCAGTCAGGTCCTCTGGAGTTTTCGAGGTTGCTGACCACTGGAGACGCCGGGTTTTAGCAGGAGCAAGTTCGAGGGTCGACGGGCCTGTAGGGCTGGGGCCAAGTCAGTTGGTGTCGTCCTCTTGTTAGCAGCTTCAAGGCAGGTCTTCTTTCTTCTTGTTCTTCTTTCTTGTTTCGGATTCGGGATCTGAGGAAGGAAGGTTCAGGGTGCCCCTAAATACTACATTTAGGGGCGTTGCAGGTAGGTAGAGGTCAGGGACCAATGGGTCCCTTTCCTGGGGTGGGTACACCCTCTATCCTGCCACTCTCCAGTGGGAGGGGGGCAGGAGCCTCGTCCTGATTGGGTAGGGCTCCTCATCCTCAAGATGGCGAGAGCCCGGAGTTGTGTTTCATCTCACCTTCCCCACCTGAGGGGTGGGGTTGATAGTCTGGCACTCCCCCTTTCCTCACTTAGGTTTTCCCTCTGATCTTCCTGCCAGAGTGGGGGTCAGAACCGGTAGGGGCCAGTTGCTGAGTACAGCAAGTGGCCTGGAGAAGCTCAAAAATGCGGCATGCCTTTGAAGCTTCCCCAGCCCATCCTGGGAGAGGAGACCTAGCACCTCGCCTAGGACGTGCATTGTTGCAGACCCAATAGAGCGGATGGCTCTCTACCCAGGGGTCCAGCAACATGTCTGCTGGGTGGCAGCCTAGGCAGCCTCTCAGTCAGGACGCTGGTTGTTGGTTAGGTTCAGGGGGCATCTCTAAGATGCCCTTTGTTGTGCATTTTACATTAAATCCCCACTGGCATCAGTGTGGGTTTAATGTGCTGAGAAGTTTGATATCAATCTTCTCAGTCTTCAGTGCAGCCATCATGGTGCTGTGGAGTTCGTGATGACGTTCTCCCAACACCATATACTCTTAATGGCAGCACTGCACTTACAATGCCCAGGAATGGACCTGGGTACTGAAGGGGTACAGGGCTCATGCACCTGTACCCACACCACTGGCATAGGGCACCCAGCTAGAGGGGTGACTGAGGTATGCCAGGGCAGTGTGTTTTGTGGGCATGGCACACAGGGATGTGTGCCATGTCGACTCTCTGTTTTGTTCTGCACCAAGACACTCAGCCTGCGAGGGCAGTGTGTGTGTGTGTGTGTGTGTATCAGGGTACAGGGCCTTTAAGGGTGGCACAATAAGTGCTGCAGCCCTTAGGGGTCTTCTCTAGTCACAGGGCCCTGAGTACCTAGGTTACCATTCACCAGGGGCTGACATGTGGCCAGAGATGCCAATTGGGTTTAGGCTTCATGCAGTTTTAGGGATGGAACACAGGCCCTGGGTACCTGATTGGCAGGAGCCCAGGGCACACTCAAAGTACATCAGCAAAAAGTGGGGGCATACCATGCAAGAAAGATGGCACTTTTTCACACCTGGGCCATACTTTCAGGCTCCAGGACCTCTTCAACACCCTTACTGGCTGCCATAGACCGAGTGGTAACACACGCCCACAGGCAGACCCAACATCTCCAAATGAGCCTTCTTCTCCACCTTAGCCCAAGGGGAGCTTTCCAAATCATTGCCCAACTGACAATCCATAGGCATGGCTGGCCTCACGGCTACCTGAAGAGTACCAGAGACCCCACCCCACTCAAAGGGAACCTGAGCCACCTTGCAGTGGCTCTCTGTGTTGTCAGCAGCAACAACTGGGTAAAAGGCATTGGGGACAACCTGCTCTTGAGACACCAGGTGACACTTGACAGCTGTCACACTGGCTCCTGTGTCTCTAAGAGCCTCCACTCTATGGCCATTGATGGTCACCCACTGCCTGTATTTCTTAGTGTTATCAGGCAGCTGAGCTTGAGGGACCATCTCAAAGTCTCCTAATGAGACAAGGGGCATTTCTGCAGGACCCCACCCACCTTGGGAACCCTTCGCCTCCCCTCCCAGGACTACACTTGCCATCTGACGGGGTGGTGCACGTGGTAGCACGCTGGAATCCTTCATGGGACACTGTGCATCAAACCAACGGTGGCCCACTTGACCACACGTAAAGCACTTGTAGGGGCCCCTCTGAACAGGTTTACCTGTCAGGGCCTCATGCTTCTTCCCAGGGGGAGGCTGGAAACTCTTCCCTTGGTTCCATTGGGAATTACTTTGGGGCCCTTTCTGGACCTCCCTCTGTTTACCCTTGTCCCCCCACTCTTCTGCTGGGGACCCTGCCCACCTTAGGCGGAATTTCCAACATGACCCTTGTGGACCCTGGTACTGACCCAGCGGTCCGCCTCCTCAGCAAGCTTCCTAGAGTTAGTTAACTTGCTATCAATAAGGTGCTGGCGTAGCTCTGGAAAACAATTAGCAGACAAGTAATCCCTTGCAAACAAATCATAGAGCACTTCAAAAGTATCCTTTTTGCTACCCTTCACCCAACCATCCATAGCTCTGCAAAAGAAAGACACATATTCTACCCAAGTGGTTCCCTCCAGTTTCTTACAATTCCTGAATCTCTGTCTATAGAGTTCTGGGGTCAAACCATACCTTGTCATCAGGGCTTCCTTCATGTGGGCATAAGACATCCTATGTTCACTGTGCAGGTCTAACAAAGTATCCCTCCCCTCACTCACAAAGCGGCCCCACAACCCAGCTCCCCAATCCTTCTCAGGGACACGGTGGGACACCATTGCTATCTCATAGGCTGCAAACCACTGCCCAATATCCTCATGCTTGTGGAAATCTTTGATGATATCCTTGGGAATATACACTCTGCCTTCTAAAGGCACAGATGGTGCGCTGCCACCAGAGGGATTAATCTCTAAGCCCTTGGCCTTGATCTCTAACTCCCTCAACATCCTCTCATGCTCCATTCTCATTCTCTCTCTCTCTCTTCAAGGACAACTTGTTATTCTCCATTTCCCTCTGACCCTCCATCCATCTTAAGCTTAGCCATCTTCAGCTTGTGTGCCCTATTTCTCTTCCTGTCTTCCAGGTGGGTTTCCAATCTATCTTTCTCAAAATCTAGATCCATAGATGCAACAGATGCTGGTCTACTCATGGCAGTAAGAATTGGCAGTTCTCAGGAAAGAAAAATAACAGTCCAAGGAAAAGAAAATTCTACCAAAAAGTATGTGGTTGCATTTGGTCTGCACTCACTAGTAGTGTATATGAGTCACAAATGCAGGTTCAAATCCTCAACGCTGACCACCAATGTTAGAACTGGGGGTCTCTAGTTGGCAGAGGTAGGTACCTTTGACCAAATAGGGACCCTTGCTTCTTAGTCGGGTAAAGGGGATTACACTACTGGATAACCCCTGCTTACCCCCTTGGCAGCTTGGTACGAGCAGACAGGCTTATCTCAGAGGCAGTGTGTTAAGCATTTGTGAACACATACAGTAATACAGTGAAAACACTGCAGATGGACACCACACAGGTTTTATAAAAATAAGTATTCTTCATATAGACTTAACACAAGACCACAAAGGATAAAATCCACAATACTGTACCCGAAATTGACTTAAAGATGGTAGAATTAGCTTAGTTCAAGTTGATGGTAAATGCAACACAGTTCTCACAAAAGTACCTGGCTGCGTAACGCAAAATAAACAAAAGGCTCGCAGCGTTGGAGATGCGTCTGTTCCTTGCTTCAGGGGAGACGATGCGTCGCGCCTCAATGCTTGCGCAGAGTAGGGGATGCGTCTTGATCCTTACCGGAGAGGAGGTGATGCGTAGATTCTCGTGCTGCAGCCCAGTTGCGATGCGGCAAGATGGCGCCTCGATGCTATGCGACAATGCAGTGCGATGCGATAAGATGGCGCCCTTGATGCTACGACGTTGAGACGATGTGTCTCGACCTGACATCCCTGCGGCGACTCTGTACTTTGGAGCCATGACAGGCCCTGTGACACGCTTCTTCGATAATGCGACGGCGACCCTCACGGTTGCGACGCGCTTCTCCGGTGATGCGACAGCAGACAGCTGCGACGAAGGCACGCTTCTCGGAGATACGGCACAAAAACAATGGTTCTGTTGGGAGTCACATGATCTTTGTTTATAAAGTACTTAATACCTGTGATCAATGTTTCAATGGTCATTTAATGGAAGAGACGAAAACACACACATATCAATACAAGAGATTATGAAAATAAATTCCTTTTTACTCTTTGTGCAAATCAACAGAATATTTACAAGACTGTCCAAATATATAATACATAAACATGAAACAATTAGTGAATCATCGTGCTTGGTGACGTAGTGCTAAACACAGATTCACACATATAACATATATTTCCAAAAATGGACGCAGTTTTACAAAGAAAGTCCAAAGTCAGATGCATAAACCACAACAGGATATAATATTCCTTATTCTAATTATGGGGTTGCGTGGACAAGTTGAGTGAGCCACGTCGACGTTTCGACCCTAGGAAGTAGTGCAGATTTGTAAGCATCTAAAAACGTGTCTTCATCAGGACAAGAAGGGATATGACAGCCTGCAAGTGCAAAAAATGAATCAGAGCTATGTGTGTGTTGTATAACTTAAAATAAAACTAGGAACTGCAATTAGCGGCAAGTTGCTCACCTGGTATCCAGGAAATGTATTATTTGGCTTCCTTGTATCACATTCAAGGAGGTGTCAGCCGACACCCCTCTGAGTCGTCTGTTCTGTAACAGATAAGGGAGATTGAAATGCCCCATAGGCTTCACTGTAAACCTAGCCGGTGTTGTATGGTACAATTAAAATACACGTACCTTGGGAGTTATTTAATCCAATGGAAAAAGGATGGTGCTGTCGTAACGATCGCCACAAACTGTGAAGGGAAGGGCACAAGTTAAGCCACTACGAAAATGCTGATTTACGATTATCTGCGAGACATGCGCAGGGCCAAGAAAACGGGTAGAGTAATCGTTAGTTAATCGCCCGTGAGGAAAAAGATTGTTCCATGTGTACGCGTACGGTGTAATTAACCAGGTAGGGAACAACCAAACAAATGAAACGTGAGGTGTGCCCACGTACGTTCTATTTAACCCGGTAGAAAGCAACCAAACCGGTGACTTGGGACAGTGTACTTTGTTGTAATGGAGGGGTGCGCTGGGACGCGGTAATTTAAAGTGGCACAAGGATCTTTTAGCAGCGATAGAGATTATGCGCTCGCAAAAAGGATCACAACGTGACAAGTCTAATGAGGGAGAGAGCCGTGTTGATGTGAGATTAACGGTCTTCCTAGTAAACTCAGTGTCTCGGAAGGGAGTAACCCTGGTAAACGGGTTGAGAAGCTTACTTAGTATTATCAGGAGAAGACGTCCGCGTCCATCAGTAACTCGGCAACTAATGACAGCAAGTGAATCGTGAGAATTGCTATTTGACGTAATCTCACGGAGCATGTATGTGTGGGAAACGGACACGCCTCTTATTTTTCAAAACGCGGTCTGGAATCCATGGAGAGGAATGGATGTAGCGTGTGTATTGCTTCTACTGAAGCTGTGACGAGAGAAAGGTGCTATATGGAGCACGGTATGTTTTCAAAATAAAGAGGGTACATAGACATATCATTCCTAATTGATTTCTCACATATGCAAATCCCCACTGGAATAGTTCGTCTGGAATCTATGCAGAGGAATGGATGTAGCGTGCGTATTGCTTCTGCTGAAGCTGTGACGAGAGAAAGGTGCTATATAGAGCACGGTATGTTTTCAAAATAAAGAGGGTACATAGACAATTGATTTCTCACATATGCAAATCCCCACTGGAATAGTTTGTCAATGTCACAAATTTAATATATTGTAATGGTGTGACCAAGTATAATATTATACAGTAAAACAACTGAACGCATTTATTTCACATTAGTACATATCGGGCAAATGACTAACGAGATGGTTCGTCGATGCCACAAAATAGACATATTGTAATAGTGTAATGTTACCTGATAAATTAAAATATTATACAATAAACCTGAGCACATATGTTTCACATTAGTTCATGTAAGGTTAGAGATTTACCGAACTTAGGAAATCTGGGTGTTTTTACATATCTAGATTAGAAAAATCAACCCCTTGATGATCTCATAATTTGCTCATTTGTATATGTGTCTCTTCATGCTCATTGAGGCCATGGCTAACAGCCTCAAGAGTATGTATCCAACGGCACTCTTTGTAATTGGGGGAGGTGACAATATCCCCTTCCCTTGGATGTAGTATGATTTTTTCTAGGACCCACCATTCAAGATGTTCATGGGTGTGTCCTGCACTTGTGTAGTGTTCTACTAGGGGAGCTCCTTGGGTCTTACGTTTAAGTCTACTGTGGTGCTGCAGAATCCTGTTCTTGACTTTCTGGGTCGTCTGACCCACATAGATCAGTTGGCATGGGCATCTAATAGCGTAAATAACATTCTGACTGTTACAGTTAGTAAACTGATTGAGGGCATACGTCTTTCCCCGATGTATGAACATAGTCCCAGATATGGTATATTGGCAAGCCTTACAGTGACTACATCTGTGATGTCCTATGATAGGTGGCAAACTATGTTGTGATCTGATGTCATGTATGGGAGGGGGTTCTAAGTATGAGGATACTACAAAGTCCTTAATATTTTTGGCACGTTTGAATGAAAACATGGGTGCCTCGGTCATACAGATTTCTGATCCAACCAAGTTCCAGTATTTTTTAATAACCTTTTTTATTTCATTGCTTCTGGTATTGAAAGTCGTTACGCATATAAGCTTGTCCATTTTTTGATCCCCTGGTTGTACTTCCAGTAGAGTTTCCTGTGGTCTATACCAAGCTCTTTTTCTGGCTCTGTTGAGGAGTCCCTTAGGGTACCCCCTTTCCCTTAGTTTGGTGATAAGTATGTCGGTTTCTTTGAAGTAATCCTTTCTTCTAGTGCAATTGCGACGCAATTGCAAAAATTGTCCATATGGCAAGTTGTCCCTAAGGTTCCTAGGATGGTGGGAATTGTACTGTAGCAAGGTGTTTCTGTCTGTATGTTTTTTATATAGGTTCATAACTATTCTTCCATCCTCTACTTCTAGTGTGAGGTCCAGAAATGGAATTGAGTCACTACTATGTGCCATGGTAAATTGAATGTCCAAGCTGCGAGAATTCAGCCATGTTAGAAATGCCGTTAGTTGATCTACTGTACCAGTCCACAGCATTCGAATGTCGTCAATATATCGCTTCCAGGCTGTGATGTTGTCAATGTAGGGATTTTGATCAGAGTAGATGTTCCTGTCTTCGAAATGGTCCATGAATAGATTCGCCAGGCTCAGTGCGAACCCAGCTCCCATGGCTACTCCTCTACACTGGTAAAAGAACGCGTTTTGGAAGACAAAGTAGTTTTTTGTCATTGCAATTTGTTGTAGTTGTACAAGAAATTCCGTGGGGATCCATTGAGGTGTTGGGCGAGTATCCAATGCGTTCCTGATGACTTCGATGGCCTCCTCTTGCGGTATACTAGTATATAACGAGCACTCGTCAAGAGTGACAAATAGCTGTGTAGATCTATCAAACGGTTGATCTTCAAACAATTGAATGGTGTGCATTGTATCACGGATAAATGATCTAGTTTCCAGGACAAATGGCTGTAGGAAACTGTCTTGGTATTGGTTCAAAGGTACCAAAACTGATCCGCAGCCCGATACAATTGGTCTACCTGGGGGTTTTTGTAGATCCTTATGTACTTTCGGAATTGTGTAAATCGTGGGGATCCTTGGGTTTATTTTATTGAGGAACTTGCATTCAGGTTCTGAGAGGAATCCTTCCTCTATGCCATGTCTGGTAAGGTCTCTAATCAATTTGGCAATTTCCTTGGTAGGATCTCGTTGAATACGGGTGTAACTAGTTGTACAGTTGAGTTGTTGGTTGATCTCCTCTATATAGTCTTCCGTATTCTGTACCACAACAGCGCCACCCTTGTCCGCAGTCTTGATCACAATGGATTTGTTATCATTCAATGAATGTAGGGCTAGTCTTTCTTCTTTCGTAATGTTGTGTCTGATATATTTGGTATTTTGTAGCAACCTCATGACTTCGCTCATCACTATTTTCTCATAGGCAATGATTTTTTCACTCATGAGATATGAGGCCGGTGTAAAGGTGGATGTGGGGCGAAATTCTGTTGCTGCCATTTTTTGTTGTAGCCGTCATTTTTAACAAAGAAGTACTTTAAACGGATTTTCATGAAAAATTGCTGCAGTTCTAGTTTGATGTTAAAGGAATTCGGAGTAGAGGTAGGTACAAAGGACAATCCTTTTGACAGGACATCATGTTCAGCCTTGCTTAGGGTGTATTGAGAGATGTTAAGTATAGGGTCTTTCATGTTCGTGACCCCAGTTGTGCTTCCTTGCGCTAAGGTGGGGGACTCCCTTCTCACCGTAGAATCATTAGTAGATGTGGAAATTACCATCGATAAGTCTGGCGTCTGGTCCGAATCTCGCCGTGATTCTGTTGAGGCTGTGTTTGGAACCGCACCCTGGTGTTCCCTCGTTGATTGCCCTTCGCTTGATTCCATCTGGGTGGTCTCCCCCAATTCTGATCTTGGTTTGTCCAGGCAGGTTCGCCTAAAAAAGATGAAGTTGATGGTCCAAAGTTATCTTGATAGTGGGAACGAGATTGATATGATGGACCTTGTTGGAATGTGAGTTTCTGTGGTTGAAAAGCGGTCCCCTGTGGGTATGTACGAGGTACGTATGAGATGCGGCGGCAGCACGCTTCTCCGGCGATGCGATGACAACAGCTGTGGTGGCTACACGCTTCTTCTCGTTGCGTTGCGCTTCCAGCTCCCAGCGACACGCAGGCTTCTGCAGATAGAATTCCCAGCAAGGAAATTCAGAGGGGAGCTGGTGGTGAAGTCTGTTGTCCCTGAGACTTCAGTATGAGGCAAGCACAAGTTCAAGCCCTTGGAGAAATATTCTGCAAGATGATGAAAGTTCTGTAAAAAGTTCCTTCTCCTCTCCTTGGCAATAAAGACACCACTGCAGGCCAACCCAACAACACAGCACACTGGCAGGGGGAGGCAGACCAACTCCTACAGCTTCCTTGGTTCTTCTCCTTGGCAGAGGTTTCTTGTTGTTGTTCCAGAAGTGATCTAAAGTCTTTGGGTTTGGGTCCCCATATTTATACTACTTTTCTTTGTTCTCTGAAGGCAGAGAGGCCTAGTCCAAACCAGTTCTGGTCAGTCCTGGAACACTTTGTTTACCTCCTTCTTTCCTTTCAGAGTGCAGGGCAGATACATCAGGGCAGAGACATCAGACACACCACAGGAGGTGGAGCCAGCATTGTGGAGGGAAGGCACAGCCCTATTCGGGTCCCAGGTGCAACTCCTCCCACCCATCTACATACAGATCTTCCTGTTCAGCCCTGTGCTGACTCGCCCTCTCCCCTGGAATCCCCAGCCCCTGTCACTCACCGAACCTGACACACAATACACAACCTAGCAGCGGCAGGCTTGGACAGTTAAGCAAGAAAATACCTACTTTCTAAAAGTGGTATTTTCAAACACAGAATGTTAAAACCAACTTTACTAAAATATTTATTTTATCATTCTGAGTTCAGGCATACTAAATTCGAATTTCTTCCATGTTCCCTGAGTCAGTTAGGATTATAAGATGTAATAATCAAACTGCCCATTCTAGCCTATGGGGAACAGGTAGCCTTGCAATAGTGAAAAACGAAAATGGCTGTAATTCACTATTAGGACATGCCACACACACCAGGGCATTTCCTACCTTATACTTACAATGCACCCTGCCCTTTGGCCTACCATATGGGTGTCTGATATGAAGATAAGGGAAGGTTTAGGGACTGGCAAGTGGGTGCACTTGGCCAGTCAACATGGCAGTACCAGACTTTACATAGGCTCTGCAATGGCAGACCTGAGACACACTTTACAAGCTGCTTCTGTGGGTGGCACACCCAGTGCTGCAAGCCCACCAGCAGCATTTGATTTACAAGCCCTGGGCACACATGTTGCACTGTACTAGGGTCTGACAAGTAAATCAAATAACCCAATCATGGAGTCACTAATCAATACATCAATTTAACACAGGGAGCACTTGCACGGTGGCACTGAATAGCAGTGGCACAGTGCCCAAAGCATCTAAACCAGCAAAACATATCAAAAACAGAGATCCGAAAAAATGGAAGGGAGACTCACACCAATTGTACCAGGTCTAACGGAGACATTAGTTAGTGATAGATTCCTTACCGCCCGCCCATCCTCCCCATTCTGCGAACTGATTTCTAGAGTTAAGATCAATCCTTTCAGGGCCATAGTTTGAAATGCACCAGTAGTCTGTCTCTGGCATGGCTCTGCGTTCCTGGTGCGGAAAGTCATGTCCAGAAATGACGTAGCTCCAGCTACGCCATCTCGGCGAGTACGATGCCAGCGACGTACGCGGAGCTGCGAGACGACGCCTTCCGACGCGCAGGGGTACTGTTGCTGAAAACTTTCCAGATCCAGTCTGACGCCTGGGGATAGTCTAATGCAAGGAATCTGTCTCTTACCTATATATCGTAACACAAGTAAGTAACTTGTGCATTACTGCAAAATCTGAGTTTCACAGTAAACGTGTTAAAGTCCCATCTCCAACCCTCCAACATGTAAACCTACTTTGGAGCCACTCTCAATACTCAAAAATCTCTAGCCTGTCCCAATGCAGCCAGGATACGCAATATTCAGGCTCTAGTTTCACATTTTCAGCCCAACCAGTCATTACCAGCTCGGGTATTTATGCAGCTACTGGGAATTATGGCGTCTTGCATCATGATAGTTCCCCATGCAAGACTTCAAATGCGTCCCCTTTAGTAATGTTTAGCACGTCAGTGGAATCAGTCTCAGAGTCAATTGACAGATCTAGTGTTGGTAAATGACCGCACCCATCGCTCTCTGCAGTGGTGGAATGCACAAAACCTATCCAAAGGGCGCCCCTCCATCAACCCTGTTCCACAGACAGTGCTAACAGCAGATGCATCGCTTGCTGGCTGGGGAGCTCATCTCCAAACTCACACAATTCAAGGTTTGTGAAGTCAAAAGCAACTGCACATAAATCATCTAGAACTCCTAGCAGTATTTCTTGCACTAAATGCCTTCCAGAGTCACCTTACAGGCAAAGCTGTCCTGATACTCACCGACAACGTGACATCCATGTATTAATACAGAAACAGTGGGGGGGGGGGGGGGTGGAGACACACTCTCCAGCTGTCAAGCCTTGCACAAGTCATTTGGAAGTGGTCGATACATCACGAGATTTACCCCCTAGCAGAAAATCTCCCAGGAGTAATTGGATCGCAAATTTTCTCAAGGGGCAGACACAACAGATTCATGAGTGGGAATTTCACACTCAAGTTCTCCTCCTGTTCTTTCAAATGTGGGGTTTTCCACAGAGAGATCTGTTCGCCATACACCAAAACGCAAAATGCCCAAACTTCGCCTCCAGGTATCCACACCCATTGTCCAAAGGCAATGCACTATGGATGAACTGGTCAGAGATATCTGCCTACGCTTTTCCGCCTCTCCCACTCATTCCCCTAGTGGTCCGGATGCTCAGGCAAACCTTCATCACACTGATCCTAATAGCTCCCACATGTGCTCGTCAGCCTTAGTTCACGGCCCTGTTGGAGCTCTCAGTAGTTCCTCATCAAAAACTACGTCTCACACCCAGTCTTCTCAAGCAGAGACATGGAGATAAAAGACATCCAGATCCCAAAGATCTCAACCGAGCCATCTGGCACCTGAAATCATAGAGTTTTGCTATCTGAACCTGCCACCAGACTGTATGAAAATCATTAAAGAGGCCAGAAGGCCTACTACAAGGGCTTGCTACGCAGCTAAATGGAAGCAGTTTGTTATGTATTGTAATAACAGCCATATCAACCCGCTAGGTGCTTCCATTCAAAATATTATTTGTTATTTAATACACTTACAGCAGTCAGGATTAGCTTACACATCCATACGCGTACATCTCGCAGCAATAGCTGCATTGCTTCAAAATAGACAGCATCTGTCCCTTTTCACAGTACCTGTTATCAAGGCTTTTATGGAAGGACTCAAAAGAGTTATCCCACCATGACTTCCACCTGCTCCAGCGTGGAATCTTAACATTGTCCTTACCAGATTAATGGATCCACCCTTCGAGCTATTGCATAAATGTGAACTGCAATTTCTCATTTGGAAAGTTGCTTTCCTCATCACTATTACATTACTGAGGAGAGTGGGTGAGCTTCAGGCACTAACCATAGAGGAACCATTTTGTTAAGTCCACCAAAACAAAGAGGTTCTTCGTACTAACCCCAAATTCCTACCGAAAGTGGTCTCTGCCTTTCTCATCAATCAATATGTTGAGTTGCCTGTGCTCTTTCCTCAACCAGATTCAGTGGCAGAACGAGCTCTACACATGTTAGATGTTAAACAAGCATTATTGTATTACATAGAAAGGACAAAACCATTTCGTAAAACAAAACAACTCTTTGTAGCTTTGCTCCACCACACAAAGGCAATCTTATTTTAAATCCGGTATTGCTCGGTGGATAGTTTAATGTATTAAAACATGCTATGCAAAAGCAAAAATGACTTTACTAATACCCTCTAGAGCACATTCCACCTGCAAACTAGGGGCTACTATGGCTTTGTTAGGAAACATCCCCATAGCTGACATCTGTAAAGCTGCAACATGGTCTACACTGCACACATTCACCAAGCACTATTGTGTAGATGTGTTATCGAGACAGCAAGCTAATGTAGGCCAGGCAGTACTTGGAACACTCTTTCAAACACCTGCAACAGCTACAGGTTAGCCACTGTGTTGGGAGAATACTGCTGTATAGTCTATTTAAAGCATGTGATCTACAGCTCACATACCTCGAGTGGATAATTTTACTTACCCAGTAAGCATCTGATCTGAAAGAGACACGTTAGTGATAGATTCCTTACCTTAGAATATCCCCAGGCATCAGACTGGATCTGGAAAGTTTTGCTAGCAGTACCCCTGCGCATCAGTAGGTGGCGTCCTGCGGCTCTGTGACCGTCGCTGGCGTCGTAAGCGCCGAGATGACGTCACGGAGACTACTTAGGCGCCACCCCTGCGTGCTGACGTCCGTTCTTTCTTTTTCTGCGCCAGCAAGCGCAGATCCGGTTAGAACATGTACCTTAGTCACTTTTTGACTACTGTTTTGAGACTTTTGTCTCCCCTTTTTCCTCCTGGTGCACGTAGGGATGTCTGGATTTAAGTCCTGTGGGGCTTGCTGTCGCAATATGTCGGTGGTGGACCCCCACGATGTTTGCCTCTACTGCCTGGAGACCGACCATGACACCCGGTCCTGCTGGAACTGTCAGGCCATGGCCCTGAAGGCCTTGAGAGAGCGGCGCCGGAAACTGCTGGAGGTCCAGCACTCGTCCCAACGCCGCTCCAGGTCCATGGACCGTTCTCGGGACCTCTTGTGGGGCCGCAGTCGTTGCTCCAAGTCTTTGCCCTCGGATTCTAGTAAGCGACGACATAAAACTAAGTCGAAGAAGCGAGTTCGCTCTCCAACGTCCCCCCGTCGGTCCTCGGATGCGGAGGAGGGGGACAGGGGTTCTGCCCCAGCGGCTCCTTTGGAGCCTGGGAGTCCCGCGGCCTACCCACCCTACCCGGGTCCGTCGTCAACTCCCGAACAGGTGCAAGACTTTCTTGCCACCATGGACTGCCTTTTTAGGCCTCAGGCTCCTGCCGGTGCGCCTTCGGGCCACGCGGTCCTGTTCCAGATCCTGTTGGCTGTCGGTGCCGCCGGCGGATCCAGCTGCGGCACCACAGGATCCTACGCCGTTGGCTCCGGCCCCTGCGCCACAAGGTCCGGCGCTGCCGGCTCTGGCCCCAGCGCCGCCCTCAGGTCCGCCTCCGGTGCCGCACTGGGTGCCGTTGGTTCCACCCTTGCTCCGGTTCCAGGACCATTTCGTTCCTGCCTGGGATCCGCATTGGGAGACGGCGCCGGCCCGACCCTAGCCGGCGCCGTTCACGCAACCGTTTCCAACGCCGTTTGTCCCTTTTCCAGCTCCGGCTCTACCACTGCGACCGGTTCCTCCTGCAACGGAAGTGGAGGATGACTGGGAGGGGTCCGAGGACCCTTTTGCCCGTCAGTTTGACTCCGAGCAGGACTGGGTGGACGATCTGGAGGACGCCGGCGACCTCGATGTCTCTTCTGACCCGGGGTATGCCTCTCCGCCGCCTACAATGGAGGAGGGCACTTTCTACACTATGGTGCTCCGTCGGGCTGCTGAGGTCCTCAACCTCGATCTTCCTACGGTGGCCCACAAAACTAACATACTCACTGAGGTGCTCCAGACGGCATCTACTTCGTCGGAGCCACTGCTTCTCTTTAACGACGCCCTCACCGACGTCCTGTTGGGCACTTGGTCGCGGCCGGCCACGGGGGCCCCTGTGGATAAGAATGTCGCCAGTCGTCACCGCCCGGCGCCTGATGACCCCGCTTTTCTGACCACTCATCCCACGCCTGAGAGTCTGGTTATCCAAGCCTCGACGTCGCAGAGTGCCTCCCCCAAGGCTCTGCCGGATAAGGACTCTGAGAAGCTGGAACAGTTCGGTAAGCGGTTGTTCTCTTCGGCCAGCTTGGGGCTGCGGTCGGTGAACACCGCCTGCTTATTGGGCCGCTATTCCCACGCGGTGTGGGATACGGTTGCTCAGGTGTTACCTCAGTGTCCTGAGGAGGTCCAGGCTGTGCTTTCCCAGGCGGTTGCTGAGGGTAAGCATGTAGCTAATTTCCCCATTCGGTGTGGTTTGGACACCGCTGACTCGTTGGGCAGGGCGATTTCTACGACTGTGGTGCTGTGTCGCCACGCCTGGTTGCGATCTACTGGGTTCTCTCCCGACGTCCAGAGCTCGCTCATGGGCATGCCCTTTGATGGCACTCGCCTGTTTGGTGATAAGGCCGACAATGCCCTGGAGCGTTTTAAGGACTCACGGGCTACGGCCAAGTCCTTGGGTCTTTCCACGAAGAGCCCAGCCACTCCTGGTCTTCGTTCCTTTCGTGGCCAAGGCAGGGGCGCCCAGGCATGTTCCTTCAGCAAGCCTTGCAGAACCAGCCTCAGCGCGGCCGCCGCTTCCGCAGGGGCAGCTCTGGGAATCAGTGTGGGGGGCAGTCCACCTCCGCCCCCGCTACTTCTACCTCCAAACCTTCCTAATACAAGCTTTGTGGAGCACCCCACACCAGTGGGTAGCAGGATTCACCATCACCTCCCCACTGGCTCGCTATCACATTGGACAAGTGGGTGTTGCAGATCATTAGCAAGGGCTACTCCATCCACTTTCAGTCCACCCCCCTAGCCATGCCACCTCGGTACCACCGCATGTCGGGGGAACACTTGGCGACTCTCCAGCAGGAGGTTGCGGCCCTCTTGGCCAAGGGGGCCATCGAGTGCGTCTCTGGGCCAAAAGTAGGGAATGGTTGTTATTCCCACTACTTTCTGGTCCCCAAGAAAGACAAAGGAGGTCTGCGTCCCATCTTGGACCTCCGGGACGTCAACTGCTTCCTCCGGAAGGAGAAGTTCAAAATGCTGACTCTGGCTCAGGTCTTGGCTACCCTCGACCCTGGAGACTGCATGGTAGCGTTGGACTTGTAGGACGCATATTTTCACATTTTCGTCCTGCCGGCCCACTGGCGTTACCTGCGGTTCACGGTAGGCCTGGAGCATTTTCAGTTTGCCGTGCTTCCCTTCGGCCTTACCAGCGGCCCTCGGTTGTTCACAAAGGTGATGGCAGTGGTCGCAGCTCATCTGTGCAGGTTGGGGGTGTCAGTCGTCCCCTACCTCGACGACTGGTTGTTGAAGGCGGGCTCGCCCCAGGCAGTCGTCAACCACTTTCAGACTACGGCCGTCCTCCTGCATTTGCTGGAGTTCTCCATCAATGTGCCGAAGTCGCACCTGAGTCCCTCTCAGAAGCTCCCCATCATTGGAGCGGTTCTGGATTCGACGCAGTTTCGGGTTTATCCTCCCGAGCAGTGAGTCCGGGATATTCAGGCTATGATTCCAATCTTTCAGCCTCTCTCCCGGGTTTCGGTCAGGATGACCCTCCGGCTTCTGGGCCTGATGGCCTCCTGCATCCTGCTGGTGACCCATGCCAGGTGGCATATGCGGGCTCTGCAGTGGGACCTAAAGTTCCAGTGGGCGCAGCATCAGGGCAACCTGTCCGAGCATGTCCAGATCTCGGAAGGCACTGCACGACAATTGCGGTGGTGTCTCACGAATTGAGATTGGGTCAGTGGCAGATCCCTCTCCCTACCCCAACCGGAGCACACAGTGGTGACAGATGCGTCCCTCCTGAGATGGAGAGGCCACTTGGGAGAGGCGGAGATCAGAGGCCTCTGGTCTCCGGCGGAGTCCCGGCTCCATCTCAATCCGTTGGAGCTTCGGGTGCGATCCGACTTAAACTGAAGGCATCTCTTCCCTCTGTTTGGGGAAGTGTAGTGCAGGTGTTCACGGACAACACCACCGCCATGTGGTATTGCAACAAGCAGGGCAGGGTGGGGTCCTGGACCCTATGTCAGGAGGCTCTGCGCCTCTGGACATGGCTGGAACATCAAGGCATTACCTTGGTGGTTCAACACCTGGCAGGTTCTCTGAATGCCAGGGCGGACAAACTCAGCCGCTGGTGCTTGATGGATCACGAATGGTTTCTGAACTCGGATGTTGTGCAAGGTCTCTTTCAGCAGTGGGGAGAGCCTTGGTTAGATCTATTCGCCACCGAAGAGAACGCGCAATGTCATCAGTTCTGCGCGTTGGAATTTCCAAGGCGGCACTCGCTTGGCGACGCTTTTTGTCCCGAGTGGAGTTGCGGTCTATTGTACGCTTTTCCGCCTATAGCACTTCTGCCCAGAGTGCTAAAGAAGATTCGGCGCGACCGGGTCCAAGTCATCGTTGTGGCTTCGTATTGGGCACGAAGATACTGGTATCCCGAGCTACTCAGCATGGCGATCGATCCCCCGATCCGTCTGTCTCTTCGGGAGGATCTTCTGTCACAGCAGCAGGGGACGGTCCTTCACCCGAACCTGTCCAGCCTCCACCTCTATGCGTGGAGACTGAGCGGCGACAGTTGACAGCTTTTGATCTCCCTCCCGAAATCTGTGATGTCATTCTGGCAGCCAGGCGTCCCTCCACTAAAACGGTATACGCCTGCAGGTGGAACAAGTTTGTGGCATGGTGCACAGCGAAGGATGTGGATCCCCTTTCTGCCCCTCTTTCTGAAGTCCTTCTGTTCTTTCTTTCTTTGGCCCAATAGGGCTCTGCTCTGGGCACTATCCAAGGTTATCTTTCGGCTATCTCCGCCTTTTTACGGCTTCCAGATCAGCCTTCTCTTTTTAAGTCCCCGGTTGTTAACCGTTTCCTGAAAGGCATTAGGCACACGTTTCCTCCTGTGCCGTTCATGATGCCTCAATGGGACTTAAACCTTGTCTTGACATATCTGATGTGCGCACCCTTCGAGCCCCTTCATAACTGTCCTTTGCGTCTTCTCACTCTCAAGACAGCTTTTCTTGGTAGCTGTCACCTCTGCCAGACGAGTGAGTGAGCTCCAGGCTCTTTCTTCCAAGCCTCCTTTCCTTTCTGTTCATCCGGACAAGGTGGTTTTAAGGACCCGTCCTTCTTTCTTGCCAAAGGTTGTCACACCCTTCCACATCGGGCAGACCATCCCTTTGCCCACCTTCTTTCTGCCTCCACATCCTTAAAGGGAGGAGGAGAGGCTCCACCGTCTGGACTCAAAATGTGCGCTCGCATTCTATCTGAAGCGTACGTAGCAGTTCTGGGTGGATGACAAGCTCTTTGTTGGCTACGTGGGCGCCAAAAAAGGTCGGGTTGTGCACAAACGGACCATCTCGCGGTGGGTGGTTCTGTGCATCAAAGCATGTTACTCCTTAGCTAAGAAGGAGCCTCCTGTGGGGCTGCGTGCCCATTCGACCAGGGCAACTTCAGCTACTACTGCCTTGGTACGCGGCATCCCCTTGCAGGACATTTGTCAGGCAGCTATGTGGGCTTCGCTGCACACGTTTACCAAGCATTACTGCCTTGACAGTCAGGTCCGGATAGACGGCTTCTTTGGCCGTTCTGTTCTCCGTGACTTTCTGGTGTAATCTTTTCGCAGACCCACCACCGGAGTTGGTATTGCGGGGGTATCTATTCTAAGGTAAGGAATCCATCACTAACGTGTCTCTTTCAGATGCACAAGTTATTACTTGTGTAACGATATATCTGTAAGAGACATTAGTTAGTAATAGATTCCTTACCGCCCCACCCATCCTCCCCGTTCTACGAACTGATTTCTAGGGTTAAGGTCATCCGTTTCAGGGCCCTAGTTTCTTGGCACCAGTGGTCAGTTTCTTGCATGGCTCTGCGTTCCTGGCGCGGAAAGGTGTGTACAGAACTGATGTCAGCGCGCATGGGTGGCGCCTAAGTAGTCTCCGTGACGTCATCTCGGCGCTTACGATGCCAGCGACTGTCACAGATCTGCAGGACGCCACCTACTGACGCACAGGGGTACAGCTAGCAAAACTTTCTGGATCCAGTCTGAGGCTTGGGGGTATTCTAAGGTAAGGAATCTATCACTAACTAATGTCTCTTACAGATATATCGTTACACAAGTAGTAACTTGTGCTTCTTGGCATGTAGAGCTGTAGATTCACATGCGCCCACCCACCTCCCCGGGTACCTATACCTGCTGCAGTTCTCTCTTATTAACATATACATGCGCATGGACATCTCTATTCTACTCTTACTAACTCCATTCTCACCCTCTGTGGGAAAACAATCTAACAATGGAGTCGATGTCCATGTGCACTATCACCGAAAGGAGGAGTCACCCACCTCGTCACTGGAAAGACTTCTTCGAAGGAAAAACAAAGTGCAAACATCTGGACCCAACACTAGATGGCAGGAGTATGCAAAGCATGTGAATCTACAGCAACTCTACATGCCAAGAACAGATGCTCTGGGGTAAGTAACATTATCCTTCCTCAGGGACAAGTTCATCTGTTTGGCCTGTGAAACCTTTAGGTGCAAAAAGTCTGTTGGGCACTGACGAGGTAGATGGTTTACTACTGGACAGATCCTCCAGGATATTGAAAGAACATTCTCATGTGACAGTTGGGGCAGGCTCTCCAGTTGTCCAGTGATCCATGAGGAGTAGAGCCTAAATATGTCTAATCTAATGACTCAGACTTCTGAGAGCAGTCTTCTCCAAGGCCCTCTATGAAACTCGCACCCCTAATTAAGACCATGCTTAAGGTTTCACAAACATCTCATAGCAAAAATTTGACTTCGCCCTAAGCCTCTGCTCCAGAGCAAGGATCAGCCCCATGACTCGCGACGTGCCTTTGAAGAGGCCTTGATACTTGGCGCCACACTCTATGCCTCAAACCCCTTTACCTCCAGCGGTGAGGCAGAGCCTCCACACTGAAACACTAAGCCTCAAGACAGAGATCCAAATGAACCTGTCTCAAAACTGATATTGATCTCAAAGTAGACCTAAAAAACATCCTCATCTCAAGTCCAGGTGGCACCCTTCCTGCCGAAGATGAAGACGTCCAGCCTGACGTACAGCAAAGAAGATTTACATCGACCCAGCATTTTACCTTATCCATACATGGCCTCCCATAGGCCAACCGCACTCCAGAAAAATCTGCCTCACCTTTGTGGAAGCAATTTCAGATGAGCTTGGGGATTAAACCATACCAAAGAAAAAGCCCTACACTGACCTCTGCCCCCAATCACCTTCACTCACCTTCATTGCTGGTGCTTGCTGCAGTGCCCGGAGGAGGCCCGGGCCATTCTCTCCCAGGCAGTGGCGGATGGGAGAGAGGCAGGCAAATTCACAATCAGATGTGGACTCCATACCACCGACTCACTGGGCAGAACGATTGCCGCGTTGGTAGCCCTTAGGCGCTACGCCTGGTTGAAGACATCTGGCTTTTCGGGGGATGTCTAGTCAACTTTGCTGAACATGCCCTTTGATGGCTGTCGTCTCTTTGGCGACAAGGCAGAGTCAGCGCCTGAGCGCTTTAAAGATTCTCAGGGTATGGTTAGATCTTTGGGCCTCGCTGTGCCTTCACGACCATCCCAGTCTGCTTTTCGCCCCTTTCGTGGGTACGGAAGGGCCGCCCAGCCAAGTCCGGCCCAGCCTAGTCACTGGTTCACGCAAGCTGTCCAGCCTCTGCGTGGCCGCTAACATGGGACTCGGCGACCTTGCGGGTCGGGAGCCAGTGGGTGGGCCAGTCCACCCTTTCCTGCCACAGCCTCCAAACTCTCCTAGTCCAACATTTCAGGCGTGGCAGGATTCGCCATCACCTCCCCCACTGGCAATCCATCACATCGGACAGGTGGAATTTGCAAATAGTCCTTAGGGGCGAATCCCTCTTCAAGACTACGCCTCCCTCCATGCCATCGTCTTTCGCTCGCATGTCAGAGGATAATTTCATGCTTCTCCGTCTGGAAGTCTCAGATCTCCTGGCCACGGGAGCTATCAAGAGGGTCCCTGCACCAGAAGTAGGTTGTGGTTGCTACTCCTGCTACTTTCTGGTGCCCAAAAAGGACAAAGGCCTGCATCCTATTCTAGACCTCCGAGCCATCAACTGCTTTCTCCAGAAGGAGACGTTCAAAATGCTCATGTTGGCTCCGGTCCAGTCTGCGCTCACCCCTGGAGACTGGATGGTGGTGCTGGACTAGCAGGACGCCTATTTCCATATTCTTATCCTGCCAGCCCACATACGCTACCTACGGTTCATGGTAGGCCACAAGCATTTTCAGTCCACCGTGCACCCCTTTGGCCTTACCAGTGCCCCTCGGGTGTTCACGAAAGTGATGGCGGTGGTCGCAGCTCATCTGCGCAGATCAGGGGTTCCAGTCTACCCCTATCTCGACCAATGGCTGTTAAAAGTGGGCTCGTCCCAGGCTGTCGTCTCCCACCAACAGACTATGGCAGCCCTCCTGCATTTGCTGGGGTTTTCCATCAACGTGCCGAAGTTACACCTGAGACCCTCTCAGAAGCTCCTCTTCATCGGAGCGGTTCTCGATTCGGCGCAGTTCCGGGTCCATCCACCGGAACAGCGGGTCCGGGATATTCAGGCCCTGATTCCCATCTTTCGGCCTCTATCCTGGGTTTCGGTCAGGCTAGTGTTGCGGCTTCTGGGGCTGATGGCCTCCTGCATCCTACTAGTGCATCACGCCAGGCGGCGCATGCAGGCTCTGCAGTGGGACCTGAAGTTTCAGCGGGCCCAGCATCACGGCAACCTGTCCGACCATGTCTTGATCTCGGAGGGCACTGCACAGCAGTTGCAGTGGTGGCTCACGGACCGCGATTGGGTCAAGGGCAAGAGCCTCTCCCTTCCCCAACCGGAGCATGTCGTAGTGACGGATGCGTCCCTCCTGGGATGGGGTGGCCATATGGGAGAGGCGGAGATCAGAGGCCTCTGGTCTCCGGCGGAGTCTCGTCTCCACATCAACCTGTTGGAGTTGAGAGCGATCCGGCTTGCACTGAAAGCCTTCCTTCCCTCTGTCAGGGGAAGTGTCGTGCAGGTGTTCACGGACAACACCACCGCCATGTGGTATTGCAACAAACAAGGCGGGGTGGGGTCGTGGACCCTTTGTCAGGAGGCTCTGCGCCTCTGGACATGGCTGGAACACCAGGGCGTCACCCTAGTGGTTCAACATCTGGTGGGCTCTCTGAACGCCAGAGCAGACGAACTCAGCCGCCGGTGCATGATGGATCACGAATGGCGTCTGAACTCCGAGGTGGCGCAAGGTCTCTTTCAGCAGTGGGGAGAGCCTTGGTTAGATCTATTCGCCACCGAAGAGAACGCGCAATGTCAGCAGTTCTGCGCTTTGGAATTTCCAAGGCGGCACTCGCTCGGCGACGCTTTTCGTCATGAGTGGAGTTGCGGTCTGTTGTACGCCTTTCCGCCTATACCACTTCTGCCCAGAGTGCTGAAGAAGATCAGGCGCGACCGGGCCCAAGTCATCTTGGTGGCTCCGGATTGGGCACGAAGGTACTGGTATCCCGAGCTACTCAGTATGTTGACCGATCCTCCGATACGTCTGCCCCTTCGGGAGGATCTTCTGTCGCAGCAGCAGGGGACGGTCCTCCACCCGAACCTGTCCAGCCTCCACCTTCATGCGTGGAGATTGAGCGGCGGCAGTTGATGCCATTTGAATTGCCTCCTGAAGTCTGTGATATCATTCTGGCAGCCAGGCGTCCCTCCACAAAGACGGTATACGCCTGCCGGTGGAACAAATTTGTGGCATGGTGCACAGCAAAGGCTGTGGATCCTCTTTCCGCCCCTCTTTCTGAGGTTCTCCTCTTTCTTCTTTCTTTGGCCCGGCAGGGCTCTGCCCTGGGCACCTTGAAAGGTTATCTTGCTGCCATCTCTGCCTTCTTGCGGCTTCCTGATCAGCCTTCTCTTTTCAAGTCCCCTGTAGTTACACGCTTTCTAAAAGGCATTACTCACACGTTCCCTCCTGTCCCTTTTGTAATGCCTCAGTGGGACTTGAATCTTGTTCTCACATTTCTAATGTGCGCTCCCTTTGAGCCTCTTCATAATTGTCCTCTTCGTCTGCTGACGCTTAAGACTGCTTTTCTGGTAGCCATCACCTCGGCTAGACGAGTGAGTGAGCTCCAGGCTTTATCTTCAAAGCCTCCTTTTCTCTCTGTTCATCCGGACAAGGTTGTCCTTCGGCCTCGTCCCTCCTTTCTTCCGAAAGTGGTGACCCCCTTTCATCTTGGGCAGTCTGTCACCTTGCCCACCTTCTTTCCGCCTCCGCATTCTTCCAAAGAGGAAGAGAGGCTCCACCGTCTGGACCCAAAACGTTCGCTCTCCTTTTATCTGGACCGCACAAAGCAGTTCCGGACGACCAACTTTTCGTTGGATACGTGGGTGCTAAGAAGGGGAAAGCTGTGCACAAACGGAGGGTCGTTTTGTGCATCAAAATTTGTTATTCCTTGGCAAAAAAGGACCCTCCTGTTGGGCTGCGCGCCCATTCTACTCGGGACACAGCGGCTATTACTGCTTTGGGACGGGGTGTCCCTTTGCAGGACATCTGTCAGGCGGCAACGTGGGCTTCGCTACACACGTTTGCCAGGCATTATTGCCTTGACAGCCAAGTCCGGAGGGATGGCTTCTTTGGCCGTTCTGTCCTCCAGGACTTTCTGGTGTGATCTTGGTTCGCAGACCCGCCACCGGGGATGGTATTGCTTGGGTATCTATTCTAAGGTGAGGAATCTAACTAACGTGTTTCTTTCAGATGAACAAGTTACTTACCTTCGGTAACGATGTATCTGTAAGAAACATTAGTTAGTTAGATTCCTCACCGACCCACCCATCCTCCCCGTTCTGCGAACTGACATCTAGGGCTAAGGTTGTCCTTTTCAGGCCCCTAGATTTTATTTTTGGCACCAGTGTCGGTCTTTGCATGGCTCTGCGTTCCTGGCGCGGAAGGCTATGTACAAGAACTGACGTCAGCGCGCGAGGGAGGCGTCGTCTAAGTACTCCGACGTCATTCCGGCGCACGACGACGGACGGGGAGCCGCAGACGACGCCTAGCGACGCGCAAGGGGTATTGCTGACGAAAAATCTTCCGGATCCAGTCTGACGCCTGGGGATATTCGAAGGTGAGGAATCTAACTACCTAATGTTTCTTACAGATACATCGTTACCGAAGGTAAGTAACTTGTTCATCTGGACATGACCCTGGTGGTTCAACACCTGGCAAGTTCTCTGAACGCCAGGGTGGACGAACTCATTGTCAGTGCTTGGTAGATCACAAAAAATCCACAGACTTAGACTATCACCAAGTAACAGTGATGCAGCTATGTGTGCATGACGCATCTCAACCGGCCCACGCGGTTTCTCGACCGCCGTTAAAGGTGACTATCACGCAATTAAATAGATAGTCCATATGTTTTACTGCGCCTCACTCTTCTAGTACTTTTTGAAAAAACTTCCACTAAGCGCCTTTGATTAGTCCTGGCTTGTACACCTAGTCGGTCACATGCATGTTACTTCACTTATTGTATTTGAGTGCATGACATATGTACGAATGGTGCTACACGTTGATCTAACATTGAGTGCTGTAGCAACCACCATGATGGTATATGAAGGTATTCAGAGATATGGCATACAATGTATTCTTGGTTGCATATTTTATGTGTTGTGTTGTACTGTGTTGTATTGTCTCGCTTTCTTTTACAGGTACATGCACATCAGTGGACCCAAATTACGGTTAGTCCAAGAAGCATATACAGCACACCTTAGCGTGTGTGCGTCAAATGGGTATACACGTGGTTTAAACTTTTTGCCACTCACTTCTTTCACCTTTCAGTTTTTGTGAGAGAGGTCCTGAAGAAAGCACTATTAAATCTTGCAAAGCGCTGAAACATGTAGACCAGGGATAATTAAGACGCAATCACTCGTCTTAAAACATTATCCACTCATTGTTTTTAAATATTCCCTGGGCCACTGGGAATAAAGTAATTATCAGTTAGAATCCCAGAGGTATTTTTATATTACACCACTTCATCACATTCACAAAAAACCAGCTCCACTGTAACCAGGTGTCGCAGCATAGCTGAGTAGCATTCGGCTACTCAGCTGGGATCCCAATGACGAAGCATGACACCAACTAGGTTGGTGTGTGAGGGTTTTTTTAACAAACCCTTGTGGTGCCATGTACTGCAGTGTTGGATAGCTATTTAGATTGGTCCGTCCAAGTTGTTTTTCAATACTTACCAAGGGACAAGGATGGCCCGTTCACGGTCCTAGCTCTCCTATTTGTTCTTCTTAGCATTTGGCAGCGTGCAGCTGCGAGAGCGCACTAAAGCTTCTCATAATCGCACCTGGTGTAATTCACCATGGCAGAAAACCCGGGCGTCACTTTTTTGGAGGAGGTTGTTAATGATATCCTGGCAGCAGCACCTTTACTGGCTGACCTCAACATCTCAAAAACAATAGCCCAAAGCACATACTGGGAGACCTTAACGGAAATGAAACGCAACCGTATCAGAACAATACTACATGGAGTTATCCTAACAGAATACCTTAGGAGTAATACGGCACCTAGAGGGCTCATTGTAAACAATGCCCCTTGAATCTTTCTGGACAATGCCGCATTCCGGAAGGACTGGGCGAAGATCGCCTTGCATTGTACCAGAGATTGGATCGTATTGATAATTCAAACAGCCAAGAGACTCTCAGTTGCCATTTTAATAGAGATCCAGATTACGGAGAACCAATTTAGAACCACCCTGACAGCATTCAAAAAGAAATTGGACAAAGTTAATAAGGACATACAGGAATACATGGAAAACTTGACGCAGTTTAAGATCCAAAAATTCCAAAAGGATATTAAAAAATTCTCATATTCAAAAACGTACCCATATGCAGAGGCAGATTACCAACCACCGAAACGCAATGACTCCTCAGGCGGCTCTGAAGACGACTCTTCTGTCAGCAGCGGTTCCAGATCAGGAAGTTACCGCAACAGACAGAGGCAGAGGAAGGCCAAATAACTGGCAACAACCATGGCAACAAGGACTGTCTGGAAACCCAATGCAGTTCCCACTGGCATTTCCTCAGATGCCCCCACACATGATGTTTGGCTGGAATCCACCCTTTGCCCCACTACAGACACCGTTTATGAATCAGACCCAGTGTTTGTCTTTTTTAGGGAATGGCCGCAGAGGACAAGGAAAATGGAGACGACCGCCCCAAGTACGCAGGGAGGATGACCAGAACCAAGGACCGAGCGCACACCAGGAGCAAGACAAAAGACCAACAGGCAGGAACGAGCTCCAGCAGGACCTAGTGACCAACTACTCTGGACACGTCTTAACCCAGATGGAAACGGACCTACTCAACAAGGGCTTAGGGTTTGCACCTACGGCCCGCCTTGATAAGGTTCGCCTCCACTGTTAAATGGCAGACTTTTTTAGGAAACTAAAACTCAAGGCATTTTTCATGAACCAACCAGCGGTAGCTAAAACGCAAGAAAAAGGCGACACTGGTTTCAAAACTAAATCTAGTTTTGTACTACCACCAAATATACCAGTGGAGGTTGCAGCCTTTGTGCAGGCGGTTTTTAAGGATATTGAGACCCTCCAAGAAAAAAAGCTATTTAAGAATACCAACAAAAAAGAGTTTGAGGCTCTTATCAACACTTAAAAACAATGAAAACATAGTGATCAAGCCAGCGGACAAAGAGGGAGGGATAGTTCTCCAGGACAAGACTGCTTACAAGAACGAATGCCTTTGTCTTCTGAGTGACAGACTAAATTATCTACCCTTACAGGAGGATCCTACTACCAGATTGAAGACAACGATCCAAGAAATGGTGAGTGATGCAGAAAGCAGAGGACACATCACCAACAAAGAGGCACTATTCCTTACTACCACCACGGGAAAGTACCATACTTCTATACCATCCCTAAAATACATAAAAATAAAGTGCCACCACCTGGACGCCCCATCGCATTGGTTATAGGTTCAGCGCTTGAACCACTATCAAAATTCTGTGACTTTTATCTACAACTGATAGTACAGACCACAACCACCTATCTCAGAGACACAAAAGACCTCTTAGGACAGGTCAAAAATCTAACGTGATCCTAACACGTCCTTCTTGGTTAGTTTAGATATAGAAAGTCTATATACTAGTCTGCTACAAGACGACACTCTGAGGGTTCTGGAAGCGCGTCACTTGATGCCAATATCTGGGAATATAAAACACCAAAATCATTCATCCTAAGATGTGCTGAGTTGGCATTAAAAGAAAACTACTTTGAATTTGAGGGACAGTTGTATCTCCAAACATACGGAACATAAATGGGCAGCACCTTCGCCCCGAGTGTGGCTGGATTGTATGTTTATAATTTTGAACAAATACATCTGTTCAATCCCAACACCTCATCGATAACAAACATACGGTTCTATAAAAGGTACATTGATGATGTCCTTCTCATTTGGGAAGGATCGGAAGAGTCACTTGAGACCTTTTTCACCTGGATAAATGGGTGTGACCCTAACCTCAAATTCACTCACACCAGAAGTAGGAAGACCATCACGTTCCTTGACTTAGACATAACTCACTCTAATGTGAAACTTGAGACCAAGACCCACTTCAAAGCCACTGCAAGGAACTCTCAACTTCATTACACCAGCTTTCACCCACGGACATTCAGAGAAAACCTTCCCTATGGACAGTACCTGAGGTTACACAGGAATTGTAGCAATCTACAAGACTTCAAAGATCAGGCACAGATGCTATCTTCAAAACTGAAACAACAAGGCTATCCAAAAAGGATCACCGAAAAAGCAAAGAAAAGGGCACATAATCAAAACAGAGAGGCCTTACTGGAACAAAAACCACCAACAGAACCAACTATCCCGCTCACCTGTGTGACCACTTACAATCCAGTGTCGAACCAGGTGTCCCACATTATTCAGAAACACTGGAAGATACTGAACACTGGTAACCAACAGTGGGAAAAACCCTTGTTCTCGTACCGTAAGGGGAGAAGCCTGAAAGATAACTTGGTGTCTACCAGACCACAACGGTATACCAAACAAATCAACACCATACACAATGCATGGGGACTCCCGAAAGTGACCGGACACTACCCATTTGGTGATTGTAGTGTATGTCACTGGACGAAGACCACTAAATCCCTGAATCTGGAACCAGAAAAAGTTTGGGAGATAAGCAAACACACAAATTGCAATACTACCAATCCCATATACTTCATCACATGTCCTTGTGGTATAAGGTATATAGGCATGACTAGCCGCAGAGTTAAGACACATATCGGTGAACACAGAAGCAACATCCAGTGTAAATGTAACACAACACGCATGAAAAACCACTTTTTGGAGAAAGGACTCACAACAAATGACATGGAGTGGTTTGTTATCGAACAGCTGGAACCCAACACCAACAATGTGCAACAATAACTCCTGGAAAACGGTCAGCGATGGATATATCGCTTGTTCACCCACCTCCATGGTCTAAACGACAATATACCGTGGAATAGTCTGAACAGATGACCTCTTTACTAGTCATCCTTACTCCTCGATAATTTACATTGATTAACATCCTTTCATACTAATCAGCCATCTCCACAAAATCACTTAACAATTAAGGATAATTGTACAGTTTGTGCATATGTGGCATATGTGAATATGTAGTAATCTCTTACATTTACTGAGGTGTCAATATCTATCCATCGTAGCAGAGCAAACCTGGTATTATGCACCTCCCTTTCCTTTCGAAAAAACATTCAAAAACAAACATTTGAAAAAACCCTTTTTTTCATGACACTGTTTTATGTCCACTATCTTGGAAATCCATATTTTTCAGATTTTTGCACTGTTGCGATTGAAGCACACTAAGATCCGTGCACTTTTCGTGTGCTCTATAAAAAGGAAAACCTTAGCCATTATGTAGACACTTGCAAGACGCTCTCACGTCACTGCCTTACGCTCCTCGCAACTGAGAGAGGCGGTCTAGACTTTCTACGCCGACGTGCGGAAAGCGTATTGACATGTCACGTTGACATGTTTGTCCTCTGCTGCGAAAATCTTTTCCTAAGAGGTGTTCCCATATTTCTTGGGACGTAACATACCCTATGTGGGGTAATTGTAGCTATTACATAGTTCTTTCATGTGCTAGGGAGATGTGGTCGCCCTTTTCGGGCTCCTTGCTCTCCGTGGTGTCATGCTATGTCGCAGGTGCGATCTTCTTGCCGATTGTCTTGAAGCAGCTTGTGTTGTGCCCAGTTCAGTCCTTCTCTTTGTTCGCTATATCGCTAGACCAGTCTGGGCTGCCGTCTGCGGCGTCGTGTTATGGCGGTTCCGCGCTTCTGTCCGGTGTTTCGGCTTGGTCCTCTGTCTGTTGTTCCGGGGGGGACTGGCTTTCCTAGGCTTCTGTGTTCTGGTGGACGGCTTGGTCCGTCCTCCATCTCTCTCTCTATCTTTTTCTTTTCTGCCTGGTCCCACTTCTTTCGTGGGTCAGTGTGTGTGTTTCTGTAAGGCAAAGACTAGCTAATGATATTCAATACTGGTTACGTGCAAGGGAAGACAAATCTTACAGAGTGGTACTGTCCTTAAGACAGATTGTCACCTTATTGGCAATAGGTAACATGCTGGTTTGAGATGGGTTGCAGAGTATTTTTTAATAATATGCATGCAAGGCTCTAAAGAAGGTAATTTGCCTTAGAGAGGTATTTTTATAAGTAGCCAATGAGCAAATCCTTTTTACATAATCCATATGTATTGTGCAGGGTGAGCCATCTCTTTATTTATGAGAAAACTGTATAAATTCAATGTTTTTATCCATGTCAGAAGACGTTGTACTTACTTGTATTACTTCTGAAGTCCTAGAACTTGGACATCAAAATATTACATGAGTCTGTTTTATCACAAAAGAAATTCCAAGAGTACATAATGTTCCATTAGGTGCATTGTACCCGACCTACAGGGACTAGATTCAAATGGCTAGTTAAGTATGCGTGCCTCATCCTACTTACTGGTGTACGTAATGATCTCTTCAACATGGTCTCTCTCACAGATGGATTCAATGCTTTTTTTCAGATCCCCTGGGCAGGTTCCCTTAAGGCAGAAATGTTCTTGCCCTTGTTACTGTATATGTTAGATTTCTAAAGCTTGCCACAATACATGCAGAGTTCAGCACCTTTAGAGAGTGTTCATACACAATTGAGAGACAAAATTAAACACGAACATGAGTAAAGTCAATATGACACATATACAATAAGAACAGATGAACAAAGTGGTCCTTCCGTTGATTCTTTGAATCTTTATTTAAAATCTTCTGTTAAGAAAACAGTTGTATGAAGTTAACGCGTTTCACCTGGTTTTAGGCTTCCTCAAGGTTGCAAACCTATATAAACATACCTAACATTAAAAAAATGTACACAGGACATAGTTTGCATAGATTCACTATATAAAATGAAAGAACAAGGACTAATATCCTGAAACATTCTTGTGATAAGAAAATGAATTCCCAGACAACGTATATTACCATATATATACATCAAAAATATTTTTTTTTGTATAAAACTTTGTTATTACTGGAAAGATGGCCAGGAAATATGATATAACATTCATTGCTGTTCAAACATTTATATGTGTGTTTTTATTTATATTCTTCAATTCATTATCAAAGCATCAATTCCCCATACACTTCTGTGACATCCCACAGTCGCATGAATGTATTCTTGGTTTATATGCATGTCATTTTTAAACAAAGCTCAGAGACTTGCAAAAAATGGCATTTGATTTAATTAGCCACCAATGTGGCATTGCATCTACCTTCTTTGAGTGCGGGCTAACATTTTCTCTTACATAGCAGCAATGGCTTTATTTATAGAGTGCCCGACAAAGAAAACATGGTTTGTGTGCCCCAGAATAAACCACAGTTGTGCCAGGAACAGAGAAAGAAAAGAACAGCACAAATGTGTCATTAAAAATGAAGCAGTATACCCTTCAACTCCCCACAATACGTTGTAAAACTTTTAAAAAGCATATCTGTCAGATCACACTTAGCAAAGAAATCATGTGTTAAGTTCTGACATGTGATACAGGGCTCAAAGCACACTGTGTCATAATTCAAACGCGATTCTCCAGCATAAATTCTATGGAGCAATACAGCAAATATACAAAGTAAGTCAATAAGAAGGATAAAATTCTGCACACAATAAGATGCTTGTAGGAGTCTCAATTCGAATTAAACCTTAAAAATCAGGCCATTGTAAAATATATATTAATGTTACATCACCCATTGGCGAGTAGACAAACAAGAAGTGAAGGAACCAGAGGACCATAAAATGTGTGACAAAGTAGCCCAAGAACCTACTGAATACATGTGTACACACAAAATACCTTGAGACACTATACAAATAATGTGCTGTGTCTGTTGATTATACGTACAAGTTCTCGGTGCCTGGGCAGGGTCACTGTTAGCATCCATTCATCCAGGGCTATGCAAACAATGAAAAGTATCTTACCTAAGTATGAAATATAGCACTCCACGTATACACTGTGTACCATTCTAATATTTACAATCAAAACTGGTGTTACATAGTAATGGTGTCTGCATTTGAAAAACGTTAAGAGTGTAACCTAAAAAACCGTAGGAACCAGTTAACACACCATTCCCCAGTTTATTTACTAAGTCAGGTCACATTTTCATGCGACTTCAGTTACAATGCAATGACCGACAGCAGAACAATCGGCATGTTATTGGTTTTACAATTACGGTGAGCACTTTACACACCATAATCAGATATGAGAATACGTTAATGTCTCTACAGAATTTCCACCGCCATACACCAATTATCGGCTTTGCTGAACTGGTAATTAAAGATATGGTAAAAGAAGTGCCACAATCTGGTTAGCATGTCCCATGGTCAAAAGGGCAGGTCTAGAGGAGACACTAAATAACATTACGTCCCACCGTGCACCACTTATGTGCTGGGCGACCGGAATATCGAACACTTAAAGTGTGCCCCAATTTAGCGTGTATAACCAACTACCGAACAGCTGCAAATCAATTTTTGACATTGAACAACATACCCCAGTTTTGAAAAAACCTTTAAATTTATGGCCAAATTCACTAGACCCCCGTGCTACTCACCCGTGTATAGCAATCAAAATATTTGCACGCCTGCATGTGGCGCCCTCCTACACTATCGAGCCATGTGTCTCGGGGACTGTTTAAATACCCTTGAACTACAAACATGCTCAGCCTCTAGACTGCCGACCTGGTTCTCTTCTGTGCCTGCGTGGAAGATCAGTGTACCTGCGCCGCTGCCTATTTTTACAAGAGAATGCCCACGCAGCTTCATAGTGTTCGTGTTGTCCCTGTGCAGTGTATCCTTGTGCCCAGAAGAACTTCATTCAAAAGTACTGACCTTCTCCTACTATTAGTCCTCTCTCCTCCTATCTAAAATACATGTGTTGTACCTGCACATGAATACGAACTACATTTCATAGAGACTTCTAGCTGCAGCTTCTTTACTTTTAAATTTCCCAGGCGTCAGGCTGGATCTGGAGACTTTTGCCGAGCAATACCCCTTTTGCGCGAAGCCGGGTGGCTCCATTCGGCTCCGCGTGATGTCGTTGGCATCGGTAGCGTCAGTTATGACGTCGCGGTGCCTATATAGGCGCCACCCAGGCACGCGGACGTCACTTCTTTTCTTTCCGCGCCAGTTAAGCGCCGATCGGGAAGAGCGACCCCTCTGCCGCTTTTTGACAGGTTTTTTCTTTACTTTCGTCAATATTTTTGGATTCGACTTCGTGTGCGAGGGATGTCTTTGAGAAACACAGGTTTCAAGCCATGCAGGGCTTGTTCCCGCATAATGTCGGTTACTGATCTCCACCGCGTATGTCTGTGGTGTCTTGAACGCGACCACGATTCGAGGGCGTGTTCAGACTGTCGGGCGATGGCTCCGAAGACTTTGAGGGAGCGAGCGATGAAGTTGCTTGCGGCCCGGCAGTCGACACGTCGAGCGAGACTCCGAGGAGGTCATGCTCCCGTTCGACGAAGAGAAGGTCACGGGACTGCCCACGGAACCCGAAGTCTTTTTCCTTCCATTCGAGGTGTTCTGGATACTCGTGGAAAAGGCACAAGAACAAGAAGAAGGCCAAGTGGACTTCAACTTCACCTCAACTGGCGTCTGTCGTCAAGAGAGGTAAGGAGCACCGACGCTCTAGGCACGGTTCTGCAGAGCCGGAGCCTGAGTCGACTTTCCGGGAGCCGGAGCGACTCGTGATCAAATTAAAGATGTTTTACGAGGCCATGCTTCGCGTATTTGAGCGGAACAACCCAGTTGGTGAGCCCTCGGGCCCCACGTGGTTGGAAGGGGCCCCATCCGGTTCAACGCCGATCGTGCCAATGCTACCTTCCCCGGCGTCGAATCCGAATTCATTGCCTACGGCGTTGCCGGTGCCCGTCGGTGGTGGAAGCCCCATCCTCATCCCTGACGACACGGAGCCAGAACGGTGTGGAGCGACGCCGCTTCCGACTTCGACAGAACCCAGGAGTTCTATGTTGTTGCCTGAGCACTTTGTGGACGTGCTGAGCTTAGGAGAGGAAAGGGAGGAGTCTGGAGACCCTCTTGAGAGCCAGCATGTCTCTGAGGAGACAATGGACTGGTATGGGGAACTTGGGGAAGCCAGTGGTTTGAATACTTCTCCAGACACTTGCATGCTCTCTCCGCCTACAGTGGCTATGGAGGAGGGAGCGTCCTATGCCATGGTGGTTAAGAGGGCAGCTGAGGTCCTTGGACTGGAGCTACCCTCAGTGCAGGTCAGAACTAATCTTCTGACCGAAGGGCTTCAGCCTGGGGCTTCCACTTCTGAACCTCTACTGCCCTTTAATGAGGCACTTACGGACGTTCTTCAAGGAACGTGGTCCAAGCCTAGCACAGGGGCTCCTGTGAATAGGACGATTGCCCGCTGCCATCGCCCAGCTCTGGGCGACCCAAAGTTCCTCAGCTAACACCCCACCACAGAAAGTTTGGAGGTGCAGGCCTCTATGTCCCAAGGTGCATTCCCTTCCGCTTCTCCGGATAGGGAATCCAAGAGACTGGACTCATTTGGAAAGAAGATGTTTTCTTCCTCCAGTCTGGCATTACTGTCGGTGAATACCGCGTGCTAATTGGGCTGTTTCTCCCGTTCTCTTTGGGAGACGGTTGCGCAGGTGCTGCCACAATTCCCGTAGGAGGCTCTGGACGTGCTCTCCCAAGCTGTGAAGGACAGGAGAGATGCAGCAAAATTCACCATTCAGTGTGGATTTGATACGACAGATTCGCTGGGCAGGTCGATTTCAACAATGATGGCCTTGCGGCGCCATGCCTGGCTTCGTACTACTGGCTTCTCTGGGGATGTCCATGCCAATTTGATGGAGATGCCCTTTGATGGAACCCGCCTTTTTGGGAAAAGGCAGACTCGGCCGTGGTCAGGTTGAAGGACTCTCGAGCTACAGCCAGATTCTTGGGCCTCTCCTCCACTCCTCGTGGTCAGTCTTCCTTTCGCACCTTTCGCGGCTACGGAAGGGGTCTCCAACTGCGTCAGCTCTATCCTTGTCACTGTCCCGCTCAGACTACCCAAGCCGTGCGTGGATGTGGACGCGGTAAATTCTGTCCTCGGAACGGAGGCCAGAAGTCGTCTACCACACTGCCCCCAGCAGCCGCTGCCTCCAAGCACTCCTAGGCTGATTCTGCAGGACCACACTACTCCAGTGGGTGGGAGAATTCGTCATCCTCTCCCCCGCTGGAGATCTATAACAGACAAGTGGGTCTTGCATATTGTCCCGGAGGGCTATTCTCTTCCTTTCCTTTCTTTTCCTCCTCCTTTTCCGCCAACTCAGGAACGGCTGGCAGAGGATCATTTAAAGTTGCTCCAAGAGGAAGTTACAGCTCTTTTGGCCAAAGGACTATAGAAAAGGTCCCAGCTTCAGAAGTAGGCAGTGGCTGTTATTCCCTCTACTTTCTTATTCCGAAGAAGAACAAGGGGCTTCCGCCCATTTTAGAACTTCGGACCGTCCATCTCTTCCTCAAAAAGGAGAAATTCAAAATGCTCACATTGGCTGAGGTCTTGTCTGCCCTAGACCAAGGAGACTGGATGGTGGCGCTGGACCTGCAGGATGCGTATTTTCACATTCCCATTCTGTTGGGCCACAGGCGCTACTTGCGGTTCAAGGTAGGCCACGAGCGCTTTCAGTTTACCGTGCTCCCCTTTGGTCTTACCAGAGCCCCTCAGGCGGTCACCAAGGTGATGGCAGTGATTGCAGCTCATCTGCGCAGGTTAGGGGTGTCAGTCTTCCCCCTACCTGGACGACTGGCTGTTAAAGGCGTCTTCGCCCCAGGCAGTCGTCTCCCTCCTTCAGACTACGGCAAATCTCCTGCATTCGCTGGGGTTCTCTATAAACGTGCTGAAGTCACACCTGACTCCTTCACAGATGCTCCCTTTCATTGGAGCTGTTCTGGACACAGTGCAGTTTTGTGCTTATCCTCCCGAGCTGCGAGTCCAGGATATTCAGGTTATGATTCCAATATTTCAGCCTCTATCCTGGAATTCGGTGAGGTTGACTCTGAGGCTGTTGAGTCTCATGGCCTCCTGCATCCTGTTGGTAAGACACGCCAGGTGGCGTATGCTGGCTCTCCAGTGGGACTTGAAGTTCCAGTGGGCACAGCATCACGGAAATCTGACAGACGTGGTTCAGATCTCAAAGGAACTGTGAAGGATCTGCTGTGGTGATTAACGAACCGCGATTGGGTCGGCGGTAGACCTCTCTCCCTTCCCCAACCAGATTTCACAGTTGTGAAGGATGCATCACTTCTGGGATGAGGTGGAAATCAGCGATCACTAGTCTCCGGCAGAGACGGGGCTCCATATAAACTTGTTGGAGCTCCGAACGATGCGGTTGGCATTGAAAGCATTTCTTCCCTCTGTCAAGGGGAAGCTGGTGCAGGTGTTTACGGACAACGCCACCACCATGTGGTACTGCAACAAGCAGGGCGGTGTGGGGTTGTGGACCCTTTGTCGAGAGGCCCTGCATCTCTGGACATGGCTGGAACAGCAGGGCATAACCCTGGTGGTTCAACACTTAGCAGGTTCTCTGAACGCCAGGGCAGACGATCTCAGTCGTCGATGACTTCAGGAACACACATGGCGTATCCAGTCAGAGGTGGCGCAAGGTCTTTTTCAGCAGTGGGGAGAACCTTGGTTAGATTTGTTTGCCTCCAAAAAGAACACACAATGTCAGCAGTACTGCACACTGGGGTTTCTAAGGCGGCTTATGCTCCGTGGCGCATTTCGTCAGGAGTGGAGCTCAGGCCTGTTGTACGCCTTTCCGCCCGTACCACTCCTGCCCAGGGTTCTGAAGAAGATCAGGAGTGACCAGGCCCAAGTCATCCTTGTGGCACCGGACTGGGCAAGGAGAGTCTGGTATCCAGAGCTTCTGAGCATGAGTGTCGATCCTCTGATCAGGCTGCCCCTTCAGGAGGAACTTTTTGTCACAGCAGCATGGGAGGGTTCTTCACCCGAACCTGTCAAGTCTGCGCCTCCATGTGTGGAGATTGAGCGGCGACAGTTCATAGCTTTTTGACCTTCCTCCCGAAGTTTGTAATGTTATTCTGGCGAGCAGGCGGCCCTCCATTAAGACAGTATACGCCTGCCGTTGGCAGAAATTAGTTTTATACTGTTCAGAGTGGTTTATTGACCCTTTTTCTGCTTTTCTTTCTACTTTCCTTGTATTCATTCTAACCCTTGCCCAGCAGGGCTCTGCTTTGGGAACTCTCAAGGATTATCTTTCTGCTCCGTTTCCTTTTTTGCGGCTGCCAGAGCCTCCTTCTCTCTTTAAATCTCCTATTGTAAATAGATTTCTGAAAGGATTGGTTAATTTATTTCCACCTACACCCTTTGTTATGCCACAATGGGACCTTAATTTGGTCCTCACTTACCTAATATGTGCTCCTTTCGAGCCTTTGCACAATTGTCCCCTCCGGCTGTTGGCCATCAAAACAGCCTTCTTAGTGGCGCGGAGAGTGAGTGAATTGCAGGCAATATCCAGCTCACCTCCTTATCTTTTGTCCTTTCCGGACAAAGTGGTGCTTCGCACCAGGGCATCTTTTTCGCCAAAGGATGTAACCCCATTCCATCTGGGTCAGTCCATCACTTTGCCCACCTTTTTCGCTCCCCCACATCTCTCTAAGGAAGAGGAGCGTCTCCACTGTTTGGACCCAAAAAGAGCGTTGTGGTTTTACTGTGACCATACAAAAGAGTTCCGGGTGGACGACCAACTCTTTGTGGGGTGTGTGGGAGCCAAAAAGGGAAGGGCAGTGCAGAAAAGGACCATTTCTCACTGGGTCATTCTCTGTATTAAAATCTGTTACCCCTTGGCGAAGAAGCAGCCCCCTAAGGGATTAAGGGCCCATTCCACCAGGGGAAAGGCTGTGACGACAGCCTAGGCTTGGGGTGTCCCACTCCAAGACATCTCTCGGGCAGCAACGTGGGCATAATTGCACACTTTTGCTAAGCATTATTGCCTTGATAATCAAGTAGGCAGGGACGGGCATTTGGCCTGTTCTGTCCTGCAAGACTTTTTAGTCTAGTTCTTGATTCCGCAACCCACCGCCGGGATGGTATGGCTCGGGTATCAGATGAACAAGTTACTTACCTTCGGTAACGCATTATCTGGTAGTGACTCTATCTAGCTGCAGATTCCTTACAGCCCCTCCCATGCCTCCCGCTTTGCGAACTGATGCAGTAGGCCTATGGTTGTTTCTTCTTTCAGGGCCCTAGTTTTTTGCACACGTCTACGTCAGTTACTCGGTTGCTCTGCGCTTCTGGCGTGGAAAATATGAAAACTACTGACGTCCGCGCGCCTGGGTGGTGCCTATATAGGCACCACAACATCATAACGACGCAGCCGATGACATCACGAGGAGCCAAATGGATCCAGCCTGACTCCTGGGAAATTCAAAGGTAAGAAATCTGTAGCTAGATAGTCTCTACCAAATAATGCGTTACCGAAGGTAAGTAACTTGTTTGTCAAGTTGAAAAAGCCTTCGAAGCCCATGCACATTGTCAACACGTACCGTTAATTTTTCATGAAAATGCGTATTACCTTTCATTAACAAAAGAAATGTTCCTTATTATGAGCCCTGCTTTACGATGTATACCAGCAACTATTTCATTGCTCCACCCTACTATAGTTAACTCAAATTCTATTCCATCAGGTATATGAAAAAACACTCATGAACCCCAAATGTCCAAAAAACACCAAAATATAATATTTGTTGATCCACATACTCCATACTTCCTCAAAACAAAGTCGCCTCCAAAGCCTAGATTCCACAGAGAGCAAATTTTTTTATTGAATTACTATTGTTTCCTATTGTTTCCTATCTCATAATGAAATGCCACACATCCATCTGCGTATGAAGATGCAGCCGCACCATAATTAAACAGTTATAGCCAAAAAAGATGGAAAGATGATATGCATATAAACCAAGAATAAACTCATGTGACTGTAGGATGTCACAGAAGTGTATGGAGAATTGATGGGTTGATAATGAACTGAAGAATTTAAATAATGACACACATACTTAAATGTGTGAACAGTGATGAATGTTAAATAATCTTTCCTAGCTATTTTTCCAGTATTAATAAAACATTTTATAAAAAATAATGTTTTATGCATTTATGTGGTAACCTATTTTGTATGGAAATTTATTTTCTTATCACAATAATTTTTTATGGTATTAGTCTGTGTTTTTCCGTTGTATATAGTGAATCTATGTAAACTATGTCCTATGTACATGTTTGTAATGTGAGGTATGTTTATATATGTTTGCAGCCCTGCGGAAGCCTATAACCAGGCGAAACGCATTGGCTGTGTACAACAGTTTTCTTAACAGAAGATTTTGAATAAAGATTCAAAGAATCAATGGAAGAACCTCTCTGTTCATCTGTTTTTGTTGAATATGAGTCACATTGACTTTACTCATGCTCTTGTGTAACGTTTCCTCTCAATTCTGTATGAATATGGTTAATTAATGTCGTATTTGGCAACAAGCCATCTGAGGTGGCCAACATTTGCTTTGAAATAATAAGAAATAAAACTCGTGGTAGTGTTTTGGAAATTCTAAAGCTGCTTTATTTTTGGTTATCGATTAAAGTATTTGCAAATGTGTGTATGTTGTCTGCATTCAAAGTATTCTTGCCCATCAGCATCTGTTTACTCTGTCTCAAAGGACATTTGTGTTATAAAAGAGCAATCATCACAATGACTCTAGAACTTCCAATGTGCTTGGTCCTTAGGAACAAGAATTAATGAAGATCGTTGGAATCAAGTATGAAGTTGGACCGCCTACACTCTGCTGCTTAAAGCTGGCTTTTCTAGATCCTCTCTCAGGAAAAATGAGTGGCGAGGCATTTTCTGTGAAGTAAGTCATTTATTTCATATACAGATACACATTTTAGCGATTCTGTCCAGTGATCAATACTTTTCAAACCACTTGATGAACAGCATTGACCTATGTAAAATTTGAGAAAACTTAGTAGAAAGCCCAAGAGTGGGAAGGTGACTAGAAACATAGCTTGAAATTAATGTTCGAGGCATGTGAGCTGTAGATCACATGCTTTGCATACTCCTGCCATCTAGTGTTGGATCAGAATGTTTTTCTTCAAAGAAGTCTTTTCCAGTCACAAGGTAGGTGACTCCTCCTTTTGGTGAAAGTGTGCATGGGCATCAACTCCATTGTTAGATTGTTTTTTTTTTGCCATCGGGTTTAGCCGTGAATTGCTGCGCTCCTGTTCGACACCAATTCTTTGGTTTCCCTCGGTGCTCAAGATACTCACCCTTGACGGTATTGTTTTCGATCACGTATCCCATTCTCTGTGTATCGTATTTACTTCTAAAAACTCGATCTTTGATCGGGAAGCTCTTGTAAGGCCTTTGGGCCTACCCTCAACGGTCCGCTTTGCAGTCGATGGAACAAACTCCATTCAAATTCTGCCCTCGGTGCCATGCAAAGTTTCTGCACACCGACTCACACGAAGTGTGCAACCTGTGCTTGTCTCCGGAGCACGGAGAACAGGACTGCGATGCGTGCAAGGCTTTCCTCCAAGAAGACGCTTCGCGACCGCCTGGCTCGACGTTGCGACATGCAAGTTCCATTCCGGACCTCTTCGGAGAAGATTCGGAACAAGATGTCGGAGACGCCATGGGATCCGAAGAACAGGATCCCATCTCTGACTACGGCTCCGAAGGGGATGACGAAATCCCCCAGGGGCAGCGTACCGTGAGTACAGATCTTCCCTTGCCCCAAAGTCCACTCAGTCCAAGGAGAAGGCTCAATCCAACCCATTACCTCTGGGCCACGGTTCGCACCGAGAACATGTTTCCGACACCCTGCCCTAGCCCCAAAACACACCCAAAAGCCTTCCGGCTCCGAGCTGCCCGATAACGGGCTCCGATCCAAAACCTTTAACATCGAAGTTAAAGCCAGGCTCCGGCACGTCCCTTTCCATGATGAAAACCCTATCGGATCCGAAATCATCAAGATCTAAAACCTTGGCAAAAAAACCATTGGCACCGAAACAACCGGACGTGCCTATTACATCTCAAGAACAGGATTTCGATGTTCTGCCTACCAAACCAGATCCGAAACAGAGACAGTTCTACATCCATCCAACTACTGGACATATCACCACAATAGTGACCCTTAAAAGGAAAGACACAGAGGAGTCTTACCACATTCCTTTAAAAAGGAAGAATGTGTACGCGTGGAGTGCTTCTACCCTGGCGGGTCTCTTTGCGCCACACTTGCTGGACGGGCAGACTGACCCAATATACCCTGCTTTGGCAGGGCACCTGGCTTCAGGAGGAGCATGGGATCTCCTCGGGATCTCGCAGCTGGGAGACGTATTGGGAGGGGACCGTCTGCGCACTTTCCAAGACCTGCAAACCCGGTATTCCCTGCATTCTTCACAGTTCTATCGCTACTTGTATTTGCGCCACGACCTCCACTCCCACATGCCAGAAGACACCTCCCTACCTGAAAACAGTCCACCCGAGGCCCAAATCATGACTGGCACCTGGGAAAAGGGGGGGTTTCCCGCATTTATCGCTCCCTCACGAACCACACTCCCAATGCTCTGCACCGCCTCAGATAACTGGGAGGGATTGCTCGGGGCCCTGGAGGACAACGATTGGAGAGACGCGCTAATGTCACCTAAAACAATCACAGCTTCGGCAAGGCTCAGCTTAGTCCAAATATACTATCTCCACGCCGCCTATCTTACACCGCTGCGCCTCCACCAAGCAGGGCTCAGGTCCGACGCGTCATGCCCCCGTTGTAGTCAACCACAAGCTGATTTTTACCACATGGTATGGCTTTGCTCAGTAGTCACACGCTTTTGGGAATCAGTGGTCTGAGAACTCACTGAGGTCCTGGGCTGGGAGGTTCCTCTTAACCCACTGAATGTACTCTTGGGGGTCCCCGAGGGGCTGGATGAATCTCGGAGTGACAAACTCTTTCTAAACACAGCCATGATGGTGGCCAAGAGAGACATTGCAGCAAGCTGGCTGGGCCCGACGGCGCCCACCGTGGCACAATGGCGCAGGGGGTGGACTGGTGTGCGGTGCAGGAAAAACCCTTTTACGAAGCCTGGGGATGCCCAAAGAAATACCATAAAATGTGGGGCAAATGGGTGGGGGTGATAGAGGATTGAGGTTTTCCGGGGCGGTCTGGGCCACGGTGGGCGTTACCCTGTTCTCCTTTATGTTTATGAATATCCAGGATGTACTTGCTGTCATAATATCGCTATGTCTCTGATGTGCACTGCTGCTTCTACTTGCTGCTGGTCTTAAGTTTCTGTTCTTGTTTTTCTTTGTGCTCGTTTCTCACAAAAATCAATAAAATTGGTTATCAAAAAAAAAAAAGGAAGAATGTGGTGACTAATCCTTCTCCTCCTCCCCTTCCATCTCCTTCTTCGCCTCAGCCTCAATCTTTAATGATTTCACCGGAGCACGCACCACCACAAGGTCAGGATGATGATGATGATGAGGATGGGGACAGGGATGGGGCTGAAGACAATGCACCATTTCTCCCAGACCCTTGGGCAGATTATAATACCGACTCTCCACAGGAAATTATCCTCACCTGTACCCTACCAAGCTCTCTCCACGGACGACAGCGTAGGTTACATAGAACTGCTGGGTAGAGCTGCCAACTACCATGGTGTACAGCTGCACAAAGAATCCCTTGAAGAGGATTTCCTTTTTGAAACACTTAGCAGCACACAAATGTCATCGCACACACTCCCCATGCTTAAAGGTATGATCAAGCATGTAGATGACATATTTAATGGCCCCGTCAGGGCCTGTATCCTTAACCCTACGGCAGATAAAAAGTACAAGCCAGCACCATCTGACCCAGTGTACATAAAATGACAATTACCATTGGACTCCCTAGTGGTGTCCAACGCACGTAAAAGGGCCAACTCCCAAACTACAGGGATGCTCCACCCCGAGATAAAGAATCTAAACGTATTCATGCTTCGGAGGAAAGGTTAGCCTTTCAGACAGCAAACTTCTGGCGCATCTCTAACACGCAAGCGCTGCTCGCAAGGTATGACAGAGCACATTGGGACTAGATGGAGCAGTTCCTCCAATTTCTGCCCGATAAACATAAATCTAAAGCACAAGACCTAATGAGGGAAGGACAGCTCATTTCAAATAATACAGTCAGGTGCTCCCTAGATGCTGCAGACAATGCTGCTAGAGCTGTAAACGCCAGTGTCCTGTTAAGAAGACATGCCTGGCTACGTATTTCAGGTTTCAAACCTGAGGTTCAGACTTCTATTCTGAACACACCCTTTGACAAAGATCACCTCTTTGACCCTGTGGTAGATTCCTCACTGGAAAAAATGAAGAAAGACACTTAAGTGGCCAAATCCATGGGAGCCCTTCAGCTAACACAAGCATGTGGTTAGTTTCGATGCTTCTTATACCACGGAGGGTCCAAAAATACCTCCTCAGAGACCACTACGTACAAAAACCACAACCAAACCTCTGCCTCTAAGGGTTATTTCAGAGGCAACAACGGCAAGGGTAGAGGTAGAGGCACAAATACACGCACCTCCCCCTCCAATACAAAGCAGTGACTTTCCTACACTTCCCCCGACCATATAACACTTGTCGGGGGGCGACTTTCAGATTTCCTACCTGTCTGGCAGTCCATAACAGACAAGTGGGTGCTAGAAATTATCCGTTCTGGTCACTGCCTGAAGTTCATCAACAATCCTCCAAACATTCCCCCAAAGTGATACAAACTTTCACCGGATCATCTATACCTCCTCAAACAAGAGGTTCAATCTCTCCTTCTAAAATGGGCGCTAGAGCCTGTACCACCACAACACCACGGGTCGGGCGTGTACTCCTTTTACTTTCTAATATCCCAAAAAAACAGTTCTCTCAGACCAATATTGGACCTCAGAGAACTAAATCTTAACATACAGTCAGACCATTTTCACATGGTAACACTTCAACAAGTACTACCACTGCTGCAAAAGTGTGACTTTTGGCTACTCTAGACTTAAAGGACGCCTATTTCCATATTCCAATCCATTCCGCTCATCGCAAATTTCTCAGATTTGTAATAGCGGGTCAACATCACTAGTTAAAGGTTCTCCCTTTCGGAGTCACCACTGCCCCCCGAGTCTTCTCAAAGTGTCTGGCGGTAGTCGCTTCTCACCTGAGAAGACAACACATCCACGTCTTCCCCTAGTTGGATTACTGGCTCATCAAAGCCAGCACATATCCAAAATGTCTCCAGCACACTCACAGAACAATTTAGTTGCTACATCGACTGGGGTTCACAGTCAATGTGCTAAATTCACATCTCAAGCCTGCCAATACTCAAAACTACCTAGGAGCCACCTTAAATACTCAAAAGGCTTTACCCTTTCCCAAAGCAGCCAGAATTCGCTACATTCAGGCTTTAGTTCTCCAGTTTCAATCCAATCACTCGCTTCCAGCTCGGGTGTATTGGCAACTACTGACAATGATGGCATCTTGCATCATGATCGTTCCCCACGCCAGGCTGCCCATGCCTTCAGGAATGCTTAGCGAGTCAGTGGAACCAATCGCAGGGTCTGTTAACTGATCTAGTGTTGGTAAGCGGCCGTACTCATCGATCTCTGCAGTGGTGGAACACACAAAACTTATCAAAAGGACTGCCCTGCATAGACCCGGTTCCACAGACCATACTAACAGCGGACGCGTCCCTCTCTGTCTGGGAAGCACATCTTCAGCACCACACAGTGCAAGGCCTATGGAACCAACTGCAAATGTTGCTCCACATCAACCATTTAGAACTGCTTGCAATCTTTCTAGCTCTTAAGATACTTCAAACTCACCTGGTTGACAAAGCTGTCTTGGTTCGTAACGACAACATGACAGCCATGTATTACATACAAAAACAGGGGGTCACACTCTCTCAAACTGTCCCACTTTGCAGACCTCAGCAGACAGAGGCAGCAAATACATGAATGGGAACTTCACCCTCAGGTTCTCCTCCCATACTTCCAAAGTTGAGGTGTCCCTCAGATAGATCTGTTTGGCACACAACAAAAAGCAAAATGCCAAAGCTTTGCCTCCAGGTACACACACACGCTCTCTAAGGGCAATGCACTATGGATGAACTGGTCAAGGATATTTTCCTATGCTTTTCCGCCTTTCCCATTCATTCCATTTGTGGTTCGGAAACTCAGGCAAACATCCCTCACACTGATCCTAGTAACTCCCACATGGGCTGGTCAATCATGGTTCACAACCCTGTTGGAGCTGTCTCCGGTCCTGCATCAAAAGCTTCAACTAACATCAAGTATCCTCACACACAGCCATGAAGAAATCAAGACACCCAGATCCCAAACAACTGAACCTCGCGATCTGGCTCCTGAAGTCATAGAGTTTGGTTATCTGAACCTTCCCCCAGACTGCACGAACATCGTCAGGGAGGTCAGAATGCCTATGACAAGAGCCTGTTACGCAGCTAAATGGAAACGATTTGCTATTTATTGCAATAACAATCACACCAACCCTCTTGATGCTTCCATACAAAACATAATTTGCTATCTGTTACACTTGCAGCAGTCAGGATTGGCTTACACCTCCATCCAGCTACATCTTGCTGCGATAGCTGCGTATTTACAAAATAGACAACATTTATCACTTTTCAGAGTGCCCGTAATTAAAGCTTTCATGGAAGGACTTAAAATAGTCATACCACCAAGACTTCCACCTGCCCCAGTGTGGAATCTTAACATAGTCCTCACAAGCGATATGGGGCCACCTTTTAAACCCATGCATAAATGCGAGTGGGTGAACTACAGGCACTAACTATAGAATAACCTTTTTTCCAACTGCACAGAGACAAAGTAGTTCTTCGTACAGACCCCAAATTTCTACCTAAAGTTGTATCTGCATTTCAAATAAATCAATCGGTAGAATTACCCGTATTCTTCGCTCAACCTAATTCTGCTGCAGAGCCAGCTCTTCACACCTTAGATCAGAGGTCTTCAATCTGTGGGGCGCGACCCCCAGGTGGGGGCCTGAAGTTCTGGGAAGGGGGTCGCGCTTTTCCAGGCCTAACTTTGTCCTGGAATTCAAAACGTGCTCTTCCTTTTGGACAAACACAACCGCACTCGTTAAAATGACACGAATCGAGTGTCGTGCTGCAAAACACTGAGACCCAGCAGACAGGTAAAACAATCCTTAAACTAAGCCTTCATGCCAGGGTTCCTGCTTGCCTGAATGAAGTGCAAATGTACCCTAGGAGTTAATCTTCAATTGTAAAGGATGCTTTGGAGTGGTTCTGGCTTTAATTGCTCGAATCACTTCAAGCATTGTGATGTCAAAGATGGTGTTTTTTTGTGTGGTGGTTAGCAACTGGGCTGTGAAGTGTATGCTTTTAACGATAACTGTATGTTCGAGGCATATGAGCTGCAGATTACACACTTTTGCATAGATCGCCATCTGGTGTTGGGCCCGGATGTTTGCAGTTTGTTTTTCGTCTTTGAAAGTCTTTGGAAGTCACGTGGTCGGTGACTCCTCCCTTGGATGGTATTGCGCATGGGCTTCGGCTCCATCCTCAGATTTTTTTTTTCCGCCATCGGGCTCGGATGTAATACCTCACGCTCCGGTTCCGAGCATTTCCAGTTCGATGATCGAAGCGGAATCCTCGCTCATCGCGGTATTGTTCAGATCCAGATCTCCTCAATCACCTTCTCTTCGACATCTTCGATTCCAGTCGTTGACGGCGGCCTTCGGGCCTACCCAAGCTCCGGTCCCGGCTGATGGAAAGAACTCCTTTCAAGAAGTGCCCTCGATGTGGGTCCAAATTCCCCCACACCGATCTTCATGAGGTGTGCAACCTCTGCCTCTGCCCGGAACACGAGGCTCGAGACTGTCCGGCCTGCAAGTCTTTCAGATCGAAAAAGACTATTCGAGATCGAAGGGCCAGACGAAACATGGCGCACTCCTTGACCTCCGTTCCAGTCGACATCTTCGGGGACGACGTCGAAGATCCGGGACAGCAGCACACCGAAGAGGACCCAGTCAGCGCTTCCGAAGCCGACGACTCAGATGTGGAGGACATCACCCCGGCGCAGAGGGTCTGAGTACTATACCCCCTCCCGCACACGCGCAGACACCCAAAAAGGCTTCGGTCACGCCTTCGCCTCCGGGCCTAGGCAAGACCAGAGACACTGCTTCAAACACCCCACCTTCGGGCCCGGTGAGGAAGCCAAACAAGCCCTCCGGCGGCTCGGGCTCGACCCAGCCCTCCAGCGGTGCAGAGAAACACACTTTGGCACCGAAAAAGAGACCGGCCTCTACCTCGACACCAAGCTCCTCACCAAAGTCCTCGGTGTCGAAACCCAGCCTTTCGGTACCGACCAAACCCCATAAGGCCCTCGGCACCGACACTTCTACGCCGAAGCCCACCTCTGCGCCGACCAAGAAATAGGAGGTTCCCAAGCCCAGTGCTAAGCACGGCACGGACAAGCCTAAAAAGTCATCGGCCCCGAAACGTTCGGCGCTGACGGAACAAACATTGTCACAGGAACTGTTTACACCGGATCCCTTGCAAAAGACTCTTACCGAGGATCCAAAAACTGGACATTTGGCACTCTCTTCTAAAAAGAGACATTTGGACAAACCGGCTCCACCTCCAAAGAGGAAGGACTCTGCTACCTCCCCTTTCAGAATTCCTTCCCCACCCTCTCCACCTCCGCCTTCTCCACCCCCACCTCATCGCTCCCCGACCCCGTCTCCAGACGATGATGATCAGGGGGACCCATATTACGATCCAGGGGATGTGCCCCAAGACCCCACCCCTACAGGATCCCCAGACCCATGGCACAACTACAATAATCCAGACATTCCAGGCGTCCCACAAGATGACCTTTACCCTTCCAGGCCATCTCCACCGGAAGACTCCTTAGGTTTCCACCACCTACTTCAGAGGGTGGCACATTATCACGGGGTAGAGCTACACACTGACCCAGTAGAGGAGGATTTCCTCCTCGACACCTTTGATACTGCACATAGGTCTACCTCCATACTACCTATGCTCAAGGGGGTGATAAAACATGCGCCAGAGGTTTTTAAGGACCCAGTCAGGGCTAGGGTCATTAACCCACGCATAGAGAAAAAGTACAAAGCTGCCCCCACAGATCCTGCCTATATCAAAGGGCCAGCGCCACTGGATTCCCTAGTGGTTTCCACTGCACGGAAGAGGTCAAACTCCCAGGCGTCAGGCGAAGCACCACCACCTGACAAACAGTCAAAGCTACTGGACGCGTCAGGAAAGCGCACTGCGTCACAGGCAGCCAATATATGGCGTATCGCCAACACTCAAGCGCTATTGGCCAGATACGATAGAGCGCATTATGATGAATTAGAAACCATAATGTACCACCTTCCAGAAAGATACAAAAATAGGGCCAATGAATTAATTCAAGAGGGTAAGACTATAACTGACACCTCCATACGCTGTGCCTTAGACGCAGCAGACACAGCCTCCAGGGCCATTAACACTAGCGTCCTCCTCCGTCGCCATGCTTGGCTGAGAGTATCAGGCTTCAAACCTGATGTACAGGCCTCCATCCTAAATCATCCCTTTGACCAAGAACGCCTATTCGACCCAAAGGTGGATGAGGCCCTCGAGAAAATGAAGAAGGACACGGATACGGCGAAATCTATGGGAGCCCTGCAGTCACACCCTCCTAGGCGCTCCTTTCGCCGCTCTTCCTTTCGGGGTACGGCTAGAGGCTACTCCTCAGATAGCGCGTCCACTTCCTACAAATCCCCTTCTCAGTCCACCTTCACAAGGGGTTATCAAAGAGGTGGCTATAGGGGCATTAACAATAAAGGCAGAGGCAAAACAAATACCGCCCGGTCTGCCACACCGCCTACCCAATGACTTCCCCCCGCTCCCTCCAGACCATCCCACTCCGGTGGGGAGCAGGCTACAAAATTTCCTTCAGGTCTGGGAGACCATCACCTCAGACAAATGGGTGACCCAAATTATTCGCTCAGGGTACTGCCTAGAATTGACATCTACCCCCCAAACATTCCACCCAGGCAACGCCCAATGTCTCAAGAACATTCCACAGTATTAAAACAGGAGGTAATCTTCCTCCTACAAAAACAGGCAATAGAACAAGTTCCCGCCAATCAGCAAAATTTAGGGGTCTACTCCCTATATTTTCTAATACCAAAAAGAGACGAGACTCTGCGACCTATTCTGATCTCCGGCCTCTAAACACATACATACATTCGGAACATTTTCACATGGTAACACTTCAGCAGGTACTTCCGCTCCTCTCCCAGAATGACTTTCTCACCACACTGGACTTGAAAGACGCATACTTTCTCATTCCGGTACACCATGCTCACAGAAAGTACCTCAGATTTGTAGTGGACGGGCAACACTACCAGTTCAAGGTGCTCCCATTCGGGGTCACAACAGCACCAAGGGTATTCACCAAGTGCCTAGCGGTAGTGGCGGCACATCTCAGAAGACAGCACATTCACGTCTTCCCATATTTAGACGACTGACTGATAAAAGCCACGTCCTACAACCAATGTGTACACCACACCGCCACTACAATCCAACTACTTCACCAGCTAGGCTTCACGGTGAACCACCAAAAGTCCCAGCTAACACCATCCCACATAAAGCAATACCTCGGTGCCACCATAGACGCCTCAAAAGCCATAGCCTACCCCAATCCTGCCAGGATTGTAAGCATTCAGGCTTTGGGTCAAAGATTCATACCTCAACACTCTCTTCCAGCAAGAGTGTTTATGCAACTCATAGGGATGATGGCCTCTTGCATTTTCATAGTGCCTCACGCAAGACTCCAGATGCGTCCACTCCAAGAGTGCTTAGCGCGCCAATGGAACCAGGCCCAGGGGCAACTGACAGAACTGGTGTTGGTAGACGGTCGCACCCATCGCTCTCTGCAGTGGTGGAACACCACAAATCTTTCCAGAGGTCGACGGTTCCTGGACCCGGTTCCACAAATAATACTAACAGACGCATCGCTCTCCGGCTGGGGAGCTCATCTGTTACACCTCACAGTACAGGGCACATGGACGCCGCAACAAAAGTTACTCCATATCAACCATCTGGAGTTACTGGCAATCTTTCTAGCCCTAAAATCCTTTCAAAGTCAGATTTTAGGCAAGGCAGTCCTCATTTGCACAGACAACATGACAGCCATGTACTACATTAAAAAACAAGGCGGCACACGCTCTCCACAGCTCTCTCAACTAGCACAGAGCATATGGAGATGGGCAATTCCACACAAAATCTTTCTCCTAGCACAACATGTCCCAGGAGTCCAAAACACCATGGCAGATCTGCTCAGCAGACAGACGCAGCAGATCCACGAGAAGGAACTTCACCCACAGGTTCTTCACCCGTTGCTTCAGATGTGGGGGCATCCACAGATAGACCTCTTCACCACCCACGAAAACAAAAAATGCCCAAGCTTCGCCGCCAGATACCCACACCCATTGTCCAAAGGCAATGCGATATGGATGAACTGGTCAGGCAAATTTGCGTACGCCTTTCCACCTCTCCCACTAATTTCATTAGTGGTGCGAAAGCTACAACAGCATTCCCTCACACTGATCCTAGTAGCTCCAACGTGGGCCAGACAACCGTGGTACATCTATCCAGCACATCATATGCTACTTGCTCCATCTACAAAGGTGTAACCTAGCATATCCATCCATTCGGCTACACCTCGCAGCAATTGCCGCTTACCTACAGAACAGACAGCACCTATCACTTTTCAGAGTGCCTGCCATTAAAGCCTTCATGGAAGGCCTGAAACGAATAATTCCCCCCAGAGTACCACCCTCACCTGTGTGGAACTTAAATATAGTTCTAACAAGGCTAATGGGACTGCCCTTCGAACCTTTGCATAAATGCGAACTGGAATTTCTCACATGGAAAACCGCTTTTCTTGTAGCCATCACTTCCCTTAGAAGGGTCAATGAGATACAAGCACTTACTATACAAGAACCTTTTCTCCAAATGCACCAGAACAAGGTTGTTCTCCGTACCAACCCAAAATTCCTACCCAAAGTCATTTCCCCCTTTCATCTAAACCAATCGGTAGAATTACCGGTATTTTTCTCACAACCTCAAACTGTTGCAGAAAGGGCGCTGCACATGTTAGATGTTAAACGGGCATTACTTTACTATATCCAGAGAACACAACCTTTCAGAAAGACCAAACAACTATTTGTCTCTTTCTCTCCACCACACAAAGGCAACCCCATCTCAAAATCAGGGATAGCTAGGTGGATTGTAAAATGCATACAGATTTGCTATCACAAAGCAAAACGAACGCTATCTGTTCTCCCCAAAGCCCACTCTACACGAAAGATAGGGGCTTCTATGGCTTTTCTAGGGAACATCCCATTAGATGATATCTGCAAAGCAGCTACATGGTCAACACCGCACACTTTAACTAAACATTACTGTGTAGATGTGCAAACCAAGCAACAAGCTAGTGTGGGCCAGTCTGTACTAAAACACTATTTCAAACCACTGCAACAGATACTGGTGGTCGCCGCTAAGGTTGGGAACTGTTATATAGTCTATGCAAAAGTGGGTAATCTGCAGTTCATATGCCTCGAACGGAATATGCTACTTACCAGTATGCATCTGTTCTTGGCATGTAGAGCTGCAGATCTACACACGCCCACCCGCCTCCCCGGCTACCTGTATCTGTTCCAGTCTATCTTATTTAGATACAACACACATGGGTTTCTTCACTGTTATTACTACGCTCCATCTTTCCCTGTTGGCGAAAAACAATCTGAGGATGGAGCCGAAGCCCATGCGCAATACCATCCAAGGGAGGAGTCACCGACCTTGTGACTTCCAAAGACTTTCCAAGAGGAAAAACAAACTGCAAACATCCGGGCCCAACACCAGATGGCTATCTATGCAAAAGTGTGTAGATCTGCAGCTCTACATGCCAAGAACAGATGCATACTGGTAAGTAGCATATTCCTTACACAGCGATTAAAACCCCTGAAAAGGTGCTGAAGGGACAGTTATGCAAAAAAAAATGCATTACTTACAGTCTGATATTACACTAATCTACATTTTGGAAGCAAGTATAAAATAATGACTTACACATTCTCAGTGCTTTCTGTCACAGGCTGTGACCTCAAAGCACTAAAAATACACAAGTCACTATTTTCCACTGCACCAACCAATTTTAATTCTGTGGCTCTCTGGTTACACACAGACCTATGCAGTGCATAAAATAGTAGAGGTTATATAATGTACTGTATAGTGCATTTCCCACAGAGTAACAACTTTTAAAATGTATTTTTCATTTAAGCTACCCATTATTTTATATGTAGCTACCTGATGGTGAAAGACCTAAAAATGAACAAAATATTTTAGGACTGATTTATGAGCTTTGCCAGCACAAGCATCTCAATCATATCAATGAGGCGAGGCGAGGCAAAGTCACCCTGTGTGGCTTTGCATGGCCTCATAGACATGGAGTAAGACAAAACATCGCAAGTCACTGCGTTGCCTCTATGTCAAATGCAAAAACAACAGTTGGTGGACAGAATGCAGAACAATGTCATACATTCACCCCAGTACAGAGACCTGGGCCTAAATCCATAGTTTTTTTGCTCACCATGCCGTTCCAGTTTGAACCCAGCCATATGCAAATCAGTCTTCACCCTGTACCTCATGAGAACAGTCCAGCCCGAACTGCCAAGCCAGTTCCTCACTGCACTGAAAACAAGCATCCTAGAACCAGTTTCGGGGTTTCACCCCTCTTCAGCCAGGATAGCTTGATTCCAGTGGCATGGAGAGTACGGGACCCACGTCTGTCAATGCATTCCATAGGCGTTGCGGTGGGTGTTCCCACACAACGCCCATGGATTTTGACGCTGCCCCAGATTTACAAAACCATGTAAACCTGGGGCAGTGCCAAACCTTATGCCTTCCCAAAGTAGGCGTAACAAGGGGAAATGTTTTCATCTCTCCTTGTTGTTTCCTCTTTCCATGTGTGCTGTATTCTGCAGCACACATGAAAAGAGGAAACCCCCTCTCAGGATTGTTTTTGTGCAGGAAGGTGCCCTTTCCAGCACAAAAACCATCCGGCCTATGTTGGCGCTAGGCAGCAATTTGTGTGCCAACATAGGGGAAAATTTCATAAATAAGGTGCATTGCCTTCCTGCCCTTTCACATTGGCGTAGGGCAGCGCTGCAAGAAGACTTGCGGCGCTGCCCTACGCCAGTGCGTCATAAATGAGGCCCTTTGTTTTTAGCCACACCTTTGACCACGCCCCCAACCACTGACCTTTGGTTTGCTAAACACAGTTTAATTTATTTCCCTTATGCATAAATGATTTGCTGTGGGAATTGGAGGCTTTTATGGTTGTCGATAGTTAGCAATAATGAGGAGGCTCAAGTTCTAGAAATTTTCGTCAGGAGGGGGTCCTTGCACCTAAATGTTTTTAACAGGGTGGTCTCGACATCAGAAATTTTGAAGACCTCTGCCTTAGATGTTAAAAGAGCACTTTTATATTACATCGAAAAAACACAATCATTTCATAGGACCAAACAACTTTTTGTTGCTTTTGCACCACCACACAAGGGTAATCCTATCTCCAAATCAGGTATTGCAAGGTGGATTATTAAATGCATTCAAACTTATTATACAAAAGCAAAAAGAACTCTAACTGTACCCCCTGGAGCGCATTCCACTCGCAAGTTAGAGGCTACTATAGCTATCTTAGGAAATCCTCATAGTTAACATTTGCAAAGCTGCAACATGGTCTACACCGCACACATTCACTAAACACTATTGTGTAGATGTGTTAGCGAGACAACAAGCTAATGTGGGCCAAGCAGTACTTAAAACACTATTTCAGACAACTCCAGTATCTACAGGTTAGCCACCGCTTTGGGAGAATACTGCTATATAGTCTATGCAAAGCATGTGATCTACAGCTCACATGCCTCGACGGATAATGTTACTTACATAGTAAACATCTGTTCAGTATTTCCTACTATCTATTTTTTTTTCATCTTATTTATGGGCATCTCGCTATATATCTCTTCGCATCACATTCCATCATCATCCGCCATGCTGGGAAACAATCTATCAATGGAATGGATGGCCATGCACATTATCACCAAGAGGAGAAGTCACAGTACCTTGTGACTCGAAAGTCTTCTTCGGATAAAAACAACTTTCACACATCTAAGCCCAACACTAGATTGCAGGAGTAAGCACAGCATGTGAATCTCCAGCACTGCACGCCACAAACAGGTGCTTTTAGGATATGTAACATTTTCCTTTTCTGTGGCATTTGAATTGGTCAGTGGCGAGTGTTGCAGTTTGTGATGTCAGCAGCATATCACATATTCATTAATATTGCATGGGGTATCGCACTAATCAATATTTTGATCAAATATAAGATGCAAAAAATAACTTGGAATATTTAGTCCTTTCCAGCAAAAAATGAAGATAAAGGGGTTTCACTTGGTACTGAAACATTAAACCTATATTGAATAGGATCATCTGAAATACGGAGGCCATCTACTTTTGCCAATAATTTACTCTCTGCTAATAAGCATTACAGTACAATGCAACTTCAAAAATATTGCTAGCAGAGAAATTTGAGTCTGAAATTCCCAAATTATTGGTGTACTTCAGATACATGACAGGAGCAAGTAAATTTAGAGTTAAAGTTTCACTATTAAAACATACTTTACAAATTTTTTACAAAATGAATGTTAGAATACGTACACCACAATCTTCTTCTTTAAGGACTTACAAGGTAACCGACTGCCTTTAACTTGGCAAGACACCAAAAAAAGAGAAGAAAATGGAGATGGTGATAATGAACAATTGGTATTGGTGCTAAATTACCTATAACTGTATGCAGTAACATTAACGAAGTGCATGATCCTTCTTCGTGAAATAAGTGCCTTAATGATTTATGAAGCTCCCATAGTAGCTCGTTAGAAAAAGTGAGAACTTCTTACTGGATAATTAGGTTTTCAGTTTGTGATGTTAAGATCAATGACATTTTCTTTCCCTGTATAAATAAGATTTCAGTTAGTGTAATGTCTGGTCAAACTGTGTTCATGTAGCACAGAGTGCCATAAAAAAAAAAAAGTACATACTATCAATTCTTACGGTTCTATGATAAAGGAACATATTTAGAATGTTTCCGCAACAAAAAGTAGTTTGTGCACAACACTTCCCCTCTCTCTTACCACATACATCATTTTATGTAACATTATTATTCTGGTCAGTTTAAACATGGCTGCCATAGTAAGTGTATGTCTAATATTCATGAGTCGTCTTAGTCCCTCATAATATACTCGCATCGGTCACCATTTTCCTGATTTAAAAACAATGTATTGATAGAATTATCAGTAAGACTACATAGTGCTTTGAGCACCAAGTAGCCTGTAAATTATGAACGGAGTAATCATAGCTAGATAGAATTTGCATGGTTTTCCATGAAAGTTTTTTTTACAGAGCACTGCATAGTGCATTGCCAAGCAAATTGCATATGCTTGTCATCCCCTAAAAGCACCATTTTTTAATATAGTTAATGACAATAACTATCTTTATCCTTCTTTGTTGAAAGGTTTTCCCCTAATACCCAAAAAACATAATTATTGCATAAAAGGAGAAGCATTGATGTGATCTGAAGCACACTGACGCCTGACTTGGTGGCTGGACGGAACATGATCCTTGACGAATGTGGGACTACAGGAGTGGTTCATTCCCAGTGTGACTTCTAGATTGAAATCTCTAAAATTAGAGTTTAGAAACCACTGGATGTGTAAAGGGTACTTCTAAGTATGTAGGCAGACTTTAGGGGTACCTTAATTGCCCTGACTAAGGCCCTAGACCCTCCTTTGGGGAATTTAGTGTGTCCAAACATGTCGGCAGAATGTAAATAGAGAGAATGCCCTAAACATAAATTCACATTAGTATTATGTTCCGTTTTTAATCCTGCATGGTGTATCCACTGAATAAAGGCAGTACCTGGGTTTACTCAGAGGCTGTTTTATAAAAACTATCTGGACCCCTCATGTGACGAGCAAGCATTTATTTTGTTTTCACTCTCCTAGAGGTTGAGACCACCATGTTGCCATTATCTTAACATGGTGGGGTGGACTAGCCAATGAAGAAGCATTTTCCGTCCAAATCTTTTTTGCCAAATATACAATCCTTATATCCCAGTTAGGCTAATGAACGGATAAGCTGCCATATTTTTATGTATTTAAGCATTGATGTTCCAGTCTGTTCCTTGGTACAAGGCTACAGGGAGACGGGTACTGGGCCCTATGTGGTGGTTGAGGTTGTTTGCCACTAGTTTCCTGGGGTCTACCTACTACTAGGTCAAGTGCACCCTTTCCACTCTTGACTCTGTTTAACGAGGGTGCGCAGTCACAGGTTTCTCAAGGAAGTAGTGTGGGGAACAGTATCTCGGAACTCAATCACATATGTATTGTCCAGCCCAGTGCTTGTTTTTTGAGTAAAAGAAAGTACTTTAATCACAGTGTTACTTAACACTACCCAGCGCTGTTACGGGAATGAAGCGCCGGGTTACAATCCTGTTTCTGCTCTTGAGGTGTGACACACTTTAGTTCCCACCCCCACTGGTAGAGACCCCTGGCACACATGTAATCCCAGCTGCCTAATTGGGAGCTGGGCACTGGCTAGCCAAAAGTGCAGTTCACTCAATCACTCTTAAGGTGTATATGCACCAACAATTCAGTTGGCTTTCTCTGTGTAAAATATTTGTACTAAAATTCTTAGTTCATGCAACAGGCCTGTGTCTGGGGGTTGCAGTCTAAATAGGTGTGGGGTGGTTGCTTACAGTGGTTCTGCTCCTGCAGTTACAGATTCAGAGGCCTCAGCCTCACTTAAAACTTAAACACTTCAGAGATTTCGGTGTGGCAAGCACCCTTCTGCAGCTCTCGTCTTCGACAGCTGCAGCCTATAGACTTGGGGGAGACGGGTTGCTTGTAAGACAAGTGCAGCATCCCAGTAAATCTTGTTTTTCTTTCCATAATTCACATGGCCTACTTTAGTTGCAGGAAATGTAGCCTTCCTAAGCAAATAAAGAGAAATGGATGGTCAACACATAATTTCTTCTCTCAGTGTTGGGAAGTAAACAAATGTGCTTCACAAAAGCAATGCTGATCTTAGAGGATTAATAAGCACACCTACCAATTTCATAACTGCTGGCCAATCCTTGATGCACACATCTACAATTAAATCCTCCCCAGGTTGTGAAAATAAACATTCAAACAGAGAACCCTGTCAGCATAAAGTTAGATTCACTGTCCCACACTGCTCTTTATTTTCCCCTTTTCAGTCTTGTTAAATCTTACTCTATAGTATCAACGTACTGCAAAAGCAAAGCAAAGAATATATATTTATAACTTAGCACATTGTTGGAAGCTGGCTCTGTATTTACTTTACCAAAGCGAGGTATAGTGTGCACAGAGTCCAGTGGAACCCCTGAGGTAGGCAGAGGTAAAAGTAGATAGCGCCTTACTTTCTATTTGTGGTAGTGTCTTCGAGCAGTAAGGCTTTTTCAGGGGCTAATGTTAAGCTGTTATGTTTCATATAGGTACCCTAATATAGGCCCGGGTAACATCATACCCTTTCAGCTACATCACCTCCCCTATACTTCACAGTAACAAGCCTTTTTAGGATCGAACCTTTACCTAGTTCTAGTCCTGGGTGCAGAAGGAGGGTTTCCCTGAACAATGGCGTTCTATGACTTCATATTTAGACTGACACAGTATGAAAGAATATTCATAAGGGTTCTTGGAAACCAGGCTGGGGCTACACCACCTTCCTCCCCACATCTTCGTACATGGTTCATCCCATAAGTCATCCTTAAATCCAACAATGGCTAATACAAGAAACAAGGGACAAAGGAACTCTAGATACTTTTCTGTATAAATACAACACCTCTTGATAGTGTTAGATAGAGGAAACCGAGACTTCCAGGTCGACACACTGACCAGAGACGCTGAAGATCCTGCATGCAGATGCTCCAGCTGACAGTGGTCTGAACATCCCTCGCGAGGTGTCCAACTCAAGACCAAGAAGGGCTCCTACATTCTCATACTTCAGGTAATGAGGTTCGACTAAATCCTAGAGGGATTATTGGCTTCACACCTACTCACATGCTAGGTACACTTAGGTACATCTAGATAGGCATTGTAGGAGTATGCGCGCACTTTTATCATGCATTTTATATACTCTTGTATTTATTCATGCTTATTGCAAGATGGTAGAGCTGTACTAACCTTTTATATTCACTGTACTGCTAATCATATAACTCTGCTACTGTCTAATGGTTGTTGCAGCTCATATATTTTACACGAGAATAACAACTGTTCAATAAATCCTTATTGAAACACCCAGACTGTTTATTCTGTGTATCTCTGAGATAAACTAAGTGAGCATGAGTGACTTAGCGAAAAGTAGTACATTGTTTCCACGATCTTGAGGGATCAGGGTTGTCATGATACAAAGGTTGCCAGAAACTATTCTGTCCCTTATAAGTGGCACTGTGAGCTAGCTAATGCAAACAGGCTAACATTCTCGGTGGTGGTGCTCAGAGCCAGTCTGCCACCAGACCCACAGTTCGTTATCCAAACGCGCATGTCCTGCATGGGTACTATAGGAACTACATGACATGGCACCTGGAGTGGGTGGGCAGAAATTCCGCCACAGCTGAGTAGGCAAAATATCCTATTTATTAGCTGCTGGTTAATCAAGCTTGACAGGACATAGTGTTCCAAAATTGTGCCTAACACCTTATCTTAGTTCCTTTGAAAAAACTCCTTCTCGGTGACAAAATGACTGAGAGCACAAATAACGCAGCATTGGAGCAACACCTCTCAGCAAAAGATGAAGAGGTGGATGGAATTCTCATTCCACCTAAATTCAGCCATACTATCACCCAGCAACTACTAGAACATGGTTTATCAGCAAGGGGTGGCTTAGTAGCTTTTGTGATTGAGGCATACAAATCAAATAAAACAGAGGTATTTTATTTGTGGGTTACATTCCCAGAAGTAGATGCTAGAACACACACATTTCACTCTTACACAGAGGGAGATGCACCAGCGGAATATGGTCCATGTGAGGCCATTGAAGTTCCACTCGCGTAGAAGGAACACCTATTCTGGTTTAAAGGCACCCTACCCCACATAAGACACAGAGTAAGATTAGGCCCGCTCGGAGGAGACGGGGCAACATGGCCAATATTAGCGGCCTACACACCACATCCTGACATTGATACAATGCCACAACCAGACTTACTCATACAACACAAAGATTTAATTAGGATCTACAGAACCCTGACGCAATTAGTCATGCGGACTTTCACAGTCCAACCAACAACAGTTGGAACAAATGGAACTCAATCTCATGGTACAACAACTAAAATAACTCCACAAACATTACACGTGGTAATGGGCAAAATGCCCAAGAAATGTGAACAAATACCATCCTGGGTAGCTCAGAAAGTCACTCCACTCGAGGCAGTATTCCCAAATACTACCACGTTTGAAAAACACAGAACGCTAACAATCTGCTTGCCCATGGGGATAACACCACAATTAGAGGATTGCACCTCTTGGGGTACAGTCTTTGCTAATAATAACAAGATTAGGGAGTGTAGAGGAAAAAGCCCTACACGGGCACTGGAGGTGGATACGTCCTCCACTCAGAATTAGTTACCAAACATAAGGATCCACATCATGGAGGAAAACAAAAAACCTGGGTTAAAAAAACTGGGGTAGATGAGTGTGCGTGTCCCACAATGGTTGGACACACACTGTTGTTTAAATACCCCTCACACCAAGAATGACCCATGGTGTCATGCTTCATCATAGGGGTCTTCCCGGCCCGCTGCGGGACGGGGCGTGCTACGACCTGCGACTACGCGGGAGCACTGACGATAAAGTGCTATGTGTAATGCAAAGGGAGGGTCTGGGGTAAGTGTTAATGTGAGATTAAAAAGGACCTGGCCCCTTAAGACAAAGAAACTTTAATATGTCAAGGGGGGGGCTGGTACTAGTAAAAAGGTGGTGCGGAGATTCCCTACTCAATGTGTGGTTACTCCTAATACGTCAACATGTTTCGATGCAGAAGCATCTTCATCAGGACAGGGCTAAGACCCCTCCTATATGGAAAGCGTGTACTTATGAAAATACTATAGACATAAGTGAAGATGCAACTAGTCATGCATAAATATACAGTCTTTGCTGCCATACATACCAGGACACATGGTATTCCTTAATTAGCGGTGATACCAGAGGTATTAAGACAAATACAAAATGAGTACGGAGCAGAGCCTGCTCTGAGCTTAGGGATGAAGTTATTAAATAACTATGACCAGGTATCAGCCATAATTTTAGCTAATATTAAAGGGGAAGCAGCTTCAGTGGCAATCCACCAGTGCCTTTGTTGTACACACTCAATCAGCAAATTCTATCACACACTCAAAGACTGAACTTCAGACCAATTGGGTTTGTATCAAAATATTATTTTAGTTATTTTATTTCCTAGAACCAAGCAAGCTTGGCACAGGTAAGTGATAAGTACTTTGCAGTAATAATACAGTTTGTAAACAGTTTGTATTGCAGTTGTATATGTACTTTTGGTTTGATTACAGTAGAACTACTAGTTTGCTTTGAAATAGTGTACATATACTTTGTATTGGCTTTTCAGTAGAATATCAAGTAGATTACTTTACAGATTACTTTTCTTACTCAGTGCAGTATACCTAGATACTGCACTGGGACATTTCCTGTAAACAGGTAAGTTAAAGCGTTTTTTTTTGTTGTTATTATCTGAAAGAGACACGTTATTGATAGATTCCTTACCTTAGAATTACCCTCGGGCATCAGAGTGAATCCGTAAAGATTTTGTCAGCAGTACCCCTGCGCGTCGGAAGGTGGCGTCATGCGGCTCTGCGTCCGTCGTAGGCGTCATGATCGCCGGGATGATGTCACGTCAGCTACTTAGACGCCGCCCTCGCATCTGACGTCAGTTCTTTCTTTTTCCGCGCCAGCAAGCGCAGATTTGGAGAGAGCGGTACCCCCAGTCAATTTTTGACTGAGTTTTTTGGGACTTTTATCTCTGTTCTTTTGAGTCTTTGACTCCTGGTGTGTAGGGATGCCTGGTTTCAAGTCTTGCAAGGCTTGTCCCCGCACGATGTCGGTGACTGACCCGCACCGCAAGTGTCTCTACTGACTGGGGCGCGACCACAACCCAGCGTCATGCCCCGACTGCAGGGCCATGGCTCCGAAAACATTGTGGGAGCGGTCCCGAAAGTGGTTTAAGGCCCGGGAGTCGGCTTCGCGCTGTTCAAGGTCCCAGTCCAGTGGGAGGTCGAGGAACCGGTCGCGGAGCCGCCACCATCGTTCGACGAAGTCTTTGCGCTTGGGGTCAGGGAAGACAAAGCACAAGAAGTCGAAGAAGCGACGTCGCTCTTCGCCTTCCCCTAGCCTGTCGCGTGACATGGCTGAGGGTGCGGGTGGTACCACCCCTGCTGCTCCGGCGGAGCCTACGCAGTTGCCGACGGCCTACCCGCCCTTCCCGGGTCCGTCGGCGACTCCTACCCAGCGGCAGGAATTTCTGTCAGCCATGGCCTGCCTCTTTGGCCCGTCAGGCCCCGCCGGCGTACCTTTGGGCCCGCGGGTCCGACTGGGGGTCCTCGATCTTCGCTGACGGCTCCGACGTCGTCGACGGCTCCGGCCTCGGCACCGTGAGACCCCCATGGATCCATGCATGGATCCTAGCCGATGTTGGTTGGCCTTGTACGACCTCCACTGAGGTCTATGGCACCGCTGCCGGCGTCAGACGGCTCCCCGGCCATCGTCGTCCCCGGCTTCCACCCCGACGTGGAGACGGTGCCGGAACAGTGTCGATTGACGCCAATGGGGAATTCCTATCCCTTTCTCCATCCTCCTCCTTATTTTCCGCCTGCCCAGCAGGTTACGGAGGACGGGGAGGACTGGCAGGGGTCTGATGACCATCTCGCAGCCCAATGCGAGTTAGACCTGGACTGGGAAGAGGATTTGGAGGACGCAGGTGGACTGGATTTTTCTCCAGAACCTGGCACACTGTCTCCTTCTACTGTGGCTACGGAGGAGGGTAGTACTTATTCAGTGGTGTTGAGTAGGGCTGTGGCCATCAGGACTAAACTCCTGACAGAAGTGCTTCGGCCGGCGGCTTCCTCTGCGGAGCCGATGTTGCCCTTCAATGATGCACTTAAGGATGTTCTTTTGGGCGCACCTGGTCCAGGCCCAACACCGGGGCTCCTGTGGACAGGAACGTGGCCCGAGTCCATCGCCTGGCTCCGGGCGACCCCATCTTCCTCTCCCAACACCCTACCCCTGAGAGCTTGGTTGTCCAAGCTTCTGCTTCCCCGAGCTCATTCCCTTCCGCACCTCCGGACAGGGAATCCAAGAAACTGGAGCAGTTTGGGAAGAAGATTTTCTCTTCTGCCAGTTCAGGGTTGCGTTCTGTGAACACCGCATGCCTCTTGGGTCGTTATTCCCACTCTGTGTGGGATACGGTGGCACAGGTGCTGCCTCAGTGTCCGGAGGAGGCCCGGACAGTTCTCTCCCAGGCTATTGCTGAGGGGAGAGATGCAGCCAAGTTCACGATTCGTTGTGGTTTTGACACCGCCAATTCGCTGGGCAGAGCGATTTCCACGACAGTGGCATTACGTCATCACACCTGGCTGAGGATATCTGTCTTTTCAGGGGATGTCCAGAACACTCTGATGGACATGTCTTTTAATGGCACTTGCCTTTTTGGGGATAAGGCAGATAGGGCGTTGGAGTGCTTTAAGGACTCGCGGGCTACAGCCAAGTCCCTGGGCCTTTCGGCCACGCGCACTCCTTTGGCTTCTGCTTTTCGCTCCTTTTGTGGCCAAGGAAGGGGCACTCAAACACGTTTGTTTCAGAGCCACAGGCCTGCGCAGCAACAGTCTCAGAGCAGCCGCGGACGTGGGACCCGCCGAGGTGGGTCACGAGCCCAGCAGGCGGGTCAGTCCACCACCTCTCCTGCCGCCACTGCCTCCAAACCTTCCTAGTTTGGTGTTTCAGACCCACCAAACGCCAGTAGGCGGCAGGATTCGCGATCACCTCCCCCACTGATGCACCATCACTTCGGACAGGTGGATTTTACAGATAGTCCAAAGGGGCTACTCCCTCCCCTTCGAGACTACCCCTCCAGCCATGCCACCTCAGTACTACCGCATGTCGGGGAATCACTTACCACTCCTGAGGCGTGAGCCGGGAGATAACTTTGTGTGATCAGTCTTTTGTTGATTTTGATGCCCACGCTTACTGAACTGATTTATTTGCTTATTTTGCACTAGCTACGCTTTTTAAAAAACAATATTTAAATTTGTTGTGACTGTTTTACTTTTGTAAAACTTTACCTTTATCTCATTGGGAGGGCTTGATATATCGGTCCCGGACCCTGCTTCTTGCTCCGCGTTGCCGATCCGCCATCTTGGTTCCCCGACAGATCCCTGTCCAGCTAGAGTTCTGGCTGGAGTTGCCGAGGTGGTCTATCCATAAGTAACTACGATCATTAATTCATCCCTACAAACGGCTATGGTTCCTTTGATTTGGAAGCAGGCAAAGCTTTTGCCCCTTTTAAAAAAACCTTCTTTGGATCCGATGAAACTTGCTAATTATCACCCCATCTCTCTTCTTCCGGCTCTGAGCAAAGTTTGCGAAAAGGTGGTCTTTCGTCGGCTTACGTTGAAACATCCGGCGCTCTTCATCCGGCGCGGTCCGGTTTTAGGATGTCATGTAGCACTGAGACTGCACTGGTGGAAATGGCAGAGGCAATTAGGGAATGCCTGGACGCGGGCGGCCTTGATTCTGCTTGACCTCTCTGCCGCCTTCGATACGGTGCCCCATCAACTTCTTCTTACTCATCTCTCAAATATTGGCATTGCTGGGCCTGCCTGGGATTGGTTGAAATCTTTTTTGGAAGAACGTTCACAGCAGGTCTGGTTGCCACCTTTCTCTTCGGCCGCCAGGAAAGTGTCTACGGGAGTCCCTCAGGGTTCTACTCTGAACCCCTTGCTCTTTAATATCTATCTGACGCCCCAAATTTTTCTGGCAGAGGAGCTGGGGGCAAAAATATTTGCTTATGCCGATGATACCCAGCTCCTATTTACCTGGAAGCACTCCGACCTGTCGACAGTCACTGCTCAGAATTCTGTCGTCTGTGTTTCGGTGGCTTGCTCTTGCCCAACTGAAGTGCAAAGAGGACAAGTCGGAGGTCCTTCTGCATGGCCTATTTCCGCCTGCCTTCCGAGAAACTTTGTGGCCACCAGACTTTCCTCGACCCAACTCAGAGGGCGCATCAGCAAAGAATTTGGAGGTCTGGTTTGGAGAAGACCTTTGGTTCTCAGTGCAAATTAAGAAACTCACCGGAGTCTGCTTTGGTACCCTTAAATCACTAAGAAGGTTCTTCCCCATGCTTCCCAGGCCAGCCAAAGAAATGGTTGCCCACGCACTCATCCTTTCCCACATTGATTATGCTAATGCGCTTTACATTGGCATCCCTGGTTATCTGCTAAAAAAATTGCAGACTATACAGAATGCTGCTGCTAGACTTCTGTTTAACATCTCCGGAAGATCTAGCGTAAGACAGCATCTACGAGATCTGCACTGGCTTCCTGTGGCCCAGAGAGTGCAATTTAAAGTTCTCACTTTGGCCCACAGAGCCCTGCATGGTCTGGGGCCAATGTACATTAGGAAGCGGTTTGCTTTCTATGTCCCCAGTAGATCTTTGCGCTCAGTTACACAACGACGGATGATCATCCCCCGATTCTGTAGGTCACGGTTGGGAGGTCAGTCCGTCTCTGTTAAAGCAGCTATAGCATGGAACTCCCTTCCAATGGAACTACGACATATTCAGGATTTTAGACTTTTTAAAAAAAAACTTAAAACTTTCCTTTTCAACTAGATGACTCACACATTCTGCTCCATTGGGCTTTGGTAACTGTGCGCGCCAGGACACTCGAGTATTTGAGCGCGGTATAAAACCCACTATAATATAACATTAACATAAGTACTCCAACAGGAAGTTGCGGCCCTCTTGGCCAAGGGGGCCATTGAGCGCGTTCCGTCGCCAGAAGTAGGTCGTGGTTGTTACTCCCACTACTTCCTGGTTCCAAAGAAGGACAAGGGCCTGCATCCTATCTTAGAAACGTCAATCGCTACCTCTGGAAGGAGAAGTTCAATATGCTCACACTTGCTCAGGTCTTGTCTGCCCTAGATCCGCAAGACTGGATGGTAGCGTTGGACTTGCAGGATGCTTATTTTCATATCCCCGTCCTGCCGGCCCACCGGCGTTACCTGTGGTTCACGGTAGGCCGCAAGCACTTTCAGTTCACCGTGCTCCCTTTCTGCCTTACCAGCGCCCCTCGGGTGTTCACGAAAGTGATGGCGGTGGTCGCAGCTCATCTGCGCAGATAAGGGGTTTCAGTCTTCCCCTATCTTGACGACTGGCTGTTGAAGGCGTGCTCGCCCCCAGGCAGTCGTCTCCCACCTCCAGACTACAGCCGACCTCCTGCATTAGCAGGGGTTCTCCATCAACGTGCCGAAGTAGCATCTGGTTCCCACTCAGAAGCTCCTCTTTATCAGAGCGGTTCTGGACATGGCGCAGTTTCGGGTTTATCTTCCCGAACAGCGAGTCCGGGACATTCGGGCTATGATTCTGATCTTTCGGCCCTTGTCCTGGGTTTCGGTCAGGATGACCTTGAGGCTGCTGGGCCTCATGGCCTCCTGCATCCTGCTGACCAATCATGCCAGATGGCATATACAGGATCTGCAGTGGGACCTGAAGTTCCAGTGGGCGCAGCATCAAGAGGATCTGTCCGAGTACGTCCACATCTTACTCAGTTGCAGTGGTGGCTCACAAACCAACATTGGGTCAGCGGCAGATCTCTCTCCATTCCCCAACTGGAGCACACAATGGTGACAGATGCGTCCCTCTTGGGATGGGGCGGCCATATGGGAGAGGCAGAGATCAGAAGCCTCTGGTCTCCGGGGGAGCGATCCTTCTTGCACTGAAGGCATTCTTTCCCTCTGTCAAGGGGAGAGTAGTGCAGGTGTTCACAGACCACACCACCACCATGTGGTACTGCAACAAGCAAGGCGGGGTGGGGTAGTGGACCCTGTGTCAGGAGGCTCTGCGTCTCTGGACATGGCTGGAATGTCAAGGCATTTCCTTGGTGGTTCAACACTTGGCAGGTTCTTTGAACTCAGCTGCAGGTGCATGATGGATCAAGAGTGGCATCTTCACTCGGAGGTGGCGCAAGGTCTCTTTCAGCAGTGAGGAGAGCCTTTATTAGATCTATTCGCCATCGAAGAGAACGCGCAATGTCAGCAGTTCTGTGCATTGGAAGCCGCTGCTCAACTGTCCTCTTTGTTTATTAACTTTGAAGACTGCTTTCCTGGTTGCCATCACCTCCGCTAGGCGCGTGAGTGGGCTCCAGGCTGTTTCTTGTAAACTTCCCTTTCTGTCTGTTCATTCGGACAAGGTTCTGCTTCGCACTCGTCCTTCCTTCTTGCCAAAGGTTGTTACTGCCTTCCACATCGGGCAAACTATCACCTTGCCCACTTTCTTTCTTCCTCCGCATCCTTCCAGAGAGGAAGAGAGGCTCCACCGTCTGTACCCAAAACGTGCACTCTCATTTTACCTGAATCACACACAACAGTTCCGGGTGGATGACCAGCTCTTTGTTGGCTACGTAGGCGCCAAGAAAGGCCGAGCTGTACACAAGAGAACTATCTCCTGCTGGGTCATCTTGTGTATCAAAAACCTGTTATTCTCTGGCTAAAAAGGAACCTCCAGTGGGGTTGCGCACCCATTCTACCAGGGCGACAGCAGCTACTACTGCATTGGGACGTGGTGGCCCCCTACAAGACATCTGTCAGGCAGCCACATGGGCCTCGCTGCACACTTTTACTAAGCATTATTGTCTTTACAGTCAAGTCCGGAGAGTCTTTGGCTGTTCTGTTCTCCGTGACTTTCTGGTGTGATCTTGGTGTGCAGACCCACCACCGGGGTTGGTATTGCTGGTGCATCTATTCTAAGGTAAGGAATCTATCACTAACGTGTCTCTTTCAGATGCACCAGTTACATACCTTCGGTAACGATATATCTGTAGGAGACATTAGTTAGTGATAGATTCCGTCCCGCCTCACCCATCCTCCCCGTTCTGCGAACTGATTTCTAGGGTTAAGGTCATCCCTTTCAGGGCCCTAGTTTCAATGCACCAGTGGTCAGTATCTTGCATGTCTCTGCGTTCCTGGCGCGTAAAGTCGTGTACAGAACTGACGTCAGCGTGCGAGGACGGTGTCTAGGTAGCTGCCGCGACGTCATCCCGGCGGTCATGATGCCTACGACGGACGTGGAGCCGCACGACGCCACCATCCGATGCGCAGCGGTACTGCTGACGAAAACTTTCCAGATCCAGTCTGACGCCTGGGGGTAAATCTAAGGTAAGGAATCTATCTGATAGAGACTACTAGCCGCAGATTCCTTAACGTAGAATTATCCCCAGGCGTGAGACTGGATCCGGAAATTCTTTGCTGCAGCACCTCTGCGCGCCGGGGGCGGTACCACGCAACCCCGCCCTGACATTGTCCGCGGACGTGATGTCAGCGAGGTTACATAAGTCCCACCCTGGCACGCTGACGTCAGTTTCCTTCTTTTCCGCGTGTAATGCGGATCCGGAGTGTGCTCCTTGGCCTGTTTTCGGGCCTCTTAGCGCCTTGAGTTAGGAACAGTGTAACACGCCTTCGGGCTTCAAGACGTGCACTTCGTGCGCAAGCCAGATGTCGGCGACAGACCCTCACACTATTTGCATGTGGTGCTTGGGCAAGCACCATGACTCTACGGACTACGAGGCTTGCCAACATCTCAACCCGAAGTCCCGGCGAGAGTGCCGGATGAAGTTGCTGTCGGCCCGCTTGTCCAGGTCAGTGTTGTCGCTGCGTCCGTCTCCTACCTCGGACGGGTCCAGGGGCCACCGTTTCCGGCTGCGGCATCGTCCTTTGCCCAGTCCCCATGGTCGTCGTTCGCCCGCAGGTGAGTCTTGCAGTTTGCCACCGAGGTCTTGTCCTCCTTCGGCAGAGGGCGCCAGTCCCTCCCAGGATGTGCGCCCTCGTCCGTCACCACCCTATCTGCCGTTTTCCGGCGTTGGGGCGACGAGTGCCCAGTTGCAAGCCTACGCTACGGCCCTGCAGGCTTCCCTGAGCCCTCCTCCACCCCCTCCTCCTCTTCCTGTGTATGTCCGTAGATTACTCGCGTTCAGCTTCAGGTGTTGGAGGTGTGGTGCCGTCAAGGTGCAGCCCTCCGGGGTTCCCCTCCTCGGCCCATGGCGTCCCAGCCTCGCCGCAAAGCCCCGCGGGGCTCCCTGCGGTGTCGCAGGAGGTCGCCGGGACTCACGGTTCGCCCTCCAGTCCCCCTCGGTCCTCGGGGCAGACGGCTGTCTTCCCGGAGGCCGTGCCGATGCCTCTACGGTGTCAACGGCTTTCCTCCACAGTGCGGGCGGCGCTGCGGGTGGAGACCGGGACCCGGGACGCTTCCCCAGGCCCCTCTCGGTCCTCTGCGCAGGCGGCTGCCTCATCAGGGGCCGAGTCGGCACCTTTTCGGCGCCGTTCATTGGCCGCTTTGGCTCTGACCCCGCTCTGAGGTGGCACGTGGGGGTGGAGGTCGACCCGGCGCTGCTGGTGGATACTTTGGTGCCGGTCGAGGACTCATTGGTGCCTGTGGTGGACTCCCCAGCGCCGTCCTGACGTCGGATCGTCGACTCTTCTCCGGATGGCCCTTCCTCTCCGGAGTGTTGTCGACTCCGCGTTGTAGTCTTTTCTCCAGCGGATTCCAGGACGGGTTCTACGCCGTCTCCACATTCACAGCCCCCGGACCCGCTCTTCCGTTCCCTGCAGTTGTCTGCCCCGCAGGCTTCTCCGCCCTCTCCAGAGACCCCTCAGGTCCCCCACTCATCCGTGGGTTTCCCATCCCTCAGGGGCTGGTCTTTTCTCCCTCCAGCGGGGCACGTGGACAGGCGTCTCAGTTTGCAGCCTTCGCCCACGGAGGAGTTGCTTTCCCCCCACGTCGCCCTTCGGAGGCGAGTGTGGCCTTTGTCCGGGCGATTTCCACGGCCACTGTCATTCTGCAGATGGGTAATCCAGTTGCCCCACTCCCTTCGGACCACTTGTTAGAGGTTCTCCACCAGGGCTCTGGTGGAGGGGAGCCGTTTTCCCATTTGAACCGTCACTCCATAACTCTCTTCTGGGGGCTTGGGGGCGCCCTGCCACGGGTGATCTGGTGCCTCAACCGCTCCTCCACCGTCCTGCTCCGCACGATCCACTTTGCCACTTTGTCTTTTTTCCCACCCCTCGTCCCAGGGCCCTGTCCTGCGGGCTGCTTTTCCTTCCTTGCCTTCCGTGCTGCTTCCGCTGTCACGGGAGGCTCGGTGGCTGGACTCCTGGGGCGTAACATTTTCACCTCCACTAGCGCTGCTCTGCGTGCCCTCAACACTCTTTGTGTGTTGGCCAGGGCTACTTCCGATCTGTGGGATTCCGCGGAGTCCCTTCTGTCTCGAGCCTCCCAAGAGGGTGCCCGCGGGGATCTGCGGCACCATGTGCGGGATGGTCGGGAGTTAGCTACTTTCATTCTCCGTTCGGCCTTGGACGTCTCTGATTCCCTTGGCCGTGCTATGGCGAGTTCTGTGACCCTCCGCCGCCATGCTTGGCTGCCGGATAGTGCCTTTCCAGAGAATGTTCGGGTTCGTCTTGTGGATTTACTCTTTGATGGCACTTTGTTATTTCACACCCACGCGGACTCTGCTATTCAGAGACTCCTTGCAGGACTCCGTCCTCTTCCTCCTCCATAAGCTCGGTTCTCCGATGCCTTATGGGGGGCGTTATTCCTCCTTTCTCCTTGGGGGCCTTAAGGTTTAGTTGGCCCGTTGTGTGCTGTGTGCGGCTTTGAGTCCCTTCAGCGTCTTTCATTTGGCCCTTTATTCTTTTGGCTGCTGGTTCAGCCCTTCGGCTTGTGGTGTGTGTTTTTTGCTGTTACGTGCAGCAGTATAGTTCCTCAGGTTGGGCCCTTTGTGTCTTTTTTGGCTGGTTAGTAAGCCGTTGGCGGTGTTTTCCACTGGTCTTTTCAGGTCTTGGCCTCTGATGCAGGTTTCCCTAAGAGGTGTTTGGCTGCTTAGTAAGCCATCTGTGGTGTTCCCACAGGTCTTTTCTGTTCTTGACCTCTGCTGCGGGTTTCCCCTAAGAGGTGCTTCCCTGTTTTTGTCAGGGACGATTCATACCCTAGGTGGGGTATTTGTTGGTTATTGTGTAGCCATGTTTTAAGCTGGGCAGGCGTGGATACCTTTTTAGGTTTCCTGGCGTCTCTGTATACCGCTTGGTGCGGTCTCCATCTCCTTGATATTTCTATCTTCTTCGCCTCTGGGTCATCGGCCTGACCTTTGTCATGCTGATTGCAGCGTCATGTCTTGGGTTTTCCACCTCGTTCTTTGCCGTTCCGGCTGGGGCCTGTCTGTTTTCGTCTTGCGCTCGCCTTGTTCTGAGCCACTACTTCTTGGTATTTGCCAGCTGTTGCTGTGTGTGCATGGTAGTTTTTGTCCCCCTCCGTGGTACTCGCGGTGTCAGCGTGTGCTCCTATCCCTTGTTTGTTGGAGCTTTGCACGTCTGTGTCTTCTTTCTCACGTCTGTCCTTCTCGACTGTGGACCCTTTCCCGCCTTGATCCCTACTTCGGGATAGACACCCATTCAGCCGTGCCCTTCGCTGTGTGTGTGTGTTCTCCTGGGGTGGGCTCTGCCTCCGTTCCACCTCTTCTCCTTGGATTTGCGGGTGGTGCTTTTCTTCCTTTGGTACTCGCTTGGTGCTGTCTGCCCCTCCGGGTTTTCTGGCGGACGTCCTTTGATCCTCGGGTAGGCTTGTGGTATCCTGGCCTTCCCTTCTCCTTGTTCTTGCTTAATCTGCTTGGTGGGGGCTGGACCATCCTTCCTGTCCCCATGCCACATCCCCTGTTGGGGCCCTGTGTTCTTCCAAGCTGGTGAGGTTCTCTCGCAGACCCTCCTCCCCTCTGGGTATGGCTAGGGTATCTATTCTACGTTAAGGAATCTGTGACTAGTAGTCTCTATCAGATGTACAAGTTACTTACCTTCGGTAACGATGTATCTGGAAGAGACGATTCTAGCCGCAGATTCCTTCATGACCCGCCCTTCCTCCCCGTTATGTGAGGACCCTTCAGCTGGTCTTCTGCACTCGCCTCCCTCCGGGTGGCACGTGTCTCCTGCGGGTGCCCTCTTTCTCTTCCTCCCTGGCGGGATGCTTAGTTCTGTTTGTGGTTATTGGACGGTAGGTTCATGTGTACTTTTGCATCCCTACACCCTGGTAATTCCAGTGTGGGGCCTTCTCATACTCTTCTCTCTTTTTCATTGTTTGGGATTTTTTGGCTCCTCCGCAATCCTCTAGGTTGAGGTTTCTTGCCTGTGCCTCTGCCCTTCGCTTCTTACAGGGGATAAGACACTCCTTGATGGTGGTGTCTTGGGGTGCTTTGTCATTACTCCTCTGTTCCAGGCTTGTTGCCCCTCACTGTTCTAGATTGTGGTTGCTGACTTTGTCGTCTGCCACCTTATTTTTGTCATGTTTTTTATCTTTCTGCCTCCAGGGAGGTTCTCGCCTAGGCTTGCAGGGTTGCTTCTCACAGTGGTGCTCTGCTCTTTCCTTTCCATGATTTTCAGTAACGCAGTGCTTGGCACTGTCCTTAATGGTGCTGTTCTTCACCATTCGCTTCTTCCCTTTTTGTTTCACTGATTCTTTCGTAAACTGTTCCCATACTCTCACATTTCTGTTGGTGATGGCTCCGCGTTGTGGCGCGGAAAAGTTCTCCGAAGAAAACTGACGTCAGCGCGCCGGGGTGAGACTTATGTAACCTCGCTGACGTCACATCCGCGGACGACGGCAGGGCGGGGTCGCATGGTACCGCCCCCGGCGCGCAGAGGTGCTGTGGCAAAGATTTTCCGGATCCAGTCTCACGCCTGGGGATAATTCTACGTTAAGCAATCTTCAGCTAGAATAGTCTCTACCAGATACATCGTTACCGAAGGTAAGTAACTTGTGCTTTAGAGACTTTTTTTTTTTTAACATCTGTTTTTATTAGTTTTTTCCAAACACCAGTACAGAGATTCGGTACATTAACATACGAGCTCCCTGAGTATAACAGCAGTGCGTAGCGCACATAAAAGGTACATAGTTAGGTCGCAGCATGAAGAACTCCACCCAGCTGCGTTGAACCCCTAATGAGGCATAAATCACAAACATTGATATGTGCGGCCCTGCATTCCCCCGCGTGGGCTCGTCAGGATATCCCGGTGAGTCCCGTAGCCGAATCCACAGCTACTGTCCAAAAACAATAAGGAAACCAACATAGAAAAACCTCGACCACCTCAAAAGTAGACCAGCTCCATTGTTCCAATCGCTGTCCCTGCCCCCCGTGTAGTCCCCCTCTCCCCCGATTGCATGTAGTGAGGAAACTGCGGCACATAATCACGTGTTCAGGCGTGTAGTCCCCCCTCGCTCAATGTAGGTGCGAGTTGTGTGTGGAACCCTACGAGGTCACTCCGACGGATCTCCTGCTGCCCGTCATGGCGTCGACTCCCCCCCCCAACCTGCTCATCCCTCCCATCCCCTTCCTCAGCATGCCTGAGCGCCTGAAGCAGCTCTTCTCACTGCGCGGCTATGGGCGTCTTCCTCAACCCTAGTGTCTCCTCCCGTCTAATGGCAGTTCTCTCCGCTCCGGCCCATGCAGCAAGTGAGCGCCCCCACACCCGCGGATGGGGCGGGTCTTGTGCCTTCCACCTCCTGGTTATGAGGCGCTTTGCGACCGCGAGCCCTAAATCCAGAAACCTAGACGTCCCCTTAGTTGTGCGCATCCTGTGAAAGTGATGCAGTAGGTAGACCACCCAGTCAAATGGTATATCCCTTCCCGTTATAGTATGCAGGGAGTCATGAATTGCACGCCAGTAGGAGTGCAATTTGCGGCAGCCCTACAGCATATGTATGAGGTCGGCCCCCGGTTCAGCGCATCTAGGACACCTTGTGTCCGCGTGACGGTAGTAACTGTTTAGAACCGCGGGAGTAAGATATGCCCTATGGATAACGAATAATTGTATCTGTCGGAGGCGCATGTTTCTAGGGATGCGCACCGGGCCTTTCAGTATGCGTTCCCAATCTTTATCTGTCAACGGCCTCCCCAGGTCTGCGTCCCATTTATGCCTAAGCGGCTCTAGGGTAATCGCCGTGTGCGTCCTCAACGATGCCACAAACCACCTAATCAGATGGCGGCCCCTTCCCAAGACGTGCAAGTACTGTATAGTAAGGTGCTGGCCGGGCTCCACGGCTATGTCCCCCCACCGAGCAACCAAAGTCCTAACTAAGGAGTGATAGGTCAGGAACTGTCCAGGCGGTAGTCCCCCCTCCTCCACCAGCAAGTCGCACGAAAGGAGCTCTCCGTCTCGTTACAGATAACTTGTGCTTTAGAGACTTAATAGATTTTCCATCTCCACACAGAAAAACTGTCAATTATCCTATTGAGGAAAATAGGGTTATCGGTTCAAAGGTAAGTATTCGGTTGGTGGAGTTGGTATTCTTTTAGGGTAGACTCAGGGGTCCCCCAGGGTCAAGGATGCACTCTTGTTATACCCTCAGTGGCACTAGGATGGCCAGGTGCAGAGTGCTGAGGCCCAATGTTATCCAATGGGGGATGGGGGCCTCCGGTTGGTGGCTGCTTACGAGCAGGCCACAAGGTTGTGGGAGCAAAGCTCCTAGATTTAATCGCAGGGCAAATGGGGGTTCAAGCCAGCACAAAAGGTGCACCCTCAGCGGCACTGCGACGGCCATGTGCAGATTGCTGTTTTGGCGTCGGGCGCCCTGTAGCTCTCAATGGGGAGTCTCCGGTTTGCAAACACACTGCAGGCTCGGGAATGAAGATCTTCTAGGTGCGACCACTACTTGGAAAGGTAAGTTTGGATGTTGGGGCTTAGTTAGACACCGTCGGTTGGGCTACCCAAGGCTGTGGGGCGTCGAGTGCAGGGGTGTCTTTTAGGGTTGGATCTGCTTACCAGCTCCTGGTCGCGGTTGGGGGGACCTTCCGGTTTGAGGCTGCAGGCTTCAGCTGGAGGCTTGAGGCAGGTCAGGGATCACCGGATCTTGAGTCAGGCTCGCCGGGGAGACCTCCTCGTGGTGTTGGGCCATTTGAACTCAAGCCGTGGGCGTCAGGCGCAGAGTGGTACAGACTCACGGATCTTGCCAGAGCTGGGGTCTGTTAGTGAACAAACCCGGTGATCACGGGATACAGAGTCTTTTCTTTTGAATGCAGGGCAAGTCCTAGGGGTTCTTGAAGCTGCTGGCTGCAGGACACACCGGAGTTTCGCTTCTGCAGGTTCGAGGTGGGGAAAGGCCGGTAGGGCTGGGGCCAAGTCAGTGGGCGTCCTCCTCTTCTTAGCTTCGGCACGGCTGTTCGGTCCTTCTTCTTTTCTTCTTGTAGTATCTTGTCTGAGGAAGCATGGTTCAGGGGTGCCCCTAAATACTAGATTTAGGGGTGTTACAGGTAGGTAAAAGGTTGGGACAAATGGGTCCCTTCCCTGGGGTGGGTACACCCCCTATTATGCCACCCTCCATTAGGTGGGTGGCATAAGCCTCACTCTGGTTGGCTGGGTACCCCCATTTGCAAGATAGCGGGGACTGAGAGTTGGGCTTCACCTAGTCTCCTCCACCAGCGGGATAGGGTTGCCAGGTGTGGGCACACCTCCCTTCCTCACTTGGTTTTCCCGCTGGTTCTCCACTCCAAAATGGGGGTCAGAACCGGTGGGGACCAGTTACAGATGGCAGCAAAAGGCCTGTCTAAGCTCACCAAGGCGGCAAGCCTTTGAAGTTTCCCCTTCGTGGACCCTGCCCATCCTGGGGGAGGAGTCTTGGCACCTCGTCCCAGGATGTTCATTGCTTCAAACCCCCGAGGGCAGCAGGCTCTCAACCCAGGGGTCCAGAAACATGTCTGGTGGTGGCAGCTGAAAACAGCCACTCAGCCTGGGCACTAGTGGTAGGTCGTTTTTCAGGGGGCATCTCTAAGATGCCCTCTGTGTGCATTTTTCATTAAATCCCACACTGGCATCAGTGTGGGTTTAATGTGCAAGAAGTTTGATACCAAACTTTTCAGTGCAGCCATTATGGTACTGTAGAGTTTGTAATGACAAACTTCCAGCCACCATATACTCCTAATGGCAGCATTGCACTTTCTATGTCCAAGAATTGACTTAGACACTGGGGGGGTAAAGGGCTCATGCACCTTTACCCTCACCACTGGTATAGTGCAGCCAGTTACAGGGGTGACTGATCTATGCCAGGGCAGGGGGTTGTAGGCATGGCACACAGGGATGTGTGCCATGTCAACTCTTCACTTTGTTCTGCACCAAAACACGCAGTCTGCAAAGGCAGTGTGTGAGTGTAAAGGTAGAGGGCCGCTAAGGGTGGCACAATAAGTGCTGCAGCCCTTAAAGGCCTTCCCTGGTCACAGTGGCCTGGGTACCTGTGGTACCATTTACCAGGGACTGACCTGTGACCAGAGAGTGCCAATTAGGTTTGGTCTCCAAAGCAGTTTTAGGGAAAGAACATCGGCCCTGAATACCTGATTGGCAAGAGCCCAGGGCACACTCAGAAAAGCACATCAGCAGTTCAGCAAAAATTGGAGGCAACCATGCAGAAAGAGGGCACTTTCTCCCACACATAATTTATTTCCCCAACAAAAAATACACAGTTCTCAAAACATTGACATAGACATCTGCAGTCTCAGTCAAACAATGAATACTAAAAATGAAACTGAGCATTACGCAGAGATACTCCAATCTTTCTAATGAGTACTAAAATAAAGTAATCAATCATGTAATATATAAAATACATAATGAGTAACGTTCAAATAGGTCCAATATTACCATACAAGGGTTTTTTGTTTGTAATAACTTCCTTTTTTCAGGTTTTGTACAAATTGACAACTATAAAGCAGCTTACAGCAATATGCAAGGAAAGGAGGCGTACATACCAAATGTACATTATCACGACAGGGTAAAAATCAGAAGACAATAAATCACTCCCCGACATACGGATCAGTGCTGTCATCAGACACCATTTCAGAATCATGTTCTAGCAATGTGGCACAGAGGTCTCTTCATTCAGCCAGGTCATCCACCAACTTTTCATCTTGATTACTAGTCAACATATGCATCTGATAGAGACATTTAGCTGCAGATTCCTTAACTTAGAATATCCCCAGACGTCAGACTGGATCCGGAAATTTTTTGCAACAGCACCTCAGCGCGCCGGGGGAAGGCCCCACATTACCCTGCCCTGATGTCCACGTACGTGACGTCAGCGAGGTCATATAAGTCCCTCCCGGCGCGCTGATGTCAGTTTCCTTTTCCGCGTGCAACACGGATCCCGAGTGAGCGGTTCCTCTGGCCTGTGTTCAGGCCTCCATGTTGACGCTTCGCGTCAGGAACAGTGTGCGATGCCTTCGGGATTTAAAACTTGTAATTCCTGTTCGCGGCAGATGTCCGCGATGGACCCGCATCTTATTTGTATGTGGTGTCTGGGCGACCACCATGACTCCACGGACTGCGAAGCCTGCCAGCACCTGAAGCTGAAGTCTCGGCGGGAGCGCCGTATGAAGCTTCTCTCGGCATGGCTGTCCCGGTCGGAGTCGTCTCGCCCCCGGCCTCTTCATCAACGGCAGGTCCCTCTGTCCGGTTCTGCCGTTTTTCGCCCTCCAGGGTCCGGGACCGTTGTTTGCCACTTGGTAAGTCGAGGCGCTTGTCGCCGAGGTCTTCAACCTCCCCTTCTGTTGTCAGGGGCACTGGTTCCCGGAACATTCCGGACATTCGCTCCCGACAGTCTCCCCCCCCCTGTGTCCGCCCTTTACGGGTGTGGGGGCGACTCGGGCCCAGATGGAGGCATATGTCACGGCTCTGCAGGCCTCCCTTGGGTCCTCTCCCATTCCTGGGGCATCCTCGGGACCTCCGCTTCTTGTGGGATCTCCGACGGACTCGCCTGCGGGTTCGCCCCCGGGGCCAATTGAGCCTTTTCCCCCCAGGAACGTCGGAGATATGGTGTCGTTAGGGCGCGGCCCGGTTGGGTCCCCCTCTTCTGTCTACGTGAAGTTGTTAGGGCGCGGCCCACCTGGGTCCCCCTCTACGTCCCGCGGCACCGCTGCTGCGCCGCATAGCCCCGCGGGGCTCCCTGTGGCGCCGCAGGTGGTTGCCGGTGCTCATAGCCCTGTCTTGAGCACACCCCGGGCTTCCGGGCAGGCGGTCGCCTGTCCGGAGCCGAGGTCGGCGCCGCACCGGCGCCGGAGGCTCGCCTTCTCGGCTCCGCCCCAGCTTCTTTCTCCGGAGTCGGAGCCTGTCATGAATGAGGTGGAGTCGGCGGCGGCGAAAGCTTGCCTCGCCGGCTCCAGCGCCTTCTCCTTCTTCGGAAGGGGAGCTTGTCTTAGTTTCAGTGCCGGACAGCGCCAACTCGGAACCGGATGCAGCCGAGTCGGCGATTGACGAGGCACTGTTCGCACAGACGCACGTCGTTTTGGTGCCGTGCCGACGCCAAGTTATGGACTCTTCTCTAGAGGCCTCTGGAGAGAGTTTGGCGCCGCCCTCTCCCCCGGCGTCGCCGGAGGTATTGTTGCCAGTTCCCCCCTTGAAATTTGTGGAGCCTCCTCCGGAGCTCCCAGATCCGGCAGGCTCTTCGCCTACCCAGGAGCCCCATCAGGATCCTCATTCTTCAATGGGGCTCCCTTACGTGGGGCATTGGTCGCACCCTCAGTGTCTTGGGAGGGTCAGCTTACAGCTCTCCCCCACTGATGAGTTGTTGTCCCCTCCGCAGATGGCTACCGAGGATGGTGCAGCTTTTTTGAGAGTGGTCTCATTGGCCACCCATATTTTAATAATGCAACCCCCTTCTGCCCCCTTGTATGTGGACCCCTTGCTTGAGGTCCTTCACCGTGGGTCCGGGAATGTGGAGCCGCTTCTGCCCTTTGAGGCCTATCTTTATGACACCCTTCTGGGTACCTGGGTCTGGCCTGCTTTAGGTGACCCGGTGGCTCGTTCAGTTTTGCACCGCCACCGTCCTGCTCTGCATGATCCTGTTTTTATGCACCCTGATGTGCAGGGGTTTGTGATGCAGACTGCCTTTCCTTCCCTGCCCTCTCTAACACTTCCTCCCTATCGGGAGTCTAAATGGCTTGAGTCATCTGAACTCCCGAGGAGTAGGAACATCTTTGCATCCACTAGAGCGGCCCTAAGGTCCTTAAAAACAGCGTGTGTTGTGGCTCGGGCTACCTCTGCCCTGTGGGACTCTGCAGAGTCTTTGCTTTCTGCCACCTCTGAAGGTGCTTGCGTTGATCTCCTTCGCCGCCTCCGGGATGGCCGCGACCTTGCCGAATTCACAATCCTCTCAGCCTTAGATACTACGGATTCTTTGGGCCGAGCTATGGCGGCCTCTGTTGCCTTAAGGCGTCACACTTGGGTGCGAGATAGCATCTTACCTGAAAATATCCGGGAGCGACTGGTTGACTTACCCTTTGATGGGGTTTTGCTGTTTGATGCTCACGACGAGTCGGCGGTTCACCAGCTCCTTATGGGCTTTCGTCCTCCCACTTAGTTCTTCTTAGGCGTATCTTCCATGGTGGTACTTTTTCATTTCGCATCCTTTGGATGCGCTCTGTGTTTAACATGGGCAGTGAGCCTTACATCTTCTTTTTCTGTGGTCAAGGGTGATTACCCTTTTATTGGCATCCCTTGGGTGCGTTTTGCTTTGAGCTGCCTGTTGGCCTACTGTGCCTGTGTTCCACAGGTTGCTGTGTCTGGTCCTCTGACTGTGGTATTGAGCCGGTGGCTCAGCTTGGTAATGTCATACGGCTCGGAACTCATGTTCACGGGTTCAGTTCGTTACTGCGCTCTTTAAGCTTGGCTTATTGCCCTAAGAGGTGTTCCCCGTTGTTTGGGGTATGCATACTCCATGTGGGGTACTTGTATGCTATTATATAGCTTTGCTTATCTCACCTGGGCCTTGAAAGCCTGTGGTCTCCATGCCGTGCATGGTGGTCCGTTGTACGGTGTTCTATGTTGTTTCCTTGGGCCATCTGCATATGCCATGGTCATCCACCTCTTTGGGAGGGTCCATGGTCTCCTCTTCAACAACGGCTCCTAACTGCCCTTACTGTGCTAGATATGATCCATTATGGACATGTTCTTGCTCCTGGCTAGCTCTGTCTCTAGGTAATTGTGTTTTTACATTCTGTATACATTCCGATTGCCTTAGTATTCCTCTTCCTGCGTCACCACCTCTTTCGAGGCTGCAAGGTCCGGACCAATATCTTCATGTGTCGGGGAGCTTTTCTATGTTGTTGCAAGTTGCCCATAGGTTCCTCCTTGCTTCGGCTTACTGGGGTAATTTCCCAATTTGACGTATGCTCCCTTTTTTGGTGTTCGACGCTGTACGTGTCTTTTCTGGAGTGTTGGTCTCGGATTCTGAGACTCTTCTCACCATTCGTTAACTTGGCGTTTTTTGGCCACTTCTTTCGGATATGCCCTTTTCACGTTTTCACATACTATTGTTAAAGCTACGCCTGCGGGACAGCTCTATTGTGGGTTGTTTCTCACTTTGGCTTCATATTGCCCTGTCGGGCACTCTTATGCTTCTTGTGTAAGCCACTTTAAGGTCTCTATGGCTGTTTGCCTGCTGCATATTTCTACCTGCTTCGGCGGGTTTAGAATTGATGCTAATTGCCCCTAATTAACTTTATTTGGGATTGTGTGTGCACTTGGCATGTTTCCTGTCCCGCCGGCTATTCCCAACTCATTGCTCTTGTTCTAGCTCTTGCCTTTGGGCTCTTGACCCCGGCTCCTTCGACTTCCTTCTATAGGATAGTCTGTTTGGCTGGTTGCATCTCTTCAAGTTAATTTCGTGGTTGGGTCGGTGTACTCATTGGGTGCCATTAAGTGGAGAGTGGTCCTTCTTCCTCTCTCTCTCTTTCTTTGCTCTGGTATAGGGCTCATGCCGTTCTACCTTTCAATTTTATACTGGTATGGTGTGGCACCATTCTGGCGTTTTTAGGATATCTTCTACCCTGTTATTTCTGCTCTTTCGAGCTGCTTGGGTTGCTGTCTGGCTGTTCTGCCACAGTTTTTCCCCTTTGTCCGTCCCTCTGTTGCCGGATTGGATGCTTGGCGCTTTCTGTTGTTCTCTCGCAGACCCACCCCCCTGTTGGGGTATGGCTGTGTTATCTATTTTAAGTTACGGAATCTGTGGCTAATGTCTTTATCAGATGTACGAGTTACTTACCTTCGGTAACAATGTAGATGATAGAAACGTTGTCTAGCCACAGATTCCTTAACGCCCACCCAGCCTCCCCGTTCTGCGAGGACCTTGTCAAGTGGTGTTCTTCACTGGCCTCTTCAGTTGCCATTGGGTTATCTCTCAAGGGGGTTCGGATTGTTGCACTCCCCTGAGTATTTTCATATACAGTTAACCTTTGCTGAGGGGCTTCTTTCCTGTGATATGGTGCCTTTTGATTCACGAAGAAAACTGACGTCAGCGCGCCGGGAGGGACTTATATGACCTCGCTGATGGCACGTACGTGGATGACGTTAGGGTGGGGTTGTGTGGCCCCGTCCCCCGGCGCAGAGGTGCTGCTGCCAAAATTTCCAGGTGCAGTCTGACGCCTGGGGATATTCTAAGTTAAGGAATCTGCGGCTAGACAACATCTCTACCAGATACATCGTTACCGAAGGTAAGTAACTCGTACTTCTCTTCCGCCAAAGTCCACTCCATGACATCCCTATGCCAGTGCACAATCTCAGGTGCTCTCTGCCACATCCACGTAATGGCCACTCTCTGCCTGGCCAAGATTAGCATGTAAGAATTTATATGGCATTTTCCTACCTTTAGGGCTCTTTACATTGCCCAGCAGGCAACACTTGGGAGTGAGGGATATCGGCAGATGCATGACCCTGTGAATGTATTCCACCACCTGAGCCGAAACGTCCTGTACCTGTTGGCACTGCCAGGCTAAATGTAAAATGTCAACATTGTCCACGTTACAGCGGGGACAATTATTATGTCACGTGGTGGATGTATGATGTAGGTCCCTAGGTGTTAGATACGTTCTGTGAAGGAAGTTGTAATGAACCGATTGAAGGCGAGCGTTACATGAGACAGTGTGTGAGCTCATTAACCTTTGTTCAATCCTCAGTCACTAGGGGTTATCCAAATACACATCCCAAGCTACACGGGCCTGCTGGAGAGTTCCCAGCTCATCAGCATGCATGGTCCTGTACAGCAGTGCAATCAAGTGGCAAGCGGAGCTGCGAGTTAAAAGGATACCTAGGGTTTGTGACGCTGTGGCGCAGCAGGGTAAAATGGCCACGCCATTCTGGCTGCAGTGGCTGGACCCGCATGGTGCAAGAAATGTCCACACCCAAGGGCGAATTCTTGGCATGCCTCCTCAAAGGAAATACATTTCTCATCTGGGTGCAGATCCCCAGATAGATGCAACCCCCATCTTGCCTGACGGGCATGGTGTCCATCATCTGATCGTCTGACCAATTTTAATGTACAGACTCTTAGTTCTCTATGAAATGGAACATGCTTCAAGACTATCTGTACACATTTTTCCCAAAGGGCTGCTGTCTGTCAGGCTATATATAGGATTTCTGTGAGGAGCCCAGACCTCTCCTTCGAGTTCCAGTAGCCGATCTACTGCTATACTCGCCGGATAATAGAAATTTTTCCCAGTTATCTCCCGATCTAACCAGCGGGTCGCATGCTAAAGATGTGAGGCGCAGTAATATAAGTCAAGGCGGGGGACTTCCAGTCCCGCGTCCTGGTATCATCTTTTCATAGTAGCCTAAGCCACCCTGCCATGCCTAGCCGTCCAAAGTAGAAGAAGTAAGAATGGAGTTCAGTTGCTTGGAGACCCTAGAGGGGAGGGGGCAGTATGAGTGTTGTAAGACACGCAGACAGCAGAATCATTTTAGCAATGGCCATCCTTCCCATCAGCGAGAGTGATTGTGTCTTCCAAAAGGTCACAGATAACCGCAAGGATCCAGGACCCTGTCCATATTCATCTGTAGCTATAATTAGTGTCGCGGTTAAGGCGAAGACCCAAGAACTTACCGAAATCATCTAGCATTCTCCACAGTTTTAGCATGGCCTTACGGGGGAGGAAAGATAAAATGGCATTGTCAGTATAGAGCAAAATAATATGCGATGTCTCCCAGTAGTATACCTCTGTCACTCAGTTCCCTACGCACCCATATCGCCAGGGGCTCTAATGCATGGCAGCCATGACTCTGATAAAAAATCCTCAAAAACCGAATGGGTCTAAAACTGTCATGCAACTTCTCAACCCCCATGCCCCTTGAAAAACGAGTCCCTCTAGTCTCCATTCTCTCACCCAGTCTTTCGACTTTATACAGGGAGCCTCTTACTGCCCTCTTGAGCATGTCATACATTTCATTCGTGTTATGTGCTGACAGCAACTACACCTGAAAGTTCAATCTCCTGAGGACATTAATTCGTTTGGAAAAACAATGAAAAAGGTACAGTCTTGTATGATTTCCTTAAACTGAACCCACATATTACAGAATTTCTCCTTACCTCTCTTCAACATATACAAACCTCATTAGATGCGGCAAATTTTCTCAACTGCAAATAAAACTTTGCTGAAACAACAAAATCCCTAAGCTCTACACTGGATAAAAAAAACGTAATGTTCACACACTCACATTAATGCCTTAGGAAAGAGCTTGCAATTTGAAATCACACTTCTCTGGAAAACCAATTACTTTATTCCAGCGAAAGATTTCAAAGCCATAGTACAATTGCTTGCAATTACTAAATCTGACTATGGGAATCACCTTTTGACCAGCCTAACCAAAATAACATTTCCACCTCTAAGAGCAGCAATCCACTCTGCAGCCCACTTGGTTTCAATATTCAAAAGGTTTAACCACATTGCCTCCATTTTCCTCTCCCTCTACTGACTTAATCTAGAAGCCTGAAGCCAGGTCATAAGGCTGTACACACGACACCAAACTTTGTGACCAACAAACCCTTTATTTCTAGTAAATGCTGTGAGCATAGCTTAGACTCTTTAAATTGAAATGCCACTATTCAAAAGATCCTGTGCTCTGAATCAATACTTCTGGGGCAAAATCTCTCATGTCTTTTATCACCCCAGAAGTTGCATACGGATTTGTTAGGTTTGGTCTGGCTTCTGTGGTTTTTCATCTCGTAATGCCAAGATTTTTGAAAGGAGTGTCGCAAGGTAAATACTTTCAAGATTTTGGTATGGGGAACAATGTGTGAAAAACTTGATATGTAAGGGGAGCAGGTTTCAGAACTGGTTTGGAAAAGTGCAAATATCTACGGATGAGGTGAAATATGTGGCTCACGCCATATTAGGTGGGGTAAATCCCGAGTTACAACTGATGGAAACCCTTAGTAATTCTCCATGCCTGGATAGCTAAGAATAGTTGTGCTGTTTTACAAGAATGGCTTAGTACTAAGCCAAATTTGTGGATCATTTCTCTAGTGAACCTGGGAAGATGATGGACCTGTTAAAGAAGAATGTAAAGCTGGTTTGGACACAGGATTATGAGGAAGAATTGAGAGATTAATAGATGTGTAGCGCAAGCTGAAGTTCTCCGACCTTATGACCTAAAGAGAAATCGGTAATAGTTACCAATGAGAGTCCACATAGTCTGGTAGTTTTGTGGGTGCAGAGGAGTGAAGAAGCAAAAAAGTAGTGAAGTTCACATCTCAAACATTTACATATGATAGGAAATAAAGCCTCATCTTTTATTTTTTTGTGGTTGTGAGACACTTCAAAATTTTAATATGGGGTACTAAGTTTGCATTGCGACCAGACCATAAGTACCTGCTTGCTATATTATCTACCAAAGTGGCAGTAGGGCTTCTCTCCCAAATTAACAGAATGATTCTTTTTACAAGAGTTTTCTACTGAGCTAAAGTACATTCCAAAATGCTGTAATGGTAATTCATATTGTTTGCTCCATTTGCTAGTCGACAGCCAGGGTGATGAGGATTGGCTGATAATTACTGTTGGATAGGGATGCAGTGGTGCCATAATTCAGCAGGAGTGAATGGATGCTCTGAAGCTTGATGAAGAGATTAAGGATGTCATGGAAGGTATTGGAAAAGGATGGAATGAAGTGAGTGGGAAGAACATATGGTTGAAGAACTTCAAGATGATGTGGACAAATTTAACAGTAATTTTGGTATTTGTACAGGGCAGATAGGTTGGTTCTGTCTACAAATGTGAGGCAAAGATTATTGTCTTTCTTGCATGAAGGTCCATTGCTATGGTGGTTTTTTCATGTACACTAATTTTAGTGTACTGGAGAATCCGCCATATGTTGGGAGGACTGGAAAGAAGCTTTTAAGAATTATTTAGAAGCTTGGAACAACATCCTAAAGCATGGACGACCTCCCACTCCATATCCGAACCTACTTATCTCTTCCTGATTTCTGCAAGAAGTTTAAGACCTGGCTTTTCAATTAACCAATGTACCATAGGCGTGTCAGTGCCAGGATACCATTGCGGGTGATAGTGTGCTTTACAAATACACCTAACAGCGGGTATTTGCAATAAAGTCTGCTATTGAATCTTCATGGATCAGTACCCACTTCCACGGATCAGTATATTGAAATGACGAGTTGTTAGTTACCAGCACATTCTTACCTTCTACCTGTGGTGCACGCATCCACTGGACTGATCCATCTGACCTTAACAGTGTGACTTATGGGAGATATTGTGTAAGTTATTAGGGATGACATTGAATCTGCAGACCTTTCTGTTGATTCGCTTTCCCATGTGGGTTGTATTAGGTAAAAAACAACAGAAACAGTTGTGTGTGAGTGATGAGAAGCACACAACAAGAAAGACTGTTGTGTGCATTTGTGGTACTGTGTCTCTTTGTGATATATGTACGTGAAAGGGATCCTCCACATGTTGGGAGAACTGGAAAGATGCTTTTGAAACTTATTTAGAAGCTGTAGATGGAGAGATTTGTCAAAATGAATTCTCTAGAAAGGCTCAAATTAGGAGTTGAAGAAAGGACGATATTAGGGCAGCTCGAAATTACAGAAAGAGAGGATGATATGGACGCTGGGAAGGGGGTGTTAAGATGGGTTTTAGAGAACAGTATGAGTGGCCACTTCAGATATTTGCCATGAGATGAAAGTTTGTTGAGATAAGTGCAAAAAGTAGGGCATTTGCCAAGAATTATTGTCTCTGATTCTAGAAATGTTAGGAGTGTAAACAGTGTACAGACTGAGAAAAATGAAAGCAGGAAAGGGGAAGTTCTATTGGTTGGCCCACAACAAAATATTGTGACTGTCTACAATGTGGTAGAATCCTGCGAACATCTGATGTAAAGTTGAAATGTGTAGAAGTGTTTTTGAAACTGATTGATGAGAGTACCTTTGGATGGATGGAGGCCTGACGTTTGTAGCACAGAAGTAAGTCTAGAAGGGAGATTTGCCAATACTGGGTTATTTTTAAACTGAATTAACATTTAAATAGGTGGATGACCCAAGATACAACATATCTAATAAAAAAGAAGAGATTTGTTTGTTTGGCCTGTACAGAGTCATTTAAGTGGGGTAACATATCTTAATCCTGGAAAATAAGTTAAACACATTTCCTGAGGTTCTCAGTATGGATTTTTGTTACCACATGCCCTTTTCTCATCTAATAGTTTGGAAGGAGAACTCTATACTCTGCTTGCATAAAGTTAGGAATGTGCTATTGAGATTGCGTGATGTATAGAACTAAGAGTTGTGAAAGTGGTGTTATAGAGTCTTCAAAGTGGCTCAGTCCAGTAGTTCTGGTGAGGAAACCATGGAAAAAGTGAGGCTGTGCATTGATTTAAGAAACCTGAACAAGTGCATATGGAAAGACAGGCAGCCATTGCCAAATATAAACAAGGTGTTGGCCATAGTGGGTAATACCATACTTTCCTCACATTAAATTCTTCTAAGATGTATGTTCGAGGCACATGAGCTGCAGATTACACACGTTTGCATAGATCGCCATCTGGTGTTGGGCCCGGATGTTTGCAGTTTGTTTTTCCTCTTGGAAAGTCTTTGGAAGTAACGAGGTCGGTGACTCCTCCTTTGGATCGTATTGCGCATAGGCTTCGGCTCCATCCTCAGATTGTTTTTTCCCGCCATCGGGCTCGGATGTAATCTTCGCGCTCCGGTTACGAACATTTCCAGTTCGACGATCGAAGCGGAATCCTCACTCACATCGCGGTATTGTTCAGATCGCAATCTCCTCAATCACCTTCTCATCGACAAATCTTCGGTTCCAGTCATCGACGGCGGCCTCCGGGCCTACCCAAGCTCCGGTCCCGGCTGATGGAAAGAACTCCATTCAAGAAGTGCCCTCGATGTGGGTCCAAATTCCCCCACACCGATCTTCATGAGGTGTGCAACCTCTGCCTCTCCCCTGAACACGAGGCTCGAGACTGTCCGGCCTGTAAGTCTTTCAGATCGAAAAAGACTATTCGGGACCGAAGAGCCAGACGAAACATGGCACACTCCTTAACCTCCGTTCCAGTCGACATCTTCGGAGACGATGTCGAAGATCAGGGACAGCGGCGCACCGAAGAGGACCTCGTCAGTGCTTCCGAAGCCGACAACTCAGATGTGGAGGACATCACCCCGGCGCAGAGGGTCGTGAGTAATATACCCCCCCCCCCCCCACACCCGCGCCGACACCCAAAAAGGCTTCGGTCACGCCTTCGCCTCCGGGCCTAGGCAAGACCAGAGACACTGCTTCACACACCCCACCTTCGGGCCCGGTGAAGAAGTCAAATAAGCCTTCCGGCGGCTCGGGCTCGAGCCAGCCTTCCAGCGGTGCTGAGAAACACACTTCAGCACCGAAAAAGAAACCGGCCTCTACCTCGACACCGAGCTCCGCACCAAAGTCCTCGGTGTCGAAACCCAGCTTTTCTGTACCAACGCCATCTTCGGTACCGACCAAACCTCATAAGGCCCTCGGCACCGACACTTCCACGCCGACAGGCCATCTCCACCGGAAGACTCATTAGGTTTCCACCACCTACTTCAGAGGGCGGCACATTATCACGGGGTAGAGTTACACACTGACCCAGTGGAGGAGGATTTCCTCCTCGACACATTTGATATCGCACATAGGTCTACCTCCATACTACCTATGCTCAAGGGGGTGGTAAAACATGCGCCAGAGGTTTTTAAGGACCCAGTCAGGGCCAGGGTCATTAACTCACGCATAGAGAAAAAGTACAAAGCTGCCCCCACAGATCCTGCCTATATCAAAGGGCCAGCGCCACTAGATTCCCTAGTGGTTTCCACTGCACGAAAGAGGTCAAATTCCCAGGCGTCCGGCGAAGCACCACCACCTGACAAAGAGTCAAAGCTACTGGACGCGTCAGGAAAGCGCACTGCGTCACAGGCAGCCAATATATGGCGTATCGCCAACACCCAAGCGCTATTGGCCAGATACGATAGGGCACATTATGATGAATTAGAAACCATAATGCACCACCTCCCGGAAAGATACAAAAATAGGGCCAATTAATTAATTCAAGAGGGTAAGACAATAACTAACACCTCCATACGCTGTGCCTTAGATGCAGCAGACACAGCCTCCAGGGCCATTAATACTAGCGTCCTCCTCCGTCGCCATGCTTGCCTGAGAATATCAGGTTTCAAACCAGAGGTACAGGCCTCCATCCTAAATCATTCCTTTGACCAAGAACACCTATTCGGCCCAAAGGTAAATGAGGCCCTCGAACAAATGAAGAAGGACACTGATACGGCAAAATCTATGGGAGCCCTGCAGTCACACCCTCCTAGGCGCTCCTTTCGCCGCTCATTCTTTCGGAGTACATCTAGAGGCTACTCCTCAGCACGTCCACTTCCTACAAATCCCCCACTCAGTCCACCTTCACAAGGGGTTATCAAAGAGGCGGCTATAGGGGCAATACCAATAAAGGCAGAGGCAAAACAAATACGGCCCGCTCTGCCACACCGCCTACCCAATGACTTCCCCCTGCTCCCTCCAGACCATCCCACTCCGGTCGGGGGCAGACTGCAAAATTTCCTTCAGGTCTGGGAGACCATCACCTCAGACAAATGGGTGACCCAAATTATTTGGTCAGGATACTGCCTGTAATTAACATCTACCCCCCCAAACATTCCACCCAGGCAACGCCCAATGTCACAAGAACATTCCACATTACTAAAACAGGAGGTAATCTCCCTCCTACAAAAACAGGCAATAGAACAAGTTCCCGCCAATCAGCAAAATTTAGGGGTCTACTCTCTATATTTTCTAATACCAAAAAGGGACGAGACTCTGCGACCTATTCTAGATCTCCGGACCCTAAACACATACATACATTCAGACCATTTTCACATGGTAACGCTTCAGCAGGTGCTTCCGCTCCTCTCCCAGAACGACTTCCTCACCACACTGGACTTGAAAGACGCATACTTTCACATGCTCACAGAAAGTACCTCAGATTTGTAGTGGACGGGCAACACGACCAGTTCAAGGTGCTCCCATTCGGAGTCACACCAGCACCAAGGGTATTCACCAAGTGCCTAGCGGTAGTGGCGGCACATCTCAGAAGACAGCACATTCACGTCTTCCCATATTTGGACGACTGGCTGATAAAAGCCACGTCCTACAACCAATGTGTACACCACACCGCCACTACAATCCAACTACTTCACCAACTAGGCTTCACGGTGAACCACCAAAAGTCCCAGCTAACACCATCCCACATAAAGCAATACCTCAGTGCCACCATAGACACTTCAAAAGCCATAGCCTACCCCAATCCGGCCTGGATTGCAAGCATTCATGCTTTGCGTCAAAGATTCATACTTCAATACTCCCTTCCAGCAAGAGTGTTTATGCAACTGATAGAGATGATGGCCTCTTGCATTTTCATAGTGCCGCACGCAAGACTCCAGATGCGTCCACTCCAAGAGTGCCTAGCGCGCCAATGGAACCAGGCCCAGGGACAACTGACAGATCTGGTGTTGGTAGACGGTTGCACCCATCGCTCTCTGCAGTGGTGGAACACCACAAACCTTTCCAAAGGTCGACTGTTCCTGGACCCGGTTCCACAAATAATACTAACAACAGATGCATCGCTCTCCGGCTGCGGAGCTCATCTATTACACCTCACAGTGCAGGGCACATGGACGCCGCAACAAAAGTTACTCCATATCAACCATCTGGAGTTACTAGCAATCTCTCTAGCCCTAAAATCCTTTCAGAGACAGATTTTAGGAAAGGCAGTCCTCATTCGCACAGACAACATGATGGCCATGTATTACATTAAAAAACAAGGCGGTACGCACTCTCCACAGCTCTCAACTAGCACAGAGCATATGGAGATGGGCAATTCAACACAAAATTTTTCTCCAACCCAACATGTCCCAGAAGTCCAAAACACCATGGCAGATCTGCTCAGCAGACAGATGCAGCAGATCCACGAGTGGGAACTTCACCCGTGGGAACTTCACCCGCAGGTTCTTCACCCGTTCTTTCAAATGTGGGGGCATCCTCAGATAGACCTCTTCGCCACCCACGAAAACAAAAAATGCCCAAGCTTCGCCGCCAGATATCCACACCCATTGTCCAAAGGCAATGCGATATGGATGAACTGGTCAGACAAATTTGCGTACGCTTTTCCACCTCTCCCACTAATTCCATTAGTGGTGCGAAAGCTACAACAGCATTCCCTCACACTGATCCTAGCAGCTCCAACATGGGCCAGACAACCGTGGTACACCACGCTGCTGTAACTCTCGGTAGTACCACACCAAAAGCTACAACTCTCACCATGCCTCCTAACCCAGAACCATGAAGAGATCAGGCACCTGGACCCAGCTCAGCTCAACCTTGCGATCTGGCTCCCGAAATCCTAGAATTCGGTTACCTAAACCTTCCCCCTGACTGTATGAACGTCATCAGAGAAGCTAGACGCCCTACCACTAGAGCCTGCTACGCTGCCAAGTGGAAAAGATTTGCTGTTTATTGCCATAACAACACAATCAATCCTCTAGACGTGTCTATACAACACATCATATGCTACTTACTCCATCTACAAAGGTGTAACCTAGCATATACCTCCATTTGGCTACACCTCGCAGCAATTGCAGCTTACCTACAAAACAGGCAGCACCTATCACTTTTTAGAGTACCTGCCATTAAAGCCTTCATGGAAGGCCTACAACGAATAATTCCCCCCAGATTACCACCCTCACCTGTGGGGAACTTAAATATCGTTCTCACAAGGCTAATGGGGCCGCCCTTGGAACCTTTCATAAATGCGAACTGAAATTTCTCACATGGAAAACAGCTTTTCTTGTAGCCATCACTTCCCTTAGAAGGGTCAGTGAGATACAAGCACTTACCATACAAGAACCTTTTCTTCAAATGCACCAAAACAAGGTTGTTCTCCGTACCAACCCAAAATTCCTACCTAAAGTCATTTCCCATTTTCACCTAAACCAATCTGTAGAATTACCGGTATTTTTCTCGCAACCTCAAACTGTTGCAGAAAGGGCTCTACACACGCTAGATGTCAAACGAGCCTTACTTTACTATATCCAAAGAACACAACCTTTCAGAAAGACCAAACAACTGTTTGTCTCTTTCTCTCCACCACACAAGGGCAACCCCATCTCAAAATCAGGGATAGCTAGGTGGATTGTAAAATGCTATCCCTTCCCCTTAAAGCCCATTCTACACGAAAGATAGGGGCTTCTATGGCTTTTCTAGGGAACATCCCATTAGATGATATCTGCAAAGCAGCTACATGGTCAACACCGCACACTTTCACTAAACATTACTGTGTAGATGTGCAAACCAAGCAACAAGCTAGTGTGGGCCAGGCTGTACTAAAAACACTATTTCAAACCACTGCAACAGATACCGGTGGTCGCCGCTAAGGTTGGGAACTGCTATATAGTCTATGCAAAAGTGTGTAATCTGCAGCTCATATGCCTCGAACGGAATATGCTACTTACCAGTATGCATCTGTTCTTGGCATGTAGAGCTGCAGATCTATACACGCCCACCCGCCTCCCCTGCTACCTGTATCTGTTCCAGTCGATCTTTTTTAGATACAACACACATGGGTTTCTTCACTGTTATTACTACGCTCCATCTTTCCCTGTTGGTGAAAAACAATCTGAGGATGGAGCCCATGCGCAATACGATCCAAAGGAGGAGTTACCGACCTCGTGACTTCCAAAGACTTTCCAAGAGGAAAAACAAACTGCAAACATCCGGGCCCAACACCAGATGGCGATTTATGCAAAATTGTGCAGATCTGCAGCTCTACATGCCAAGAACAGACGCATACTGGTAAGTAGCATATTTCTTCCAAATCAACTCTTCTCCTCTAGATCATTAAACAGCCTGGTTCCAGAATCAATTGCAGATTGTATTGGAAATCTCATCTCACATGAAATTAATTATACAGTTCCTTGGTCAGGAAGCTACGGGTAACTCCTGGAGCATCCCTTCAGTCTCCACTAACGCCATTCCACACTTCTCATTCCACATTCTTCCTTCTAGCTACAATGCAACAGAGGGCACTGGGTTTAGCCAGAAGAGATGCTATGCCCAGGAACACTATTGTTTCTGTAGTCAACTCCATAGGACTCTTGCTCTTTGGAAGTGGAAGAGAAGGTAGTACTGAACTGCTTACTCTGCTAGAAACAGGCAGGTGGAAATCCTACACCTTATGAAGAACAGCTGCCTGCTCTCTTACCTTGTTATAATGGCCACACTTGAGCCGTGATGTGCGAGTGCATCCTGCACCTTATTGATGCTAATAACACTACATAGTTATAATTTTCAGGGACATTCTCAACTAAGTTTCATTCTTGGCATTGTTAAAAGTCCCATACGTCTTACAGTTTTTATTTGCATGAAATTTCAGCATGATGATTATGTGAACGTATGTGGTGTATTTAGTGACGCCTAGCAAAGTGATTTTTGAGCATCACTGTTACATTAGTGTTTTTGATTTTGTAAATGTTTTTGCACTCTTTAATTGATGAGACTCAATAAGCTTATTAATTAAGTTGAAATGTTTTTACACCTTTGGTTGTACAGTAAAAAAAATTCTCATTTTTATTATAGATATCATGATATGCCAGATGTTATTGACTTTCTTGTCTTGCATGAATTCTACAATGAAGCCAAAAAAAGAAATTGGAAAATTGGTATGTATTACATCACGTGTGCAATCAATACTGGAAAAAAATGGTTACGTTCAGCTTCTGCTTTGTATTTTGTGGTGCAGCTTTTTTACTAAGCAGTTATTCAGAGGCACAGCAACAGTACAACATTACACCATATGTCGCTCTCTACGCACTCTTATTTGCCAACTGAAATGGAAAACAAACTTGTAAATTTAGAGATGCAAGGGTGGGAGGGTGGATTAGGAGCTCATGGGGGGAAATGAGGCTTGGGAAATTAGAGGGAAAATGTCATAGATTGTGTTTCTACTCCGTTTTTAAACATTAAGCATTTCCCCATCAATCTTGTAGGAAAGCATGTGGGGACCTCCCAACCCCAACATAATTTGTCCTCTTTTGATACACTGCAAGCTCATCCTCTATTTTAGGGTGATATCACTTGAAGACTTGAACATTCCTTTCTTGAGGGGTCAAGGTCCTCATTTTGGTTGCTGCCTGTATAAAGCTGGCTTTTTATGTGATAGTGCCAATGTAAGCGCACATCATGTAAAAAGTGCAGACGACCCTTATTGGTTTACATGGCTTAAATTAATAATCAACTCACAAAGAGCCCACGGGTCCAAGGTATGTAACTACTGAGTATGTGGAACACATATACCAAACACCAAGATAGAAACAGTGGAGCAGGGAAGGTTTCCCTTTTTAAGGACGGTTCCCCTTATACACCCGAGGTGTCATGCTTCATCATAGGTGTGCCTTCTCGCGTCAAGAACCTAGTCTTGGCGGGGGCTATAACCCCCTCTCTACGAGGGAGGAGCTCAGGGATCTTTTTTCAATCTAAGCACATGGGTTGTACTAAGAACCCTATGTGAGCGTGGTGTGTAAAAAATGAGTTGTGCAGTCCTAACCTGTATTGAAAAGTGAGTTAAAACTGCCTACAGAGCTAGCTATGAGGAACTTTATTAAACTACCCTGTGACAGGATTAAAAACAATAAGCTGGGTAATGAGACTGTCAGAATTCAAGACAGCTGCATTAACAAGATCGACATGTTTCGACCTTCAGTGACCTTTCAAAGTGTCTCGGCCTTCATCAGGATCAGGGAAACAGCTACTGCAACAAGTGAACGTGTAAAAGAAATATGAAAAGAAAGACGGTGATGTATACTGAACCAAAGATTCATGTGTTCAGGGAGTCCACCGCTAGGACCTATAGTGAAACAAAAAACAAAGAACACCAATGGTGTAGGTGCTAGGTTATGCCACATACCGATCAAAAGGGCTTTTGAACTACCCACTTCTGGGTAGAGACACAATTAAAAGTATTGTAACATTGGTACAGGGCGGCAGTTACCTAATTCGGTTGATATAGTCACCACATCTGTCCGGGCTATTTTAGCCAAAGGTACACATGCTAACCCAACCTAGAAAGGGGAATAGGTGGTGTCAGCCAGGGAGAAAGAGGAACAGGAGAGCAGAGATCTGACAGAGCTCGGATATTCATTAGTCAGAAATGGGGTAAACAGAGGGCGTTGGTTTTGTTCAACGGAAGTACCGACATTACCAGGAGTATATCATAATGAGGGGCTATTTTTAAAGGCGCTGTGTACAGAGTGAGACCCATGCTGCGTCATCGTGACGTGTCACAGCAGTATAGTGTAGCGTCAAAACAACCCTCTATGTGTAACCCGAGGTAAGACCTCAACTATCCAAGGTGGACTTATGGATAAACACAGGGAGGCTGCGCTTGAATGGACCCAGTCAAGCTATGGGCGCCATTTGAGGGGGAGAAACCAGAAGGAACTGTAGGCAGTACAAGTACGCCCTGGCAAGGGAAAACGGGTGCATCCGTATAGATAGAAGCCCCGTTGTAGGACAGTGGAATGGCGAGCTCGCGGTGGGTCTGGGGAGCGTGTAAGACTCTCCGGATAGGATGCTTAACCTTAATGGGGGCCCTGCACATGGGCAAGTGTATGCAGGGCAGGCAGGGCCCAGTCGGGGAGTGCGTGGCACGGCACAGTGCTTCAATGGTGCGGTCAAGGCTCGGGTAGTTAAGCCGCCGCAGCAAGGAAAGTGAACTGGGGGATGGCCCCTGTCTACAAGTCTTGAGGCACGGCAAAGCCTAGAGCAAGCCAGGGATGGTAAAGCAACCCGGGCAAAATAGGCGAAGTAACTTACCGCTCTTATGTAGCTGGGTCTCTCTAGCGTGAGTGCAACCGGCAGGATACGCTATGAGAAACAATGTGTCATTTATAACGGCGCGTCCACTTCCGTGTAGTTAAACCGGGGTGCTTGGAATTTGGAGTTTTTTTAAAGCGCTCGCCTAGGGAAATGTAGTCCTGACACGAGAAGGAAAACCTTGATTAAATATCAGCATGGGTCACTGAACTCGATATAAGATGTAAAGCAATAAGCTGGTCCAGTTGGAAACCGCTCCTGAAACAAACCATGCTCGGCATAATGATATGTCGGCATTGGGCACTCAACTCGGGGTGAAACAGAAAGCTGGTCCAATCGGAACCAGCTGCTAGAAAAAACATGGTCGGCAATCGGACACGATGGGTCACACGCAGACAGCTCGGGCTATACAGTGTGTCGAGCAAAGTATCAAGCACTATCAGTAGGGACCAGCGAGATACCACGGTACATGCACACAGACAGTCTGCTCAGGTGCTGGAAAAAGAGCAGACATGAATAAAGTGCTGACATGGGGTGCTCGTGAGATACCACAATCAGGGGAAGAGCCTGTGCCAGGGCGCCTGGAATAAAGATTGCAATGGCAATAAACAAGAGTCCAGGGCATTTGTCAGTGGCCCTCTGGCAGAACACGGTGTAGACAGCAGACGCAATATTGACTTTTTCACTGTGATTGATAGAGAACTAAAGGTGTTAATGCACACCAACCTTGTTTGTGTTGGTGTATTTGATGAATTCTCCAATAGGGCATCTCTGTTGTTGTTTAATGCGCGTTTGGCTGATTTTTTTAGGTCTCGCCTGCGTTGCAGCACTTGCGTGCTCGCCTTGGTGAGATCTATAGTCAGTGGTTTTCTGTCTGGTTTCTTTGGCAGTGTGGTTGGTGACTGCCCTGTCTCCCTTAGGCCCCGCACACTCGCCTAGCGTTTCAGCTCATGCGCGCTGTGTCTCTTCATGTTGTGTCCTGCCTCATGCTTGAGCCCCCCTTTTCTGAGAGGCTTGCGTCTTGTCGGTTTTATTTTGGTTTCATATTCCTGCAGACGTTGAACGCAGTTTCGTTCTGCAAACGTCACTTCGGGTTTCAATCTTTCCTATAATTTAATCAATTTGTGCCGGGGAGGCTCGTGATTTGTGCCTCAATGTGCTGTGTTCTGGTAGTTGGGAGGGCACTCTTGAGAGCTCAGTCCTCAGAGCAGGAGGCATGCGAGGCAGCACCATGCACAACACCACTTCCGAGCAGTAGGTCAAAGGTGCATTTTTTTAAATTTCTGCTTTAATGTACAGGCTAGCGCTGCAAGATGTGCTAGGGCGCTGACAGGTAGGCGCATCCTCCTCTTGTGGCTAAGGGTCGCACTCGCACTGCTCTCCATCTCTGCCGCCAGGCATCTCAGCTGGCGCCCTTTGACCCCCCCCTGCTAAAGCCTGCATCGTGGGAGGGGGCTACCTGCATACATTGTGCGCCCCGATCGGAGTGCAAGACTTGTGTCCGGGGGGAGGGGCAGTGATAGCTGAGTGGGCCACAGACCCTCCAGCCAAACGTTTTGCTTTGTTTGAAAGAGGGGTCTGTTGTCCTCTTTGTGCGCGTCCATCTGTTGCGGGTGGTGCAGTTGCTGCCGGGTCGGTTGTCAGTGCGTCTGCTGTACTGAAGTGTACAGAGGCTGCCCCCTCCTCCCCCAGGGTGATTGCGAGAAGTGTCTTCTACATAAGAGTAGCATTGAAAGTCACCCCGCCCCCCCAATGCTGAGGACAGTCTTAGTTTGAACTTGATGTTCACGCTATAGTATTTCTCTTGGAAGCCGGACTCGCATGAAAAATGAATGACAGGTCGCCTCTCCGGCCTCTGAGACTGGGTCACACCCTCTCGCACGGAGGATGTCTTCGTGAATTAACCTCAATGCTGGTTCTTTTTAGAGGTGTTTCGACGAATATTCATTCGTATATCCTAACATTTTCGGAATCATTGTGTCGATCATTTTTTTTTTTCCCCCGAAAAGTGTCGATCATTTTTATTGTTAAAAAAAAAAAACCTTTGCAAGATGTGCGTCTCATTTGCATCATTTATTTTGAGACGTAATTGTTCCCATAATTGGGTAAAACAATCTAAGGTTGTTTCTATACAGTTTAACAGCACCAACCTTGTGTGATATCCCACCAGAAAGTGGCCTCTAACGTGGGCAGTCCATTCACCAAAATCCCAGTGGCAGCGGAAGTGACATCACAGGATATGATGTCATATGACTTTTGACCAGGTGTCACCCTCTCATCAGCTGTTTGTGATCTAACCTTTTCTATTATTTGTCACATTTTTCTCATCTGTTGTTGGCTCTTGTTCACCCCTCCTATCTATCTTAACTGTCTTTCTCACAGATCTTATAATACGTGTTTTCCCCTCTCACTGATCTCCTTTCTCACCGGTTCTGCCTCCTTTTCCACTCTATTTCACCTTTTTCCCTCCTCTCCTACTCCCTTATCTGTTCTTTTTCACTTGTTTGTCACAGTATTATTGGTGTCTTTCATCCATCCCTCTTTCAAGCATCCATCCTCCTGTGTTTGTCTCTTGATCTCTCACCCTTCTCTCTGTAGTGTCTTCTTCCTTTTGTTATTTTACCCTTATTTCGGCTCAAAGCCTGGGTGAAGTGAAGCCTTGCTGCACCCGTTGTTCCACTACAGTGGGTGATATGACTTAAGCCATAGAATATCAAAAGGGTGGTTATATGGTTCTGTAAGCCCTTTGCTTCAACCAACCAATCAGGCTCTGTGCAACCCAGTCTCTCGCCGCCTCTCCCTCCGCCACATAACAGGTTCTCTGTTACCAATGTAAGAGTAAGAGGTCGGTGCACAGTGGCTGCTGTTACCCTGTGGCTGTGTAACAGTACTCGATGTACCGCCTACAGGAGGAGAGGAGGAGAGATTGCAAAGATGGCCTTTTTGATGGTTATAAAGTAATGCCCTGGGCGGTATCATGAGCCAGTTTTCTGCGCTGCGCAGGAGGGGTCTGTGCGTTTCTTTTATGCACTTTCAACATATACATTAACTTGAAGTGTGTAGGTCACTTTGCTGATAGCAGAGTTCGGAAGCACAAAGCGGCAATTGCTGCCAGGTGTCTGAGGTCTGCTGTGTGTAGGCGCAACCCCTACTGTAACTTGGAGAAGTTTGTCAAGTATGCACTTACGTTGTGACAGGAAACGCACAGACCCTTTTATGTGCTGTGCCGTGCACAAACCGTCGAACTGCCCCTTGAGTTCACCACCAGTTCCGGCCACGAGCATTCATCTCACTGAGCCATCCTGCTGGTTAGAGTTGTTTTTATCTGCTCTTTTGGAGAAGCTGCGCTACACGCCATGACGTCAGACCAGGATTCCAGAAGTTCCTGTTTAAAGGCTGGTGGATACTTGCAGGAAGCCGTGCTTATGTTACTTATTTGAGTGGAAAGAAAGATGTACTTATCAGCGGGTGTAGGAGCTGACCTCTGCCCAGGACAGTTAGCAGCAAGCAGACTAGCCATAGCAGGTACATACACTAGTAGCTTCTATTTTTATAGCGCTAAGATCAGATGTGTGGGATGAAGCACTATACGGAAACATCATTTAACTTTTATTGTTGTTGTTAAGATGTGTTCCGCTCCCTTTACCCCCATTCCACTGTCTGTGTATTCTCGAACAATAAATGCTGTCAATGTACGTTAACGGGCTGTAAACAGATATTGGCTCAGGTGTAACCCCTTAGTTTATGTTTACACACAAGAATAATTTAGCACTCCAAGTTAACATGAAAGTACCACGTTTTATTTCATGCGGACTGCTGTGCAAATATTAAAGTCATACCGAGAGAAAAGAATAGTGCATCTCCAAGGGCATTCCCTCCAAATAAATTGGTAATTGCCTGCGTGACGTGCAGGCCTACATATGGTACTCAGCATTATAACGTTCTTAGCTGCTGCAGAATTTGAGCTTTTAAAACAGCTTTCTGAATGCGTTTCTGAAGTGTGACTTTGGGGACTGGGCTGCAAAGGCAGTGAGAACAAGAAGATGGTTTTTAGGTTGAGCATGTTGGCATTGCTAATGCTAATGTTTGTTTTTTGGCTAAAAAAAATATCCGAGCAGTAGCATAACTAAAAAAAATAATTCCACTTAGCAAGGAAAGGGCGCAGTATCACAGGTTGTTACTAGGTGTCCCTGTGGAGTTGTAAAGGGCCATTTATTAGCCACATAAGGTACTGCACCCTTAATGCAATTATAAAAAAATATATATTGCAGTTCAGCATTGTTTCCATTAATTTTTTTAGAAGTGAGATTTTGTTAGCTTGCGTTTACCAAATGCACCATTTTTGTTTATTTTAAATGGTATTTTTAAAACGCAAGCTAGCAAAAACCTCACTTAAAAAAAAAAATGGAAACATATGCTCAGCTGCAATTTTTCTCTTTATAATTGCATTAATGGTGCAGTATCTTGTGTGGCTAATAGAGGTCCCTTTACAACTGCTCAGGGACACCTAGTAACAGCCTGTGGTACTGCAACCTTTCTGTGCTTTGTGGAATATGTTTTAGTACCAATGCTACTGTTAATCAAAATAAAAAATAACAAACATTATCATTTGCAATGCCAATAGCTCAAAGTTTATCAATGCGAGACCTATTGCATTGCAAATACTTGTTGACTAAGGCTTTAGGATAGTGTCTGTCAAGAAGGTTGTTTCTTCGAGTCTCTGTATTTGTCAGTGCTTGAACAATTCCACCACAGCCTAAGAAATTGGCCGAAGGGAAGATTCTCACATAGTGATTTAGGGTGGTAGCTTTCGTAATGAAGTATGGCCAGTTTCTTAGGCTGCGGCGGAATTGTTCAAGTACTGACAAATACAAAGAACGTGCCCAGACTCTTAAGGAAGAACCTTCTTGACAGACACTATCCTAAAGCCTTAGTAAAAAAAAATCAGCCAAACGCACATTAAACAACAACAGAGATGCCCTATTGGACAATTCATCAAATACACCGACACAAACAAGGTTGGTGTGCGTTAACACCTTTAGTTCTCTCTCAAACACAGTGAAAAAGTCAATATTGGGGAACTGGAACTTTCTTAACAAAGGACAACATACAATACAGAAACCCCTGTTTGCTTTTAAACGAAGCATGATCCTCAGGGACACCTTAGTACACACAAGACCGTTACTAAGGAGCACGCAGAAACCGAACACTGTTTGGCATTTACCATCTGTACAAGGTCATTGTCCCTGTGGGTCATGTTCTGTCTGTGCACAGGCATGCGCCACGAAGAACATAGATATAGGCACCACCAAACCATGGGAGCTAAAGCAGCACACAAATTGCAATAGCAAGCGGGTCATTTACATCATAAACTGCCCCTGCAGGCTTAGATACGTGGGTATGACCTCACACAAATGCCACATACTTATACAGGAACATAAGAGCACCATTAGATGGTCCAAACAAAATACACGACTGATTAAGCACTTTGTTGAGCTGCACCACCAGGCAGACTCACTAACATGGACAGCACTAGACAAACCCAACTTGGGCGCCTCAACACCTGACCTTGCCTTGCGACCCCTCAGGATTGAACAGGGTGAGACTAAACACATCCAAAGTCGCACTCAATGATGGTATCCCATGGCTCGCCCTGACCTAGCATGCCATCTCGCCACTGCGCCTGACAGTGTCTGCTGTCTCCACCCTGTTCTGCCAGAGGTCCACTGACGCATGCCCTGGCATCTTGTTTATTGTCATTGCAAGCTTTATTCCAAGTGCCCTGGCACAGGCTCTTCCCCTGATTGTGGTATCTCGCGAGCACCCCATGTCAGCACTTCATTCATGTCCGCTCTTTCTCCAGCACCTGAGCAGACTGTCTGTGTGCATGTACCGTGGTATCTCGCTGGTCTCTACTGTCAGGATTGCCGAGAGCAGACTCGGGAGTGCTGAGAGCAGATTCAAGATGGCGGCACGCTATCGCGCATGCGCGAGGAAGTCAGGCATGTAGAAAAGCCTGACTTCCTGTAACAACGAGGCTTCGCGTTATAGTGTTTCCCCGTAGTTTGATCACTGACTTCCTGTTTCCGACTTCGTCTTTCTGAAGTTCTTCTGCCCGCAGTTTCGTGTCCCCCTTCCTTCGTTTCCTTACTTTTTGCCCATAGCTGTGAACCGGACTACCAGCTATTTATCCAGCGCTCTGGCCAACCGCGAGTTCCCCCTTTTTTTTCCTTCCCGTCGAACTTGGAGTAGCTGCATTTGACCCTGCTACGTTTATTCAGAGGTGGAGCTGGGTGTCGCTTGCTCCGCCCGCCTTCCGGATTCATTCCCGTCTGCCGGCCGGATTTTGCGACTCCAGTTTCTAGCCATGGCTCTCACCTGAGTATTGGAAGGGTCGCTACCCTGACAGTGTACTCCCTCCGTTATTCCCCCAGTTCTTTTGCTTCCTTCCCTGGATCGAGGCAGCATCAACGGATCGAGTGCTGTGTAGCCTTTTGGGACTTGGTGCAAAACATCTCTTTGGAGCCTGTTGGGAACCTGATTCATCGCTGGACATCTTCAGTTGGTGTGACGGAACAGATTGCCAATTGAAGATGGGACATGGTCCATGATGTCTGTAAGCTCCCCGGCTGTGTTAACCCTGCGAGACCCCTGTGAAATTCCTGTTTGAACTCCTGATCACGTCCAGAGACCCCATCCTGTGCACCCCTGATATAGACACAGTTCAGGCGTTAGAAACCAAAGCTCCTTATACCTGCCGGAGAAGTGGTGACTGAAGCTCCAGGGATTGTTTCCCCTCTCTTTTTCCTTGTTTTGTTACCCCTCTTTCCCCTGTTACCAGTGTGCTCTAGGGTTTGATAGAGGCACTAGGTGATGGTGGAAGGTTGAGGCCTTAACGACAGCTTCCTGAAACTCCTTGGCGCTCCTGCGGAAATATTCTCCCGGTAAGTTTCTTACACCTACTGACAGTGTTTGATACTTTGCTTGACTCACTGTATAGCCCGAGCTGTCTGCGTGTGACCCATCGTGTCCGATTGCCGACCATGTTCTTTCAAGCAGCTGGTTACGATTGGACCAGCATTCTGTTTCACCCCGAGTTGAATCCCCCATGCCGACGTATCATTATGCCGAGCATGGTTTGTTTCATGAGCTGTTTCCGACTGGACCAGCTTATTGCTTTACATCTTATATAAAGTTCAGTGATCCATGCTGCTATTTAATCGAGGTTTTCCTTTTCGTCACGGGACTACATTTCCCTAGGCGTGCGCTTTCAAAAACTACAAATCCCATTCACCCCGGTTTATCTACACGGAAGTGAACGCGCCGTTATAAACAACACGTTGTTTCTCGTAGTGTATCCTACCGGTTGGACGCACGCTAGAGAGACTCCACTACATCAGAGCGGTAAGTTTCTTCACCTATTTTGCCCGGATTGCATTACCATCCCTGGCTTGCTCTAGGCTTTGCCGTGCCTCAAGACTTGTAGACAGGGACAATCCCCAGTTCACTTTCTTTGCTGCGGCGGCTTAACTACCCGAGCCTTGACCGCACCATTGAAGCGCTGTGCCGTGCCACGCACTCTCCGACTAGGCCCCAACTGCCCCGCATATACTTGCCCATGTGCAGGGACCCCATTAAGGTTAAGCATCCTATCCGGAGCGTCTTACATGCTCCCCGGACCCACCACGAGCTCGTCATTCCACTGTCCTGCAACGGGGCTTCTATCTATACAGATGCACCCGTTTTCCCTTGCCAGAGCGTACTTGTACTGCCTACAGTTCCTTCTGGTTTCTTCCCCTCAAATGGCGACCATAGCCTGTCTTGGTCCATTCATGCGCAGCATCCCATGGTTTATTCATGAGTCCACCTTGGATAGTTGTGGTCTTACCCCGGGTTACACATAGGGGGTTGTTTTGACGCTACACTATACTGCCGTGACACGTCACGATGATGCAGCATGAGTCTCACTCTGTACACAGCTCCTTTAAGAGTAGCCCCTCATTAGGATATAGCCCTGGTGATGTCAGTACTTCCGTTTGAACAAAACCGACGCCCTCTGTTTACCCGATTTCTGACTAATGAATATCCAAGCTCTGTTGGATCTCTGCTCTCCTCTCCCTCTTTTTCCCTTGCTGACACCACCTATTCCTCTTTCCAGGTTGGGTTAGCATGCGTACCTTTGGCTAAAATAGCCCCGGACAGAAGCGGTAACTATATCAACCGAATTAGGTAAGTTCCGCCCTGTACCAATCTTACAATACTTTTAATTGTGTCTCTTTCCAGCAGTGGGTAGTTCAAAGGCCCTTTTGATCTGTATGTGGCATAACCTAGCACCCACACCATTGGTATTCTTTTGTTTTTTGTTTCACTATAGGTCCGAGCGATGGACTCACTGAGCACATGAATCTCTTGTTCACTATACATCACTGTCTTTTCATATTTCTTTTACACGTTCACTTGTTGCAGTAGCTGTTTCCCTGATCCTGATGAAAGCCAAGACACTTTGATAGGTCACTGAAGTCCGAAACATGTCGATCTTGTTAATGCATCTGTCTTGAATTCTGACACTCATTACCCAGCTTATTGCTTTTAATCCAGTCACTGGGTAGTTAAATAAAGTTCCTGATAGCTAGCTCTGTAGCCAGTTTTAACTCACTTTTCAATTCACACTAGCACTGCACAACACATTTTTCACACATCACGCTCACATAGGGTTCTTAGTACAATCCATATGCTTAGATTGAAAAAAGATCCCTGAGTTCCTCCCTCGTAGAGAGGGGGTTGTAGCCCGTGCCAAGACTAGGTTCTTGACGCGAGGAGGCACCGCTATGATGAAGCATGACACCTCGGGTGTATGAGGGGAACCGTCCTTAAAAAGGAAAAACCTTCCCTGCTCCACTCTGTTTCTATCTTGGTGTGTGGTATATGTGTTCCACATACTCAGTAGTTTCATACCCTAGACCGTGGGCTCTTTGTGAGTTGAATTTGATTAGTGGGGAGTGCGCCCACGCTAGTCCTTAAACCTCCTCCAGGCCCTCTCTTTGTGTGTGACCTTAAATTAATAATCCCAACTGCTCTGTTTGTGTTAGTATGGTTGAGCAGCTTGAGCGGATCAGAGGGTAGGGTTAAGCATTTGTTGTACACACAGAGACATTAAATGAGACATACACTCTGAAAGAAATCTGAGACCATTTTAGAATTTTTTTTTATAGTAGTTTAGACCCCAAGGTCATCGTAATCAGGTAAGTACTTTCGGAGTTATTGGTTTTTGTAGAAATAGAAAAGTATAGTTGAATAACAGTTTTGAGGTATTAGCCTCAAACGCAGTAATATTATCCTATGGGAGAAAGATACACTGCATATATATACTTGCGAGCTGTGCTTGAGGGTGCCTTTTGGGACTTAACATGCTTAGGGGCCAAGGTCCAAAAACCACCAGCAGTTCAGTGTTACCTGCCCTGGGATGTCCGGGTGCAGAGGTGCTGGTCGCGTTGGTAGCCTCGAGCGCTGAGCATTAAAGTCAATGTCAAAGAAAGGCTGCAAGTGGGGACTTGGGGACAAGTCCAGCAAAACCCAAAGGGTGCGGTTTGGCTCTTGAGGGTCTCTGGAGCATAGGGACACAACTGGTTTACGAGAACCCGGGCTTAGGTGCAGAGGTGTTTTGTCTGGTGGGTCGCTGCTGTTAGAGGCTCTCACTTGGCTTTGGCGAGCTGGAGAGGCAGAGAAAACAGGGCCACTCTGGATGAAGACAACTGGGATCCTGAAGTCCCTCAATGGCTGGTTGGTGTTAGCGTCGGTGATGTCCGGACTGGACACGCAACAAACCTTGGTAGTTACAAGGACACTGGTGCCCACTTTATTGGTGCTGAGAGGCTCCGTGAGAGGTCAGCGGCTCAAGACTTGGTGAGAGCAACTGGACTGGCCTCTGGCCTCTTGGACATCCTGTTGAGTTGCTCCCCCGACTGGTCTCATGGCCAGCAAAACGAAGTACTGGGTCTATTCGATTGGTGCCTTCAGATGCAGGGGAATGGCTTCTCCACCCCAAGGGAGATGCTGCGTGGTTGTTGAAGGTAAGAAAAGGCCTCCAAGGGTTTGGGGAGTCTGTTTAGCTTCTGGACGAGTCGATCTTTGTGGTTGTCGCAGTGCAAGCAGCCAGAAAGGGTTTGGCGCCAGTTTCGGAGCAGGACCTCTGTTCTCACGACTTCAGGTCTTCTTTGTCCTTCCTTTAGTTCCCAGTAAATGAATCTGTGTTACTGGTGTCAGTGGGACCCCTAAATACTGCATTTAGGGGCGTTAATCAGAGTGTAGGGTAGTAGCCAATAGGCTACTTACCTCTGGAGTGACTACACCTTCGTTATGACCACTTCCCGGGAGAGGGGGCATATGCCTGACCCAGAGTTCCTAGTTTCACCAAAATCAGAATGGTCAAACCCTTCCTTCGCTGGCTACTTCAGGTGGCCCACAGTAAGGGTGTGCCTAGCTTGAACGTGTGACACGTCTCCTGACCAACGGATTTCCCACCTGCTGTGGTGCCAAATGGGTCCCCTGCAGGGGGCGATGTTTTCCAGGTCTGGGGGGAAGCCATTGTCGCATATCTAAGGTGGCAGAGGCTTTGAAGCATCTGGTCTTGACATGCTAATTCACTAGCCATCCTGCTGGAGGAGGTGTGAACACCTTCCTCCAGAACAGGCATTGTTTCTGGTCTCTGAGAGCGCGGGCTCTCAGCTACAGGCGATCAGAAACTCATCTGTGGTGGCCGGCAGGTCTTTGAGAGCACGGGTTCTCACCTACAGGAGGTCAGAAACGTGTCTGTTTTGGCAGACAGAGTGATACCAGTCAGCCAGCACACTAGAGGACTAGAGCACTCTGGGTGTACGTCATAATGAATCTAGTAATGGCATCAGTACAGATTTATTAAGACAAGATGTTCGATACCAAACACCATTGGTTTCAGTGCAGCCATCTTGTAGCTGGGTAACTCGTAATGAGCAGAGCCCAGTACTTGTACTTAAGATGGCTGCCTGATGACTTGCAATTCCTAGTAATGGAACAAGACATCACAGGGGCCTAGCTGCTCATGCAGATGTACCCTCACAAATAATATAAGGCACTCTGCCTTAGGGCTCGAAGGCCTGCTGTAGGGGTGACTTACATATAGTATATGCAGTGTACCGTGGCATGACTCACAAGAAGTGTGCCATGTCTTGTTTCCACGCATGCTACAATGGCAGTCTGTCTGCAGTTTTTGTGGGAGTCCCTTTGTGTGGCATGATACGCAGCCCATACGGACCCTCTTTAGTACCCAGCCTTGGGTACCAGGGGTACCATTTTCTACGGACTTACAGGGGCGCTAAAGTCCTTGCCAATTGGGTTGCAAGTAGACATGTACCTTGTTTTTAGGCAATGAGCACTGGCACTGGGGGCCCTGGTTAGCAGGGAAAAAGTGCACCTTAAGTCAAAAAGCATCCATACTAGGGCAAAACGTGGGGGTGACATGTCATAAAGGGTACGTTTTCCACTCTACCTTGCTGTTAATTTTAACACAATGAAAAAGGAGCATCAATAGGTGTCCTCAGCTTGGTTGGGAACAATAGAATACATGGAGAATGGTGGTATACAAAATTGTACATAATGGCAAGCAACCATCCCTTTTTTCCAACCCTACTTTAATGTTGTGACTCTGATTTATCATAGAGCTTTTGAGGTGGGTGGACACTATTCTCACACTATGAAGGAGAGAACGTAGAATAAATGCACTTTGAGGGGGTTCAAGTATCTTATTGGCCTGATAAGCACCAAGTCCAATCCCCCCATCCCCTAGACTAACATCAAGGGAGCTTTCCCGCTGAGGGCCTAAGTATGTCATATAAGCTCTGCATCTTTTTCTCCTTTACCTTGAGGGTGAATCTAAAGCGTCTTCTGGGTTGCATGGTGCGTCGTTGAACTTGCTGACTTCACCACATGACCATCGGAATTGTTTCTTGATGTCCTGTGTGTGGTTCTTGTTGTTACGTATCAAGATTTGTCTGGTTAATATTTACTATTTCAGGGCCTCTATATTCATATATATACGTCTTTCTCATTGTTATGTCTTAAAAAAGGTCGGAATGTTTCTCTCGTCGTTATGTCTTAAAAAAAAAATTATATGAAATATCAGTGTTCACTAATAGTCAATGCTTTTTCCTAATGTCACTGCTGTCTACTCTTGGAGTTCAACGACAGAGAGGTCTTTAATTATAAGGATGTGCTGTAAGGAAAATGTATCCCTATTGAGGGAGTGATCACTATCCTGTGTGAAATAGACAAAGTATATGTAAATGTACTAGATTCTGGGATGGCTGAAACCAATCCACATAGTATTCACCGATTGCTGTGACTTCTACCCCATGGAATATTAGCAGTTAGGCCCACCTTACGAGTTGATAACCTATAAATTAATTGTTATTTTTCAAAGAGGGTCGTTTCAGGATTTTTATGTTACTCTCCAGCTGTTTCACCCATTTCAAGTCATTTGTAGTGTGTCTGTTGGCTATGAAATTTCCTGCCATTTTTGTAGTCGTTTTTTTACACCGTATATTGCCATGATTTTCGCATATCCAAGTCTTCATCTTCCTTTCAATCATCGTAATATATTGGAGGCCGCAAGAGCAGATAATCATATAAACCAGTTCCAAAGAATTACTATATCTTCTGATAGTCTACACAGAGGGTAAACCTAGATCCAGGGTTTTAGTAGGGGTTATAAGATGACAAATGCTGAAGTGGCTGACTGGTAGTGACCCGTTATTTTGAGAAGACCCAAATGACTCAGTATGGTGTTATGGTCTGTGCTGGTTTTATCTGATAGATATTGCTAACCGCAGATTCCTTACCTTACAATCATCCCCAGGTGTGAGACTGGAACTGGGAATTTTTTGTGAGCATTACCTCTGCTCTAGGTGGCGTTGTTCGGCTCCGCGTGTCATTGTCTGTGCCACAAGTGATGTTTGAGGTGCATATATAGGCATCACTTAGGCACAATGCTACCAGTTCTTCTTCTTTCCACTCCAGTCAGGGCAGATCCAGGAAGAGCTAGCCACTTATTGATAAAGCTTTTTTTGACTTTTTGTCAAAGTCATTTTTGAAGTCTTACTTGTTGGTGTGGCAGCAATGTCATCAAAGAAAATTTGCTTCAAGCCCTGTGGCGCCTGTCACCGTCAAATGTTAGTGTTGAACCCGCATCTTGTTTGCCTATGGTGCCTCGAACAAGACCATGATTCGAAGGCCTGTCCCGACTGCTGTGCCATACATCCGAAGGCCTTGAGGAAGCGATCTCTCAAGCTCCTGGTGACTCGAAACCGCCACGCTCAAGGTCCCGGTCAAGAGGAAGGTCCCAGGAGCAATCGCAAAGTCTGAGGTAGTCTTCCCACTCAGTTGAGCCATTCCTGTAAGTCTCGGTCCCACAAAAAGAGAAATATGTCAAAGTATGCTTCGACTTCACCTCGTCCATCAACCGATGAGATGAGAAAGAGTCCTTCATGGCCTGGCTCCGCAGTTGAGTCTGCGCCTGGCCATGTGTCTCGTATTTGAGCAGCCAGTTGTCTCTGGCGCACCTTTGGGCCCGCAAGTTCAGGATACTGGATCCACGTTGGCAGCTTCTGTGCCATTTGGGCCCCAAGGATCCACAGGTGGATCCAGATTGGCGCGGGTCATGCAATGTCAAATTTTCCTGGCACTGGTCCCGAGGCCCTGGCTCGCAGCGCCCGCCGCGGCGCCATCCCCATTCTCATCCCTGACTCTGACACGGATCCGGAGATGCATCATCCAACGCTGTCGCCGACTAAAGCCATGCCTTCCAGGCTGGAGCCAGAGCCCTATTCCTATGGCCTAGGACTCTGGGAAGAATGGGAGGGGACCCTGGACCCTGAAGAATGTCAGCCTTGTGACTCATTGGGTCTGTGTGAGGATCTGGGGGAAGCCAGTGGACAGGACACTTCTCCAGATAATGGCATTCTTTTCCCCCCTACCTTGGCTATGAAGGAGGGAGCTTCATTCACAATGATGGTGCGGAGGGTTGCTGAAGTCTTGGACTCTAGCTTGCCTTCGGTGGCAGTCAAGACTAATGTCTTGACAGAAGTGCCTCAGCCCGGAGTATCCCCATTCTGAACCTATTCCCGCATTTATAGAAATGCTTACTGATGTCCTGCTTGGGACTTGTCCAAGCCCAGGACAGGGACTCATGTGAACAGGAAGATTGCCCGCTGCCATTGCCTATCTCCTGGGAACCCCAAATTCCTCACGGAACAGCCTACTACGAAGAGTTTGGTGGTCCAAGCCTGCACTTCTCATGTAAATTCTGTTGCGTTTCTAACTGCCCATCCTGGTTGGAAATTCAAAAGGCTGGACAATTTAGGCAAGAAAATGTTTTATTCCATCAGCCTGGCATTGCGGTTGGTGAACACTGCATGCGTTTTGGGCAGCTATTCCTACACCCTGTGTAATGCGGTTGCGCAGGTGCTGCCAACAGTCCCAAAGGAGGCCTGGGCCCTGCTCTCCCAAGCTGTGGATGCAGCTAAATTCACGATTAGATGTGGACTAGACACCACCAACTCATTAGGCAGAGCTGTTTCATTGACAGTGGACCTGCAATGCCACGCCTGGTTGAGGACCACTGCCTTTTCTGGGAATATCCTGACATCACTCATGGACATGCCCTTTGATGCCTCCTATCTCTTCGGAGACCAGGCGGATTCGACACTGGATCGCTTTAAGGACAGTAGGGCTATGGCCAAGTCCTTGGCCTTTCTATGTCCCCTTGTCACCCTCAATCCATCTTTTACTGTGGTATACAGCTGCATCGTTACCCACCTAGCCATTGCGTTGTGCAAGCTTTCCAGCCTCTGTGTGGCTGTGGACGCGGTACCTACCAGCCCCTTGGATCGGGTGGTCAGCAGTTGTGTCAGTTCACCACCTCCTCCCACCAGGAGTCGCAGCCTCCAATCCCTCCTAGTCAGTCCATTTGCCATCATGGGCACCCAGTGAGCAGCACTATTCGCCAGCTTCTGCCCCACTGGCAGTCCATATCATCGGGCAGGTGGTTTTTGCATATTGTCTGAAGTGGCTACTCCCTCCCCTTCAAGACAACCCCTTCCGTAATGCTACCTACTTACGACAGGCTGATGGAGGACTATGAATCTCTTCTCCGCCTGAATGGCCAAAGGAGCCACAGAGAGAGTGCAGACACAAGAATTGGGTCTTGGTTGTTATTTCCACTACTTTCTGGTGCCCAAAAAGGATGGAGGCCTTCGTCCTATGTGTAGGAAAGTGCCCCTTTTTAGGTCTCGCCTGAGACAGCGCTTTAGCGCTGCTCTGGCGAGACTTATAGTAAGCGCTTTTGGAAGTGGAAACGAGTGCATTTCAGGCCGCCAACTACAGTGCATGTGCTCCGGGCGCGCGCACCATTTGGCAGCCTGAAAGCATTCGTTTTCTTTCACTTTCGCGGCCGCTTTGAAGTTTGATCGCGATTGCGATCACTTTCGCGTCCGCTTGTTATTTCCTTCTCTGCTGCATGGTAAGTCAAATAGTATTTCTGGCCACGTGCCACAGCAGGCGGCACGTTTGTTTTCGATTGCTGTGATTTCAGAGCGTTTTAGCTGGATATCCTGCGGTCTGCATCGTGTACTATTTTTACAGACTGCACAACACTGAGGGCATAAGGCACGCTACATAAATAATGTACCAGCTAAACCCTCACGAGGCTTCCAGCCGGGCTGTCTTTCGCCACTTCCGCTGGGTTAGTCAATTAGGCAGAGGTTGGGTGACTTCAGTGCGTTAAACGGAAATATAAACGTGCAGGTACTCATATTTACAATGCCTGTTTACTCCTGAGAAGTGCTGTTACTCTCCCAGTAAAGGTTTCTAAGTAGCTGTGCGAAGTCCTTTCAGATTAAACAAGTACTGGCCAGTACCTGTCAGTTTAAAGCACTGGTGACCAGATTTCGAAAACAAAAAAAATGAGTTAATTCATGAACATAGGCTACAAGTTTGTATCGGCCCAGGGGTTCATAATGATTTTAATTGGCCATGCTCACCCGCATAGAAACGTAGACAATGAGGCACTAACCATAAATAAATTTCACTTTTGCACACAGTATCATGTGAGTTAATGACGTTGCTTTCTGATAAGGTGTTTTAAATCGAGAACTGGAGCACATGAAAAGGTGCCTCCCTTTGTGTTCAATCAACCTTCTGTAATAACCGGGGAGGTTTGCTAAATTTATTGACATTTTTCAGGGCCGATTATGAAAAAACAAGGCTGTTCTGGATATATGGTCATCCTACGCAGAGGCCAAGTGACATTTTGGCTCAAACATTAGCCAGAAAATTTCAGAAAAGTCAGCTGTGATGTGGGTTTTACCATGCTATTTATCACCACTAGTTCCAGCCGTGCTCTGATTTTTTACTCCCCAGTGAAGATCCCCAAAACAAAACTTGCTCTGACAAAATTGGCACCGCTTTCTGTGGTTACACACATTGAGAAATGCAAATGTGTAAAGCCCCAATTCATGTACAGTGCTCCATCATTCACTGTGCAGCTGGATTTGCGCTATATAAATACCTCTGCATGTGCCCCTTACATTTTTAGGTCTCGCCTATTCTATCCCGCAGGGAAGGATAGGCGAGATTATAGTAAGCAGTCCGAAAAGTCTACCTACCTGCGGATCGCATACAGTTCATGTGAACACAATCACGCGCATTGTCAACAACTGCCACAACCACGCGCATTCTTTACAGCTTCCATTTTCTACCAGACACTTCGTGCGCGCGCGCCGCGCTCTCCCTCTGTTGCCACACGCATTCAGCTCACCAGGCTGCACACCCCCTCACTCTCCATATGGTCGCACTCCTTTTCTTTGATCTCCGCCCTCCCTCTATCTATCTATCACCCTCCCACTATCTATCTATCGCCCTCCCTCTATCGCCCTCCCTCTATCTATCTATCACCCTCCCACTATCTATCTATCGCCCTCCCTCTATCGCCCTCCCTCTATCTATCTATCGCCCTCCCTCTATCTATCTATCACCCTCCCTCGCATCACCACAGCATCACTCGTCGCCACCACAACATCACTCAGCGCCACCACAGCATCAATCTGTGCAACCATTCAACAACAACTGGTTCAAATATGTTCTCTCAATGTTTCAAACTTTATTACAAATGTCACAAAAAGATGTTAATATTTCACTTCTGTTCTTGGATTTTCGTCGCAATAAAATACACTAAACATAATCTTCACAAAAGTTATTTACAAAAGTTTAAGCCATTGCCATTATAAATTACAATAACTTTTATTTAAGTATTAATTATTTTTTAAAAAAAAAGCCATTGTTATTTGTAATATCAATACATCTAAGTCACGTAAATACAACACATATTGCCTTACAAATGCTATAAGTGTCACATTTGCGAAAGTTACAACTATTGGAATTGTAAATGACAAAGCTATTAATTTAGCTACTTTCAAAACCAACACATAAATACAAAATTTGGCATTTACAATACCAATAGCTCAAACTTTCCTAATGCGAGACCTATTGCATTGCAAATGCTTGTTGACATGGTCACCACCACTTTTTGCCTGGTATCTGATGCAATTTTGACAGAAGTGCACTTGGTTACTGCTATCCAGGTCCAGATCTCTTTTCCTAAAACTGTACAATTGTTCACCAATTGGCAAGACCTTTAGCACTCCTGTAAGTCCCAAGTAAATGATACCCGTGGTACCTAGGGCATGGATACTAAAGAAGTTTCCCTAAGGGCTGCAGCATGTATTGTGTCACTCTATGGGACACCTCAATACACTCAGACAGACTGCAATTGCAGGCTTCGTGAAATGGTGCAGACAAAAGTGAAAACGTAGCTTGTCGCGCACAGTGTGTCCCATGCCTGCAGACATTGCATGCAATATATGCAAGTCACCCCTACAGCAGGTCTTACAGCCCTAAGGCAGGGTGTATTATATTACATGTGTAGACGTATCTGCATAAGCAGATATGGCCCTGTGATGACTAAGTTGATTCTTAGACATTGCAAGTGAACTGGGAAGCCATATTAAGTAAATGTACTGGGCACTGGTGATTACGAGTTCCCCCCTACATGATGGCGCCACTGAAACCAAAGGTTTTGTATAAAACACCTCATATTAATAAACACACACTGATTCCAGTGATGGATTTCTTAATACATGCACTGAGAGGGTACCTTAGAGGTACCCCTGAACCCTACTAGTCCTCTAGTTTACTGGTTGACCATTACAGACCAGCCTGCCACCACAGATATGCCTCTGACCCCCTAAAAGGTGAAAGCCCTGCTCTCAGAGGTCAGGAACAATGCCTGCTCTGACAGTAGGTGCTTACAGCTCATCCACCAGGATGTCTTGTCAATCAGCTTATCAAGGCCAGAGGCTTCACAGCCTCTGCCACCTTTGATATACGACCCTGGCTTCCCTCAGACCTGGGAGATGCCATCCCCTGCGGCCCATTTGTCTCCAGAACAGGTGGTAAATTAGTTATGTGAGGATGTGTGGAGCACACCTAGATCAGACAGACCCCTAAGGTGAGTTGCCTGATGTGCCTCAACGTAGGAAAATTCTGCCATTGTTGTGATGGCAGAATTAGGAACACTGGGACAGGGTTATGTCCACCTCCCACAAGAAGTGATTATATTAGGGGCGTAAAGACCCCAAGAGTAAGTAGCCCATTGGCTACTACTTCACACTCCCCTAATGCCCCTAAATTGAGTATTTAGGTGCCCCCCTGACTCTGACTAAAGAAGAAGAGGACACTGAGGAGCCGATCAACATGAGAACTGAAGGCTGCTGTGGACTTTTGGCACCAAACCCTGCCTGCCCGCTCCAAGCTCAAAAGTTGCAAAGACCCAACTCATCCTGCAACTGTGCTTCCTACGAAAGCCTCAGAGGGTTGCTAGTACTTTACAAACCAGCCAGCATCTCCCTTGGATTGGAGGAGCCACTTCCCTGTATCCTGCAGGCACTGTCTGTGACGTCCGGTTCAAAGAAGCTGCTGACCACCAGTCTCACCAATGCAGAAGCCACTCAGGAGGAGGTCATCGTACTCAAAGAGGCCAGATCCGTCTCCTTGCCAAGGTTGGAGATGCCAGGACCCCTACAAGCCTCCCTGCACCAAAACCTGGGGTACTGGACACCCTGCCGCAACTCATGCTTGTTTAAAGTACTATCCAAACTCCAATGATCCGAAGACCTTTCGGCCGATTAGGGATGTCGGTTCCACAGAGGCTGGCATAGAGAGTGGCCCAGCTGTCCGGATTTGGCCCCCTTTTCTGGTCCAGACCGAGAACCCTGACCACCTACGACTCACGAGGGCCTGTCAACCAAAACCCGCTGCACCCGAGCTCCCTGGCCCGGGTCCATGAACATTGACTGCTCCCTGGTCCCTCTTGAATTAAACCCCCCATTGGAGTTCCCGGTTTTGTCCCCAAGTCCCCTTTTGCAGCCTATTTCTAGGTGCCCCTTCCCCCCCCCCCCCCCCTTTTTGCCAGTTGTGTAGCGTGCAAGGCAACTCTGCACCAGGCCACACCAGGGCTGGTGGAAATTGGGACCTTGGCCCCCTAACACCTCACGACCTAAAGGGGAAATCCTATTGCAAATACTTATATGCAGTAAGTATTCTTCACTCCATAGGAAAAGCATTACTGCATAAAAGCGCACTGTTCGCTAATATTGCTAAAAACTGTAACAGTAATATTGTGAAAAGTAGTTACCCAATTACAAAGTTCTTGGTGTTGAAATATATATATATATGTGTATTTTTAGGTCTCGCGCCTAGCGTTGCAGTGCGCAACGTTGCTCGCTCGGCGCGAGAAGTGGCTGACTGGTAGTGACCCGTTATTTTGAGAAGACCCAAATGACTCAGTATGGTGTTATGGTCTGTGCTGGTTTTATCTGATAGATATTGCTAACCGCAGATTCCTTACCTTACAATCATCCCCAGGTGTGAGACTGGAACTGGGAATTTTTTGTGAGCATTACCTCTGGGCTAGGTGGCGTTGTTCGGCTCCGCGTGTCATTGTCTGTGCCACAAGTGATGTTTGAGGTGCATATATAGGCATCACTTAGGCACAATGCTACCAGTTCTTCTTCTTTCCACTCCAGTCAGGGCAGATCCAGGAAGAGCTAGCCACTTATTGATAAAGCTTTTTTTGACTTTTTGTCAAAGTCATTTTTGAAGTCTTACTTGTTGGTGTGGCAGCAATGTCATCAAAGAAAATTTGCTTCAAGCCCTGTGGCGCCTGTCACCGTCAAATGTTAGTGTTGAACCCGCATCTTGTTTGCCTATGGTGCCTCGAACAAGACCATGATTCGAAGGCCTGTCCCGACTGCTGTGCCATACATCCGAAGGCCTTGAGGAAGCGATCTCTCAAGCTCCTGGTGACTCGAAACCGCCACGCTCAAGGTCCCGGTCAAGAGGAAGGTCCCAGGAGCAATCGCAAAGTCTGAGGTAGTCTTCCCACTCAGTTGAGCCATTCCTGTAAGTCTCGGTCCCACAAAAAGAGAAATATGTCAAAGTATGCTTCGACTTCACCTCGTCCATCAACCGATGAGATGAGAAAGAGTCCTTCATGGCCTGGCTCCGCAGTTGAGTCTGCGCCTGGCCATGTGTCTCGTATTTGAGCAGCCAGTTGTCTCTGGCGCACCTTTGGGCCCGCAAGTTCAGGATACTGGATCCACGTTGGCAGCTTCTGTGCCATTTGGGCCCCAAGGATCCACAGGTGGATCCAGATTGGCGCGGGTCATGCAATGTCAAATTTTCCTGGCACTGGTCCCGAGGCCCTGGCTCGCAGCGCCCGCCGCGGCGCCATCCCCATTCTCATCCCTGACTCTGACACGGATCCGGAGATGCATCATCCAACGCTGTCGCCGACTAAAGCCATGCCTTCCAGGCTGGAGCCAGAGCCCTATTCCTATGGCCTAGGACTCTGGGAAGAATGGGAGGGGACCCTGGACCCTGAAGAATGTCAGCCTTGTGACTCATTGGGTCTGTGTGAGGATCTGGGGGAAGCCAGTGGACAGGACACTTCTTCAGATAATGGCATTCTTTTCCCCCCTACCTTGGCTATGAAGGAGGGAGCTTCATTCACAATGATGGTGCGGAGGGTTGCTGAAGTCTTGGACTCTAGCTTGCCTTCGGTGGCAGTCAAGACTAATGTCTTGACAGAAGTGCCTCAGCCCGGAGTATCCCCATTCTGAACCTATTCCCGCATTTATAGAAATGCTTACTGATGTCCTGCTTGGGACTTGTCCAAGCCCAGGACAGGGACTCATGTGAACAGGAAGATTGCCCGCTGCCATTGCCTATCTCCTGGGAACCCCAAATTCCTCACGGAACAGCCTACTACGAAGAGTTTGGTGGTCCAAGCCTGCACTTCTCATGTAAATTCTGTTGCGTTTCTAACTGCCCATCCTGGTTGGAAATTCAAAAGGCTGGACAATTTAGGCAAGAAAATGTTTTATTCCATCAGCCTGGCATTGCGGTTGGTGAACACTGCATGCGTTTTGGGCAGCTATTCCTACACCCTGTGTAATGCGGTTGCGCAGGTGCTGCCAACAGTCCCAAAGGAGGCCTGGGCCCTGCTCTCCCAAGCTGTGGATGCAGCTAAATTCACGATTAGATGTGGACTAGACACCACCAACTCATTAGGCAGAGCTGTTTCATTGACAGTGGACCTGCAATGCCACGCCTGGTTGAGGACCACTGCCTTTTCTGGGAATATCCTGACATCACTCATGGACATGCCCTTTGATGCCTCCTATCTCTTCGGAGACAAGGAGGATTCGACACTGGATCGCTTTAAGGACAGTAGGGCTATGGCCAAGTCCTTGGCCTTTCTATGTCCCCTTGTCACCCTCAATCCATCTTTTACTGTGGTATACAGCTGCATCGTTACCCACCTAGCCATTGCGTTGTGCAAGCTTTCCAGCCTCTGTGTGGCTGTGGACGCGGTACCTACCAGCCCCTTGGATCGGGTGGTCAGCAGTTGTGTCAGTTCACCACCTCCTCCCACCAGGAGTCGCAGCCTCCAATCCCTCCTAGTCAGTCCATTTGCCATCATGGGCACCCAGTGAGCAGCACTATTCGCCAGCTTCTGCCCCACTGGCAGTCCATATCATCGGGCAGGTGGTTTTTGCATATTGTCTGAAGTGGCTACTCCCTCCCCTTCAAGACAACCCCTTCCGTAATGCTACCTACTTACGACAGGCTGATGGAGGACTATGAATCTCTTCTCCGCCTGAATGGCCAAAGGAGCCACAGAGAGAGTGCAGACACAAGAATTGGGTCTTGGTTGTTATTTCCACTACTTTCTGGTGCCCAAAAAGGATGGAGGCCTTCGTCCTATGTGTAGGAAAGTGCCCCTTTTTAGGTCTCGCCTGAGACAGCGCTTTAGCGCTGCTCTGGCGAGACTTATAGTAAGCGCTTTTGGAAGTGGAAACGAGTGCATTTCAGGCCGCCAACTACAGTGCATGTGCTCCGGGCGCGCGCACCATTTGGCAGCCTGAAAGCATTCGTTTTCTTTCACTTTCGCGGCCGCTTTGAAGTTTGATCGCGATTGCGATCACTTTCGCGTCCGCTTGTTATTTCCTTCTCTGCTGCATGGTAAGTCAAATAGTATTTCTGGCCACGTGCCACAGCAGGCGGCACGTTTGTTTTCGATTGCTGTGATTTCAGAGCGTTTTAGCTGGATATCCTGCGGTCTGCATCGTGTACTATTTTTACAGACTGCACAACACTGAGGGCATAAGGCACGCTACATAAATAATGTACCAGCTAAACCCTCACGAGGCTTCCAGCCGGGCTGTCTTTCGCCACTTCCGCTGGGTTAGTCAATTAGGCAGAGGTTGGGTGACTTCAGTGCGTTAAACGGAAGTATAAACGTGCAGGTACTCATATTTACAATGCCTGTTTACTCCTGAGAAGTGCTGTTACTCTCCCAGTAAAGGTTTCTAAGTAGCTGTGCGAAGTCCTTTCAGATTAAACAAGTACTGGCCAGTACCTGTCAGTTTAAAGCACTGGTGACCAGATTTCGAAAACAAAAAAAATGAGTTAATTCATGAACATAGGCTACAAGTTTGTATCGGCCCAGGGGTTCATAATGATTTTAATTGGCCATGCTCACCCGCATAGAAACGTAGACAATGAGGCACTAACCATAAATAAATTTCACTTTTGCACACAGTATCATGTGAGTTAATGACGTTGCTTTCTGATAAGGTGTTTTAAATCGAGAACTGGAGCACATGAAAAGGTGCCTCCCTTTGTGTTCAATCAACCTTCTGTAATAACCGGGGAGGTTTGCTAAATTTATTGACATTTTTCAGGGCCGATTATGAAAAAACAAGGCTGTTCTGGATATATGGTCATCCTACGCAGAGGCCAAGTGACATTTTGGCTCAAACATTAGCCAGAAAATTTCAGAAAAGTCAGCTGTGATGTGGGTTTTACCATGCTATTTATCACCACTAGTTCCAGCCGTGCTCTGATTTTTTACTCCCCAGTGAAGATCCCCAAAACAAAACTTGCTCTGACAAAATTGGCACCGCTTTCTGTGGTTACACACATTGAGAAATGCAAATGTGTAAAGCCCCAATTCATGTACAGTGCTCCATCATTCACTGTGCAGCTGGATTTGCGCTATATAAATACCTCTGCATGTGCCCCTTACATTTTTAGGTCTCGCCTATTCTATCCCGCAGGGAAGGATAGGCGAGATTATAGTAAGCAGTCCGAAAAGTCTACCTACCTGCGGATCGCATACAGTTCATGTGAACACAATCACGCGCATTGTCAACAACTGCCACAACCACGCGCATTCTTTACAGCTTCCATTTTCTACCAGACACTTCGTGCGCGCGCGCCGCGCTCTCCCTCTGTTGCCACACGCATTCAGCTCACCAGGCTGCACACCCCCTCACTCTCCATATGGTCGCACTCCTTTTCTTTGATCTCCGCCCTCCCTCTATCTATCTATCACCCTCCCACTATCTATCTATCGCCCTCCCTCTATCGCCCTCCCTCTATCTATCTATCACCCTCCCACTATCTATCTATCGCCCTCCCTCTATCGCCCTCCCTCTATCTATCTATCGCCCTCCCTCTATCTATCTATCACCCTCCCTCGCATCACCACAGCATCACTCAGCACCACCACAACATCACTCAGGGCACAACAACATCACTATGCGCTACAACAGCATCACTCGTCGCCACCACAACATCACTCAGCGCCACCACAGCATCAATCTGTGCAACCATTCAACAACAACTGGTTCAAATATGTTCTCTCAATGTTTCAAACTTTATTACAAATGTCACAAAAAGATGTTAATATTTCACTTCTGTTCTTGGATTTTCGTCACAATAAAATACACTAAACATAATCTTCACAAAAGTTATTTACAAAAGTTTAAGCCATTGCCATTATAAATTACAATAACTTTTATTTAAGTATTAATTATTTTTTTAAAAAAAAGCCATTGTTATTTGTAATATCAATACATCTAAGTCACGTAAATACAACACATATTGCCTTACAAATGCTATAAGTGTCACATTTGCGAAAGTTACAACTATTGGAATTGTAAATGACAAAGCTATTAATTTAGCTACTTTCAAAACCAACACATAAATACAAAATTTGGCATTTACAATACCAATAGCTCAAACTTTCCTAATGCGAGACCTATTGCATTGCAAATGCTTGTTGACATGGTCACCACCACTTTTTGCCTGGTATCTGATGCAATTTTGACAGAAGTGCACTTGGTTACTGCTATCCAGGTCCAGATCTCTTTTCCTAAAACTGTACAATTGTTCACCAATTGGCAAGACCTTTAGCACTCCTGTAAGTCCCAAGTAAATGATACCCGTGGTACCTAGGGCATGGATACTAAAGAAGTTTCCCTAAGGGCTGCAGCATGTATTGTGTCACTCTATGGGACACCTCAATACACTCAGACAGACTGCAATTGCAGGCTTCGTGAAATGGTGCAGACAAAAGTGAAAACGTAGCTTGTCGCGCACAGTGTGTCCCATGCCTGCAGACATTGCATGCAATATATGCAAGTCACCCCTACAGCAGGTCTTACAGCCCTAAGGCAGGGTGTATTATATTACATGTGTAGACGTATCTGCATAAGCAGATATGGCCCTGTGATGACTAAGTTGATTCTTAGACATTGCAAGTGAACTGGGAAGCCATATTAAGTAAATGTACTGGGCACTGGTGATTACGAGTTCCCCCCTACATGATGGCGCCACTGAAACCAAAGGTTTTGTATAAAACACCTCATATTAATAAACACACACTGATTCCAGTGATGGATTTCTTAATACATGCACTGAGAGGGTACCTTAGAGGTACCCCTGAACCCTACTAGTCCTCTAGTCTACTGGTTGACCATTACAGACCAGCCTGCCACCACAGATATGCCTCTGACCCCCTAAAAGGTGAAAGCCCTGCTCTCAGAGGTCAGGAACAATGCCTGCTCTGACAGTAGGTGCTTACAGCTCATCCACCAGGATGTCTTGTCAATCAGCTTATCAAGGCCAGAGGCTTCACAGCCTCTGCCACCTTTGATATACGACCCTGGCTTCCCTCAGACCTGGGAGATGCCATCCCCTGCGGCCCATTTGTCTCCAGAACAGGTGGTAAATTAGTTATGTGAGGATGTGTGGAGCACACCTAGATCAGACAGACCCCTAAGGTGAGTTGCCTGATGTGCCTCAACGTAGGAAAATTCTGCCATTGTTGTGATGGCAGAATTAGGAACACTGGGACAGGGTTATGTCCACCTCCCACAAGAAGTGATTATATTAGGGGCGTAAAGACCCCAAGAGTAAGTAGCCCATTGGCTACTACTTCACACTCCCCTAATGCCCCTAAATTGAGTATTTAGGTGCCCCCCTGACTCTGACTAAAGAAGAGGAGGACACTGAGGAGCCGATCAACATGAGAACTGAAGGCTGCTGTGGACTTTTGGCACCAAACCCTGCCTGCCCGCTCCAAGCTCAAAAGTTGCAAAGACCCAACTCATCCTGCAACTGTGCTTCCTACGAAAGCCTCAGAGGGTTGCTAGTACTTTACAAACCAGCCAGCATCTCCCTTGGATTGGAGGAGCCACTTCCCTGTATCCTGCAGGCACTGTCTGTGACGTCCGGTTCAAAGAAGCTGCTGACCACCAGGCTCACCAATGCAGAAGCCACTCAGGAGGAGGTCATCGTACTCAAAGAGGCCAGATCCGTCTCCTTGCCAAGGTTGGAGATGCCAGGACCCCTACAAGCCTCCCTGCACCAAAACCTGGGGTACTGGACACCCTGCCGCAACTCATGCTTGTTTAAAGTACTATCCAAACTCCAATGATCCGAAGACCTTTCGGCCGATTAGGGATGTCCGTTCCACAGAGGCTGGCATAGAGAGTGGCCCAGCTGTCCGGATTTGGCCCCCTTTTCTGGTCCAGACCGAGAACCCTGACCACCTACGACTCACGAGGGCCTGTCAACCAAAACCCGCTGCACCCGAGCTCCCTGGCCCGGGTCCATGAACATTGACTGCTCCCTGGTCCCTCTTGAATTAAACCCCCCATTGGAGTTCCCGGTTTTGTCCCCAAGTCCCCTTTTGCAGCCTATTTCTAGGTGCCCCTTCCCCCCCCCCCCCTTTTTGCCAGTTGTGTAGCGTGCAAGGCAACTCTGCACCAGGCCACACCAGGGCTGGTGGAAATTGGGACCTTGGCCCCCTAACACCTCACGACCTAAAGGGGAAATCCTATTGCAAATACTTATATGCAGTAAGTATTCTTCACTCCATAGGAAAAGCATTACTGCATAAAAGCGCACTGTTCGCTAATATTGCTAAAAACTGTAACAGTAATATTGTGAAAAGTAGTTACCCAATTACAAAGTTCTTGGTGTTGAAATATATATATATATGTGTATTTTTAGGTCTCGCGCCTAGCGTTGCAGTGCGCAACGTTGCTCGCTCGGCGCGAGACCTCATGTAGGGGGTTCTGAAAGCTAACCACACGCTTGTGCGTGTGGTTTTGCTTTCGCCGGCTGCAATTGGCTTTAGCGTGTCTTTAAAAAAAAAATAAGGCATGCAATTGGGCAAAGGCGGGCGCATGTCCCGCCTTTGCTCCGCCCATTCCCATCGGTGTCTTTTACGCGCAGCAGCGCGCGTTCGCCTCGCTGCCGCGCTCCCTCGCTCCTCTGTGGTGCGCGCGCACCACTGGTTTCGATACCCAGCCCTGCTCCTCTGTGGTGCGCGCACACCACTGGTTACTTGTGTGTTTACACTGTATGTTTATTTTTTCTGTATTATGGTCCTACATACTTTATGCCTGGTTTCGCGTTCACTGTTATTTTCAGGCACTATTGGTTAATGGCCGCATTTGTTTATTTATGTATTGTGGACATACATACTTTATCAGCGCGGCGCCCGTTATACTTTCATTGATGTCTCTTTCTCTTCTCCTCCACCCCACTCTCTGTGCTCTCTGTCCCCCCTCTCTTGTACCCCTCCCTCCTAGTCAGTCACTGGTCTCCAGCCTCTACGCCATTTGCTAACCTGCACGTATTTCTATTGAGGTCACCAGTGCTATTGTGTGACAGCCAACCCTACTGAAACGTGTTTGTGCAGCAGTGAAGTCTATTAAGACCCACAGGATGGAGTTTCAAGTTAACGGGCAATTGTAATGTCTATGGTCTCACGGACGGCCCTTGACGCCACATTAAGCAAGGCGCATCCTACAGATATTGCCCAAAATTCCAGCATAGACCACAGGCAGTGAAACGTTTAACTGCATTTAGCTTTAAAATATGACGCACTGTTTTTTGTACTTTTTCGCTTTGATTGAAATTGCTGGGACTAAAACATCGATGCCCCATTGAGTTGTAAGATTAGAGGTGATGTTATGTTCATGGACTGGGGTTACTCTTTTATGCTTCATAGTAAAATAATGCGGTGGGCATCATTAAAATCTAGACTAGTGTCAAAGAATGAGGAGGGCCCCTCTTTTTCTGGAAGGTGGGGTGGCTAAACTTATTGTCTAGCGTCTACTACCCATTACGAGGCACTGACATGCATGCACTGCAGGTTGTAGGGTACTTCTTGGAAGCCTTATGTTAGTGACTGAACACGTGTGAAGATGTTGGTGGTAGTGACATGCTTGTTTACCTTGAGGCGCGCGTGCTCCAGACAGCCCTGACGCACAGTTACACGGGCTTCTAGTCCACAACTCCTGCACAGCACCTCTGTGCCCACCAGCTTATTCACGGTATGTGACACTTATGCGCTCTCCTTACACACGAGAGGCAATAGGAGTCCAGCGCCGGCTAGCCGCCCCACTGGACCCACCAGATGACTGATGGTCTACTGCAACTGTGCACCCTTCAAAAAATGACCCGTGGGCATTGAAAACCCCCCAATCCCCTATGTGCACATCATGGTGACCACGGTGTGTGCCTTCTTGGCACCCCAATGCTCTTGCCAGTCCTTAGCCGGTGGTAACTGTGCCCACCAGAGCTTGCCACCCCTGCACGCCCACTCTTCCCAACACTGGCCACCACTGGGCAGGGTGACGACACAACTGCCCATTCCGCGCGTTCATTTACAGCTCCGAGTGCCCCGGCATCAGTCTCTACAGGGCACAGTGCTTGCCACGGGCCTTGTTAGAACCCCGGGTGCAGTAGTTTTACACTGGACGTTTTTGGGTGGTTACAAAATGCGTGTACCTACAGGTTTTCTTCTATTAATTGATGCAGGGTGTTGGGCAGAGACCTGAACCCCAGAAATTGGTATGTTACCACCTGTCCCCTTATCGCCCCCATCGCCTGAAGTGTGGTGTGTGTCTAGTTTCGAGGAGTGGGAGGGTTAATGTGCGGGGGTGGCCAGTCTGCTATTTGAACGGTTTGTACCCCCTGGACATGTCGTGGTTATTTAGCGAGGTGTGTTTGGTGCTCGTGTTGTTTATTGCATTTTGTGTGTGCCTGAGTCCGCTGTTATTAAGCAGCAGGTTTGTGTAGTGTGTACCATGCCTGCGTGTGTATGCGTGTTATGGTGCAGGCTGTTTAATGTGTAATCTGCGATGTCCGTCAGTCCTTCAGCTGCTACAAACAGCGGGGTCCGTGTCCATACACTGCACGGGGGCACAGCTGCCATGCTCGCTTGGTTCATCCTGCCCTGTGCTGGTGTTAATGCTCCGCCCCTTCCAGTGCTTGTTAAAGCACGGCGAGGGTGCTTCACCCATAGTCGTATAATTGGTACCCAGTCCAATCCTATAACCACATATCCCGGATGTGAGCTGTATGCCCTCAACCCCCCAGAGTTTGTATCTATGTTGTTGGTTCTTTTACATTTATATAGCCAGCAAGCTCTGTGCAGCCTTGAACCACAAAACAGATTACGCATCTGCCCGGGCATTTGGCTAATCTTTAACCCACGGAGTCATAATGACAAATGCCAAGCTACATGTCCCAGGTTGCTTGGGACTGGCCGGGACAGTAGACAACTATCATCCTGGTCCCGGAGGCCGATGCGGGGTGTTGTATGCAATGCTGGGTTGGCTGGTATCGGGGGTGGGGCTGATTCGTCTTGAAGGTTGTGTAGCCAGCAAGAGACACTTTAGGAGTGACCGCAGCCACCTGCGCTAAACAGGCCCTCGCGTGAGGGCCACAAACCCACTGCACTGTCAATGTATCGGAGGCAAACGTCACGTGTCATTTCCAAAATGGTTTGTATCATAGCTAAGGGTTTTGCTTTTTTTCTGTGTTTGACACGGCCTAGTTTCAGTGATTTGCATAAGGACAGCATGCTGCCTTCGGGCTGTTGCACGCTACTATGAGGCGCAGTAAAGTTGAACTGCAAAAAATGTAAGAGACTCACCGCAACAACCCGAGTGCACAAATGCATTCCAGGAAGTGCCTACATTCCTAGTTATGTTTTAAATTGAGCTTTAAAGTGTGTGTGTTGTCAAAGATGGTTTTCAGAATTTCGTAATTATTTGTATGTGTGTTTTTTAAGAAACCATAAATAAGTTGTTAAAGCTCGTAATGTCCTATCACAAGCATTGCTGCCATTCTAAGAAGAGCTGGTGTGGCATTGTTCACACATAGCATGTAAAGTGCTCTGATACCTTTGAGACTAGCCAGCGCTATATAATACTCTAAATAATAATAATAATTTAGTAATATTTATTATAACTTTACATTTATTTTTTACCATACCCATGTTTTTTGAATGGTTCACTCCGAGACTTGAACCAGGTTCCACAGAGCCAAAGTCGGCAGCTTGCTTTGTTTGTTACCCTGCAGACACAGTTATGATTGGCCCCCCCAACCCTGACTCATAAGATGCTTCCGAGGGCGCACACGGCATTTACATCCCATCAGACAAGGGTGCGGTGCACTTACCCCTCTCGCTTTTTTAATGTAGCTGTCATTGTCATCGTATTTTGAAGTGAATTCACAGTTTGAGTCCGCTCGCGCTACAGTGGTTCGGCACATTAGTTAGAGGCGAGCAGTTCTGGGCTGCCGGTAAAATGCATTTGGCTCTAACCAACCAAAACCTTTAAAGTAAACATGTTGTTCCTGCCTACATTTCACATGCTTTACTTAATCTTGCATTACCTATGTGTTTGTTTTTTCAAGGATTTTGTTACTTATTTTTCACGCACCTATCACTCTTGTCTCCCCTCCCTTATAACCTATTTCCAGATTCTCCAGCGCCACATCGCCATATAAATGGCAATAGCGCTATGCAAATATAATCACTCCTCTGCAAATTAAAAGACTAAAGTAAAAAAAAATAGATTTCAACGCTTAAAACTTTAACTTTCACAAATGCGAGACCTATTGCATTGCAAATGCGTGTTTGTGATGGATCTCCTTCTAGAGTGTGTATCATTTGTTTAATCTGTGTATGCAACACATACTTAGCACTCCCCTCTGATAAGCTTAAGGCTTCTCGACCACACTACCACAAATAGAACACCTTGGGACAGTTAAAGCAAGCCCATGTCTACGTATATATGGAATACCTGCACTTTGCACACAGCATACCTGTATTTGATATAATATGTAAGGAGCCAGCTTCCTACACTAGACCTGCGCTATCTCAACTTCTTCCTCAAGAAGATAATAATGCTCACTCTTGCTCAGGTCCTGTCTGCCCTGGACCAAGGAATCTGGATTGTAGCATTGGACTTGCAGGACGCAAATTTCCAGATTCCCATCCTGCCTACCCGCAGCCACTACCAGTGGTTCACAATGAGCCATGAACACTTTTAGTTCGCAGTTCTCCCCTTTGGCCTCACCAGCTGTGGTTGCAACTCATCTGCTGAGATTAGGGGTGCCAGGCTTTCACTATCTTGGTGACTGGCTGTTGATGGTGCGCACGCCCCAGGCTGTGATCTCCCACCTCCAGAACGGCGGACCTTCTGCATTCACTGGGGTTCACTATAAACATGCGGAAGTCACACTTGACTCCTTTTCCTAGGACCCGTTCTAGACACAGTGCATTTTCGCGCTGTCCTCCCATTCAGCAAGTCCAGGATATTCAAGCTATGATATTGATGTTTCAACCTGTATTGATTTCGGTGAGACAGACTCTGAGGCTGCTGGCCTCATGGCCTCTTGCATCCTGCTGTTGACGCATGCCCTTTGGCATATGTGGGCTCTGCAGTGGGACCTGAAGTTACAGTAGGTGCAGCATCAGGGAAATCTGTCAGATATGTTTCAGATCCCAGAGGGTACTGCGAAATATCTGCAGTGGTAATTGACAAACTGCGATTGGGTCAGTGACAGACCCATCTCCCTTCACCAACCAGATCTCAAGAAGTAACGGATGCATCTGAAAGAGACACGTTAGTGATAGATTCCTTACCTTAGAATATCCCGAGGCGTCAGACTGGATCCCGAAAGTTTTTCGTCAGCAGTACCCCTGCGCGTCGGTAGGCGTCGTCGTGCAGCACTGCGTATGTCGCTGGCGTCGTAGCCGCCGAGATGACGTCGTCGGAGCTACTTAGACGCGCCCACGTGCGCGGACGTCAGTTCTTTTTTTTTTCGCGCCAGCAAGCGCAGATCCAAGAGAGAGTGGTACTCCTAGTCATATTTTTGACGTGTTTTATGAGACTTGTTTCTCTTGTTTGTCGAGTACTCGAGAAGTAGGGACGCCGGGTCTCAGTCCTGTTGGGACTGCCGTCGGAACGTGGCGGAGGACCATCATGTGGTGTGTCTCTTCTGCTTCGGGCACGTCCATCACCCCGAGATGTGCCCCAGTTGGGCCATGGTGCCGAAGACTTGCGGGAGCGATCCCGACAGTTCTTTGAGGCCCGGCAATTGCTCCGCGCCACTCAGAGTCCCGTGCCCATGGGCGGTCGAAGGGCCGGTCGCAGAGCCTACACAATCATTCGTCGCATCGGCGTCAGGTAAGTCGAAGCTCCATACCAGGTCGAAGACGCGGCGTCGCTCTTCGCCTACCCCTCACCGGTCGCGGGACGCAGTGGAGGGGGGCGGGTGGTCACTCCCCGGCGGCTCCGGTGGAGCCCCCATTGTTGCCTGCGGCCCTTCCCCGGGGCCATACGCGACTCCGGAAGGAATACAAGTGTTCCTATCACCCATGGGCCGTTTATTTGCTCCTTTGGGTCCCTCTGAAGCGCCTTCGGGCCCAGTGGAACTGTTGGGTGGTTCTGCCCCCATGCCGCCGCCTTTGGCCCCAGCAACACCGGCTAGATACCCTGGGACGCCGTTGGCTCCGGCCTCGGCCCTGCCGCTGGCTCCGGCCTCGGCCCTGCCACTGGCTTTGGCATCGGCCCCGCTGCTGGCTCGGGCCTCAGCGCCGCCGCTTGCTCCGGCCTCAGCGCCACCGATGGCTCCAGGCCTGGCGTCGGACATGGCACCGTTGCCTCCACGGCCGGACTATGACGAGCTTGGCTTGACCTATTGTCCACCACTTCCTAGCCCGGGAGAGGCAATTTTCTCTCTTTCCCCGGCCTCCTTGTCCGACGGCAAAGACTGGGAGGGGTCTGGGTACACTCTCGCAGCTCAGTGTGAGGATGCACCACACTAGGATGTCAGTGTGCAGGGTCTGAGCCTACGTTGTTTCTCAGGACCAACTCCTGACTGAGGTGATTCGGCCAGGAGCCTCCTCCAAGCAGCCACTGCTGCCCTTTAATGACATATTTACAGACGTCCTCGGAGCACCTGGTCCACGCCTCCCACAGGTACTCCTGTAGATAGGAGTGTGGCACAACGACATCGCCCGGTCCCTGGCGACCCCAGTTTCCTCACATAACACCCGACGCTGGAGAGTCTGGTTATCCAGACCTCTGCTTCTCCATGCGCATCCCTTCCGCACCTCCGGATAGGGTACCCAAAAAACAAAAGAGGAGGTTGAGCATTCTGGGAATAAGGTGTTACCACTGCCACTTCAGGACTGCGGACAGTGCATACTGCATGCCGTTTGGTCTGCTATTCCCACTCTGTGTGGGACACAGTGGCACTGGTGCTACCTCGGTGTCCGATGGACGCTCGGACGGTACTCTCCCACGCTATATCGAGGGGAGAGTTGCGGCACCGTTTACTATACGTGGTGGCCTTGATACCGACGACTCCCTCGGCAGGGCTATTTCCACAAATGTGGCACTCTGCCGTTCCGCCTGGCTCAGACCCACTGGCTTCTTAGGGGATGTCCACAATGCCTTGTTGGACATGCCCTTTGATGACATGCGCCTCTTTGGTGACAACCCGGATGGTATGTTGGAAAGTTTTGAGTACTCCCGGGCAACGGCCCAGTCGTTGGGCCTTTCCGCCACGCGCACTCCCTTGGGGTCTGCCTTTCGTTCCTTTCCTGGCAGGGACGGGGCACCTAAAACACGTTCCTTTCAAAGCCACAGACCTGCGCAGAGCGCTTTCGGTGCAGCCGCTGAAAGGGGACCCGCAGAGGTGGGTCACAGGGCCAGCGGCCGGGTTAGTCCGCTGCCACCACGGGCTCCAAACCTTCCTATATTGGGGTTAATGCCCGTGAACGACCTGATTCGCCATCGCCTCCCCCACTGGCGCACTATCACTTTGGACAGTGGGGTTTTGCTGATAGTCCAAAGGGGCTACTCCCTCCCATTCCGGACTGCCCCTCCGGCTATTCCCTTCCGTACCACCGCATGTCGATGTATCACTTGGCGCTTCTCCAGCAGGACGTTCCAGCCCTCTTGGCCGGAGGGGACAGTCGAGTGCGTTCCAACGCCCATAGTAAGTCGTGATTGTTATTCCCGCTACTTGTTGACCAAACAAGGACAACGGCCTGCATCCTCTTTTAGGCCTCCGGTACGTCAACTACTTCTTTCGGACGAAAAAGTTCTAAATGCTCCCGCTTTCAGTTCACCATACTCCCTTTTGGCCTTACAAGTGCCCCTTGGGTGTTCGCAGAAGTGATGGCGGTGGTCGCAGCTCATCTGCGCATATCAGGAGTTTCAGTCTTCCCCTATTTAGACTACTGGATGTTGCAGCGGGCTCGCCCCGAGCAGTCATCTCACACCTCCAACCTACGGCCAAGCTCCTGCATTTGCTGGGGTTCTCCATCCACGTGCCGAAGTCGCATCTGGCTCCCTCTCATAAGCTCCTCTTCATCCGAGCGGTTCTGGACACGGTGCGTCTGGGTCATTCCGCCTATGAGTTGGATCAGCGGCAGGTCCCTCTTCCTTCCCCAACCGGAGCACACAGTGGTAACAGATGTGTTCCTTTGGGGATGGGGCGGCCATATGAAGGAGGCGGACCTCAGAAGCCTATGGTCTCCGACGAAGCCCGAGCTCCAAATCAATAAGTTGGAGCTTACGGCGATCCTGCTTGCATTCGAACCATTCCTTCCCTCTGTCAAGAGGACAGTAATACAGGGGTTCTCGGACGGAACCCCTGCCATGTGGTACTGCAACTAGCGAGGCGAGGTGGGGTTGTGGATCCTATGGAAGGAGGCTCTTCCCTCACTGGACGTGGCTGGACTGCCAGAGCTTTCTACTGGTGGTTCAACGCTTGGCAGGTTCTCTGCACACCGGGCCGGACGCACTCAGCCGCCGGTGCATCATAGATCACGAATGGCGTCTTCACTCAGCGGTGGCACAAGGTCTCTTTCAGCAATGGGGAGAACCTTGTTTAGATCTATTCGCCACCAAACAGATCGTGCACTGTCAGCAGTTCTGCATGTTGGAGTTTCCAAGACGGCACTCGCTCGGAGACGCTTTTCGTCGCGAGTTGAGTGACGGTCTGTTATACGCCTTTCTATACCACTTCTACCCAGAGTGCTAAAGATCAGACCCGACCGGGCTCAAGTTCTTCTTGTGGTGAGCGTGGATCCTCCGATCCGACTGCCTCTTCGGGAGGATCTTTTGTCGCAGCGACCGGGGACGGTTCTCCACCCGAACCTGTCCAACCTTCACCTCCTTGCGTGGAGATTGAGCGGCGACAGTTGATTCCATTTGACTTGCCTCCTAACTTTTGTAATGTGATTCTGGCAGCTAGGCGTCCCTCACCTAAACTGTATACGCCTGCCAGTGGAACAAATTTGTGGCATGGTGCACAGCGAAAGCTGTTGACCCTCTCCCCCCCCCCCCTCCTTTCTGCCCCTCTTTCTGAGGTCCTATTATTCCTTCTCTCTTTGGCCTAGCAGGGCTCTGCTCTGGGCACTGTTAAGGGCTACCTCTCTGCTCATTCAGCCTTTTTTCAGGCTGTTGTCCACAGATTTCTTAAAGGCATTACTCACCTTTTCCCTCCTATTCCTTTTGTGATGCCTCACTGGGACTTGCACCTGGTTCTCACATACTTTTTTTTTTTATTTTTATTTTTTTAAAAAACCTTTATTTACGTCCCCATGGTACACAGCTATTCAGCCGACATCCCGGAGGTCCGGCAGCACGATGAGAACAATACGTTGGAAGGTGGTTCTCACATACTTGATGTGCGCTCCCTTTGAGCCTCTTCATAACTTTTCTTTACGGTTATTGACTTTGACAACTGTCTTCCTGGTGGGTATCACCTCCGCTAGGCACGTGAGTGCCCTCCAGGCTCTTTCATGCAAAACTCCTTTCCTGGCGGTTCACCCGGACAAGGTTGTGTTTCGGCCACGTCCCTCCTTTCTACCAAATGGAGTCACTGCCTTTCATCTGGGGCTAACTGTCACTTTGCCCACTTTCTTTCCGCCTCCCCACCCTTCCAGAGTGGAAGAGAGGATCCACCGTCTGGACCCAAAATGTGCAGTTTCATTCTACCTCAGCCGCACACAACCGTTCCAGGTAAATGACCAGCTCTTTGTTGGCTACGTGGGCGCCATGAAAGGTCGGGCTGTGCACAAACGGATCATCTCCCGCTGGGTTGTCAGTCAGTCAATTTAACTTTATTTAGTTTGTTACAACCATAAAAGTGTACATTACATCTGTTTCGTCTATTAAAATACATATATAAAATATATCACATATTCATCATAGCTATAATAATCCATATCCTATAAAATATTCTAAAATTAATAAAACCAGGTGATTCCTGCGTTTGTACCTTTACATCCAATATTTCCGATAGATCAATTGCAGGACTGATGTCTTTTCGTTGTGCCATCTCATAACAACGTTAGCGTACCCATACAAGGTTACTCTAAGCCCTTAAGAATCGCTATGTCTAAATTCCTCATTTCCATTAAAAGTTCAACAGCTTGCGTCCTACTCATTATTCTGTATTTTATGAATATTGGGCATAGAATCTCCTTTCGTAAGTCTAAAAATTTCATACAATCCAATAAAATGTGTAGAATATCACAGGGGGTCCCCAAAGTGCAAGTGCATTTCCCCCTAAGATCTATCATGAGATTTTTCACCCCATTATTCATATAACAGGGGTTTATCCCCATTCGCACTCTTAGCACCTCACGTCGTAAATAGTGACTAGGTAACCTATCTATATAAGGGTAATGTTTATCCTTTTCCCAAGCCAAAATCATATGTGATACAGAAATTTTTCGTGAGATACTCCTGGTCATGTATACATGATGTATCAAAACCCAATGACCTGAGTTCTTTCTTATCTATTCGGGGGTGACCTAACTGCGGATCCAGCATTAAACCTAGTATTCCATACGCTTCCTTTATTACAGATTTTGCCTCTTTTGCCCAGGACAGCTCACTCGTGGCAATTTCTGCTTTACACCACTGGGAAACTTTATGAGGCTCCTCTGCCCCTAAGCGCTGCCAGAAGCGTATTAGTGCCATACAGGCTGTTATGGCCCAAGAGGTGATTCCCAACTCAAGCCTTGCTGCTTGTACCATTGATGATTTTGGCAGCGAGAACAAACTTTTTAGGATATTTCCCTCTTCTTTATCCCAGCTGAATTTTCCGCTTAAATATAGTACTTTTATCCCGTACAGGAATTGTGGCAGAACCATTGCTATATAGGCCTTTATAACCGGCCTATCCGACATCTCCCCATATACGCTATTAAATCTTTTTAGGCCCTTCACAGAGGCCGCTGCCCGCATTTTTAGCGCTTCTAGATGAGTATTCCATTTTAGATTACTCGTAAACCATATACCTAGATATCTATACTCCGTAACTCTCTCGAGACGTTCTATACCAAGATTCCATAGAAACTTTGTTTTATTCTTCCCGAAGCATAAGATTTTTGTCTTCTCCATATTCACCACTAGTTTTTTATTCACACAGTAGTCTTTAAACCTATTTAATTTTCTCTGGAGACCTATCTCCGTCTGGTCCATAATCACCAGGTCGTCTGCATATAGTAAACAGGGTACATGATTCCCTCCCAGTTTCGGGCTAGCCCCTCTGACCTCTCTTAATTTTTGAGGTAGATCTGCTATGAACAGGGAAAAAAGTAGGGGGGCAAGTACACACCCCTGCCTCAATCCATTTCCAATTTGTATCCTCCCTGACAGACCTCCATCCTTATCCAAAATTATCTGTGCCCAGTTTTCAATGTGTAGGGCTTGGATCAGCGCTAAAAGATCATCCTTTATTTTATATCCTATCAGGGTTGTCCACAACTGCTCTCTGTCCACAAGATCAAAAGCCGCGCGGAAGTCCACAAAGCAGCAGAATAGATTACCCCTCTGTTCTATCGACTTCCGCGCTATGGCCCAGAGAGCAAAACAGTGGTCCACCGTCGAATGTCCTTCTCTAAATCCTCCCTGTTCTGGGGGTACTATCTGATTATCATATGCCCAATCCTTTAGCATACCTAGGATTACTTTGGAGAATACTTTTTCGCCTATATCCAGGAGGTTTATCAAGCGGTAGCTTTTAGGATCTTTTACATCGCCTTTTTTATGTATTGGCCTAATTATCGCCCCTTTCCAGCTATCTGGGAAAATTCCTGTAATCAATATCCTCAGAAACATCTTTGAAAAGAACTCGGCCCACCACTCAGAGTTCGTTTTTATAACAACTGCCGGTAAATTGTCCGGACCTGCTGCTCGTGTTAATTTTAAATTTGATATAATACTCTTAATATGATCATTGGAGAAGTTCTCTTTCACATTTTCCCTGACCCCTGGCCAATTATTTGATAATATTTCCTCTTTCCTTGGCCATTTACCATAGATTTCTTCAAGGTGACTTTCCCACTTGTCTTCCACAACCGAATACTGTAGGGTCCCTACAACTTTTACCATACATTCTTGTATCATTTTCCAGAAGCCTTTGATATTTTTATCTTCGATTGCCTCCAATAAATTCATCCAGCATCTATCTTTATAGGTTCTTTTTTTTTCTCTAATGGTTGCCTTATATTTCGTCCTTAATTCCTTAAGTTCATACAATAGAGCATCATTATAAGTCTTTCTTAGGCGTCTTTCTTTCTGTCTAATAGTGGCTTTTACTTTTCTGCAGTCATCATCAAACCATGGTTTACTATTTGAGGGTGCTTTTGGTCTATTTTGTGACCCATTATTACCCAGTTTAATATTAATCCTAAGGCAATCTACTAGTTGCCTTATCATATCCTCATACCAGGGTAAATCCTCTCCTGCTAGTTGATTTTCTATTTCCACTAGTAATTGGAGTGCACTCAATTTCCTTATGTGGTCGTCACTAATCCTAGTTGTCAGCCGCTTCGGGTATTCCACGTCTACTTGTAACACTTTTTGCCTCTGCGGGCCCCTATTTACTTGTAGTTTTATCATCAGTGGGTAATGATCACTACCATCTGCCCCCCCCTACTTCAAAGTGTTTAATTAAATGAAAGCTCCATGCCGGAATAAATGCGTAATCTATGGGGCACTTTTGCTGCCCTATTTTAAAAGTACGCTTTGCAGGCCGATCCGGATCCTTTCTTCCATTTACACATAACAGACCCATACCCCCCAGCAATTTACCGAGCTCCATATCTTGGTTTGAGCTATCACACCTAGGGAACTTAGCAAACTCTATGTTATATACTCTTAGCAGCTCCCTCTGCCAAGAGTCGGTTTTTTGGGGGTCTAGTCTGTGATTAAAATCACCCAATAACAATAACACATCTCTTGGGTATGTATCTTGTAAGACCTCCAGGTCCTTTTTCAATCGTTCCAGGTCTGCTTTATACTCTTTTATTTTGCCTTTACATATATACACATTTACCATGCATAAACCTTCCCCCTCTGCGTTATTATTCAATAACAACACTCTGCTACCTATAGCCCAGTTACACTTGAGTTCAAGTGGTTCTATACTTTTCGCTATCCTTGTTGAGACCAATGTTATCTGACCTCCTGATGGTCTCCCGAATCTATTCTTTTTTCCCAGCTTTACATGGTATGTGAAGCCTTCCATAACAAGGGTTTCGTCGCACAGCCAAGTCTCCTGTAAACAGGCAATATCGGTCTTCCTTAGAATATCTTCAAAGTTTTCATGATCACATATTCTTTTATATCCATTAACATTCCAAGACATTATGGCTAGGCTGTGCAACGACCCCCGTTCCTAATCAACTTCACTCAAATCCCCCACTTCTTCTTCATCATCCGTATAAATAATCTCTCCAAGTCCATTTCCTACCCAGGCGTCTACCTCATCCCACCCTAAATTTTTAGGGGTTATAGTGATTTCGAGGGCTTCTTTCGTATCCCGACCTGAACTAATCATTTTTATTTGCCTTTCCCCCAACCCTGCATGATTCCTAAGGAAAGGTGTTGTATCTACGTGTGTTGCTGCTTAGCCAGTCTGCTTGGGTGTGTGAGTGGAATGCCTGATGACCATTGGAATGTTGGTGTGCCTGCCTGACTGGGAGGTATGAGAGTTGGAGAGAGTGGGCTGAGCAGCAGAGATGCAGTTCCTGGTGGGACCATATATGGACTGTACATCACCATATATCTACCTGATCTAACTCATCTACTATGTAACTACCATCTTATCATCAACCAATAAACAACTACTTGGATCTACCACATTGATAACTTCGTTTGATTGCAACAAAAGGTTTCTCTTTTTTGTCGCTCAGCACATCCTCTCTTTTTACAATCCTTATTCCTTCCCTTTTCATCTCGGCTTCTGCCTTTTCCAGCGCTACTTTTATTAGTGCTGAGTGGAGTAAAACCTTTGTTATTTCTTGTCCTTTGGTATTCATCAGGAAACCCACTTCTTTTAGGTCTTCTGTGCTTACGTTTCTTAAACTGGGGCATTTTGCAAATGAGGAGAGGAGCTGGGCACGATTTAGGGGGTTTAATTTCTTAGCTCTTTTCCCCCCCTTTCTATAACCTATTGGTTCTAAAAATAGCCATGTATCTATGGGCCTAACTCGTCGCAAATCTAATGGTCTTTCTTCTAATATTTCTTCCCTTCTTTGATAGATTACTTCTTCTCTACCTCTAATCCTGCACGTCACCACTGGGGCTGGGTTACTGGGCCCTGCAACTGCTGGCAACTCCATCCCCCATTCTTGGGCTACGACCTCCTTCTCACCTTGGTGTTTCCGCCAAGTCCCTCTAAGACTCATTGCCATACTTTTTCCTAGTTTTCCCCCAGGTCTACCGATACTCGCTCCTGTTTCTTCACAAGTTAGCTTTTTTATTCCTTGCCTTACTACCTTATCCTTTTTCCTTGGCCTTTGCTCTAAACTTACCCCCTTAACTTTCTCCTGATGCTTTGGAGGTGGGTTTCTGGGTGGGGCCCTTTTTCCCCTTCTTCGCCCCCAGGTATTTTGTTTTCTACCCCACCTTTCCCCAAGTCTCTTTATAATCATGGGGCAACGAGATATATATACTGATGGTTCAGTCTCCTTAGGACCAATCGCTTCTACCACATCCATCCCCTTATCCACAATTATTTCCTCCTGTGTTTCTACAGCTCTTACTAACCAAGGCATTACATTTTTAATCTGTGTCAGCTCCCCAATTATGGCCCTTAACTGGTTGCTTTGTGTTTTTAAAATTTCATTGTTTACAGCTGATACTTCAAGAATTCCCTGTAAGGTTTTCTGCAGTGTCAGCATAACCTCAAGCATGGATAAACTGGATGAGCCTGTCACCTCCAGGCCATGGGGGGGGAGACTTGATAAGTCAACATGGGTATCGTTGGAAAATTCCAGTCTTACTCTCCCCATCATACTTGATATCCTCTGGGCAGGGTCTTCATCACATGAGGATTTACTCTGTTTTGTTCTTTCTTCCTCCTCCACCTCTACGTCTCTGTTCTGAGTAGGTAGCGACTGGAATAACCGTGGCGAGGAAGACAAACGTGGTTCCGTCGGGATCTCCGCGATACTAAAATTAGTCTGGTTCAGGTTCTCCACGCTTGGTACAGCATCGTCCTCCATGGTTAAAAGTGTCTCTATCGCGCTCACATCTTTATCTGATCTCTCCTTCGAAAAATGCTTGCCGATAAAGTCCTTAATAGATTTTGAAACTGCCGACCCACTTATTGCGCCTGCCAATTTCAAAATTGACGATGTTTTCTGCGTACTTGCGCCCAGGGGGGGAATAAGCTCCTTTGCCGGTTTTTTACTCCCAGAAGGTGTAACCATATCACCATTAGTATCGTTCAAATCTTTTGGCAACGTGGATTTATCATCCCTCCCCTGGCTTTTATCTCCTATATTCTTAAGGGTTTTTGGAATTCTCCTCGTTTTAGCTCTCCCTGGAGCCATTTCTTCTACTTCCTTGCCGCACTTTCCTCCTGGATATACACAACTTATTTTTCTCTTTTTTTTTTTTTTTTTTTGAAGTTTATTTAAAAAGATATGGGTATGTACTAACTTTTCCACTAACTTTTCCACTTACCTCTGGTCTGTGGGCGCGCGCTCTACCTCCACCACTTCCACCGCTTCTCAGTTTTTATCAACTTCCCCAGTCTGCTTCCGGTTCAGTTTCTCCTGCTCATAGGGCTTCAATGCCTTTTACTGCTGATTAAAATACCATAGATCGCTGCATTTACCCTTTGTTCCTCCGAGCCTCTCATGTCTCTCAAGTCTCTCAAATGACAGCTCGCTGTTTTTGCTGGTTCACATTGCAATCGAGGTTAACGATGTTACTTGGCTCGCGTCCCCGGGTTGACGGATTTGTAGCTCGCGGTCCTCGGTAAGTCCGTTGGTCGTTCCGATAGTTTGCTTGCCCTTTTCTTGGCTCGATACTCGGCTGCCTATGCATCTACCAAGAGCGGCGTCTGTACAGCGTCTGTGCGGCGTAATCAGCGATCACCGGAAGTGCTGCTGCGTTGACGATCGGAAGTGGGAGGTTCGCTGCTAGCGCTGGCGCGTACCACACAAAACACAGAGGCTGGGTTGTCCTGTGCATTAACGCCTGTTACTCTCTGGCCAAAAAGGAACCTACATAATGCTGCGCGCACGTTCTACCAGGGCGACGGCAGCTACTACTGCATTGGGAAGCGGTGTCCCCCTGCAGGACATCTGTCAGGCAGCCACTTGGGCCTCGCTGCATTCTTTCACTAAGCACTATTGCCTTGACAGTCAAGTCCGGAGAGATGGCTTCTTTGGCCGTTCTGTTCTCCGTGACTTTCTGGTGTAATCTCACTTCGCAGGCCCACCACCGGGGTTGGTGTTGCTTGGGTATGTATTCTAAGGTAAGGAATCTATCACTAACGTGTCTCTTTCAGATGCACAAGTTACTTGTGTAACAGTATATCTGTAAGAGACATTAGTTAGTGATAGATTCCTTACCGCCCGCCCATCCTCCCTGTTCTGCAAACTGTTCTCTAGGGTTCCGGTCATCCCTTTCAGGGCCCTAGTTCTATTGCACCCGTAGTCGGTCTCTGGCATGGCTCTGCATTCCTGGCACGGAAAAGTAATGTACAGAACTGACGTCCGCGTGTGTGGGCGCGTCTAAGTAGTTCCGATGACGTCATCTCGGAGGCTACGACGCCAGCTACGTACGCAGAGCCGCACCACAACGCCTGCCAACGCGCAGGGGTACTGCTGACGAAAAACTTTCCGGATCCAGTCTGACGCCTGGGGATAGTCTAAGGTAAGGAATCTATCACTAACTAATGTCTCTTACAGATATATTGTTACACAAGTAAGTAACTTGTGCATTACTCTTAGGATGGGGCTGCCCTCTGTGCACGATGGAGATCAGAGGACAGAGGACTGATCTCCAGCGGAATCTGGACTCCACACCAATCTGTTGGAGCTCAAGGGATCCGATTGGCATTAAAGGCCTTTCTTAGTTGAATCAGGGGAAGGCTGGTTTAAGTGTTCACTGTCAACACCACTGCCATATGGTATTCAACAAGCAGGGCAGGTGGGGTTGTGGAGCCTTTCAACACCTGGCACGGGCTCTGAACGCCAGGCCAGACGAACTCAGCCATCAATGCCTATCGTATCACAAATGGGGTCTCTTCCAAGAATGGGGAGAGCCTTGGATAGATCTGTTCGCCTCCATCAAGAACGTTCAATGTCAGCATTTTTGCACACTAGCGTTTTCATGGCTGCTCTCACTCGGCGACGCTTTTCATCTTGAGTGAAGCTCAGGCTTCCTGTGTGCTTTTCCACCAATACCACTCCTGGCCAGAAATTCTCAAAGATTGGGAACGGCTGGGCCCAAGTCATTCCTGTGACTCCGGATTGGGCACAGGGTCTGGTATCCGAGCTGTACAGCGTGAGCATCGGTCCTCTGATCAGACGGCCTCTTCGGGAGGATCTTCCGTCGCAGTAAAAGAGCAGGATTCTGAACCTGAAAACACTCCTTTGTCATGTGTGATGATTGGGCGGGTACAGTTGACAGCTTTCGACCCTCTACCCAAAACCTCTAATTTTTTCTTATTAGGCAGGTGTCCCTCCACTAAGATGGTATAAGCCTGCCGTTGGTGCAAGTTTGTGACATGGTGTGCAGACATATAACTTGACCCTCTTTCTGCACTCCTTTCCCAGGTTCTATTGTTCATTCTTACGTTAGCCCAGCAGGCCTCTGCTTTTGCACGTTAAAGGACTATCTTTCTGCTGTTTCGACATTTCTGCAGTTGCCAGATTAGCCATCCCTGTTCAAGTCCCGTACTGTACATAGGTTTTTGAAAGGTCTCCAACATGTATTCCCACCTGCACCCTTTGTTATGCCACATTGGGACTTTAATTTAGTCCTCACATTTCTAATGCATGCTCCTTTTTGAGCCTCTACATACCTGCCCACTCAGACTCCTCCCAATAAAACTACCTTCCTGGTGGTGGTGATAACATCTGCCCGGTGAGTTAGTGAGCTATAAGCACTGTCGGCACATCCTCTGTACCTTACCATCTATCCAGACAAACTGGTCCTTCAAACTAAAGCATCCTTCTTACCAAAAGTGGTAACTCCCTTTCATTTAGGCCAGTCCATCACTCTGCCTACCTTTTACACACTGCTTCACCCCTGTAAAGAAGAGGAGAAATTCCAATGGATCCAAAAAGAGCAATGTCATTCTACATTGACTGAACAAAAAGGTTCCGGATGAATGATCAACTCTTTGTGGGTACGTCGAAGCCAAGAAAGGGAGGACGGTGCAGAAACAGGCCATCTCAGAATGGATAGCGCTCTGCATCAACATCTGCCATGAACTGGCCTAACAGCAACCTCCTGAAGGTTTTCAAGCTTGTTCTACCAAAGCCAAGGCTGCCACCACTGTGTTGGCTTGCGTTATTCCTGTCCTGGATATCTATTGGGCAGCAAACGTGAGCTTCATTGCACACGTTTATGAAGCTCTACTGCCTGGACAGTCCGTTCCAGTGTGAGGGTCACTTTGCCCTTTTGGCCCTAAAGGACTTCATAGTCTAATCCGTACTGAAGTTCCATCTCTGGGGAAGTATTGCTTGGGTATCTATTCTAAGCTAAGGAATCTTATGGTTAGAAGTCTCTATCAGATGGAGAAGTTACTGACTTTCAGTAACACCTTATCTGGGAGAAACTCCTTCTAGCAGCAGACTCCTTACCGACCCATCTATCCTCCCCACTCTGTGGATGGATTTCAGAGTTAAGGATTGTTTCCCCCTTTAAAAGTCCTTGTTAAAGTACCAGTGGTCAGTGTTGTTTGTGGCTTTGTGTTTCTGGTATGAAAAGTAGCGAAGAGAAACTGACGTCATCGCACTTGACTTGCTTTCTATATAGGCTCTGAACACGTCACTTCCAACTACGCCATGTGGAACCAAGCCACACCACCTACCAGTGCACAGGTTTCCGGATCCAGTGTGATGTCTGGGGATTATTCTAAAGTAAGAAATCTGCGGCTAGATAGTCTCTACCAGATAAAGCGTTATGGGAAGTAAGTAACTTGTTCTTTTGGTGTATAGATAAACTGTTTTTAAAGAGACCCTTTTCACATCTTTTTAGAACTTCTGTATCTTGCATTGTCAAAGTCCTTGAATTCTGTCATTTCTTTATTTCGTCTAGTCTTATCTTAACCCCTTCAGTGCTCATGAGGGAATGGTTCCGTCATGAGCACCAGTGCTTGTGTGCTCATGACTGAACCATTCTGTCATGCACACACAAGCACAAAATCTCTCTGCTGCAGACATGAGAGGGATTTCCTTTCCTTTTGCCGTGGTAGTTTGGGAAGAGCCCCCCCCCCCCCATCCCCTCGAATCATTTTTCTTTTGTTGTAATGACGATTGTGCGCATGGCGCACACTGATGTTATTATATTGAAATTTGAACTGAAACTTAGTTTCAGTATCACTGTTTCAGTGCTCGTGGGGCTATCTCAGCCCCCGAGCACCGAAATACACGGGAGAGGTAACAGTGGAAAGGGGCAAATCTCCCCTTTCTAATGATACCCCTCCCTAGTGGATCCCTGCTTGGAGATCGCCGAAGGAGGGTGATCCCCAAGCAGGGACCAACTCGCTAGACACCAGGAAGGGTGAGTGGCCCCTTGGGCCCGGGCCTTTGCTCCCCCATTCCAAATGGGCGCTTTGAGTCTTTCTGTAGAAGCCACCATTTGCTCCCCGGGGGAGGGCAGATTTTTTTTAAATTATAGATCAGGGTGGGGGCAGAGACCCCACTAGGCGCCAGGGATTATGCTGGCTTTTTAATAAGTAGGGGTGGGGGCTGCCCAGAATGGACATACCAATTGACCTCTCCCCCACACAAAAATAGCCACAGTCTTGCCGGCCCCCCTTGAGAGCATATCCGCGCAGTCACCCCTGATCTGCCCCCCCTCCCAGGGCAGCAGAAAGCTTACTAGTCACTGTACTTTTATTTTTCAATGTGCCTAGCTGTGGATTTTAGGCCCTAGTGCAGCTGGCACCTTGGGAAACCTAGCAAACCTGTACATTTTTTAAAGCTAGGCACCAAAGGGAATCCAGGGTGGGGTGGCTTGTGTTCCTCTCGCCAGGTTCTGTTACCCAGAATCCCTTGCAAACCTCAGACTTTGTAAAAAGATTTGTTTTTAAGTTCCTCCCATATCTATGATGGGAAGTTCTGGATCCTGCGGGTAGCCAACAACTTCCACCCACCCAGCATTTCCCCAAGTTCCCCAATAAAAATGGTACCTCACTTGTGGAAAAATTTGATGTGTCCACGTTGCGTGTTGGATCGTTTCCTGTCGCAGGCACTAGGCCTACTCACACAAGTGAGGTACCATTTTTGTCATGGGAACACAGAATAGTAGAACAAGTGTTAATACCAATTTTTTTTTTTTTTAATTATTTTTATTGCAGGAATCAGTAAATCGTTACATGATCGGCCAACATTATATCTCAAACCAAAGCATTGAAACACAACCCTCCATCCCCCTCCGGATGTTGCTTACACAGCCATTCAGCCCACAACCCTGGGGTCGGGCGGCGAAATTCAATGGGGGCTCCGGAGGATGTCGGGGTTGGCCCGGAAGATCCATTGTCCTTCATCTGCTTTTCTAAACAAGCCTATAACTCCAAAAGAACCCCCCACCCTCAAAACACCCCAATCCCAGGAAAACCCCTCCCCCCCCCCGCCATCAGCGCGCGGCATCAACCGCAACCGGATCTTCTAGAGGACCCATAGGGAAAACCAATAAAGCTAAGAAGTGCAACCATCTAATGGGACTCGGGGCGCGCCGCTTCCTCACGTTCGGCGTCGCCGGGGGCGCAATAATCCCTAAGGGCCTGCACTAGCATCTCCCACTCCAGCGCTGTCTCCTCAGCCTTCTCGTTACGCTGCCTCCAAGCTAGCTGGTATCTAAGCGTGCTCTCCCCTGCTGCCCACTTCAAAAATTCGCTGTGCCACCGGCTCCCCGTCGGGCCGGCCCGTGCCTTCCAGTTCCTGGTCACCTCCCGTTTAGCAAGGAGCAGCCCCAAATCAATGAATTTACTAGATATTTTATTCTTGGGGGTATGAGGGAACCAGTGTAGGAGACCCACCGCCGCATCCAACGAAAGGGATCGCCCCGTCGTCTCCTCCAGGGTCTTCCCCACTTCCTCCCAATAGGCCGACAGTCCCGGGCAGGCCCACAGCATGTGGAGAAGGTCCGCCTCCTGGGCCGGGCACCTGGGGCATTCCGCCGATGCCGTAGCAAAATATCGCCTGATTTTCACCGGGGTCAAATATGCTCTATGGAGCACATAATAATGGACTAATTGAAAGCGGGCGTGGCGTGTGCCCTTCCAGGCTCGCCGCACCAACTGAGCCCAGGTCGTCTCTGGGATCTCCCTGCCAATGTCCTCCTCCCATCGGTTTCTCAGGGTGGTGAGGGGAGCCAGCCCCTCGTTGAGCAGTCTACCGTAAAGGCAAGTGACCGCCTTTACCGTGCCCGCGGACATCATCACGTATTGGCACACCGGGGATAAAGGGGGTTCTGCCTGCCCGGACCGCCAGTGCGCCTGGATCGCTCGAACAAGGGCCGAGTGCAGCAAAAAGTCGCCGCGGGGAATCCCGAAGCGATCAATGAGCTCCTGGAATGGCAGGATCGTCCCGTCCTCATATAGATCACCGATGAGCTGCAGACCTGCGTCCTCCCAGGTCGCCAAGCGCGACCAATCACCCCCATGGGGCAAAGCCGTTAGCATCCCCAGCGGTATTTCGGGTGCATACGGTGTTCGCTGGTGGCCCCGGGCGTGAGCTCGGTTCCAGCACAGGCGAACGGTCCGCTCCTCCATTGACAAGTCCTGCAAGGCCAATCGTTGCCTCATCACTATGAAGGAGAGAACATGCCTGGCCATGCCCGTTCCCCTCCTATCCTCGGGGCCCCGGAACTCCCGAGCGATCTCCTGGGTGAAGGTCTGGAGCTGCGCCGCTAAGTAATACTTTTCGAAGTCCGGCACCGCAAGCCCACCCTCCTCCTTCGGCCTCATCAGGGTCTTGAGGGCCACCCGCCGGCGGCCCGAGCCCCAAAGGAATCCGACTATCAGTGACCGTAATAGTCGAAACGTGGTCGGTGGGGACAAGTGTTAATACCAATCAGCTTTCTTTGCATTTCTGCCTTCCAAATCTAAGACAATGTGTAAAAAAGAAGTCATTTTGAAAAATGTCCTGTAATTCACATGCTTTTATGGGTACCCCTAATTTCGGAGATGTGCAAATAACCACTGCTTCAAAACTCTATATTTTGTTCCCGTTTTGGAAATATATAGGTTTCTTTGGTACCTATTTTTCACTCTTTATATTTGACCAAATAAATTGTACAGTACACAATGAAAATCCATTGCAAGATGCAGCGCAGTTATTGGCTCTGGGTACCTGGGGTACTTGGTGAACCTACAAGTCCTATATATCCCCGCAACCAGACAGGTCCAAAGGACTTAACAGTAGATTGCTTTAAAAAATCTGCCATGCTTACAAGAAGTTACAGGTAAAAATGTTTGCACAAATTGTTACTTTCTATAGAAAAACCTTGAAAGATCTACACAAATGACCCCTTGCTGAATTCCGAATGTTGTCTACTTTTCAGAAATGTACAGTTATCCAAGATCCATTATTGATTTCATACCCATTTCTAGTACTAACTAGAAGGACGTTAAAAGCACAAGTAAAATGCCAAAACTGTAGAAATTGTTGGTTTTCTGCCAAAAGTCTGCTTGTTCCTGAAAGCTTTGAAGATGGTGATTTTAACACCGCCAACTCTTTGTTGATCCCTTTTGCAAGGAAAAAAACAGACACTTTCTTCTGCAGCACCTTTTCCCTATTTTTCCTAAAACAAACCGGAATTAGCCGTATTTCGGCCAATATCTTGGTCCCCTCCTGGGGAATCCACAAACACTGGGTACCTTTGGAATCCTCAATATGTTGGAATAAAAGGACGCAAATTTGGTGTGGATTCCATATGTGGATAAAATGTTACAGGGGCCTTAGTGCGAACTACCTCAAATATCCCCCCAAAAATGGGTTAGCACGGGGGGGGGGGGGGGGCAGGGGAAGGGGGAGCATCGGAGGGCCTAGCAGTGAAAAGGTTAATGTTGGTAACTTTTGTCTTTAAGTTTTTCACTGGTCTGTATTTCTATAAGCAATGCCTCTGACAGTATTTTGGCTGTTTTTATTACTAGAATAAGTCAGTCCAGTGTGCAAAGCCAGGCTATTTGTGCTGAATCCTTCCTTAAAGTTGCATCCTCAAGGAAGATCCGTGGGACATTGGTTACCCATAATCCCCTAGGGTCAGCGTTTGACCCTATGTACTCAGTCATGATGACTCCTTGTAAAATAGTCCTAATACGGTTGCGTTTCAGTTCTGCAAGCGTATCCAAATCCTTTGTCCGGGCAATTGTTTGTACAATGTTAATGTCTGTTGGAAGCAGGGGACCTGAAAGGGTCAAGCTCACATCCTCTTGTTTGATAGTTAATCCTAGGTTTGCTGCCCTTTCTAACGTTCACACCCAGACGATAAATCATGCCACTAGTGCTCCTAGTGGGTGAGGATGCTTTTACACAAATAGGGTCGCCCCTCCAAATTCTTTCTTATAGTGAGGCTAGATCAGTTTTCAATAGGAGGTCTCTCTTTTTTGGCGTTGGACCTCCTCACTTTGGCAATGGAGCATTATTTGTGCAAGAAAAGTAATGTCTTGCAAAAAGTGTGCTTTGAGACAAAGCCATATCTGTTTATTATTTCCTCCACATACCAAGTGTTCCATCAAATGCTAAGAGCAATTGTTCTGCTGAGATCTGCAACAGCTCACCAATTATTTATTAAAAGCCAAGATCAGAATAAGTATGCTTGCAATGATCTTAGGCACAAGGTAGGATTGTGTTAAGCCAAGTGTATGCCCACTTAGGCCTCATATATCCCTACTTTCGTATTTCCGAATGAAAATGTTTTATGCAAATTTGCATTTATAAAGGTAGTGTCAATGGTTGCTTCTCATTTGAAACTTTGAAGCAGACACTAGATTAACATAACATAACGTGTAATTGTAAAGCGTACTTTCACCCAGAAGTGTATCTTCGTGCTGAATAACAGATTTTAAATCTTACCCAACTCAATGGAACTCATCTTACCGACCTCAGAAGGATGAAAGGCTGAGTGGACCTGTCAGGATATGAACCTGTGACCATGAGGTCAAAAACAGGCCACTACAGTGGTCGCATTAGTCCACTAAGCCACCAGACCCAACATCCCTATAATAGTACATCTTTTCATATTTAAAAGGCGCATGATTTTGCATATTTAAGTATATGTAAGTCTATAATAGTTCTTGTTAATTCTTTTCTCGAATTGTGATACAGACCTTGATACAAACTTTAGCGTTAAACACAGAAATTATGGAATCCGGGAGTCAATTTACATCATTGTATAGATTTCTTTTTTGTGTTTTTGGTACAGGTGATCGGTTTCGCAGTATAATTGATGATGCTTGGTGGTTTGGAACCGTGGAGAGTCAACAGCCTTTTCAGTTGGAGTATCCAGATAGCTCTTTTCAGTGCTACAGTGTCCAGTAAGGGCAAATTAAATATTTGGCAATAGTGAAATTAATTATTCTTAACCATTTATTAATTTTTTTTTTACCAGTCCTTTTCACAAATTGTCATTGTAGAAATGTATTTCCTCCCTGATGTCAGGCTTGTAAGTTACATAGATGTAAGTTCATAACAGTATAAAGGTTAGTGATTGCAGGATGTGTACAGAAATTGCATAACAATAAATGCAAAAAAAATAAGAAAAAACCCTTATGTATAAAAATAGTTTACAAAACCCCCTGTGCGAGGCATGTGAGCTGTAGATCACATGCTTAGCATAAGGTTGCCATCTAGTGTTGGGTCCGGATGTTTTCACTTTGTTTTGTTGAAATAAGTTTTCCTAGTCACAAGGTAGGGGACTCCTTCCTTAGATGATAGTGCACATGGCCATCAACTCCATCTTCAGATTGTTTTTTTCCGCCTTCGGGTTTCGGATGTGATTCGCTCCGGTTTGACGTTGATCCTTCGGTCCTTATCGGCGTGTATTAAATTCACACTCGGCGGTTTTGTTTTAATTTGCGTTCCCTTTTCTTCGCGGATTGTGATTCCTATCAAAATTTCGATTGGAGAGCTCGTGGTAGGCCGTCGGGCCTAGCCTCTGGTTTGACTCGCAGTCGCTGGAACGAACTCCTTTCATGTTCTGTCCTCGGTGCCACGCAAAATACCTGCGCACCGACTCACACGAGGTGTGCAACTTGTGTTCGTCACCCGACCATCGAGAAGACCACTGAGACGAGTGCTGAGCTTTCTGCTTCAAAAAGACCCTTTGTGATTGTCGGGCCCGGCTATGCGACATGCAGAGACAACAAGAAGGTTCCATTCCAGACCTCTTCGGACCTCAATCACAAGAGAAGGAAGACGGCGAGCCCACCGGAGCCGATGAGGAACAGGAAGACATTTAGTTTCCGAAGACAGCTCTGATGAGGATGAAGATATCCCACAGGGACAAGGTACCGCAAGTACAACCTCTACCTTGCTTCACCTTCCACTTCCATTGAAGAAGGCTCTGCACCAATCTGTGCCCTTGGACCTCGGTGGGCATCGACAACAAGCTTCCGAAGCCCTGCCTTCCAGATCGGCACCGAAGCATAGTACAAAGCCTTCCGGCTCCGAAAAGCCCCATGCCTAATCGGGCACCGAGCCGAAGAAAACGTCTTGCACCGAACATCCTCCGTCGGCACCGAAACACACTTTGGATCCAAAAACTCAGACCAAAAAATCTTCGGCGCCGAAACATTCGGAGCCGAAACACACAGAGATGCCGAAGTCACCCAAAAAACATGTTTTAGGTGAGCCACTCGACCAACCGGATCCGAAACAAAAAATCCTGGTTATACACCAAAAACTGGACATATCACCACTAAAGTGACTTTAAAAAGAGGTGCTACTACTGAAGAGGGATACCACATACCATTGAAGAAAAAAACTGTCGGGACAAATCCTTTCCCTCCTTCTCTTCCTCTTCCTTCACCTTCTCTACCCCAGACTATACCTTTGCCAACTTCACCTGAGCACTCACCACCACACACACCTGACATTCAGGATGATGGGGATAATAATGATGATAATCAACCTGGAGATATGTGGAATGACTATAATGCTGACTCTCCCACTGACAATGACCCGGACATATATCCTACCAGACCCTCTCACCAGATTACAGTGTAGGATTTGTCGAGTTGTTATGTAGGGCAGCTACTTACCATGTAGTCCCATTACACGGAGAATCCCTTGAAGAGGACTTCTTTTTAGAGAGTCTACAAGATAGACAAAAGTCTACACACATGTTGCCCATGTTGAAAGGTATGGTCAGACATGTAGACGACATTTTTAAGGATCCTGTTAGGGCACGTATCCTTTTCCCCAAGGGCAGATAAAAAATACAAGCCTGCCCCATCAGATCCAGTCTACATAAAAGGTAAAATGCCATTAGATTCACTAGTAGTTTCTAATGCATGTAAAAGGGCAAACTCTCAGACTACTGGAGATGCACCACCCCCAGATAAAGAGTCTAAACTCCTTGGTGCTTCAGGGAAGAGGTTAGCCTCCCAGGCTGCTAACTTCTGGCATATTTCCAATACACAGGCGTTGCTAGCGCGCTATGACCACACACACAGGGTTGAAATGGAACAACTCATCAGTTTCTCTTTCAAGAACACAAATCCAAAGCACAAGGCATGGTTCGGTAGGGGCATTTAATTTCTAACAACCAAATTAGATGCTGCTGATACATCTGCCAGAGCGGTGAACACTAGTGTTCTTTTAAGAAGACACGCCTGGCTGCGCATTTCAGGGTATAAACTGGAAGTTCAGACTTCATACTCAACACACCCTTTGACAAGGAACACCTCTTTGGGCCAGTGGTAGACACTTCTTTGGACAAAATGAAGAAGGATACTGAAGTGGCTAAATCCATGGGAGCACTTCAGTCTCCACAATGGCGTGGTTCCTTTGTCGCTTATTTTATCGAGCATGATCCAAAACTACTTCCTCAGACACGGCGTCCACCTATAAGGGCACTAACCAGCCCTCAAGTTCCAAGGGTTACTTCCGAGGCAATTACAGAGGAAACAATGGCAAGCGTAGAGGTAGAGGTTCCAATACACGTACCTCGCCTTCCAATACAAAACAGGGACTTGCCCATACTTCCCCCTGACCATTTAACACCTGTGGGGGAACGATTGTCACAATTTCTACCAAAGTGGCAGTCAATAACAAAAGACAAATGGGTTCTCCAAATTGTCCATTCTAGTTACTGCCTGGAGTTCATCAACACTCCTCCAAACATTCACCCAAAGCCGCACAGACTTTCCCCGGATCACCTAGACCTTCTCAAACAAGAAGAACAATCCCTGTTACTAAAACAAGCCATAGAGCCCATACCACCACAACAGCAAGGGTCGGACGTGTACTCCTTTTACTTTCTAATTCCAAAAAAGGACGGCTCTCTGACCCATATTGGACCTCAGAGAACTAAATCTTTACATACAGTCAGACCGTTTCCACATGGAAACACTGCAACAGGTACTACCTCTTTTGCAAAAGGGCGACTTTCTTTCTACTCTAGATTTAAAGGACGCCTACTTTCATATTACAATACATCCGGCTCACTGCAAATTTCTCAGGTTTGTGGTTGCAGGTCAACACTACCAATTCAAGGTGCTCCCATTCGGAGTCACCACTGCCCCCAGAGTATTCACAAAATGTCTGGCGGTAGTAGCGTTGCATCTCAGTAGACAAAGCATACATGTCTTCCCCTATCAGGACGACTAGCTCATCAAAGCCCGCTGTGAGAAGGTGGCCTGGTATATGCTGTCCACTAGTTATAGTGGGCACCTTGCACCAGTCCAAACGACCCTTATTGATGATTAGGTTAAAGACAACCTTTATTGAAAGCTATCCTAGTGGTAGCTATGGACAGCAGCCTTCAGGCTAAGTCTCGAAGGAATGTAAAGCAGCTTGGTTTACCAGATTATAACCTCCCGAATGACCAAATGAAAGGAGAACCACACAAGGTGTGTGTGTGTGTGTGTGTGTGTGTGTATATATATTTATATATATATATATATATATTACTAAACCCTCTCTACTAACCTCTTTATGAGATTAGAGAACAAGATACACAATATTAAAGCACTAGAACGACAGTAAATAGCACAATACACAGTAGGCTCCAGGGAGATACGAAACCATATACTAAGAAAGTGGTATAACAACCACAACTTGACTAGACACAGTGCCTAGAGCACGTAGAATGGCTGGGACCCCAAAGAACCACCCAAGGTACTGACACGTGACCCACGGAGGCCGGGTGCAGTGTGACAACACAGCTGCGAGCTCCGTACAACTCTGTGGGAAAGTCGCGGTTGGAATTTTAAAGATTAAGGACACTTAGGAGAGGACTTCAAGCAAACCCTTTGGAACATAGAAGGTTCTAAGGCCAGCACCCTTGAGAGTACCAAGGTACCCATGTTACCTATCCCAGGAGAGCCGGGTGCATAGGGGTCAAGTGGTGTCGGAAACGCTCTTTGATTTCAATGGTGGGATGTGGAAAAGTGCTGCTGCCGGGAAGATGAGAAGTGTCCAGTGTGATCCAAGCCTGGATCGGAGCTGAGAAGAACCTGAAAGCAGAGGAGACAGAGTCTGAGTCACTTCACAGTGACCGGGGCACGATAGACGAATGCCCACCCATGTTGTGTGTTTCAGGTGAGAAGAGGTGTAGCTCGACTCTGCAGCCAGGGGGACCAGGAGATGTCGGCGATGACCAAAGTCCACAGGCGAGCTGTCCCACGAAGGATGTCGAGTGCTGGGGGATCAGTGTCCAGATTGAACACCAACAAGCCTTGGCAACTGCAACCCACACGGTCGGAGAAAAGATGCTTCGGTGAGGACCAGCAAGGTCCTGGGAACTCCCCAAGCGATGGAGAGTCAGGGCACGTCTGGAGCAACCAGGAAAGACCACTGAAAGTTAAAGTTCCCTTCTCAGGGACCCACAGGTCAACGGACCAGGGATGGCAAAGGGACCTCGAGCTAAATCCCAAAATACCGGCCCACGGAACACTCGTAGAGTGTAGGCTGGAAATCTTCAGTGGAAATACTGCTCCGGATCTGGACCACAAGTAGCCCAAAGCACAGCCTCAGGGTTCAAATGCACACGGTGCCCAGGGGTTTGGGTTGCAGGGTCCCCATGAGGGATGCGGGTCTCAGAATTGCTGAGAGCACAGATCAACATCAGAGACCAGAGGAACCCACCTCCTGTGTTGCAGAAATCTTTGGAGTCCCTTCAGGAGCAGCGTAGATGCAAACCGGTCAGATGCGTTTCAGATGCCTGCGGTGCAAGGGAGTAACTCCTTTACTCCAAGGGAGATTCTCCAGTCATCCAGCGTAGTGTTGATAGTCGAATTACTTGGTTTCTGTAGCAGAGTTTTGTCCAGGTAAATCCAAAGACCTGTAGTCAGGGGTTCCTACTTCATACCCAAGAAAGGGGTGGAACAAACTCTGGGGACCCACCTATGGGAGGGTCAGGACAGAGGGGTGGCTACACCCATGTCCTTTGTCTAGTTTCGCGCCAGAGCAGGAGCAAATGGCTGTTTGAGCTGGACTATGCACAGGGACACCAAATTTGCCCCCAGTGCAGACATCAAAGCACTCTGAGTGCACCCACCCAGCCACCAATACAGCAAAGCCTGTCTGGGAGGTGGTCACACCTCTCTGTGACAGGAATCCTATTGTCCAGCCTCCCCTGCCGGAGTACATCCAGCAGCAGGAGGGCAGACTCGTGTCTGTGGCTGGCAGCATCCATTTTGTGATGCCAAGTTCTGTAAAGCTGGTACCGGGTGTACCGGTGTTGTCATATTTCTCCCTCTAGGAGGGTGGAATCATACCTCCACACCAGTTACTGGTATGGAGGTATGATTCCAAGGTGTTTGACACCAAACACAACATGTTTCCATACAGCCGTTTGAAAGTTAGCATTTACCGCGAGGTTATAATGCACTTAAGAGTATATGGTTGGCTGCATCACAAACAACCCGGAATAGAGGTTCCCGAGGCTGCAGAGGGGCTCTGCTCATGCAGGTCCACCCTCTCTCATAAAACCCAGCACCCTGCCTTCAAGATTGATAAGGCCTGCCATAGGGGTGACTGATAGGTTTATATATGCAGTGATTTGGAGTAGATATAGTGAACCTATATCTAAGTAAGGGGTGCATGCACCACCTTATACAGGCTGCTGTAGCAGACCTGTTGTGTCATTTCGAATGGTCTCCCAGGGGTGGCACAATACATGCTGCAACCCCTGAGAGGCCCTGGGGTACCAATGCCCTAGTACATAGTATACCATATAGTAGGGACTTATAAGGGTACCCCAGAATCCAATCTGGAGTGGACCTAAAGTACATGCAATCAATTTAGAGGAGAAAACAGCTAGGCTGGGGTCCTGGATAGCAGGAGCCCAGCCAGTCTAAGTCGAAAAACAGTGAAACATCAGCAAAAAGTGGGGGTAACTATAAGAAGCAGATCCTACTCTCCTACACCCACACCTACCAACAATGTCGCAAACACACTTCCGTAACCACTCAGCTGCTTCATCAGCTAGGGTTTCAATCAATGTGTTAAAATCACATCTTCAACCAAACAAAATTCAAGATTATCTAAAAGCCACTCTGGATACTCAAAGGGCTCTAACATTTCCCAATGTAGCCAGAATTCGAAACATTCAGGCGCTCGTTCCAAAATTTCAAGCCACTCAATCACTTCCAGCTCGAGTGTTTATGCAACTGCTGGGAATGATGGAATCTTACATCATGATCGTGCCCCACGCCAGGTTACACATGCGTCCACTTCAGGAATGCTTAGCTAGTCAGTGGAACCAGTCACAAGGTTTATTAACCGATCTAGTGTTGGTAAGCGGCCGTACTCATCACTCTCTGCAGTGATGGAACACCCAAAATCTGTCAAAAGGACGGCCTTTCATAGACCCGGTTCCACAGACGATATTAATAGCAGACGCATCTCTCACTGGCTCGGGAGCTCATCTTGAACAACACACAGTGCAAGGGCCGTGGAGTCAACAGCAGAAATTGCGTCACATCAATCATTTAGAGCTCATGGCAATCTTTTTAGCTCTCAAAGCCTGTCAAGATCACCTTTCTGGCAAAACTGTACTACTCCGGACCGACAACATGACAGCTATGTATCACATACAGAAACAGGGGGGGGACACACTCTCTCCAACCGTGCCACTTAGCCAAAGACATCTGGAGGTAGGCTATTCACCACAACATTTATCTCCTAGCGGAACACCTCCCAGGAGTCAACAATCAAATTGCGGATCAACTACCCGAGTGGGAACTTCATCCCCAAGTTCTCCACCCATACTTCCAAGCCTGGGGAGTTCCTCGCATAGACCTGTTCGCAACACCCGAAAACGCAAAATACCAAAACTTTGCCTCCAGATATCCACACCCATTGTCCAAAGGCAATGATCTGTGGATGAACTGGTCAGGGATATTTGCCTACGCTTTTCCGCCTCTCCCACTCATTCCATCAGTGGTTCGGAAACTCAGGCAAACATCCCTCACTCTAATACTGGTGGTTCCAACATGGGCACGTCAACCCTAGTTCACAACCCTGTTGGAATTCTCTCTCGTACCACACCAAAAATTACATTTAACTCTCAATATCCTCACACAGAGCCATGGAGAAATCAAACACCCAAATCCCAAACAACTGTACCTCGCAATCTGGCTCCTGAAGGCATAGAGTTTGGTTATCTGAACCTTCCACCAGACTGTATGAACATTATTAGAGAGGCCAGAAAGCCTACCACAAGGGACTGCTACGCAGCCAAATGGAAGCATTTTGTTATCTATTGCAATAACAATAACATCAACCCTCTTGTTGCTTCCATACAAAACATACTCTGCTATCTATTACATTTACAGCCGTCAGCATTGGCCTATACATCCATCAGACTGAATCTCGCTGCCATAGCAGCTTACCTTCAAAATAGGCAACACTTATCGTTATTTAAAGTGCCTGTCATCAAAGCATTTATGGAAGGGCTCAAAAAGTTATACCACCAAGACTTCCACCTGCCCCAGTATGGAATCTTAACATTGTCCTCACAAGGTTAATGGGTCCACCATTTGAACCCATGCACAAATGTGAACTATAGTTCCTCATTTGGAAAACAGCTTTCCTCATTACAGTCACTTCATTGAGGAGAGTGGGTGAACTACAGGCATTAACGATAGAAGAACCCTTTTTCCAGTTACACAAAGATAAAGTAGTTCTTTGTACCAACCCCAAATTCCTAACTAAGGTTTATCTGCATTTTACATCAATCAGTCGGTTGAAATATCTGTGTTCTTCCCTCAACCTGACTTTGTTGCAGAACGAGCTCTACATACCTTAGATGTCAGAAGAGCTCTTTTGTATTACACTGAAAGAACAAAATCATTTCGTAAAACCAAACAGCTCTTTGTTGCTTTTGTACCACCTCACAAGGGCAACCCTATCTCCAAATCAGGTATTGCTAGGTGGATTGTTAAATGTATACAGATTTGTTATGCAGAAGCCAAAAAGACTCTAACAGTACCCCCTAGAGCACATTCCACTCTCGAGCCGTGGACTACTATGGCTTTCTTAGGAAATATCCCTATTGCTGATATCTGCAAAGCTGCAACATGGTCTACACCACACACATTCACCAAACACTAATGTGTAGATGTGTTAGTAAGACAACAAGCTAATGTGGGCCAAGCAGTACTTAAAACGTTATTGCAGACAACTCCACCAGTTACAGGGTAGCCACTGCTTTGAGATGACGTCGTCGGAGCTACTTAGACGCGCCCACGCACGCTGACGTCAGTTCTATATTTTTCCGTGCCAGCAAGCGCAGATCAGAGAGAGAACGGTACCCCTAGTTAATATTTTAACTTGGTTTCAGAGAACTTGTTTCTCTTGTCTTGTCGAGTACTCGACTCCTGGTGCAGTAGGGATGCCCGGGTTTAAGTCCTGTAGGACCTGCCGTCGGAACATGTCAGTAGCGGACCCGCACGACGTGTCTCTTCTGCTTGGGGCAGGCCCATGACCCCGAGGCATGCCCTGATTGTCAAGGCGCCGAAAGCTTTGCGGAAGCGTTCCCGAAAGTTATTGGAGGTCCGGCAATCTGTTCCGCGCCGGTCAAGGTCCCACTCCCGTGGGAGGTCGAGGGCCCGGTCACGGAGCCATCACCATCTCTTGTCGGGCTCGGGGAGAGGTAGGTCACGGCACCATAAAAAATCGAAGAAGCGGTGTTGCTCTTAGTCTACCCCTCACCGGTTGCGGGACACGGTGGAGGGGGCGGGCGGTCACTTCCCCCGCAGCTCCAATGGAGCCTCCGTTGTTGCCTGCAGCCTTCCCGCCCTTTCCAGGCCCGCACGCGACTCCAGACGAAATACAGGCTTTCCTGTCGGCCATGAGCTGGTTTTTTGGCCCATCGGGTCCCTCCGGAGCGCCTTTGGGCCCCGTGGACCCGTTGGGCTCCGGCCTCTGCGCTGGCTCCAGCGCCGCCTCCGGCCTCGAACGGCGCAGAACCGAGATTGGTCTATTACTCCCCGGTTCCGTTTCTGGGTGGAGCGTTTATCCAATTGCCCCCGGCACCTCGTCCTTACCGGCCTCTTCAACAACCGGTGGCCGAAGGAGAGTACTGTCCCCCTCTTCCGTGGACTTTTTCTGTGGTGTTGCGTAGAGCTCCCTTCTGTACCTATCAAGACCAATCTTCTGACTGAGGTACTGCAGCCAGCGTCCTCCTCTGCGGAGCCGCTGCTGCCCTTCAACGACGCACTTACTGACGTCCTGTTGAGTACCTGGAACAAACCCAACACAGGGGCTCCTGTGCATAAGGGTGTAGTGCGCCGCCATAGGCCAGCGCCGGGCGAACCCAGCTTTCTAACACAACACCCGACACCTTAGAGTCTGGTTGCCCAGCCCTCCGCCTCGCCGAGCACATTCCCTTCTGCCCCTCCGGACAAGGAATCTAAGAAACTGGAACAGTTTGGGAAAAAGATTTTCACTTCTACCAGTTCTGGGTTGCGGGCGGTGAATACTGCGTGCCTGTTGGGCCGTTATTCACATTCTGTGTGGGACACAGTGGCACAGGTACTGCCTCAGTACCCTGTGGAAACTCGGGCGGTGCTCTCCCAGGCCATTACCGAGGGGAGAGATGCTGCTAAATTCATTATCCATTGTGGCCTTGACATGGCCGATTCACTCGGCAGGGCACTTTACTCAACGGTGGCGCTCCGCTGTTACGCTTGGCTAAGAACAACTGGCTTCTCCGGGGATGTTCAGAACACTTTGTTGGACATGCCTTTTGATGGCACACGCCTCTTTGGTGACCAGGGGGATAGCACCCTGGAACGCTTTAAGGACTCTCGGGCTATGGCCCAGTCCTAGGGTCTCGCCACCACGCGCACTCCCTCTGGGCCCGCTTTTCGCTCCTTTCGAGGTCAGGGTCAAGGCGCCCACTTTCGTTCCTTTCAGGCCCGCAGGCAGGCGCAGCTGCAGTCTCAGTGCAACCGCGGACGTGGGACCCGACGTGGTAGGTCCCTAGGACAGCGGGCAGGTCAATCCACCACCGCTCTTGCCACTGCCACCTCAAAACCTTCCTAGTCCGGTGTTTCAGGCCCACCAGACGCCAGTAGGAGGCAGGATTCGCCATCACCTCCCCCACTGGCGCACCATCACTTCGGACAGGTGGGTTCTGCAGATAGTCCAACGGGGCTACTCCCTCCCCTTCGAGTCTACCCCTCCAGCCATGCCACCTCAGTACCACCGCATGTCAGGGGATCACTTGGCACTTCTCCAGCAGGAAGTTGCAGCCCTCTTGGCCAAGGGGGCCATCGAGCACGTTCCGACGACAGAAGTAGGTCGTGGTTGTTACTCCCACTACTTCTTGGTTCCAAAGAAGGACAAAGGTCTGCGCCCTATCCTAGACCTCCGGAACGTCAGTCGCTTCCCCTGGAAGGAGAAGTTCAAGATGCTCACGCTTGCTCAGGTCTTGTCTGCCCTAGACCCGCAAGACTGGCTGGTAGCGTTGGACTTGCAGGATGCTTATTTTCATATCCCCATCCTGCCAGCCCACCAGCGTTACCTACGGTTCATGGTGGGCCTTGAGCACTTTCAGTTCACTGTGCTCCCTTTCGGCCTTACCAGCGCCCCTCGGGTGTTCACGGAAGTGATGGCGGTGGTAGCAGCTCATCTGCGCAGATCAGGGGTTTGTCTTCCCCTATCTCGACGACTGGTTGTTGAAGGCGGGCTCACCCCAGGCAGTCGTCTCCCACCTCCAGACTACGGCCGACCTCCTGCATTTGCTGGGGTTTTCCATCAACGTGCCGAAGTCGCACCTGATTCCCTCTCAGAAGCTCCTCTTCATCGGAGCGGTTCTGGATACGGTGCAGTTTCGGGTTTATCCTCCCGAACAGCGAGTCCGGGACATTTGGTCTATGATTCCGATCTTTCGGCCCTGGTCCTGAGTTTAGGTCAGGAAGGACCCTGAGGCTGCTGGGCCTCATGGCCTCCTGCTGATCTATCATGCTACTTGGCATATGCGGGCTCTGCAGTGGGACCTGCAGTTCCAGTGGACGCAACATCGGGGAAACCTGTCCGACTACGTCCAGATCTCGGAGGGCACTGCACAGGACTTGCAGTGGTGGCTCACGAACCAGCGTTAGGTCAGCGGCAGATCCCTCTCCCTTCTCCAACCGGAGCACACAGTAGTGACGGACGCGTCCCTCCTGGGATGGAGCGGCCACGTAGGAGAGGCGGAGATCAGAGGCCCCTGGTCTCCGGAGGAGTCCAATCTCCATATAAACCTTTTGGAGCTCAGGGCGATCCTACTTGCACTGAAAGCAGTGTCAAGGGAAGAATAGTGCAGGTGTTCACAGACAACACCACCGCCATGTGGTACTGCAACAAGCAGGGCAGGGTGGGGTCATGGACCCTATGTCAGGAGGCTCTATGTCTCTGGACGTGGCTGGAAGGTCAAGGAATTTCCTTGGTGGTTCAACACCTGGCAGGTACCCTGAACGCCAGGGCGGACGAACTCAGTCGCAGGTGCATGTTGGATCACGAATGGCGTCTTCACTCGGAGGTGGTGCAAGGTCTCTTTCAGCAGTGTGGAGAATCTTGGTTGGATCTATTCGCCACCGAAGAGAATGCGCAATGTCAGCAGTTCTGCGTGTTGGAGTTTCCAAGGTGGCACCCTGTTCGGAGACGCTTTTCATCACAAGTGGAGTTGCAGTCTATTGTACGCCTTACCGCCTATACCACTTCTGCCCAGGGTGCTGAAGAAGATCAGACGCGACCGGGCCCAAGTCATTCTTGTGGCAACAGACTGGGCTCGAAGAGTTTGGTATCCCGAGCTACTCAGTATTAGCGTGGATCCCCCGATCCTACTGCCTCTTCGGGAGGATCTCCTGTCACAGAAACAGGGGACGGTCCTCCACCCGAACCTGTCCACCTCCTTGTGTGGAGATTGAACGGCGACAGCTGATCTCGTTTGACTTGCCTCCTGAATTCTGTAATGTGATTCTGGCAGCCAGGCGTCCCGCCACTAAAATGGTATACGCCTGTCGGTGGAAAAAATTTGTGGCATGGTGCACAGCAAAAGCTGTAGATCCTCTTTCTTCGGTCCTATTGTTCCTCCTCTCTCTGGCCCAGCAGGGCTCTGGTCTGGGCACTGTCAAGGGCTACCTTTCTGCACTTTCAGCCTTTCTTAGGCTGCCTGATCAGCCCTCTCTTTTCAAGTCCCCAGTTGTCATTAGATTTCTCAAAGGCATTACTCACCTTTTCCCTCCTATTCCCTTTGTGATGCCTCAATGGGACTTGAACCTGGTTCTCACATTCTTGATGTGCGCTCCCTTTGAGCCTCTTCATAACTCTCCTTTGCGGTTATTAACTTTGAAGACTGTCTTCCTGGTGGCCATCAACTCCGTTCGGTGGGTGAGTCAGCTACAGGCTCTTTCCTGTGAAACTCCTTTCCTGGCGATTCATCCGGACAAGGTTGTGCTTCGGCCGCGTCCCTCCTTTCTACCAAAAGTAGGGTCTGCCTTTCATCTCGGCGCAAACTGTCACTCTGACCACTTTCTTTCCGCCTACGCACCCTTCAAGAGAAGAGGAGAGGCTCCAGCGTCTGGACCCAAAATGTGCACTTTCGTTCTATCTCAACCGCACACAACAGTTCCGGGTGGATGACCAGCTCTTTGTTGGCTACGTGGGTGCCAAAAAAGGTTTGGCTGTTATCTCCCGATGGGTTGTCTTGTGCATTAAAGCCTGTTATTCTCTGGCTAAAAAGGAGCCTCTGGTTGGGCTGCGCTCCCATTCTACCAGGGCGACAGCAGCTACTACAGCATTGGAACGCGGTGTCCCCCTGCAAGACATCTGTCAGGTGGCCACTTGGGCCTCGTTGCATACTTTCACTAAGCACTATTGCCTTGACAGTCAGGTCCGGAGAGACGGCTTCTTTGGCCGTTCGGTTCTCCGTGACTTTCTGGTGTAATCTCACTTTGCAGACCCACCACCGGGGTTGGTATTGCTTGGGTATGTATTCTAAGGTAAGGAATCTATCTCTAAAGTGTCTCTTTCAGATGCACAAGTTACTTACTTGTGTAACAATATATCTGTAAGAGACATTAGTTAGTGATAGATTCCTTACTGCCCGCCCATCCTCCCAGTTCTGCGAACTGTCCGCTAGGGTTCAGGTCATCCCTTTTAGGGCCCTAGTTCTATTGCACCAGTAGTCGGTCTCTGGCATTGCTCTGCGTTTCTGGCGCGGAAAAGTTTTGTACAGAACTGACGTTGGTGCGCGTGGGCGTGTCTAAGTAGCTCTGACGACGTCATCTCGGCGGCTATGACGCCAACGACATATGCGGAGCCGCACGACGATGCACAGGGTTACTGCTGACGAAAACTTTCCGGATCCAGTCTGATGCCTGGGGATATTCTAAGGTAAGGAATCTATCCCTAACTAATGTCTCTTACAGATATATCGTTACACAAGTAAGTAACTTGTGCACTTCTTCCAACAAAATAAAGTGCAAACATCCGGACCCAACACTAGATGGCAATCTTATACAAAGCATGAAATTCTACAGCTCTACATGCCGAGAACAGATGCATACTGGGTAAGTAACATTTTCCTTAGCTTACATAATCTCTTATTATTAATAAGCCTGGAGAAGCTCCATTGGAATTAAAGTTTTCATAGCTTTCACATGGATATTTTGGTTGCTAAAAAAAAGCCTACATTTTGTTGTGAAAGTCTGGGGGTAAATAAGGAGTTGCCACAGGGTTTAATTTAAGCCTTATAAGGACAGTCACAAACAAATGTCTGTAACAGATTCCCATAAGTTATGTCTTTGGTGTTTAGAATTGTCACACAAATCCAAGTTTTCCAAGAACTGCGTCCGGATGAACCCTAAGGCATTCGGGAATGCCTAGCTAAACTTGACTAATCCATGCACTGATTTGGGTGCGTAAGTCCCGCTCAAAGTCTAGGGAGCGGACCTGCTTCCAAAGTTGTTCCCGCAAAAGATCTTCCCTGCCTTCAAAATCCTTAGGTAAGTTGAAGAAATGAAAAGCAAGAAAATTAAGCATGGTTCCTCCCCATTCCACCACTTTTGACCTGAGAAGTCCGGCAGATGTCAAGGTGCCTCTCAGCCTCATCTCCTATCAAGGAACCAGTTCCTCACCTTGTTTCGATGCACCCCACATTCCGGGTTCCATCTGCAACATCGTAGCAGATAGTCTTCCAAAAAAGCCAAGTTGTAAATATTTGGCACCCTTTTCCCTTCCTTTGCATGCCTTCGGGCCCCACAGGTCCGAGTGCACCTCCAGTCTGATTATCAGCAAATCCGTCCTCAACACCGTCTGTGATTAATGACCCAGCTGCGGGGTGTGATCTCCGCACCATTGTCAAATCAAACTTCAATTCCGGCACCAAGATCCACTTCGACAACGTCCCTGATGCCAGAGTACGACCAGATTGTTTCAATCGACTCTGAAACTAATTCAACATGACCGACTAAAGTTGCCTACAGTGGAAGTCCTGACGCAACCTCATTCAGATTCAGGCAGGGCATTGACCTTACCTAGAAGTTGCCCACAAGCACTCCACCTGCACTCTTGGCAGAAGAATCTGCATCATTTGATGTAGTGATCGGGTTGATGGCTGAAGTTTTTGACTTGAAGCTACTATTAGAGGTAAAAACTAATTTTGTCGCAGAGGTTCTGCAGCCTGGCCACGCTTCAACAGAGACCCTTTTACCTTTTAAAGAGGCCCTCACGGACACATTAATTGGCACCTGGGCATAGTCTTGCTCTTGACCGCTGGTAAACAGGCAAGTGGCCGTATGCCACAGACCATTCATAGATGAACCTCCCTTCCTCTCCCAGGATCCCTAATCTGAGAGCCTAATGGTCCAGGCATCTGAAAGTAGAGTGGACCGGAATTAGTTTGCCTTGGCTTGTTCTGAAAGAGTAAGGAAACATATGGAGACATTTTGGAAAAGGATGTTTTCCTCAGCTAGTCTCGTTCTTCGCTCTGTCAATGCTGTGTCCTTGAGCGATATTTTCTAGCATTGTGATCAGTGGAATCTTGCCAGCAGTCTCCCATGAATGCTGCTCCAACCTAGCACAAATAATTCCTGATGACCAAGATGTGGCAAAATATGTTCTCCTTTCAAGGACTGGACATCAACTGTTTAGGCAGGGCTGTCTGTACTATTGTGCTGCTTCAGCGCTTCGTATATGAGATCCTAGTTTTTTCAGGTGATGTCCAGGCATCATTGAAGGATATGCCATTTGACAATATCAGTCCCTTTGGGGACAAAGCATACTCTGCACTAGAGCGCTTTAAATAAAGCAGTGCCATAATATGCTCCCGCTGACTTTAGGCGCTCATACGGCGGTAGCTGTAACAATTCTGACCCTTTGGAATGGGTAAGGCGTGCAGTCTATGTCAAGGTCCACCACCTCAACAATAGGGTACCCCAGTCTTATCAATGCCCTGTCCAGGGATCCAGCCGGCAGCATTTAGACAAGAAGAGACAATGTACTACACAGTAGCTAGCCTGTCCCCCTTCAGTATCCAAGGCACCTTTGTTTTCTCTCAGTGACTCACGACTACCCTTTAGGAGGCATGATAAGTTAATACTTCCAGGGTGACGGCGCATTACATCTGACAAGTATGTCCCCCAAATAGTCCTGCAGGGTAACCTCCTCCTCTTTCTGTCCGACCCGCCACGTGTTCCTCCTACATCAGAGCAGCTTTATTGGTACCATTTGTCCTGCCTGCGCAGGAAGTCCAGGCTCGTTTGCTTTGCTTGGCAGTTTGGGCTGGACTGTTCCCATGAGGCACAGGGTCAAGACTGACTTGCATATGGCTGTGTCTTAACTGGGGTGGCGAAGTGAGCTAAAGAACGATGATGGATTCAATCCAGGTCTGTGACTGGGGGGGTGAGTGTCTGAAACGTTTCAGTGCTCCATCTGTCGTCTCCATGTGCTTGCTCTTTTGGACTTGTGGACAAAAGGGCCATAGCGAGGGTTCTTCCATCGGAAATGAAGAATGGGCGATGTTCCAATTATTTCTTTTGGCCAAAGAAGGATAGAGGCCACTATCCTATTTTAGATCTTCGCCCTGTCAACTTCTTCCAGTTAAAAGGACATAATCAATATGTTCACGCTGGCAGTCTAGGAGACTGGGTGATAACATTGGATCTGCAGGGCTCATATTTTCTTAGTCCTGTACTGCAGTCCCACAGGTGTTACCTGTGGTTCAAGGAGGGCCAACCACATTTTCACCTTTCCATGCTACATTTGGCCTCACCAGGGCGTCCCATGTGTTCACGAAAGTGATGGCGACAGTCACAGAACATCCTTCGGAAGTTGGGTATACTAGCCTTCCTCTACCTCATGGACTTGGTGTTGAAGGCAGGCTCACCATAGATGATCATAAACTACCTCCTAATGACAAATATCCTCCTAACATCTTTGGGGTTCTCGATCGGTGTGCCACGGTAGCACCTAACTCCTTCATAGAGGCTTCATTTCATTGGAGCCACTCTGGATACTGTGCAGTGTCAAACCTTCCCTCTAATGCAACAACTCCAGGACATTTGGGTTATGATCTGATATTTCAACCTGGATCTCAGTGAGCAAGTCTCTAATACTTCTTGGCCTCGTGGATCCTGCTAATGGACCACACCAGGTGGCATATGTGGGCTCTGTAGTGGGATCTGAAGTCTTTGGGCTCAGCACCAGAGAAACCTGTCACAGTCCATCCAGGTGTCGAAATAGACTGCAAAAGATCTGCATTGGTTGTTACTAGACCGCAATTGGACCAATAGCTGACTGATGTGGAGCTGGGTCATTGGTAGAGACCCAATCCACATCAGTCTGCTGAAGTTGCACACAGTTCGCTTGCCACAAAAAGTATTCTTTCAGTCCATCAAGGGAGAACATGTGCAAACCCTCACAGACAACACTTCTGCCCTCTGGTACTGCTATAATTAGGGCAGTGTAGGGTAGTGGGCCCTGTGCCAGGACGCTTTACGCCTCTTGAACTGGCTGAATTATGCAGTCTCTATGCATCCTACGCCTCATGCTTGTAGACTGAGCAATGACAGTTAAATGCCTTCAATCTACTTCGATCTACCAGAAATTGTGATTGCAATTTTAACAGATAGGTGTCCATCCACCAAGAGAATCTATGGTGGCCACTGGGATAAGTTCATTTTTTGGTGTTCTTCTCAGCATATCCAACCTTTACAAACCCAGTTGTCTGATGTTTTACCTTTTTCCCTATTTTTAGCCCAGGAAAGCCTTGCTGTGGCTACTGGTAAACATTAATTGTCAGCCTTATCAGACTTTTTCCGATTATCTGATCAACCATCTCTGTTTAAATAACTTGTACCATCTCTGTTTAAATCACTTGTGGTGCTGCGCTTTCTTAAATTCTTTTTTTTTTTTTTTTTAACCTTTTTTTTTTTTTTTAAAGATATTTTTTATTGTTACTCAAACACAGAAAGAAAAACCATGCAACAGTCCCGCACAACTTCCCTCGCAGGGGCTACTCAAAATAGGAGGGGAGGCCATAGAGCGTAAAGAGCGTCAGGTTCTCCGGCCCTGCCAAGCAGCCAGCCGTATAGTTATAGAAGGACCCAGACTTGGCCTGAAATACCAAAGCTAGTGGAGGAGCCCAGCTCCCGCTTGGCGGCATGGCCCTGCAGAGTTCGAGCTATCGGGCCTGTCACTACAAACCTAGCACGATCCGGCTCCCCCCTCCGCCGCCAGGAGTGTCACAGTGAACCAAAACAAAAGAAAAAAACAAAAAAAGAAATCCCCCCGACCCCTCCACTACCCCCAACCCTCCCACCCTCCCCCCCCCCAGTGGTGGTAGCTCGCAGTCATACGTATTGCAATCTTCAGGCAGTACTCATACCTGAAACAAATGGAGGGCTCGAACCGAGGGAGGACACACCGCTGCCGGCAACCCCTTAGAAAGAAAGCGAACCAGCGGTCCCCAACAGCACGGTTGCGCTGTGCCCATGACGAGACTATCTAGTCATGAACCCCACCCACTAGTGCAACGCCCGGCACAGGAGGGGGAAAGGGCGTGGCACTGAAGGGGTTAAAGGACCCCAGAAAGACGTCAGCCATCCGTTCCATGCTCAACAACTTCAACAATCTCGCATGCCACACAGAAATCGCTGGGGCCTCCCTCATCTTCAAGGCCGCCGCCAGGGTTATCTTAGCCGCTCCTACACAGAGCCAAAGGATCTTTTTGTCCGCTCGTGTCTGGTGTTCGAGGAGGGGATCCCGAAGGCCCAACAACACATGAGCCAAGGAGTCCGCGATCGGGTACCCCAGGATCTCCTTAATATGGGACAGTATCTCCTCCCAGTAGGGGCGGATGATCGGGCAGTCCCACCAGATATGGCGAAAGTCCCCCAGGAAACCACAGCCCCTCCAACACCTGTCTGAAGAGTTAGGAAAGATGCGGTGTAACTTGGCGGGAGAGAGGTACCAGTCCATCATGGTCTTAAGATGTGCCTCTCGCAGTTCCACCGAGTGATTGTGTTTGGCCAAGTCTCTCCACAATTGGGACCACTCTTCATCCGTGATGGCGCGATCCAGGATGTTCTCCCACAGGCCCATGTAGCGCGGTCTCGGGGAGAGAGCGGTAGCCAAGAGGTGGCTGTAAATAAAGGAAATGGCACCGCGCATCGTCGAGGTGCGTGATAGAAAGGCCTCAAATGGGGTCGGCGGCCTAGTCCCCGCCTCTCGAACCGACGAGGACAGAGCCCAGTGCAGCATTTGTGTGTGACGGAACTGTTCCGACTGGGGGACCCCATAATCCCGTCCACAATTGGCAAACGGAAGCGAGGCAGAGCCATGAAACAGATGCGTGAGGGTGAGACATCCCCCCTCCCTCCAGGCATCAAAAGGCCCCTCTCGCACTGCAGGCGGGAAGGCCGGGTTGAAATGGATGGGTGTAAAGGGCGACGGGAACGTAGTCCACCGCTCGTCCCCAGAAACCGAATCCCAGACCTTAAGGGTGGTACCGGTAGGCGTGCTAATGTATGCATTCTTGGGCCTATCCCCCTTAGGCTTCCACACTAAGTCCCATATCGTTCGCCCCGTCTCACTTCTATCCATGTGGAGCCAGTGTTTCTCCGAGAGTGGTTGGGTCCATTCTACCAATATCTGCAGCTGCGCTGCCTTATAGTAGAGGAGCGGATCCGGGAGGCCCACTCCACCCTCCCCCCCAGGGCACCGGAGAGCGGCAAAGGAAAATCTAGCCCGCCCCCCCTGCCACACGAAACGGAGCATAAGAGTCTTTACGCGGCGAAAGAAGTCACTGTCCAGGACAATAGGGAGAGCCTGGAATAAATATAAAAGCTTCGGGAGGAGCGTCATTTTAATCGCATGTATCCTACCCAACCAGGAAATAAACAGCGGCTTCCAGCGATTCAAATCAGCCTGGATCGTAGCCAGGAGAGGGGGGAAATTGGCCGAGTACAGTTTCCCCACCGTGGGAGTCAAACGAACCCCCAGATACAATAAAGAGGAATGAGTCCACGGCAGGGGCGAATGCGGTCGGAGGCGATCCACCTCCGCCGACGAAAGCGTGAGGTTCAGGATATAGGATTTGTCATAGTTCACCTTAAAAGCCGCCACTGCCTCAAAGCGCGCCAGAGCCGTCTGCACGTGGGGGAGGGAGTGCGCAGGGTCCGCAAGCGAGAGCAAGACGTCGTCCGCAAATAGGGAGATTTTGTGTTGTTCGCCCGTAAAAGGCAGTCCTCGTATGTCCGGGTGTTCCCGCATCGCCAGCGCCAGGGGTTCAATACTCAAAGCAAATAATAAGGGGGAGAGAGGGCACCCTTGCCGCGTGCCACGCGTGTGCGGAAAAAAGGATGATAAGTAGCCATTGACCATGACTCTAGAACGGGGGCCGCTATAATTGACCTTGAGCATGGTCAGGAATCTATCCGAGAATCCAAAAGCCTCCAAGTTACGGAATAGGATCTGCCAGTCCACCCGGTCAAACGCCTTCTCGGCGTCCAGACCAATCAAAACCGCCGGGAGGTGTAAGTGGTTGGCCTTCTCGATGAGGTGGACCACTCTCCTAGTGTTGTCATGGGTTTGACGTCCCTTGATAAACCCCGATTGATCCGGATAAATAAGAGCCGGCATCAGATCTTGCAGGCGGGTCGCGAGAATGGAAGAGTAAAGTTTGGCATCGATATTAAGCAGGGCGATCGGCCTGTACGACGAACACACAGCGGGGTCTTTACCGGGCTTGGGGATGACAGAGATGACCGCTTCCGCCATAGAGGCCGAGGAAACCCCCGAATCGGCCATAGCATTGAACAATTGAACCAAGAAGCCACTAATATCAGCGGCAAAGGTCTGGTAGAAGAGGGCCGTGTACCCGTCCGCACCAGGCGCCTTGTGGGGCTTCAGGGACCTAATGGCACCCAACACCTCCTCTTCAGAGATGGGGGCAGAAAGCATATCGTTCCAGTCCCCAGACACCTGAGGGAGCGGGAGCGCGCGGAGGTATTCCCTTTGGGCGACGGGGTCCAGGGAATCCCCCGAGTACAACGTTGCATAGAACTCCCCGAAGCGTTCAGCCTTGGCGGCATCACAATGCAGCAACATGCCGGTTGCGTCCCGAACGCCCCCTATGTAATCCCTCTCACGTTTACGGCGCAGTTGGCGGGCCAAGTGTCTCCCCACCTTGTTCCCCTGAGCGTAGGAGAGATGGCGGAGCTTCAGGAGAGTGAACTCCGCCCTATTGTTGTAATGAGCCCGGAGTTTGCCCCTAAGAGCCGTCAGAGGCAGCAATGTCTGTCTGGAAGGTTGGGCCTTATGCGCTCGTTCCAGCACAGAGAGTTCCGACTCTAACGCCTCCCGTTCCGTCCTCCGCAATCTATTAAGAGCCGCGTTAATGGCCAGGCAACTACCCCTTAGTGACGCCTTAAAGGCGTCCCAGGTAGTAAAGATCGAGGTGTCCTGTACCGGGTTGAGCTCGAAGAACTCCCGGATTGCCTTACGGAGCTCTTTACAGGAGGGCTCGTCCCGTACCAGGGAAGCCGGAAAGTACCACCTGCGCGGGGCATCCCCCTCCGGCGCCCACTGAAGGCCCAGCGCCAACAAGCTGTGGTCAGAGATAGAGAGAGGAAAGATCTTGGCCTCTCGCAGGGACCCCCGGAGGGATTGACTATAGAAGATGTGATCTAAGCGGGAATACGAGTGGTGCACATGGGAGAAGAAGGTGTAGTCCCGGGAGAGGGGATGCAGGGAGAGCCATCCATCTACCAAACCCAGTTCTTCAAACCACCGGCGTGTCTCGTCGGAGAATAGACCGGCCTCCGCCCTCCGTCGGTGAGAGCTGTCCAAGTCCTGATCCCACACCAAATTAAAATCTCCCATCACGAAGAGAGCCCCCTCCGCAAAGTCCTCCACGGTTCGCAGCAGATCCAGAAGGAACCTATTTTGCCCCACATTGGGGGCATACAGCACCAGAAACGAGCAAGTTCTACCGAGAAGCACCCCCTTGACAATAAGCCACCTACCCTCCTTGTCACCCCGGACCCACAAGGGTTGGAAGTGGAGCGTCGAACGGAACAGTAGGGCCACTCCCCTATGCTTTGAAGCCGCCGAGGACCTATAAATAAGGGGGAATTGCTTATGCTTCAACCGGGCCTCATCTCGCCGAGCCAGGTGGGTCTCCTGGAGGCCCACCACATCCAGATGGTGATCCAGGATGTACTTCCAGACCTTTTGACGTTTCTGGGGAGAGTTCAACCCCTTCACATTCCAAGTACCTAGGGTGACAGGCATTCGGCACACAGCACGACTCCCAGCTCTCCCATGTCTCCCTCAAACAAAGTACAGCCCCCTCTCCATAGTCCTACCTCATCCATAAATACCTCCTCAAAAGTAGGCCAGTAGCACACCCCAGGACCGCAACCCCCAGACCACCCCTTGTGAGAGCCCCGGAGCATACCCCAGCCGTCACATAGCAGAAGCGGCACCCCACGCACCAGCAGTCCCTCTCCCCCCTACACCGCCCCGAACAAAAGCCCCCTCTGAACTGAGCACGACTCTTACCCCGCGCCACAAGACGGCCCCCCTCTACCCTCCCCAGCCCTCCCCTCAGGACCCTCGCAGATCGAGACCCACACACATTCCACCCAAGCAACTTCTGGCTACCACCACTGACCCTTCCCCATCCCGCCCCCACCCAACTCCCCCACTTCCCCCCCACCCTCCCCCAAGACCCCCCCACCAGAAACCCAAAGAAAGACCAAATGCAAGGGGTAACAAAACAAACCGACCCCAACGAAAGAGAAGCAAGAAAACAAACAGTTCCACTAAGAGGGCTGATGTTGAGACCCTCACAGAACGGGGTCCCAGGTAACAGTCAGTGTCCCCTTTGCTCTCCGGTCCGTGGCATCTTCCCCAAAAGTACATAGTTACCCACAGTACCTGAACGAAGGGGGAGCGTCCCTCTGCCGCCAAACAGCCTTCCCTCTACGTTCAAGCCGCTGACAAGCTGTCCCGCGGCGACGCCTCCGTCACACTCATCACGGAGGCCACTGCTCCACTCCTTTCCTGCTGACTGGTCGTGGTGTCCGGCCCCCCCTGCGCCGCTGGTCGCCCCACTCTGTGCCAGGAGGAAGAGCGTCGACGCCGCCGCGACGGCGAGCGCCCACCTCTCGGGGAAGGGGCAGCGTCGTCCAACCCAAGAAGGTCCTTGGCAGCCTGCAGTGATCTAAGTTGGACCAGTCTATTCTGCCACCGAAAGATGAGGCGAAAGGGATGACCCCAGGAGTATGCCACATTCCGGTCGCGCAGGAACGCCGTCACAGGCCTAAAGGCACGCCGCTTCTGTAGTGTAGAGGCTGCCAGATCTTGGAAGAGTTGGGGATGGTGGTCCCTGAACAGCAGGTTATTGATACCCCTTGCCTTCCGAAGAATATGCTGCTTGAGCTGAAAATCACTGACGCAGACCAGGATGTCCGGCGGAGGAGCCCCTGAACCCCTCGGCAGTCCCACTCTGTGAACCCTGTCCATTCTGACCTCGTGGAGATCATCTTCGCCAAGGATTTGCAAGAAGAGAGCTTCCACATAGCCACGTAGATCTCCCGCCTCTCCCTCCTAGGGCACCGCACGGATACGGATGTTGTTCCAGCGAGACCGGTTTTCCAGGTCCTCCGCATGAGCCTGGAGATCTAGGTTCTGCTCTGTTAGTCGAAGCACATCCTGTTGGAGCTGATGGACGTCGCCCGCCAGACCCAGATCATGCTCCTCCAACGTTGCCACTCGCTCCCCAATGCCGTCCACCTCCCTTCTCACCTCTCTGAGATCCGAGGCGAGCTGGGAACGGAGTTCTGAGATGTCCTCTTTGATAGCAGCGAAGAGTTCCATCATAAAGGCCTTGGTGGCAGGCGCCCCCTCTGCTGGGGGGAAGCGCTGGCACCCGGGGGCGTCGTCGGCTGCGCACCTCTCGGAGGCCCTTCCTTGCCCAATTTGTCCTTGCGGGGCCTATTCGACATCGTGACCGATACGGCGGGTGCGTGCTATGCAAGACCGTGGACAGACTTCACCACTCTCGGCCTGACGTCCCCACGTTGGGCAGGCCCTCCGCCTCTCCTCCACTGGTGTCACCGCAAAGCCAGAGCCCCAAGCCAATGGCCCCGCGTCGCACCGTATGGCAGAACCACCTTCGCAGAAGCGCACGTCCGACACCCACCCAGGGGCAGGAGCGTCCACTCAGGCACCCGCCGCTTGCAGTATCCACTGCTCCACTACGCCAGGCTGCCACCAGCTTCCAGTCTCCTCCACAAGGCCGCACCGTCCCAGATCGTTTGCAGAGAGCTCCCGTAGGTCCCGTCGCCGGGCACCGTCCCCCGTGCTCCACCACTCCGCCAACCGGCGCTCCACAAAAACGGCGGCGCACTCCCCGAGTGAGCCAGGCGCGCCAGGGCTCTGTCTCTCCCTCCGTTCGCCACAGGCACCTCGTCCCCCCGGCTATGTGGCTCGGGCCCAGACCAGGCCGCCTGCTCCAAGGGTGCCCTGTCCGGTGTCAGCAAACAGGGTGCGAGCAGAGAGCACCGGGGTAGGCCGCTAATTCCGCACACCTCCGGCCAGGTCCGCGCCCGCACTCACACCATATGGCACCACAGAGTCCGTGGCCCCGTTGCCCCCAGGGTTCAAGCCGGCCGGCCAGGCGGCGCTCGGAATCGCGACTGAGGCGGGAGCGACCGTCCCACCATCCGCACTCAGGCCCCCATCAGCACAGCCACCAGGCCTCTCCTCCTGTCCAGTCACAACGCCAGAGGTGCCCAGCACACAACCCCCAAGGGCTTCCCAGGCCAGCGACAGTCCACCTGGGGGGGAGAAGAGCTCACCGGTAGGGGCCAGTAACAAGTCGAGAGATGAAGCAGTCCTCCCCCCAGTGAGGGTCACTCAGTCCCGCGCACGGCGCCGGGGGCCTTCCCCACCTCTGCGGGTCACCAGCACGGCACACAACAGTGAGCGGAGCCCCCACCAGGACGCCAACACCCCAGGGCAGGCGGCACTCCGCCGTAACAGCTCACCGCAGGTCCGGAGAGTCCACGGGCCCCACGGCCCAGCGTAGCCCCACTGATCCCGGCCTCCGGACCGCTCGACGCCGCTCCGCAGCACCTCGTGGGCGAGTCCTCCGCGCAACTCGGCCGCCTCAGGCCGCTGGTGCACACTCCCCCCCGGCGCCGACACTGCAGCGGGTCCAAGGGCTCCTTTCCCCCACGGGGTCGCCGGGTCGCGCTCCACAAGGGTCATCGCCACTTCTGCAGCAGCCAGCACCGGTACGGCGGCGCGGCAGAAGGCACCGCCCCCAGCCGAGCCCTCACGCAAGGCTCCCGGCGTCTGCTGGCCGGCCACGCCGTAGGCCCCAACTCTGCCAGGGGTCCCCCCCTCTGCCCCTGAGGCTGCAAAGGGCTCCGGACCTCCTCTAGGGCTTCCGGAAGAAGATCGTCCACTCCGGGGAACAGCCGGTAGGGTCCAGGGAAGGCACCACACAAAGCTAAGCAGTCACGGCGGCGGAGGGACAGAAAGCACGTCCTACTCCGTCGCCATCTTGGACACGCCCCTTTTTTGTTGGATTTTAACATGTTACAAGTCCTACAGTAATCAGCTTAATCATATCAATAGCACAGATTACCAATAACAGCTGTATGACAAGGGTAGTGGAGTAAGCAGTCACATAGTGGAGTTATTGGTGGGGGAGGGTATCGGGCGGCAGTTGGTGGTAGAATTACCGCCGTTCTCCGACCCGTTTGCTCATCTCTGATCCAAAAGCCCTGTGTTGGGTATCATTCATAGATAATCCAGTTTTCAAACTAAACTTGGGGGTGTGTAACTCGGGAACTATGGGCTCAGGGGGAGGGAGGGGAGGGAGCCGGGGTCGCTAAAAGCATGTGTCAGGGTAGAGAGGTCCCATATCAGTATGCTAGCATCATGTACTTGACCTACTCTTGGCCAATGCTATGATTCCAGGAGGATGACCCTGGTGGAACAATCGGCACTTGGGAGAAGGGGGGGGGGGGCGGGTGGAAGACCGGACGCGTTCGCGGACTGGGACGCAGGTAAATCTGGTGTTGCCTGGGGGTTTTGCGCGCGTTCTGTGTAATTCGTGTCTGCTTGTCTAAAGTCCTGTAGGAGTGTCGCCCATTCTAAGGATATAGGTCGCCGCCGCATGCCACGGGCTTCATCTTGCCGAGTAAGATCTTCCTCGGCTGCGGCCCACTTCTCACCGCTCCCCACCATGCAGCTATTGGTGGCCCCTCTGCCGCTCGCCAATACATTGCCACACCGCGCTTGGCCAACAGCACGGCTAGCAGGGCAAATTTGGTCTCTACTTTCTTCCGTTTGTTGCGTTTAAAAACGCCTAGGGCACATGCCTCCCAGGTGTGGAAGTCTGTGAGACCAGTGACTGTCTGTATGGTGGTGTGCACCGCCGACCAGATGGTTTGTATCACTGGGCATGACCAAAACATATGAGCAAATGTAGCTTCCGGGGTGTGACAACGGGGGCAGTCAAAGTGGGATGTCGGGTAGAAGCGTTTGAGCCGCGCCGGTGTGTGATAGGCCCGGTGTAATATCTTGAACTGGATGTTTTTGGACCTCTGATTGCGGGACACTTGTTTGTGGTGTTCTAGGGCCATCCGCCATTCATGATCATGAAGGGCGCGTCCGAAAAAAACTCCTCTCAGCGGAGCCGTAAGAGGGTTAGCAGCACCTGTGTGAGTTCCATAATGGATTTGTAGATCCATGTGATGTGGTGTCTGCCCGCCCCTATGCGCAATAGCGTGTGCAGCACCGGGTGAGTATTGGGTTCCCCGTTCCCCAGGTCCCAATTCCGCTCACAGTCTGCTATCAGCTGCCTATGCAACAGGAATTGGCTGGCTGGAAGCCCAGTTTCTTCGACTAGGTCTGCAAACGGAATCAAGTGGCCGTTGGAGAACAGGGCCTCTATTTCCGTGAGTTAGAATTCGGTCCAGATTCTAAGCTCTCCCGCAGTGTAGAACCCACGCCCCCTAGGAAGGCCAGCCAACAGTATTAATGGGGAATACAATGGTGCTCCCTTGGACATTCGGTGAACTCGCATGACACAGGCTCTGGCTACCTTGGCCAGCAGCGGATGGGCTGGATCGGGTCTGGTGCCTGGTAGGAGCATTCGGGTCAGCTCCGGGACCGTCACTCGTCTGTGCTGTGACACCATTTCCTCAAGGTTGCGGTGCGCCGTCCACCGTGACATCCACTGTAGCTGCGCCGCCAGAAAATGGGCTTCAAAAGATGGGGCGACCATCCCTCCCTGATCGCGGGGCAGCTGCAGGGCCGATAGGGCCACTCTGCTGCGGCCCCTCCCCCTAATAAAGGAAATTAGTAATGAATTGAGCTCCTGGAAGAAGGCCCGTGGCGGGACAACTGGAATATTGGTGAAGAAATATAGAAGCCGGGGTACCATGATCATTTTAGATAGGGCTACCCTCCCAATGGGGGCCAGGGGTAGGGTCCGCCAGAAAGCCACTTGACTTTTAAGGCCCCGTAGAGCCCGATAGTGATTGCCTTCCAGGAGGTCTCAGGGTTCATGATATAGTCTGACACCCAAGTACCGCGGGGCGTCGCCCGTCCAAGCCAGCACAGCGTCTCCAATATGTATCTCCCTATGCGGGGTGTGTGGATGCAGGGAGTAGAGAGAGGATTTCTGGCAGTTCACCCGGAGCCCTGCAGCTTTCTCAAAGTCTGCGAGTGTGGCCCAGAGGGTGGTGAGGTCCGCCGTGATGTCTCTAACATATATAATGAGGTCATCCGCATATAGGGAGACGCAATGTGTGTGACCTCCCAGAGGGATGCCCCATTGCTCGCCCACCTCCCGTAGCCTTGCCGCTAGCGGCTCCATAGCAAGAGCAAATATGACCGGGGTCAGGGGCCACCCCTGACGGGTGCCACGCCTGAACGGGATGGGAGAAGATACGGAGCGGCCTATTCTGACCCTTGTGGACAGATCCGTGTATAAAAGTCAGGTGTACTCCGTAAATTGGGACCCCATGCCCACCCTCCGTAGCACGTCGAAAAGGTATTGCCACGCCAGGGTGTCGAACGCCTTCTCCAGGTCCAGCATGAGGCACGCCACCCTCGGGAACTTGCCCTGCACCCCGTCCTGGACCTGGAACAGCCGCCGTATATTCTGGAAAGTATTTCTCCCATGGACGAATCCACTCTGATCTAGGTGCACTAGTCTGGGGAGTATGTCCATCAATCTGTCTGCTAGGGGTGATAGGTCGATAGGAAGCTCGGTGCAGAGGATCCCGATCGAGCATGGGGAATGTTACCAATACCGACTCTCGCATCAATTGAGGGAGGAGTCCCACTTGTAGTGCCTCCCGAAATACCAAGTCAAGCCGCGGGACTAACTGCTGGGAGAACGTGGAATACAGTTCCATCGGGAACCCTTCATGGGCCGAAGTCTTGTTTTTGGCCAGGTGGTGTATGGCAGATTTGATTTCCGCTGGTGTGATCGGGTTATCTAACGTCTTGCGTTCCTCGTCCTTGAGTTGGATTATGGTACGTGATGTCAACATGTTCCGAATGTGTTCCCCCCTGTCCGGTATTGGCTCCCTGTAGAGCATGGCATAGTATTCATGGAAGGAATCTAAGATATCAGCTTGCGCATAGACTACCTCCCCCGCGGCGTTTCGAACGCTAGTGATAGGTTGTGTGTGCGTGTCTTGACGGATAAGCCAAGCCAATAAGGCGCCTGCGCGGTTACCTTCGTTGTGGACTCTGGTGGTGTACGTGCGGAAATTATACCAGCGCAGATCAGCGCATGCCTCTTCGTATTTGGTTTTGGCCTCCGTTAATAGTGTGGGGGGGAAGCTCCTGTTGAACTGCCGCTTTGGAAAGCCTGGCTACTTGTTGTTCTGTGGTCTGCACTACTCTCTCCAGCGTCTGCTTCACTCCTGTGATTTGTCTGATGCATGCCCCTCGAGGGACTATTTGAATGCGTCCCATTCTAGGGCCCTTGTCGAGGTAGAGCTTGTGTTTTCAGCGAAATAGTGTTGAATGGTTTCTGACTGTTCGTGTTTGAACACTGGGTTCAGAAGGCAGTCCCTGGGGAGGCGCCACATGGGTATCGGCAGCACTGGAGGTCGCCACATTAGTGTTAAAGTGTGCGCATCGTGGTCCGAAATTACCCTGCCCAAGTAGTCCGAATGCCTGATGCTGGGAATAAGGGACTGTGTGCACATAAAGCGGTCCAGATGGACTCGGAGGTCGTGTGGTATCGAGTGAAATGAGGCTGCGCTTTCTTAAATGGTTGACTCACATATTTCCACCAACATTTCTGATACTTCACATGGGCCTGAATTTCGTTCTCACAATCTTGATTGTTTACCCTGTTTGAACCAATGCCCACTTGCCCTCCAAGATTGTTAACCGTGAAGACAGCTTTTGTAATCGCGATCACATCAGATTGTCACATGAAAGAGTTACAAGCATGTCCAGCAACTGTTTTTTCTGGCATAACTAGTGCTGAGGATTAAGAAAGCGTTGTGATGCCTTTTCAAGTCATACAGTCCATTACCCTGCTAGCGTTCTTTGCCCCACCACATCCAGGCAAGGCGGAAGAGGAGGAAGAGATACTCCATTGTTTTGTTGCGCTGCTCCAGCTGCGTGCGCTCCTCCTAATCAAAGAAGGCTAGAGAGACAAGCTGCTTTCTTGCGCCGTGAGCAGCGCCACACACCGCAGGACCAGCGGGCCAGCACTTCTCCCCCCACACTTACCTCTCACATTGTCTGTTGGCGTTCGCCTGTCAAACGACTCTACTAGCCACAGGAGGGCCAGGAAATTCCCTTGTGGCCATCTGCCAGCACAGTCTTCTTCCTAGATTCTCTTTGAAGTGATTCTGGAGACCTGTGTTTCAGCCCAATTCACGATGGCTGCCAAAATTCCAGCTCCCATCTGATCCCAGTTATTGAGGTGTTCATGTGATTCTGTTTCCTCTTCCTGGGTTAAGCCTATTTAAGGGAGGTTCTTTCTGGCTTCCAGTGCGACGCAAAGCTGAATTGCTGAATGTACTTTGACTGAGTGTGCCCTGGACTCCTGCCAATCAGGTGCCCAGGGCCTATGTTCCTTCCCTAAACAGACAAAACCCAAATTGGCAAACCCTGGCCACATGTCATCCCCTGGTAAATGGTACCCTAGGTACCCAGGGCCTTGTGACCAGGGAATTCCTCTAAGGGCTGCAACACTCATTGTGCCACCCTTAGAGGCCCTGTACCCTTACACACACACACTGCCCTTGCAGGCTGGGTGTCTGGGTGCAAGACAAAACAAAGAGTCAACATGGCACACATCCCTGTGTGCCATGCCCATCACCTACACTGCCATGGCATATATCAGCCACCCCTCTAGCTGGGTACCCTATGCCAATGGTGTGGGCGCAGGTGCAGGAGCCCTGTGTCCTTACAGTGCCCAGGATTGGACCTGGGTACTGTAAGTGCAGTGCTGCCATTTAAGAGTACATGGTGCTGAGAGCTCGTCAAACACGAACTCCACAGCACCATAATGGCAACACTGAAGACTGAGAAGTTTGGTATCAAACTTCTCAGCACATTAAACCCACACTGATGCCAGTGTGGGATTTAATTTATACCCAGCACCCCAGAGGGCATCTTAGAGATGCCCCCTAAAACCTAACCTACAATCCACGTCTGTTGTGAGGCTGCCTAGGCTGCCACACAGCAGACATGTTGTTGGACCCCTGGGTAGGAGAGCCCCTGCTCTCCTGGGCCTGCAACAATGCACATCCTGGGCGAGGTGCTAAATCTCCTCCCCCAGGATGGGCAGGGGGAAGCTTCAAAGGCATGCCGCGTCTGTGAGCTTCCCCGGGCCACTGCAACCCCCCACTCTGGCGGGAAGCTTGGCCGGAAACCCCAAATAAGGACAATGGATGTGCCAGCCTGCCAACCCAACCTCTCAGGTGGGGGAGGCGAGGTGAAGCACATCTCCAGGCTTTCGCCATCTTGAAGATGGGAAGCCCTACCCTATCAGGACTAGGCTACTGCCCCCCTCCCACAGGAGAGAGGCAGGATAGGAGGTGTAGGAGGTGTACCCACCCCAGGACAGGGACCCATTTGTCCCTGCCCTTCACCTACCTGTAATGCCCCTAAATCTAGTATTTAGGGGCACCCTGAACCTTCCTTCCCCAGATTTCAGATTCCAAAATCCAAAGAAGAGCTAGAAGAAAGAAGACCTGCCCTGCAGCTGCCAAGAAGAGGAAGACACAAACTGCTTTGGCCCCAGCCCTACCGGCCTGTTGACCCTCGAACCTGCTCCTGCTCCCACCCGGCATCTCTTGTGGCCAGCAACCTCACAAACCCCGGAGGACCTGGCTACCTTTTGACTCTAAGTCCCTGGGACTCCCATGAGTAGAGGCTCTACTCAAAATCTACTTCCAATCCCTGGCAGCAGCCCGTAACCGCGAACCCAGCACACTCTGCACCAGCCAAGCCTGGCCTGTGCCGGAGTGAACAAAGACCACGAGGACGACCCTACGGCGACTGTGACCCCGATTCCGGCACCCAAGGACCTCCCTCGACACTCCTGAAGAAGCCTGCAGCCTCAGAACAAGGTGCCCCCCCAACCGCGATCAACAGAGGGTAAGATTTCCTGACACCAAAAGGCACCCCTGCACCCGGCGCCCCGCGGCCCCCTGTGCCCAATCCCGGGGTACCTACCTATCCTCCAACTACCCAACTTACCTCTCGAAGTGGTGGTGGCACCTGAAGAATCCTCGTCCCCGAGCTTGCAGTCTTTTTCTAAACCGGAGATTTCCCATTGAAATCAATTGAGCGCCTGAAGGCTCAAAAGTACCCTGCACCCAGCCGCCCGAGTTGCCCTGGCAGTGTAACCTCTACACCTATCTACTTCCCCACTTGCCCTGAGTAAGTGACCAGGAGCCCAGCTCCCACAGCCGCGTGGCCTGCTAGTCAGCAGCCAGCAACCATGGCCCCCCTATCCCTCATAGGATAACATTGGGCCTAACCCTCTCTGCACCCGGCCGCCCTAGTGCCGCTGGGAGTGAACCAACTGTATCTACCTGACCCTGGGGGACCCCTGAGTCTATGCCCAGAACCTCAACTGTGCCAGTCGAGTACTTACCTTTAAACCGATAACTCAATTTTCTTCATAGGGTAACATTGACTGGCTTTTTCCTGAAATTTCTTCTAAGTGTGGACTTTTCAAAACTAAAAATATTCACCAAAAATCAGCCGAGTAACGAAAACGAAAATACTCACCTGCTCTTAGGTGGGCTCCCAGTGCTGGATCTTGGTGCTCAGCACTGACTCTGAAAACTACTTACAACTGTACTTACCAGTAACCCATTTTTCTTCCATAGGAAACCATTGACTGTTTTTCTGTGAAATTTCTTCTAAGTGTCAATTTCTGCAATCTCTAAATATTCTTTAAAAATCGTATAATATCTGAAAACGTAATTACTTGCCTGTTTTGGATAAAGGTCCCAGTACTGAGTCTAGGCACCCAGTACTAGATTACAAAAGTAACGAGAACATACTATACCGGTAACTTGAATTTTCTGCCATAGGGAATCATTGACTGTTTTCTATGAAATATTTTCGAAGTGTCAACTTTTAAAATTGCTAAATATTGTTTAAAAATCATCACAGTAATTAAGTCGACTTTCATCACTTGATTCCAAGTACTGACCCAGGACTGAATCTAGGATCCAGTCCTGGAATTCCAAAAGTAATCCTAAAAGTAATCTGTGGCAAATAACATGAAACCTCTATTGACCTCAATGCATTATTGTGTTTAAAATAGTGTTGCCTATTGCAACCACTTGTAACTGTTTACAAAAGTCAATTGCATATTGCAAAAGTATTTATATGAAGCATCTCATTCTGAGAAAGTATATTTTAAATCCAATTGTTGGTTCTAAAATAAAACAAGCATATATTTTTTATATATAAACCATTGGCCTAGAGTTCAGTTATTGAGTGTGTGAGACCATTTGCTGACTGAGTGTGTACAACAAATGTTTTACACTGTCCTCTGATACTGCCCTACTGCTCGACCAAGCTACCACTTTAGAGAGTAAGGTTATATCTAACTTTAGCCTCTGGGGACTGTGGACTCTGTACACCCTGTACCTATTTGGAAACAGTATATACAGAGCCACTTTCTCACACTCTGCAACAAGCTCAGCTCCCACTTCCACCTGAAAATCAAGGACCTCTATAACAACTTCAGTGAATAGACCCCGGACACCGCGCTCCTCCCCACCACCGGCAACCAACCGACCATCACCACCTGGAAACCTGCCACCACTGAAGACACCACCACGACCATGAAGAACACCCACTCAGGAGCCCCTACGGACCCCTTCCCGCCGCACATCTACCACAGAGCTGCCGCCGCCATAGCACCCGAACTAGGCCGGACCATTAACGCCTCCCTAGATTCCGGCATCTTCCCTGACGACTGGAAGCTGACAGAGGTCAAGCCCCTCCTCAAGAAGCCCTTGGCCGACCCAACAGACCTGAAAAACTACAGGCCCATCTCTCTCCTCCACTTCACAGCCAAAGTCACCGAGAGATTCATCAACACCCAATTGACCACCTTCATCGAAGAGAACGCCATCCTCGACCCCTCCGAGTCCGGATTTCTTAGCAACCATAGCACCGAGACCGCCCTCCTTGCCGCCACTGATGACATCCGCATACTACTCAACCAGGGCCACACTGCAGCTCTCATCCTACTTGACCTCTCTGCAGCCTTCGACAACGTCTCCCACCAGACTCTTGCAGCCAGACTCCACGACGCCGGAATACAGGGAAACGCCCTCGAATGGATCCGCTCCTTTCTTTCCGGGAGAACCCAAAGGATCAGACTCCCTCACTTCCTCTCCGAACCTACTGAGATCAACTGCGGAGTACCCCAAAGATCCTCTCTCAGCCCCAGGCTCTTCAACATCTCAGACAGCATGGGCTCAGCATAGTAGCCTACTCTGACGACACCCAGCTCATCCTCTCCCTCAAGTAGAACCCCGAAGACACCAGACTCGGCTTCCAAGAAGGAATGACCCGCCAGATCAACGCCATCGTCTCCACCTGCTTCAACTCCCTCCTCAGGACTTTCAAGTGGATCCCCCCCGAACGCAGAAAGAATGTCACCCACGCACTCATAACCATCAGATTGGACTGTACAGAAACAAAGGACAGTTGGGTTTGTAGCACTGATGCAGCACCAATATGGAAAGTACTACCAACAATATTTTAACACAATAATAAAAAATGTGTGCAGATTCTGAAAGCACCCTCTGTCCAAAGGTGCTACCTATAGAAGGAAACAAACAATTTTTTCCTAAATCAGAATTGCACCACTCTTCCATACACGATTCTTAAATGTCCATAAATTCTCATTAGATCCAATAGGTGTAAGAGACGCAACTCAATCCAATTGATGACTTTTATTATTCAAATAATCCTTCAGCCAACGCGTTTCGTCCTACTCTGCTAGGACTTCTTCCGGGCTGAAATTTACAATAAGAAAAAGTGAGGCACCACATAAGTGACTCATCTTATTTTGACATTGTCTAACATCCAATCTAATATTAGGATAAGCCATTTCATACATGATGCATTTGACGAACATACAAAATCATGTACAAATATAAAACCTGACCACTGACTCATTAAAAAACAGATTGGACTATGGCAACGCCCTCTACGCCGGAATCACAAAACCCTGCTACACAAGCTCCAAACCATACAGAACACCGCAGCCAGACTCGTCCTCGGAACCCCACGACATGAGCACATGACCCAGCACTTACGAGAACTCCACTGGCTCCCCATCGAGAAGAGAGTGACCTTCATACTACCCACTCCTACAAATCCCTCCACAAAATCGGGCCCAAATACCTCAACGATAGTCTCCTTCCACGTACCCAAAAGGAACCTCCGCTCCGCCGACCTTGCACTGGCAGAAACCCCATGCTTTCGCAGAACCAGAGCAGGCGGAAGAGCCTTCTCCTACGTCGCAGCAAAGACCTGGAACGAGCTCCCAGCCAACATCAGATGCTCCCCCACTCTGGACATCTTCAGGAAGTGCCTCAAGACCTGGCTCTTCAACTGATCCGGAACTGCCCCCCCCTAGCACCTTGAGACCCTCAGGGGTGAGTAGCGCGCTTTATAAACCCATGATTGATTAAGTGATTGATTGATTGATTGAATGAGGGCCAACACATTTTTAAATATCTTCCAGTAGTTTTGGATGCAGACAATCAACCTATTAGAGATGTGTTCAAGGAAGCTAAGGTACAATGAGAATGTAGATTTGCAAAGGAGACTGATCTAGTCTGATATAAATTGTATATGCATCCTGAGAATGCAGACGAGTCCATTGATGACTTTGTGTCACGGTTATGTGAGTTATCTATCAAGTGCCAGTTTGGGCAGATGATGGATGAGCTGATAAGGGACCAACTTATAGTGCTTTGTAAAAGCAAAAACTTTGGGTGGGCGAAAAACCCTTTTTTGAAAGATGCCATTCAGATTGTGAAGGTGGTGGAGAAATCTGATTTTTGTATGCATGAAATGGGAAAAAGGGTTACAGCCGAAGGTGGTGGGAAGTTGTGTGTATGAAAAGAAGATGGTGAAAAGGAACACAAATGTGTGGGACTGGTGAACAAATATGGGAAAAATGGAACAAAAATTCAGGAGAAAGGGGGTGTGTCAAAACAGCCTTGGACTATTTGTTTCAGGTGTGGCAGTAATTTCCATTTAGGGAACTCAAGTCCTGTTTTGTCACCAATAAGGAGTGTTTGAAGTGCGATTGCCACGGCCATTGTGCCCGCATGTGCAAGGGGAATTTCAAAGGAAGTGTAGCAGTTACCGAGTTGGATGGAGTTGGGATGGATAATGCTCAAGATCGGGTTTTGATGGTGGAGTAAGAGGAGGATTGTGTGGGTCGGAGAGTTCGCCCTGTAGCTTCGTTTTTATGAATAGGCCAGTGGATTTGATGGTGGAGTCAGGTTCCATGTTTATCATTATTCCCAAATCATTATTTTGGGAGAAATGGAGGAAGGTAGCTCTGTCCCCCAAAGATGTTAATCCCATGGGGGTTTCAGGGAGAGACCATAGACACCCTACGGTATCTTTCTGCTCCCATTGTATTTCAATCAAGAGAGATTTTGGGCAAGGGCTATGTTGTAGAAAGTAGTCCCCCAATCTTGGGGTGGGTGCACCAGTTCAACTTCCGTATAATAATAAATCCCAGGGCACCAAATCAGGTAGTAGTGGTGGAAGACACTAACATCAATAACATTTTGGATGAAGTCAGTAGCGTGTTTAGGGAAGAATTGGGACAGTTGAAGTGATATGTTCATGAGATCAAACTCAAAAAGGGGGCCATACCGACAAAACATAAGGTGAGAAAAGTACCAGTTGCCGTAAGAGGGGAGGTTAAAAAAAATGCTTGATATGTTGCATGATGGGATAATTGAGCCTGTAGAGGCATCCAGTTGAGTGTCTCTTATGGTCATCACAGAGAAATCGGATGGGCGTTTACGCTTTTGTGTGAACTACGAGATTATTCCTGACAATTTTTCTTTACCCAATATAAATGAAATGTTATTGTTGAATGGGGGAACATTTTTCGCAAAACTGAATCTGAAAAATGCATACAATCAGATTCGCCTGCATGAGAGGTCGAAGAGTGGCGGCCTTTATTACAATGAAAGGTACTCTTCAGTTCACCAGAATGTCGTTTGGCCTCTCATCAGTGGCCAGTGTTTTCCAACGCATGGTGACCGAAGTGTTCAAGGAGTTAGAAACGTGATCTATTTTCAAGATGTGTAGGAAGCTGGCTCTGTATATACTATATACCAAAGTGAGGTATAGTGTGCACAAAGACCAGTTGAACCCCAAAGGTAGGCATAAAAGTAGATAGCACCCAACTCTCTATTTGTGGTAGTGTGGGCGAGCTGTAAGGCTTTATCAGAGGGTAGTGTTGAGCATTTGTTGTACACACTCCGGCAGCAACTGATTGTCACACACTCAAAGACTGAACTCTGACCAATTTTGTTTGTATAACAATTTTTGTTGCAGTTATTTTATTTCCTAGAACCAAGCAAGCCTGGCACAGGTAAGTGATTTATACTTTGCAGTAATAATACCGTTTGAATTGCAATTGAATGTATGCTTTGGTTTGATTACAGTAGAATTACTGGTAATGCAATTCTTTTGAATATTGTACATATACTTTGTATTGGCTTTTTTATCGGATGTCAAGTAAATTATTTTACAGATTACTTTTCTTACACAGTGTAGTATACCCGGATACTGCACTGGGACATTTCCTGTAAGCCGGTAAGTTAAAGCGTTTTGGTTATTTTGTTACAGTTTTAGAGACTTTTATGGATTTTCCAACTCCACACTTTGAAACTTTTTTATAGAAAAAGAGTCCATGTTATCCTATGGGAGGAAATAGTGCTATCGGTTAACAGGTAAGTACTTTGTTGTGGGAATTGGTTTTCTGGGCTTAGAACAAGGGTTCCCCCAGGGTCAAGGATGCACTCTTGTTACACCCTCAGCGGCACTAGGGCGACCAGGTGCAGAGTGCTGAGGCCCAATGTTATCCAATGAGGGATAGGGGGCCTCCGGTTGGTGGCTGCTCACGAGCATGCCACATGGTTGTGGGAGCAAAACTCCTGGACTTAAGCGCAGGGCAAATGGGGTGCAAGATAGCACCAAAGGTACACCCTCAGCGACACAAGGGCGGCCGAGTGCAGGTTGCTGGTTTGTCATCAGGTGCCCTGTTACTTTCAATGTGGATTCTCCGGTTTGCAAACACTCTGCAGGCTCGGGGATGAAGGTCTTCTGGGTGTGACCACCACTTGGAGAGGTAAGTTGGGATGCTGTGGGTTGGCCTAACAGTCGTTTGGGCCACCCAAGGCTGAGGGGTGTCAGGTGCAGGGGTGTATTTTAGTGTTGGATCTTCTTACCAGCTCCTGGTCATGGTTGGTGGGGGACCTTCCGGCTTGAGGCTGCAGGCATCAGCTGGAGGCTTGAGGCGGTCAGGGATCACTGGAGTCTGTTAGTGAACAAATCTGGTGTTCACGGGAGACCAAGATCTTTCTTTTGATGGCAGGGCAGGTCCTCGGGGTTGTTGAGGTTGCTGGCTGGAGGACACACCAGAGTTTCGCTTACGCAGGTTCGAGGTGGGGACAGGCCGGTAGGGCTAGGGCCATGTCAGTGGGCGTCCTCCTCTTCTTAGCTTCGGCGCGGCTGTTTGGTCCTTCTTCTTCTTCTTTTCTACTTGTAGTTTCTTGTCGGCAGACGCAAGGTTCATGGGTGCCCCTAAATACTAGATTTAGGGGAGTTACAGGTAAGTTAAAGGTTGGGACCAATAGGTCCCTTCCTTGGGGTGGTTATACTCCCTATTATGCCACCCTCCAGTGGGAAGGGGGGCATATGCCTCACTCTGGTTGGCTGGGTCCCCCTACCTGCAAGATGGCGGGGACTGAGAGTTGTGCTTCACCTCGCCTCCCCCACCTGAGGGTGGGGTTTGTAGAGGTGGGCACACCTCTCTTCCTCACTTGGTTTTCCTGCTTTCAAAAGTGGGGATCAGAACCGGCGGTGACGAGTTGCTGAAAGCAGCAAAAGGCCTGGGGAATCTCACAAATGTGCAAGCCTTTGAAGCTTCCTCTTCGTGGACCTTGCCCATCCTGGGGGTGGAGGCTTGGCACCTCGTCCCAGGATGTGCATTATTTCAGACCCCTGAGAGCAGCAGGCTCTCGACCCAGGGGTCCAGAAACATGTCTGGTGGTGGCAGCTGGGGAGCAGCCACTCAGTTTGGACACTAGTGTTAGGTCATTTTTCAGGGGCCTCTCTAAGATGCCCTCTGTGTGCATTTTTCATTAAATTCCACACTGGCATCAGTGTGGGTTTATTGTGCTGAGAAGTTTGATACTAAACTTATTAGTTTTCAGTGTAGCCATTAGTGTGCTGTGGAGGTCGTAATGACAAGCTCCCAGCACTTTATACTCTTAATGGCATCACTGCACTTACAATGTCTTAAGAATTGGCTGAGATACTGTAGGGGTACAGGGCCCATGCACCTGTACCCTCACCACGGGTATAGTACACCCAGCTAGGGGGATGGCTGCTCTGTGCCAGGGCAGTGGGATGTAGGCATGGCACACAGGGATGAGTGCCATGTGTACGCTTCCCTTTGTTTTGCATCAAAACATGCAGCCTGCAAAGGCAGTGTCTGAGTGTAAAGATACAGGGCCTCTATGAGTGGCACAGTAAGTGCTGCTACCCTTAGAGTCAGTCCCTGGTCACAGTGCCCTGGGTACCTGTGGTACCATTTACCATGGACTGACCTGTGGCAGGAGAGTTCCAATTGGATTTGGTCTTCAATGCAGTTTTAGGGAAAGAACATAGACCCTTGGTACCTGATTGGCAGGAGCCCAGGGCACACTCAGTCAAAGTACATCAGCAGTTCAGCAAAAAGTGGGGGCAACCATGCAGAAAGAGGGCACTTTCTCACAAGATGACATTCTACTTTTTGGTAAAACGGAGGAGGAGCATAATTTGGTAATCCAGCAAGTTTTGAACCATTTTAGAGATGCTGGTCTCACGCTAAGAAAGGATAAATGCAAGGTTCTGGTACTGGAAAATGAATACTTGTGTCCTATTATAACCGGGGAAGGCGTTCATACCAAATAAACCTCCTTGAAGCTATTCAAGTGGTTCCCAGTCCGTGTGACAAGGATCAATTCAGGTCCTTTATGGGCCTCGTGGAATGTTATCCCAAATTTGTTAAAAATATTGCCGAAAAAACAGTGTGTTCGAGGCATATGAGCTGCAGATTATACACTGTGCATAGATCGCCATCTGGTGTTGGGCCCGGATGTTTGCAGTTTGTTTTTCCTCTTGGAAAGTCTTTGGGAGTCACGAGGTTGGTGACTCCTCCTCTGGTTAGCATTGCGCATGGGCTTCGGCTCCATCCTCAGATTGTTTTTTTCCGCCATCGGGCTCGGATGTAATACTTCGCGCTCCGGTTCCGAACTTCCCAGTTCACCGATCGACGCACAAATCCTTGCTCATCGAGCTCCTTCAGATAATAAATCATCTTACTCATCTTCTCTTCGGCACTTCTTCGATTCCGGTGGTCGGCGGTGGCCTTCGGGCCTATTTCGGCTCCGGTCTCGGCTGATGGAAAGAACTCCCTTCAAGAAGTGCCCTCGATGTGGGTCCAAGTTTCCCCACACCGATCTCCATGAGGTGTGCAACCTCTGCCTCTCCCCAGAACACGAGGCCCGAGACTGTCCCGCCTGCAAGTCTTTTCGCTCAAAAAAGACCATTCGAGATCGACGGGCTAGACGCAACATGGCGCACTCCTCTACCTCCGCTCCAGTCGACATCTTTGGGGACGACGTCGAAGCTCCGGGACAGCAGGACATCGAACAGGAGGATGATGACCTCGTCAGCGCTTCCGAGGCCGACGACTCAGATGTGGAGGACATCACCCCGGCGCAGCGGGTCGTGAGTACAATTCCCACGCCCACGCCGATACCGAAAAAGGCTTCGGTCACACCTTCGCCTCCGGGCCTAGGCAAGACCAAGGACACTGCTTCTCACACCCCACCTTCGGGCCCGGTAAAGAAGCCTATTAAGCCTTCCGGCAGCTCGGGCTCGAGCCAGCCGACCACCGGTGCCGAGAAACACCCTTCGGCACCGAAGAAAAAATCGGCCTCCACCTCCACACCGAACCCGGCACCGAAGTCTTCGGTGTCGAAACCTGCTCCTCCTTCGCCGACCAAACATCACAAGACCCTCGGCACCGACACTCCCGTGCCGAGACCTTCTTCGGCACCGACCAAAAAAACGGAGGTTCCATGGAAGCACGGCTTCGACAAACCTAAAAAGCCGTCGGCCCCGAAACCTTCGGCACCGGCCGAACAACCAGTGTCACAGGAGCTTTTCACACCGGATCCTTTGCAAAAAACCCTCACCAAGGATCCAAAGACTGGACACTTGACATTGTCTTCAAAAAAGAGACACTTGGACAAGCCAGCTCCACCTCCACCTCCACCTCCAAAGAGAAAGGACATTGCTACCTCTCCTTTCAGGGTGCCTTCCCCACCTCCTCCACCCTCTCCACCTCCACCCCCTCCACCTCATCGTTCCCCCACCGTGTCTCCTGTCCCAGACGATTTGGGGGACCCTTACTATGATCCAGCAGATGTGCCACAAGATCCCACCCCTACTGGATCTCCAGACCCATGGGATGATTATAACAATCTGGACATCCCAGATGTCCCACAGGATGACCTTTATCCATCTAGGCCATCCCCTCCTGAAGATTCCTTGGGTTTTCACCATTTGTTACAACGGGCGGCACACTACCACGGGGTGGAGTTACATACCGACCCAGTGGAGGAGGATTTTCTCCTAGACACCTTTGACGATACACATAGGTCCACTGCCATTCTACCTATGTTAAAGGGCGTAATTAAACATGCCCCTGAGGTTTTTAAAGACCCAGTCAGGGCCAGGGTCCTAAACCCTTGGATAGAGAAGAAATACAAAGCCGCCCCCACAGACCCTTCTTACATTAAAGGCCCTGCACCATTAGATTCCCTAGTGGTATCTACAGCTAGGAAGCGCTCAAATTCTCAGTCGTCAGGCGAGGCGCCCCCACCTGACAAAGAGTCCAAGCTCCTAGATGCGTCAGGGAAGCGCACTGCGTCACAAGCGGCCAATATATGGCGTATTGCCAATACGCAAGCACTGTTGGCCCGATACGACAGGGCGCATTATGATGAGCTAGAGACCATCATGCACCATCTCCCTGAAAAGTACAAGACTAGGGCTAATGAACTTATTCAAGAGGGAAAGACAATAACCAATACCTCGATACGATGTGCCCTAGATGCAGCAGATACAGCCTCCAGGGCCATAAACACCAGTGTCCTTCTCCGTCGCCATGCCTGGCTCAGGGTTTCAGGGTTTAAACCAGAGGTTCAAGCCTCTATATTAAATCACCCATTCGACCAAGATCATCTATTTGGCCCTAAAGTAGACGAAGCCCTTGAAAAAATGAAAAAAGATACAGACACAGCGAAATCTATGGGAGCCCTACAAACACAGACTCCCAGGCGCTCCTTTCGCCGTTCTTCCTTTCGGGGCACGGGCAGAGGCTACTCCTCGGACAGTGCATCCACGTCCTATAAATCCCCTCCTCAATCTACCTTCACGAAGGGTTATCAAAGAGGCGGATACAGAGGCAATAATAATAAGGGCAGAGGCAAAACAAATACCGCCCGCTCTGCCACACCTCCTGCCCAATGACTTTCCCCCGCTCCCTCCAGACCATTCCACTCCGGTCGGAGGTAGACTACAACATTTCCTTCACGTCTGGGAGACAATCACCTCAGACAGATGGGTGACACAAATTATTCAGTCAGGGTATTGCCTAGAATTAACATCTACACCCCCCAACATTCCACCCAGGCACCGCCCTATGTCGCAAGAACATACTGCGCTACTAACACAAGAGGTGATCTCCCTCCTGCAAAAAGGAGCAATAGAGCAGGTCCCCATAAATCAACAAAATTTAGGGGTCTACTCCCTGTACTTTCTAATTCTAAAAACGGACGAGACCCTACAATCTATCTTAGATCTCAGACATCTAAACACCTACATTCATTCAGACCATTTTCACATGGTAACCCTCCAACAGGTTCTTCCACTTCTCTCCCAGAACGATTTTCTCACCACTCTGGACTTGAAAGACGCGTACTTTCACATCCCAGTACACCAGTCTCACAGAAAGTACCTCAGGTTTGTGGTAGACGGACAACACTACCAGTTCAAGGTGCTCCCGTTCGGGGTAACAACAGCACCAAGGGTTTTCACCAAGTGCCTGGCAGTAGTGGCTGCACACCTCAGAAGACAGCACATTCACGTCTTCCCCTATCTGGACGATTGGCTGATAAAAGCCACGTCCTACCAACAATGTGTGCAACATACCGCCGCTACGGTCCAACTACTTCACCAGCTAGGTTTCACGGTGAACCATCAAAAATCCCACCTGGTACCATCACACATAAAACAATATCTCGGTGCCACCATAGACACCTCAAAAGCCATAGCCTATCCCAATCCTGCCAGGATTGCAAAAATACAGGCGCTGCGTCAAAAATTCCTATGTCAACACTCTCTCCCAGCAAGAGTGTTTATGCAGCTCATAGGGATGATGGTCTCTTGCATCTTTATAGTGCCCCATGCAAGACTCCAAATGCGTCCACTCCAAGAGTGCTTGGCGCGCCAGTGGAACCAGGCCCAGGGACAACTGACAGATCTGGTGTTGGTAGACGGTCGCACCCATCGCTCTCTGCAGTGGTGGAACACCACAAACCTTTCCAGAGGTCGACCGTTCCTGGACCCGGTCCCACAAATAATCCTAACGGCAGATGCATCGCTCTCTGGCTGGGGAGCTCATCTGTTACATCTCACAGCACAGGACACATGGACTCCGCAACAGAAGTTACTCCACATCAACCATCTGGAGTTACTGGCGATCTTCCTCGCCCTAAAATCCTTCCAGGCGCAGATTTCAGGCAAGGCAGTCCTCATTCGCACAGACAACATGACTGCCATGTACTACATTCAAAAACAGGGGGGCACCCACTCTCCACAGCTCTCTCAGTTAGCAAAAAGCATATGGAGTTGGCAATTCCACAAAAGATTTTTCTCCTAGCCCAACACGTCCCAGGAGTATAAAACACCGTGGCAGATCTGCTGAGCAGACAGACACAGCAGATCCACGAGTGGGAACTTCACCCACAGGTTCTTCACCCGTTCTTTCAGAAGTGGGGGCATCCACACATAGACCTATTCGCCACCCACGAAAACAAAAAATGCCCAAGCTTCGCCGCCAGATATCCACACCCATTGTCCGAAGGCAATGCAATATGGATGAACTGGTCAAACAAATTTGCATACGCTTTTCCACCTCTCCCACTAATTCCATTAGTGGTGCGAAAGCTACAGCAGCATTCCCTAACTCTGATCCTAGTAGCTCCAACATGGGCCAGACAACCATGGTACACCACACTGCTGGAACTCTCAGTAGTACCACACCAAAAGCTACGCCTCTCGTCATGCCTCCTAACCCAGAACCATGGAGAGATCAGGCACCCGGACCCAGCTCAACTCAACCTTGCGATCTGGCTCCTGAGGTCCTAGAATTTGGATACCTTAACCTTCCCCCTGATTGCATGAACATTATCAGGGAAGCTAGACGCCCTACTACTAGGGCGTGCTATGCAGCAAAGTGGAAAAGATTTGTTGTTTACTGCCACAACAACGCAATCAATCCTTTAAATGTATCCATACAGCACATTATATGTTATTTACTCCATTTACAAAGGTGTAACCTAGCATATACTTCCATTCGGTTACACCTAGCTGCAATTGCTGCCTATTTACAAAATAGGCAGGACCTCTCACTTTTCAAAGTGCCTGCCATCAAAGCCTTTATGGAAGGCCTCAAAAGAGTAATTCCACCCAGAGTGCCACCCACACCTGTTTGGAACTTGAATATAGTCCTCACACGGTTAATGGGACCCCCTTTCGAACCATTACATAAGTGCGAGCTGCAATTTCTCACATGGAAAACAGCTTTTCTAGTGGCCATCACTTCCCTCAGAAGAGTTAGTGAAATACAGGCACTCACTATACAGGAACCTTTTCTTCAGATGCATCACAACAAGGTTGTACTCCGCACCAATCCCAAATTTCTACCCAAAGTCATTTCTCCATTCCATCTAAACCAGTCGGTAGAATTACGAGTCTTTTTCTCGCAACCCCAAACAGTTGCGGAAAGAGCTTTACACACACTGGATGTTAAAAGGGCTTTACTTTACTACATCCAGAGAACACAACCTTTCAGAAAAACCAAACAGCTATTTGTTTCCTTCTCCCCACCACACAAAGGCAACCCTATTTCCAAATCAGGGATAGCTAGGTGGATTGTAAAATGCATACAGATTTGCTACCACAAAGCAAAACGAACACTATTGGTTCCCCCTAAAGCCCACTCTACAAGGAAGATAGGGGCTTCTATGGCTTTCCTAGGGAACATACCACTAGATGACATCTGCAAAGCAGCGACATGGTCAACACCGCACACCTTCACAAAACATTACTGTGTATATGTGCAAAGCAAGCAACAAGCTAGTGTGGGCCAAGCTGTACTAAAAACACTGTTTCAAACGACTGCAACGGATGCCGGTGGTCGCCGCTAGGGTTGGGTACAGCTATATAATCTATGCACAGTGTATAATCTGCAGCTCATATGCCTCGAACGGAATATGCTACTTACCAGTATGCATCTGTTCTTGGCATGTAGAGCTGCAGATCTATACACGCCAACCCGCCTCCCTGGCTACCTGTATCCGTTCCAGTCTTATCTTACTTAGATACAATACACATGGGGTTCTTTACTGTTACTACTACGCTCCATCTTTCCCTGCTGGCGAACAACAATCTGAGGGTGGAGCCGAAGCCTATGCGCAATGCTAACCAGAGGAGGAGTCACCAACCTCGTGACTCCCAAAGACTTTCCAAGAGGAAAAACAAACTGCAAACATCCGGGCCCAACACCAGATGGCGATCTATGCACAGTGTATAGATCTGCAGCTCTACATGCCAAGAACAGATGCATACTGGTAAGTAGCATATTCCTTACGGTGCTTGTTGAGGAAGGGGTGTACATTTCAGTGGGGAAAAGAGCAATAAGAGGGTTTTGAGAGACTTAAGAAGGAGATTTGTACAGCTCTTATTTTTTTGCGCTACTTAATACTAAAATGAAATCCATTTTGACTGTAGATGCCAGTGCAACTGGTGTTGGTGCTGTATTGTCCCAAGTACATGATACAGGGGAGAAGACTGTAGCTTTTGCGTCCTGGTCTTTAAATGAAATGGAACGTCACCATTCAGTTATTGAGCCAGAGTCGTTGGCGGCAGCCTGGTCAGTGGAGTATTTCCATACGTATCTGTGGGGGTTGGGGTTTGTGCTCCGCACTGACCACAAACCTCTGGTAAGAGTATTACTCCCTGGTGGCGCAGGAAAGGGTTCGGCAAGACTAGCAAGGTTAGTGGACAGGCTACAGGCGTACTAATAGAAGCTTGAATATATTTCCAGATGGAAGAATATTTAAGCTGGCTATCTGAATGAGACAATTAGTTATGGATTCCTCACCTTAGAATTACCCCCAAGCGTCAGACTGGATCCGGAGAATTTTTTCCTCAGCAGTACCTCTGCGCGTCGATAGGTGGAGTTGGTCGACTCCGCGGTCGTCGTCGTTGGTGTTGTGGTCGCCGGAAAGACATCGCCGTATCTACTTACTTTGGTGCCTGGAGCACGACCCGAAGTCGTGCTCTGACTGCCGGGCCATGAATCTGAAGTCTTTGCGGGAGTGGTCCCGAAAACTTCTCGAGGCCCGGCAGTCCCCGCTGTGCCGTTCAAGGTCCCAGTCGAGAAGGAGGTCGTGGGACGGGTCACGGAGCCACTACCTCCACTCGTGATCGAAGTCTTCGTCTTCGGGTAAGTCAAAGCACAAGAAGAAGGTGAAGAAACATCGTCGCTCTCTGCCTTCCCCCCGTTCATCGGCCAACGCGGGACGCGGAAGGGATTTGTCCGGCGCTGCCCACGGAGCCTGTTGGGTCGACTCTGGTCTTCCCTCCCTTTTCGGGACCCGAAGCAACTCCTGCCCAGCTTCGAAGCTTTTACAAAGCCTTACATTATATCTTCAGGCAGCCCGACTCCGCCAGCGTGCCCTCAGGCCCCGTGTAGTCGGGTGGGGGCTCTAGGCCTTCAATGTCTGCGGCTCCAGCTGCGGCGCTGCAGGGCCCCCAAGCATCAGCTCTGGTCGACCTCGTGACACCTCCTCTGGTGCCGAATCAACTGACGACACCCCCGCCGCCTCCGATGCCGGTTGTGTACCCAGCCGGCGTCTACCCTGTCCTCCCCCTCGATGAGGACACAGTGCCGGACTGAAGTCGCCCGGCACCGACTGGTACTTTTGTACCCCTGTTCTCTCCTGATGTTTCCTACCAGCCTGAGTGGCTCACAGGAGAGGGTGAGGAGGACTGGGAGGGGTCTGTGAACCCTCTTGCAGACCAGTTGGAGGAACTGGACTGGAGAGAGGAGTTGGGTGAGGCCAGTGGTCTGGACACCTCCCCAGACCTTGGCATGCTATCTCCCACTACTGTGGCTACAGAGGAGGGTGCATCTTACTCTGTGTTGTTAGTTAGTGCAGCCGAGGCCCTAAACCTTGAGCTTCCTACAGTGGCGGTCAGGAATAACCTCCTGACAGAGGTATTTCAACTGGCAGAGGCCTCCTCTGAGCCCCTTCTGACGTTCAACGCAGCCCTTGCAGACATCATTTTGGGCCCTTGGTCCAAGCCCAACACAGGGGCTCCTGTGGGCAGGACAACTGCCCGATGCTACCGCTCAGCCCCGGGCGACTCATTTTCCTCTCTTCATATCCTACCCCTGAGAGCTTGGTAGTCCAAGCCTCCACGTCCAAAAGCGCATTCACTAAAGCACCACCTGATAGGGAATCCAAGAAGCTGGACCATCTTAGAAAGAAGATGTGTTCGAGGCATATGAGCTGCAGATTCATATGCGTTAGCATAGATCGCCATCTGGTGTTGGGCTCGGATGTTTGCACTTTGTTTTTCTTCGAAGGAGTCTTTGTAGTCACAAGGTAGGTGACTCCTCCTTCCGGTGATAGTGTGCATAGGCATCGACTCCATCTTTAGATTGGTTTTTTCCACCATCAGGTTCGGATGTGCATTGCTGCGGTCCGGTTCGGTATTGTTCTTGAACCCCTTTGATGCGCAATCCTCTACCCTCGAGGGTATTGTCTTCGATCGCGCTTTCCCATTCATCACGTATCTTACAAACTGTGAAACCTTTGAACGGGAAACTTCGAGGCGGGCTGTCGGGCCTACCCGTGGCGACCACGCCAGCAGTCAATGGAATGGACACCGTTAAAACTATGTCCTGGGTGTCATGCTAAATTCCCACGCAACGACCTGCACGAGGTCTGCAACCTGTGCCTATCCCCGGAACACAAAGAATCATCCTGCGAAGCGTGTCGATCATTCCGATCGAAAAAGACCATCCGTGATATTTTCACATTCCCATTCACCCGGCTCACAGGAAATATCTCAGGTTTGTGGTGGACGGACAGCAATACCAATTCATAGTCCTCCCATTTGGGGTCACTACAGCACCAAGAGTATTCACCAAGTGCCTAGTAGTAGAAGCAGCAGCTCATTTAAAAAGACAACACATTCACGTCTTCCCTTACTTAGACACCTGGTTAATAAAAGCTAAGTCGCAACACAGCTGCCTACATCACACTCAAAAAACAGTTCAACTACTTCACGACTTGGGATTCACTGTGAACCTCACCAAGTCTCATCTGCAACCCTCCAACATGCAAGCGTATCTAGGAGCTATAATAAACACCCGCAAGGCTCTAGCGTACCCCAACCCAGTCAGAATACGCAACATGCAAACTCTAATATCACAATTTCTACACTCACTACCAGCCCATGTGTTTGTGCAGTTGATCGGAATGATGGAGTCTTGCATTCTAATTGTTCCTTACGCAAGACTACAAATGCGTCCCCTAAGGGAATGTTTAGCACGTTAGTGGAACCAGGCTCAAGGTAATTTAAACGATCTGGTGTGGGTGGACAGCCGCACTCATCGCTCTCTGCAGTGGTGGAATACACAAAACCTTTTCAAGGGGCTGCCATTCATCGATCCGGTTCCACAGATAGTACTAACAGCATACGCATCCCTCACTGGTTGGAGAGCTCATCTTCAAACACATACCATTCAGGGCATGTGGCCACTGCAACAAAAGCAGCTTCACATAAACCATCTGGAACTGCTTTCAATTTTTCTAGCACTGAAAGCTTTTTAGACACATCTAGTAGGCAAAGCTGTCCTAGTTCGTACAGACAACATGACAGCAATGTACAACATACAAAAACAGGGAGGGACACACTCTACAGCTTTCACGCCTAGCTCAAAGCATATGGAGGTGGGCCGTTCCTCAAAACATATACCCCCTTGCACAACATCTCCCAGGAGTACACAATCATTTGGCAGATCTACTCAGTCGTCAAAGACAACAGATTCATGAATGGGAACTACATCTACAAGTACTCCTCCCATTCTTCCAAATGTGGGGCGACCCAGAAATAGATCTGTTCGCCACACACCGCAACGCAAAATGCCCAAACTTCGCATCCAGGTATCCACACCCATTGTCCAAATGCAATGCGCTGTGGATGAATTGGTCAGGAAAATTTGTTCACGCTTTTCCATCTCTCCCGCTACTTCCATTAGTGGTTCGGAAGATCACTCAACAATCCCTCACATTGATCCTAGTTACTCCCACATGGGCTCGACAACCATGGTTCACAACCCTGTTGGAACTCTCAGTAGTTCCTTATCAAAAGCTACACCTCTCCTCCAAGCTTCTCCCTCAGAACCATGGAGAGATAAGACATCCAGACCCCAGTCAACTTAACCTTGCGATCTGGCACCTGAAGTCTTAGGATTTGGCTACCTTGACCTCCAATCAGACTGCATAGACGTCCTACCACAAGAGCATGCTATGCAGCAAAATGGAAACAATTTGCAAGTATTTTACTAAAAACCAAATCAATCCGTTAGATGCCTCCACTCAAAACATCATTTGCTATCTATTACACCTACAACGTGCTAACTTAGCATATACTTATATACGATTACATCTTGCCACAATAGTGGCTTACCTCCAAAACAGACAACACTTGTCTTTGTTTCGCGTACCCTCTATGAAAGCCTTTATGGAAGGACCCAAAAGAATCATTCCTCCTAGACTTTCACCTTCTCCTGTGTGGAATCTTAATATAGTCCTTACAAGACTCATCGGCCCACCATTTGAGCCTATGCACAGATGCAGACTACAGTTTCTAACCTGGAAAGTAGCCTTCCTTATAGCTATCACATCTCTTAGGATAGTTGGTGAGCTCCAGACTTTAACCATACAAGAACCATTTTTACAAATTCACCAAAATAAAATGGTTCTTAGGACTAACCCAATTTTTTTTCACAAAGTTGTTTCTGTTTTTCATTTCAACCAGTCCGTTGAGTTAACCGTCTTCTTTCCTCAACCTGACTCAGTAGCAGAACGTGCTCTTCACACATTAGATCTAAAAAGAGCAATACTTTATTACATGGAAAGAACCAAACCTTTTAGGAAGACAAAACAACTCTTTGTTGCTTTCTCACCACCACATAAGGGCAACCACATTTCCAAATCCGGTATTGCACGATAGATAGTTAAGTGCATACAGATATGCTACCTCAAAGCTAAGTGCACCTTAACAGTTCCCCCTAAAGCACATTCTACACGCAAAATAGGGGCTTACATGGCACTTTTAGGAAACATTCCCTTAAATGACATTTGTAAAGCTGCAACATGGTCTACACCACATACATTCACAAAACACTATTGTGTAGATGTGTTAACTAAACAAAAAGCTAGTGTGGGCCAGGCTGTTTTAAGAACACTATTTCAGACCATTGCAACAGATACAGGTTAGACACCGCTTGGGAAAGAACTGCTATATAGTCTATGCTAACGCATATGATCTACAGGTCATATGCCTCGAATGGAAAATGCTACTTACCCAGTATGTATCTGTTCTTGGCATATAGCGCTGTAGATTCATATGCCCCCACCCGCCTCCCCGGGTACCTTTACCTGTTACAGTATTATCTTACTTAGATACATTATACATGGACATCACTTTCTGCTCTTACTAACTCCATCATCACCCTTACGGCAAAACAGTCTAAGGATGGAGTCGATGCTCATGCGCACTACAACTGAAAGGAGGAGTCACCTACCTCGTGACTACAAAGACTTCTTCGAAGAAAAACAAAGTGCAAACATCCGAGCCCAACACAAGATGGCGATCTATGCTAACACTTATGAATCTACAGCTTTATATGCCAAGGGTAAGTAGCATTTTCCTTTCTTCCTCCAGCTTGGGCTGTGGTTGGTGAACACTGCATTCCTATTGGGCCGTTACTCCCACTTGATGTGGGACACGGTTGTGCTGGTGCTGCCACAGTGCCAGGAAGAGGCCCGGGCCGTGCTGTTGCCGAAGAGAGAGACACAGTGAAGTTTACGATCCGGTGTGGGCTGGACATCGCCTACTCATTGGGCAGGATGATTTCCAAGTCAGTAGCACTGAGACGCTACACCTGGTTGATGTCCACTGGCTTTTCAGGGGATGTCCAAGCAATGCTTTTGGACATGTTCTTTGATGGTCGTCGCCTGTTTGGCGACAAGGCAGTCAACGCACTTGAGGGCTTTAAGGATTCTAGGGCCACGGCCAGATTCTTAGGCCTTGCTTCCACCTCCCGCCCGGTGCAGTGTGCTTTTTGCCCCTTTCGTGGCTACGAATGGGGTGCCTGCCACGTTCCGCCCAGAGCCACAGGCCTGCGCAAGCTGTCCAACCTCTGCGCGGCCGAGGACGTGGATCCCACCGCCATAGGTCCGGGGTCAGCAGAGGGCCAATCCACCAGACTTATCTTATGTGCGCTCCCTTTGAGCCGCTGCATAATTGTCCTCTCAGACTTTTAACTTTGAAAACTGCTTTCTTGGTTTCCATCACCTCTGCTCGCAGGGTGAGTGAGCTTCAAGCCCTTTCTTCTAAGCCTCCTTTCTTGGCTGTTCAACCGGACAAGGTTGTCCTTCGCACTAGGCCTTCTTTCCTTCCCAAAGAGGTTACTTCTTTCCACATAGGACAGACCATCACTTTGGCCACCTTCTTTCCGCCTCCACATCCTTCTAAAGAGGAAGAGCGTCTCCATCGTCTGAATCCAAAACCTGCGCTTTCCTTCTATCTGGATCGCACAAGACAATTCCGGGTGGGCGCCAAGAAACGTCAGGCCGTACAAAAACGGACCATCTCTCAATGAGTCGTTCTTTGTATAAAAGCCTGCTATTCCTTGGCCTAAAAGGAACCTTCAGTGGGGTTAAGTGCCCATTCCACCAGGCCTGCGGCAGCTACTACTGCATTGGGACGTGGAGTCCCCCTTCATGACATCTGCCAGGCAGCTACGTGTGCTTCACTGCACACGTTTTCCAAACACTACTGCCTGGACAGCCAAGTCCGGAGAGACGTCTTCTTCGGCCGTTCGGTTCTCCAGGACTTTCTGGAGAACTTGGTTCGTAGACCCACCACCAACTGGGTTGGTATTGCTGGGGTATCTATTCTAAGGTTACAAATCCATAACTAATTGTCTGTTTAAGATGCACATGTTACTTACCTTTGGTAACGATATATCTGTAAGAGACATAGATTAGTTATGGATTCCTCACCGCCCCATCCATCCTCCCCGTTCTGCGAACTGACTTCTAGCGTAAGGGACTCCCTTTCAGGGCCCTAGTTTTCGTGCACCAGTGGTCAGTGTCTTGCATGGCTCTGCGCTTCTGGCGTGGAATGTTTTGTAAAGAACTGACGTCAGCCTGCGAGGGCGAAGTCTAAGTAGATACTGCAACGTCATTCCAGCGACCACTACGCCAATGACAAACGTGGAGTCGACCGACGCCACCTATCGATGCGCAGAGGTACTGCTGAGGAAAACTTTCTTCGGATCAAGGCTGATGCCTGGGGGTAATTCTAAGGTGAGGAATCCATAAATTATCTATGTCTCTTACAGATATATCGTTATCGAAGGTAATTAACTTGTTCGTTTATTACATATGTCCATGGACTGGAAAGAGGTAGATAGGGAGGCGGTGATATCCAGGCAACTTGAAGGTGTAGTGGTTTTGTTACCCACAGTAGGAAATCCCAGTAGTGTAGCTACTTTTAGCTAGGAGGATTGGAATAAAGAGATGAAAATCGATGAAGTTTTGAAATGTGTCGTTTATCTTTTCCGACCACCGGTCCATCCATTGACGGCCTGGAGACATTTTTATACATCTGATCATCCATATCAGAAAAATCATCCTACGTAACAGATGCTCGTCATCCATACGGCATTGCATTGCGAATTTTACGGCAGCTAATCTCCGCATAAGCTCAAACACCAGAAGTATACGGCGAACAGTGAAGGCTCCCACTACACCGATTTTTGTGGACTTTGGATGACATAGAATACCCAACCACATCTAGGCAGATCCATACCAGAAAAAAGGTACCTTTTTAACCATCTGTATAAAACTCAACTCTTGATCTACCTATGAGGACATTGAACTTATAGCGGATCCATATTAAATCACAGACCTAACGGACATACCTAACAAATCATCAAACCATGGGTCTGCATTTGAACTCGACCTTTTTAGAATTGTGGCTTTTCCTGACGAAGGCGTACTTTTCGCCGAAACGCGCGTAGAAGACTATTGTTTGGCCACAGAAGTGTCCCTATTCATGTATTGTTGTTGGAATTTTTTATGGAATCACTGTATTGAATGACCACACATCGTGGATGTGTATTTTATTGCTAAAAAAATCATGTTATTTTTGTGATATTTAGAAATATTAATAATAAATACTACTGTATAACTTTTTAATTTGTTGTGGCTAACCCATTTTTGACACTCCTCTGACATCACTACTCTTATACCCATTAATTGCCTAGGAAGTTATTGTTTCATTGTATATTGCCCTGTCCTAGGAATTTTACTTTCTCAGGGGGTCCTAGCTAATCACATAACTGAAATGTGTCAAGACCCTTATTGTTTAGGGGAATAGGCGTGAGTGCAATGGCTGTGGGAGTGAGACTTCGTTTAAAAGTTTTGAATGAACTTTCATTGTGTGATCAAGAGATTATTATGAGAAATGACAAGTTGGTGCCCCCACAAAGTTAGAGGGGGGAAATTGTTTCATTAGTTTATGAGGGTTACCTTGGACAAACTCTCACTAAGTAAAGGTTATGTGAATTGTTTTGGTGTCCTGGGATGGATGAGGATGTGGCAAAATGGGTAGTGAGGTGTTTGGATTATTATGACAATGAGAAGACACTGAGAACAGGTGTACAATCGGAAAAAGGCCATATTTGATGATCCAAGGAAACCATGGTTCACGGTGTTTAGACTTCACTGGTACCATTAACAAGTTAAGAGCAGAGTTCAGATTTTTCTGGTGATGATAGATGTTTTCTACAAATGGTTAGTGTCAAATTTGAGGGAGGTGACCACCAGTACCACTATTGCTGTGTTGGAAAAAGTGTTTCCCAGAATAGTTATCACGAATAATGGTACTGAGCTAATTTCAGCTGAGATGCAACGTTTTTTGAGTAGTTGTGGGATTAAACATAGGTGCACCTCTATAAACCACAAGGTAATGGGTTGGTAGAGAGGGCTAACAGTTTAGTAAAAGGTACCATCTTGATGCTTCTTCAGAATGGAAAGGATTCACTTTTGAGTGTATGAAGGGAAGAAAGCCAGGAAATAAATTGCACCCTGGATGGCTTTCGTTGCAGGATAAGTTAGTTGGTAGTAATAAGGACGTGTATCTGAAAGAAACACGTTAGTGTTAGATTCCTTACCTTAGAATATCCCCAGGTGTCAGACTGGATCCGGAAAGTTTTCGCTAGCAGTACCTCTGCGCGTCAGTAGGTGGCGTTGTGCGGCTCCACGTCCGTCGCTGGCGTAGTATGCGCGGCGATGACGTCACGGAGATTACTTAGGCGCCACCCATGCGTGCTGACGTCAGTTCTGTACACAACTTTTTTATTTGAAGGACTAAGTTAAGTAGTGATTGGTTCACATTGTTTCTTGCAATGTTTCTAAATATTCAAATGTGTTTCCCTTTTCTTTTCATTTCTTTTCTTTGGGTGCCATACAATAAGTTTCCCTTTATTTATTTTGTAAGGGAAAGATATTTGGTGAGCCTCTTTCCTCGTGCTGGTTGCGCCCCAGCATCATTGGTGTATAGGCGTGTTGAGCTGCGTGGATTCTATCTGAGACAGTTGGATGAAGGCTGGCTGGAGGGAAGCCACGCAACCGACAGGCTATGAATAAACTCACTTCTACTATCAGTGACGTGTCTGCAGAATTTCTTCACCACATAGTACAGGCAGTGAACTCAAGATGGGAGGTTGTCTGGTGCACATAGTGACTTCCCGTGGTCTGTTCCTTCCCCGGTTCCTGCCCTGCCGCAGCAGTCTGTACCACATACAGCGGAGGTGGAGGACGTCTGGGAGGGGTGCGAGGACCCTCACTGCTCGTCAGTGTGACTCTGAGCAGGACTGGACAGACGAGTTAGAGGAGGCTGGCTGGCCTTGATGTCTCCTCTGACCCGGGGTTTGCCTCTCCTCCGCCTACCATAGAGGAGGGCGTTGCTTACACGGTGGTGCTCCGTCGGGCAGCTGAGGTCCTCAACCTTGATCTCCCTACGGTGGCCCTAAAAACTAATCTCCTCACTGAGGTGCTCCAGACGGCGTTCACTTCGTCGGAGCCCCTGCTGCCATTTAATGACGCCCTCACTGACGTCTTACATGGGCACATGGTCGCGGCCAGCCACAGGGGACCCTGTGGATAAGAACGTCGCCAGGCGTCACCGCCTGGCACCGGGGGACCCTGCCTTTCTGACCACTCATCCTATACCCGAGAGCCTGGTCATCCAAGCATCGACGTCCCAGAGTGCCTTTCCCACGGCTCCGCCGGATAAGGACTCTAAGAAGCTGGAGCAGTTCGGCAAGCAGTTGTTCTCTTCAGCCAGCCTAGGGCTGCGGTCGGTGAACACCGCCTGCCTATTGGGCCGCTATTCCCACGCGGTGTGTGATACAGTTGCACAGGTGTTGCCTCAGTGTCCTGAAGAGACCCAAGCTGTGCTGTCCCAAGCTGTTGTTGAGGGTAAAGATGCGGCTAAGTTCGCCATTCGGTGTGGTTTGGACAACGTGGACTCACTAGGTAGAGCAATTGCTATGACTGTGGCGCTTCATCGCCACGCCTGGTTGAGATTAACCGGGTTCTCGCCAGATGTCCAAAGCTCACTCATGGACATGCCCTTTGATGGCACTCGCAAGTTTGGCGATAAAGCCGACAGTGATCTGGAGTATTTTAAGGACTCGCGGGCCACTGCCAAGTCCTTAGGTCTTTCCACGAAAAGCCCAGCCACTCCTGGTTTTTGTTCCTTTCGTGGCCACGGAAGGGGTGCCCAGGCACGTTCCTTCAGCAAGCCTGTGCAGAACCAGCCACAGCACGGCCGCGGTTTCCGCAAGGGCGGGTCTGGGAATCAGCGTGGGGGGTCAGTCCACCTCCGCCCACTGCTTCTACCTCCAAACCTTCCTAATCCGAGCTTTGGGAGGCACCCCATGCCAGTGGGTGGCAGGATCCGCCATCACCTCCCCCACTGGCACGCTATCACATCGGACAAGTGGGTGTTGCAGATCGTCCGCAAAGGTTACTCCCTTCCCTTTCAGTCCACCCCTCCAGCCATGCCACTTCAGTACCACCGCATGTCGGGGGAACACTTGGCACTTCTTTAGCAGGAAATCACCGCCCTCCAAGGGGGCCATCGAGGGCGTTCCTGGGCCAGAAGTAGGGAGTGGTAGTTATTCCCACTACTTTCTGGTCCCCAAGAAGGACAAAGGGTATCTGCGTCCCATCTTGGACCCCCGGAATGTCAACCTCTTCCCCCCGAAGAAGTTTAAGATGTTGACTTTGGCTCAGGTCTTGTCTGCTCTCGATCCAGGAGCAATGGATGGTAGCGTTAGACTTGCAGGACGTGTATTTTCATGTTCCTGTCCTGCCGGCCCACCGGCGTTATCTATGGTTCACGGGTGGCCACAAGCGTTTTCAATTCACTGTGCTCCCTTTTGGCCTTACCAGCTCCCCTCGGGTGTTCACGAAAGTGATGGCGGTGGTCGCAGCTCATCTGCGCAGATCTGGGGTTTCAGTCTTCCCCTATCTCGACGACTGGCTGTTGAAGGCTGGCTCGCCCCAGGCAGTCGTCTCCCACCTCCATACTATGGCCGATCACCTGCACTCGCTGGGGTTCTCCATCAATGTGCCGAAGTGGCACCCAATTCCCTCTCAGAAGCTCGTCTTCATCAGAGCAGTTCTGGACACAACACGGTTTTGGGTCTATCCTCCCAAACAGCGAGTCTGGGATATTCGGGCTATGATTCCGATCTTTCAGCCTCTATCCCGGGTTTCGGTCAGAATGACTCTGAGGCTGCTGGGCCTCATGGCCTGCTGCATCCTGTTGGTCGATCATGCCAGGTGGCATATGCGGGCTCTGCAGTGGGACTTGAAGTTCCAGTGGGCGCAGTATCAGGGGAATCTGTCCGATTGCGTCCAAACCTCGGATGGCACTGCTCAACAACTGCAGTGGTGGCTCACGAACCAGGATTGGGTCAATGGCAGATCCCTCTCCCTTCCCCAAACAGAACACACGGTGGTGACGGACACATCCTTTCTGGGATGGGGCGGCCACATGGGAGAGGCGGAGATCAGAGGCCTCTGGTCTCCGATGGAGTCCGGGCTTCACATCAACCTTCTGGAGCTCCGGGCGATTCGTCTTGCACTGAAAGCATTCCTTCCCTCTGTCCGGGGAAGAGTAGTACAGGTGTTCACGAACACCACCACTGCCATGTGGTACTGCAACAAAAAGGGTGTAGTGGGGTCGTGGACCCTATGTCAGGAGGCCCTCCGCCTCTGGACATGGCTGGAACATCAGGGCATATCCTTGGTGGTTCAACACCTGGCAGGTTCCCTAAACGGCAGGGCGGACAAACTCAGCCGCAGGTGCATGATGGATTACGAATGGCGTCTTCACTCGGAGGTTGTGCAAGGTCTCTTTCGACAGTGGATAGAGCCTTGGTTAGATCTATTCGCCACCGAAGAGAACGCGCAATGTCAGCAATTCTGCGCGTTGGAATTTCCAAGGCGGCACTTGCTAGGCGACGGTTTTCTTCGAGAGTGGAGATGCGGCCTGTTGTATGCCTTTCCGCCTATACCACTTCTGTCCAGAGTGCTGAAGATGATCAGGCGCAACCGGGCCCAAGTCATTCTTGTGGCTCTAAATTGGGCACAAAGAGTCTGGTTTCCCGAGCTGCTCAACATGGCCATCGATCCTCCGATCAGACTGCCTCTTCGGAAGGATCTTCTGTCGCAGCAGCAGGGGACGGTCCTTCACCCAAACCTTTCCAGTCTCCACCTCCTTGCGTGGAGATTGAGCGGTGGCGGTTGACATCTTTTGACCTGCCTCCCGAAGTTTGTGACGTAGTCTTGGCAGCCAGGCGTCCCTCCATTAAGACGGTATACGACTACCGGTGGAACAAGTTTGTGGCATGGTACACAGCAAAGGCAGCGGATCTCTTTTCTGACCCTCTTTCTGAAGTTCTCTTGTTCCTTCTTTCTTTAGCCGAGCAGATCTCTGCTCTGGGCACTATCAAGGGCTATCTTTCAGCCATCTCTAGCTTCCTTCGGCTACCAGATCAACCTTCTCTTTTCAAGTCCCCGGTAGTTTTTTTTTTTTTTTAAATTCTTTTTATTGTTATTTTCAATAACAAACTTAAAACAATGCTTCACATTGCTGCGTACATATCAAGTCCCCGGTAGTTAACCGCTTCTTGAAAGGCTTAAGGCATCTCTTTCCTCCAATCCCTTTCATTATGCCTCAGTGGGACTTGAATCTTGTTTTTACCTATTTGATGTGTGCTCCCTTTGAGCCGCTTCATAACTGTCCTTTGAGACTCTTGACTCTTAAGATTGCTTTCCTGGTAGCCATCACTTCTGCTAGAAGGGGGAGTGAGCTCCAGGCCCTTTCTTCTAAACCTCCTTTCCTGTCTGTCCATCCGGACATGGTGTTTCTCAGGACCCGTCCATTCTTTCTTCCTAAGGTGGTCACTGCCTTCCACATCGGGCAGACCATTACTTAGCCCACCTTCTTTCCGCATCCTTCAAAGGAGGAAGAGAGGCTTCAATATCTGGACCCAAAACCTGCGCTCTCTTTCTATCTGAATCGCAAAAAACCAGTTCCGGTTACCAACTCTTTGTTGGCTACGTGGGCGCCAAGAAAGGTCGGGTCGTACACAAACGCTCGATTTGTCATTTTGTGTATTAAGGCATGCTATTCTCTGGCTGAAAAGGAGCCTCTGGTTGGGCTACGCACTCATTCCACCAGGGCGACAGCAGCCACTTCTGCCTTGGGAAGAGGAGTTCCTCTAAATGACATCTGTCAGGCGGCCACGTGTGCATCACGCACACGTTTACTAAACACTACTGCCTGGATAGCCAAGTCCGGAGAGACGGCTTCTTTGGCTGTTCTGTTCTCCAGGACTTTCTGGTGTGATCTTGGTTCACAGACTCACCACCGGGGTTGGTATTGCTGGGGTATCTATTCTAAGGTAAGGAATCTATAACAAACGTGTTTCTTTCAGATGAACAAGTTACTTACCTTCGGGAACAATATATCTGTAAGAAACATTAGTTAGTTATAGGTACCTTACTGCCCCACCCATCCTACCCGTTCTGCTAACTGATTTCTAGGGTTAAGGATGTCCTTTCAGGGCCCTAAGTTTGTGAACCAGTGGTTAGTGTGTTGCATGGCTCTGCATTTCTTGCGCCGAAAGTCGTGTACAGAACTGACGTTGGCGCGTGAGGGCGGCGTCTAAGTAGCTACCGTGTCGTCATCCCGGCGACCACGACGCCGACGACGGACGCGGAGCTGACCGACGCCACCTTCCGACGTGCAGAGGTACTGATGAGGTAAAAACTTTCCGGATCCAGTCTGACGCCTGGGGGCAATTCTAAGGTAAAGAATTACACCCAGGAGTCAGAGTAAGGTAAGGAATCTATAACTAACTGTTTCTTACAGATATATTGTTAACAAAGGTAAGTAACATGTTCATTTGACAAGGAACATCGCTTTGGCCCCCAGGTGGACACAGTCATTAAAAAGGACGCAGAGGTTGCAAAACCAATGGAAGCTCTACAAACACACACCTATAGAGGTTCCTTTCATAAACCCAATTTTAAACAAGGGGCAAGGACAGCTACCACAGATACCTCTGGTTCGCAATATAAAACTCCAGGACAAACTTCAACAGCTAAATCCTTGTACACAGGTTCTTACAGAGGTAACAATTTTAAAGGCAGAGGGAACAATACACATTCCTCAAATACCAACAATAAACAATGTCTCCTCTACCTTTCCTCCACAACACCAAACACAAGTTGGGGTCGTCTTCCACAATTTCTCCAAAACTGGAAGTTAATTACAACAGAAGGGTCTTAGACATTATCCAATATGGTTATTGTCTGGAACTCATAACAACTCCTCCAAATATTCCACCTCACGCAAACAAACTATCCATGCAACACCACATTTTTCTACAACAAGAAATAACAGCTTTATTGCAAAAAGGAGCAATTTCGCAGGACAGAAGTGTATTCACTATACTTGGTTATTCCCCAAAAAGATGGATCTCTCAGGCCCATTCTGGATCTCAGACCACTAAATCATTACATAATACCAGAACATTTCCATATGATCACTCTTCAAAAGATCATCTCTTTATTAGAAAAAGGAGACTTCATTGCAAACTTAGATCTAAACAATGCCTATTTCATATATAAATTCATCCTGCACACACAAAATACCTCAGATTTCTAATTCAGGGAAATCATTATCAGTTCAAAGTTCTTCCCTTTGGAATCACTACAGCACCAAGAGTATTCACAAAGTGCTTAGCAGTTGTGGCAGCACATCTGCGCAGGGAAAACATTAATGTCCTCTCTTATCTCGACGACTAGCTAATCAAAGCAAATACATTCATACTGTTCAAACAACACTAGATTTACTACATCAACTAGGGTTCACTGTCAACCTACAAAAATCTCATCTACAGCCAGTTACTACTCAAGCATTTCTAGGGGCCACGCTCAACACAAATCTAGACAGAATACACAATATACTAACCTTAATTCAACAATTTCAAATAGGAACTCACATTCCAGCCAAAATAATTATCAGACTTTTAGGCATGATGACATCTTGTATTTACATAGTCCCACATGCCAGACTTAACATGAAACCCCACCACAATCTCTCTCCTATCAGTGTACTCAGTCACTGGGACAACTTCACGATCTAATGTTGGCAAACAGTTGCACATATCACTCTGCAATGGTGAAATCCACAAATTTTATCCAAAGGATGGCAGTTTCAAGACCCAGTTCTACAAATTACTCCAACAAAAGATGCATCTCTAACAGGATGGGGAGCACATCTCCACAACCTTACTATTCAGGGACCATGGGATTCCAAACACAAGAATCTCCATATCAATCACCTTAAGCTGCAAGCTGTTCATCTAGCGATCAAAACCTTCCTAATTCACCTACAACACAAAGTTGTCCTTATTCAAACAGACAAAATGACAACAATGTATTTATTTATAAAAACAGGGGGGGCACACTCTCCAATTATCACACTTTGCTCAGAAAATAATGAAATTAGCAATACACCTCAACATTAGTTTATTAGCAGAACATGTCCCAGGAACAAGCAATCAGATTGCGGACTTTCTGATCAGATCACAACAAGTCCACAAATGTGAAATTCACCCCAATGTTCTTCACCATACTTTCACAAATGGGGATTCCCAGAGATAGACCTGTTTGCTACAATAAAAAACGTGAAAAGTGCACACTTTGCAACAGATATCACCACCATCAGTCGAAAGGCAATGCTCTATGGATGAACTGGTCAGGGGAATTTGCATATGCTTTTCTACCTCTCCCACTACTTCCATTAGTGGTCAGGAAATTCATGCAAACATTGCTCACCATGATAGTAATAGCTCCCATGTGGGCTCGACAACTGTGGTTCTCAACACTCATGGAACTATCTCTAGACCCACACTAGAAGCTTCACCTCAACCCGCACCTTCTCATGCAGAACCATGGAACATTAAGACATCCCAATCCCAAAGAAATTAATCTTGCAATTTTGTTCCTGAAGTCTTAGAGATTGGATACTTAAAGGCTCGTAAATCAACTGCAAGGCAATGTTATGCAGCAAAACGGAAACGTTTTGTTATATTCTATCACAAACAAAATGTTAATCCTCTTCAAGCAAGGACACAAACACTTATTTTATACCTACTGCATTTACCAACTGCTGGATTAGCATATGCTTCTACAAGATTACATCTTGCAGCTATTGCCGCATATCTCCTTAACAGTCAACACATATCAGTGTTTAAAATTCCTGTTATGAAAGCTTTCATGGAGGGACTTAAAATAATAATTGCCCCAAGACTTCCACCTGCCCCAGCATGGAATTTAAACAATGTTCTAACAAGATTAATGGGTCCTCCTTTTGAACCATTACATTCTTGTCAGTTGCAATATCTTTAATGGAAACTTGCTTTTTTAATTGCTGTTTCTTCTCTTAGAAGAGTCAGCGAAATTCAGGCATTAACCCTAGAAGAGCCCATCTTTCAACTACACAAGTATACAGTAGTGCTTAGAACTAACCCTTAATTTCTACTATAAGTGGCATGTCCAGTCATCCAGTCATACTGGAACGGCATCGCCAAACAACTGGAGAGGGCCGGGGGGAAGAAACTAACGGCCACCCCGCAACTGTGCCTGATTAATATATGGGACGCCACTGACTTTAATCAGACTGAGAAAACACGGGTTTCACTGGGATGGGCAATCGCCAAACACAACATTGCACAGAAATGGGGGACAGGGGAGATGCCATGAATTAGAGATTGGGATGTTGACATGGACAGAGCCATGGTTGCCGAAAAAGACGTATTTAAATACAGAGGATGAGCCAAAAAATGGGATCGTAAGTGGGCAGCATGGAATACATATAAAGGGGATATTTGCCTGTCTCCAACAGTGGAGCTGCGCTGTAGTGAGGCCGATATGCATGAAACCTTTACTGCTGCAGAAGGGTTGTCAGAATAATTAGTCTAAGTGTTATGTATGCGTAAATTATTAATTCATACTGATTGTATAACTAAATGTATGTCGAGACTAGAAGGCATTGCTTTGCTGTTTGTGGTATTTATCAATAAAAACAGTTTATTGAAAAAAAAAAGATATTCTCCCAAAAGTAGTTTCCAGTTTTCATATTAATCAATTCATTGAGATACCTGTGTTTTCCCCACAACCAGATACAGTTGCAGAAAGGGCATTACACACTTTAGATGTAAAAAGGGCATTAATGTATTACATTGAAAGGACTAAATTTTGGAAAACTAAACAATTGTTAGTTGCCTTTGCACCTCCTCGTTTAGGGATAGCGATTTCTAAATCCGGTATTTCAAGATGGAAGTTAAATGCATACAGACATGCTATGCAAAGGCAAAACAACTTTTACCTGTAACACCAAAAGCACACTCCACTAGAAAATTGGAGCTTCTGTGGCTTTTTTAGGAAACATTCATAAGACTCTTTTGCAGACAACTGCAATCCCCACAAGTTAACTACTACATAGGAGGAGGGACTGCTTTACAGTCAATGCAAAGCATGTGTATCTATAGCATACATGCCTCGAATGGATTGTTACCTACCCTGTAAGCATCTGTTCTTGGCATGTAGGGCTGTAGATTCACATGCGCCATCCCTCCTCCCCAAATTCTTGTGTAAATTGCAGTTCATATATTTTATCTCATACTAACTCATGGCCATCTCACTGCTTACATACACAGCATTCTTTTTTTTTTTTTCTTCTTTTTTTTGTTCCAAAACCTTTATTTTGTAAAGCAGTGACACAGCTATTCAGCCGACAACCCGGAGGTACGGCAGCTTTAGAAACACAACACATGCGAGCGTCCACATTTCACTGACAGGGAAGTCAAAGGTTCTGTTTTAAATAAACACAAATCCAAACCTAAACACAAGCAAGGCGATAATTACTATAAGCACCAAAAGGGTTCCCACCAGGGGGAGCGAGCCCCATTTCGTCCAACAGCCACAGGTTTATAGTAAGGGAAAGGAGGGGAATTCAGGGACTCAAGAGGACAAACACATATCAGCAAGGAGGTCAAAGCCGGAAAAAAAGGCTAAGGGGAGAGCTGCTCCTCGGGCGGGTCCGGGTCTGGGGGCAGGCATATGCCCCCTCTGTACTGGTTCCATCGCCCCCATACAGAGTGCCATTTCCGAGGGCGCCCTCGAGCACAATACACTGTCTTCTCCCTAAACATGCTCCAATCCATGTTTTCCATCCACGCTGTCAATGTAGGTGGCCTATTAGAGCCCCACAGACGTGCGATGTCGCGCTTGGCCACCATATTCCCTAGGGTCACCCATTGAGTCTGTGCCGCGTCGTGGTCAGTAGGACCCCAAACATTCAGGAGACAGCACCGCGCCTCAGGCTGCATGACGATGCCCGTCACCTCCCCCTTCACCTTGTGAACTCGCCTCCAAAACTCCATGATCGCACCGCATTCCCAAATAATATGTAGGAAGGTGCCCACCATACCACAGCCTCTCTTACATAAGCCCTCCTCAGAGAAACCCATATGAACCAGCCTAGGCCCCGTCACGTAGACCCTATGGAGTATTTTAAGCTGCACCAGCCGCAGGCGCGCGGGGATCGCGACCTCTTTGGGAGAAGAAACTGCATACTGCCAATCCTCATCATCCAGTTCAAGGCCATCCCTGATCCATTGGTCGCGCAACCCTAGAAGAAGATCCGCCCGAACATTAATAAGTTTCTTATAAATGAGCGAGATCGTACTCTCTGGCATATGGCCATCCAGGATCCGGTCCTCTAACGGGGAGGACTCGGGCACCTTCTCCCCTGCTACCAGGACTGACCGCAAGGCGTGGCACACTTGGGCGTAGCGGAAGAACTCCGAGTTCCCTAGCTCATATTCCTTCTGCAGCTCCTCGAATGACTTTATCCTACCCTTAACCAGAAGGTCTCCAACCCTGGATATACCGATCAGGTCCCACTTCGCAAACCCTTTTGTATGCCAAAGCTTTCCCAGAATATCGGAGTCAAACAGAGGGGTGGCAGGGGTAAGCTTACCCCTCCAGCCCAGTGAATCCGTCGCCACCTTCCATACATGCACGGCCACCCTGGTGGGCCCCGTAAGGGTTAAGTCCGACGACTTCGAGTGCAACGCTCTGTGGTAATTACCCCCACGCAGCAACCATCGGTCCATGGCGAAGCCGGGGCTCAGCGCCGGACCATATACACCATGGTTAATCGCGCTCAACTGGGTGGCCCAATAATAACGTCGAATGTCTGGAAGCGCGATACCACCGTCGTACCACGGGAGCGTCAACTTAGCAATCGCTATACGCGGACGCCCTTCCCACAATAGCGCGTGCTGGTGGCTTTCGACCTCACGGAAGTAGCTGGCCGGGACCAAGTCAAGGGTATTCTGCAGGGCATAGAGGAGACGGGGGAGAGACATCATTTTGAACAAAGCGGCACGGCCAAGGAGGGAAAGCGGCAACCGCCGCCAACCCGCCATGTCCCGCCGCAAACGTGCCAAGGGAGGGAGCAAGTTCTTCTCGTATCGTAAAATGGGGTCGGTGGAAATATAGATCCCCAAGTACAAAAAGCCCTGCTGGGCTATCTGGATCGGGCAGTTGCGCGGGACAGGCGGGACATCCCCACACAGGACGTACAAGTATGACTTACCCCAATTAATGACAAGACCAGAGTTCCTACCGAAAGAAGTCAAGACGTCACAGACCACTATCATAGATTTCTTAGGCGAGGCGAGATATTGCAGAATATCGTCGGCGTAAAGTGAAATACGGTCTTCGTGGTCAGGTGACCAACGAATCCCACGTATATCCGGGTGCCATCGTATCCACGCCGCCAGCGGCTCAAGAGTAAGGGCGAACAACAACGGAGACAGGGGACAGCCCTGCCGGGTGCCTCTCCCGAGTTCGAACGGTGCCGACGCCTGCCCGTTCACCACGACGCTAGCAAGAGGCCCCTCATAGAGCAACCTCACCCAGCCTACAAATCCAGGCCCAAAGCCGAACTTGGCTAGCACAGCCCACAGGTATGCCCACTCCACCGTATCGAAGGCCATCGTGGCATCGAGGGACGCCACAATAGCTGGCTCCCGCATCGTGCCCGTCCTAGCAATCACTCCATGGAGGCGTCTAAGATTCAGTGCAGTGTTACGGTGCGGGATAAAGCCCGACTGATCCGGGTGGATCAAGTCGCCAAGCACCCGGACCAGGCGGGTAGCAAGGATCTTAGCAAGGATTTTCGGCTCGGCGTTGAGAAGTGATATCGGCCGATAGGAGCCACACTTGTCCCGGGGCTTACCATCTTTATGTATTACCACAATCGTCGCCAGCCGTTGATCGAGCGGAAGAAACCCATTCACCCGCGCCTCCACGTACATGGCGCGCAGGTGAGGAGCCAACTTATCCGGATGGAGCTTGTACAGCTCAATCGGCAAACCATTTGGGCCCGAAGCCTTACCGGAGCGCAGCGCACGGATAGCACACGCCACTTCGTCTACAGTTATATCCCCATCAAGGTCGTCCCTATCAATGGCAGAAAGGCAGGGCAGAGTGATGTCACGCAGAAGGTCACACGAGTCCTCAGTTGGCCTGTCCGAGACCGAGGTGTATACCGTACGAAAATAGTCCGAGAAACACTGAACTATACCGTCGGGGTCAGTGACAACCTCTCCCCCATCCGTCGACAACTCCGGCACCACGCGATTAACAGGCTCTTTTTTATCCAACCACGCCAGCAATTTCCCGGCCTTATCGCCAACATCGTACAATCGACCCTGCTGCTCCCTATTGAGGGTCTTGGCAGCGTTCGTCACCTGGTCCCTATATTCCAATTGCTTCAAGCTCAAATTATGCAGTGTGGCCGTTGCAACATCCTCTTCCAAGGCCACTTCTAAAGCCGCTATCTCGTCCTCTACTTGTGTCACCTCGGCGTCTCTCCGCCGCTTGGCGGCCACTACCAAGGAAAGGGCCTCCCCTCTCAATACAGTCTTAAAAGCTTCCCACAGGGACACTGCAGATTCAACTGAACCCTGATTTTCTTGAAAATAGTGGTCAACTGTCTTCAGCAACGCACTGCGCAGCTTGGGGTCACGAAAGTACCAGAGGTTAATGGGAGCCACCCTGCCCCCCACCACCCGGCCACTATCAAGACGGGCCCACACCGGTGAATGATCAGATATGCCCCGTGCCATGTGCCTAGCCTCAGACACCAAAGAGGCGTGGGCAGCCAGAGTGAGCAAGTAATCAATCCGAGAGAGACTCCCGTGGGCCCCGGAATGAAAGGTATATTGTCTCTGAGTGGGGTGCCGTAGCCTCCAACAATCTACCAGACCAAAAGTATCTATAAAGTCGGGAAGCCACTTCTGAGCACCCCCGGTGTCTCTGGGCGGGTGCCTATCGAGCATTCCAGAACCAACCGCATTGAAGTCTCCTCCCACTACTAGCATCCCTTCGGGGAGTTCCAACAAGGCCTTGCCCAGATCAGCAAACGTGGAGGCCTGCAGGGCTGGAGGGACATAAACAGAAAACAGAAACCAATACCAACGTTCTGCCCTCCCACCTCCCCGCCACAGCCACAAAGCGCCCCCTGTCATCAGCAATGGTGGAGTCAACCTCAAATGGTAGGGAAGCTCTAACGAGTATGCCCGCACCCCTGGAGCCCGTGGAGAACCCCGAGTGAGCAATGAATTTGTAACCCTTTCTGTTAAGTGCATAACACATATTCCCTATAAGGTGGGTCTCCTGCAGGAGGACCACATCTGGCGAGGTCCGTTTCAAGAATTGCAGGACTATCCCCCGTTTAATACGATCCCCTAAGCCATTAACATTCCAGCTAATTATGTTTAAGCCCCTATCCCCCATCCCTGAACATAAAGAGACCTCCACCCCCCCCCGGAGAACCACGATCGGACAATACTGACAACCATTGCTACAACCCCCAACAACAACCCCCACATCCCGAATCCCCCCCCTTCCCTGCACCCCTGCGTCAGCTTACAAAGCCCCCCCAACTTGCAGTGTGCCTGTCGCCCTATCAAAAAACAAGTCTACAAAAAGTACCCCAAGGGAGGAAAGAGCTCCTATCTTCCCCCCGCCGCCCTCCCATTACTGCAGTAAGGTGCGAGTCACTGTCCGGAGCTGAGTCAAAAACAAGCCGACACCGGAGATATCACTTCTGGCCATCTCGGTCGCCTTCCGCTCCATCCACGCTGTCCCGGCCAGGCTGTCGCCGCGGGAGCGCATCCAACCAGTCCCCTGCCATGTCCGGTGATTCGAAGAAGAAAGTCCGATCTTCATACACCACACGTAGCCTGGCGGGGAAAAGCATGGCATACCTCAGGTCCATCTCCCGAAGCCGCCGCTTCACCCCCAAAAAACTTTGCCTCTGTTTCTGCACCATCTGGGTGAAGTCAGGATAGAAGCTCACGGAGGCATTCTGAAAAGGCACCGCGCCTGTCACCCTCGATGCTTGCAGGATAGCGTCTCGATCCCGAAAATTAAAGATCCGGGCTACAATCGGCCGCGGGGGGGCTCCCACCTTAGGCCGTCCGCCAGGCACTCGGTGAGCCCGCTCCACCGCAAAAAACCTGCCGAGGCCCTTAGGCGCAAGATGATTCACCACCAAATCCTCGACAAGTAAATCCACGGAGAGCTCCTCTGAAGTTTCCGGGACCCCAATAAGGCGCACATTGTTGCGCCGGGCCCGACCTTCAAAGTCTTCAAGCCGGCGGGCGGAGAGGTCATTCGCGGTTCGTAACTTACGAACCTCAGCCTGGAGTTCCGAGATATCGTCCGCGAGGCCAGTAGTCTTGAGGTCCAGAGACTTGACCCGCTCATTGGTTTTGCCCAGGTCCGCGCGAATCAAGTTGACATCTACCAAAATTGTGTCCACCTTGTGCGCCAGGGCCTCAAACTGTCGCCCGATCGAAGTTTACATCCCATCTATCGCCCCCTTGATATCCTGCAATGATAACTCCGAAGCTGGGGGCGAATCGGCCTTCTGTGCTTCCAGCGACTGTCCCGATCCACCAGGCGACCCTTTCTGCTGGGCATAACGATCCATATTGTTGGATTGGGTATAGCCTCCCCGCCTGGTAGTCTTGGACTTCGACCTGTCTGCCTCCGATTTGGTCGACATCTCGAACTGCAGGACGATCAGTTGCAAAGGGACGTCCCTCACTCAGCTAGTGGAGACAGGGTCAACCCGGACTTCAGCAGCCAGTCAGGACCAAGCGGAGGTCTTCCAGACAACAGAGGACCTGCATGAGGCACTCCCAACCCAGTGCGAACAAAGGGCGAGAAAGCGAAAGTGAAAGTGCAGCAGCATCCGTCCGTCAGTTCACGCCTCCCTAGGCCGCTGTTGTTCAATTAGTGGCCGGGCATCCTGCCAACGCAAGCCCCTGGCATCCTTCGGAGGTAGGCCGCAATCTTCCGCCATGCACATTTTCGGTCCCCGGTGGGCGATCTCAGCCCGGGCAACGTCAATCGCCCCAGCTGTGACTCGTCTGCAGGATTCCGTACATGAAATTCAGGATTTAGGACAGGATGATTGCCGGAGGGCACGAGGGTAGCGGGAGCTCAAGGCTCACGCGGCCATCTTGGTCAAGCGCTAGGCTCCTCCCCCCCATACACAGCATTCTTAACATTCTCACCTACCCACGGCAAAACAATTTGAAGAAGGCGTTTACGACCATGCGTAGTATTCCCAAGAAGAGGAGTCACACAGCCACGTGACACGAAAATGTCTTGGAACAAAAACAACTTGTAATCATCCAAACCCAACACTAAATTGTGGACTTATGCAAAGCGTGCGAATCTACAGCACTACATGCCAATAACAGATGCTTACAGGGTAAGTACCTAACGTCTTGGTTCCTTGTTATGAGGGTCTAGTTTCATTCTGCTTTCTCAAGCCTCATTATTCCTGGCTTTATCACCCTAAAAGGTTTTTCTGTCGTGCGTCCACACACAAGTTGCTTTTATCCTGGCACAAGTACAGTCAAAGTTTGGCTGTTCTAATGGCTTGAATCCAAGCCTGTCGAAGTACAATTTCAGTAGACGTTAGATTGTCCCAAATGCTGTTGGTCACTAAGCAGTGCATTGTGGTTTGGGCGGTTTAGAGTTTATTGGAAAAATCCATTAAGGTACTCTTTCTGGCCCATAAATAATTTTATGGCCATGTACTTACTTTAGTTTAGTTAATATCATGCTTATGCCTTCCCAATGGACCAGATTGTTTTACTTGGTCTATCATCTTACCTTGGAAATACCTCATTTTCATCTTGACAGAATGGATGGTTAACATATTTCTATTCAGGCATCTAAGTTATGGAATACTTTAATTGTGTTTGTGTGCTCATCCTCAACACTTTCTTTAAACCGAGGCAAACCGGTCACTTTTCTGTCTCAGTTCGTTCATTACTGCTCATATTAGAAAACCTTTATGTGATATAGTGTTTTAGAAATATTGATTAACATAGCATGTGGATGCCTTACTCAAGGGCACAACTGTACATGATACGACATTGCCCTTTGGATACCATTTTGTATGCTGTAATGTTACTCATTTCGCAAGGTATTCTCCTCTGGATGGCATCAGTGGTCTTTATAACATGGTTGTTTGAGGTGCTCAAAGCTAACACCCAGACGTGGGTCCCTTGTTCACTTTGCCACTGGATTCAAGCTAGCCTGGCTGATGAGGGGTGTTACCCCGAAACAAGTCCCAGGATGCTTGTTTCCGGTCCAGGGAAGACTTGACTTGGCAGTTCGGGCTGGGCTGTTCCCATGAGGCACAGGGTCAAGACTGATTTGCATATAGCTGGGTCTGAACTGAGGTGGTGAAGTGAGCTAAAGAATGATGATGCATTCAACCCAGATCTGTGACTGGGGGTGAATGTCTGAAAAGTTTCAGCACTCCGTCCATCATCTCCTTGTGTTTGCTTTGTTTGAGGTGATCCTCAGAGTAACCACTTGTTCTATACCCCGCATACCAGTAAGCACAATGTCATAGACCTCTGGTTTTGAGATAAGTTTGGCCAGGTCATGTTGAAGAGCAGTTATGGTTAAGCTTACATTCTTGATCTTTCAGCCCTCATCCTCACAACTTTTATATGAATAGCCCACAGTTTCAGCTAATCAAATTGTTTTGTGCATATCCTTGTGATGATAGGTGTAAGAATGGATATTGATAATGCAGAGGAGAGGGCTAAGCTTGTGGTTGGGGGCGAGGGTGTGATATTGCTTCACACAAGCACTTGTTTGTCTGTTGTTCCTTGGACTGGTTCTTGAATTCTTTGAGTGGTTGAAACCTCCAGAAGATGATTGGGAGGCAGAAAAAAATAAACTAGAATGAAACACTTCTTAATAGCAGTTTGCATTTTCTATTTGTCAATGTTTGCGCTCTGTCTGGGATTTTACGCTAATAATTTTGAAATCAAAAACCAAAATTAAGAACTATTTAATGACATTTTGTCCAAACAGTCGTCTCTAATTCTGCTAATTAATATCTTGAGATGTGTATCAAGTTTTTGTATTTTTTAATTTATATTTTATAGTTGGGACAATAATGAACAGGAAAATATGAGCCCATGGGACATGGAACCGATACCACAAGAATGTAAGTATGCATTTCAAAATCTTTTTATGTAGGATGAAAAGGTTTAATGCAATCTGTGTCAGATGCCATGCTTAATATTAACATTAAAAAGGGTTGTAACATTTATGTAGTGCCATATGCAATTGAAGGTTTTAGTTTTTCTTTTCCCTAAACCTGGTCTACTTGGACATGTTGTGCACGTTCACTCCTCTCTAGATATGTTGCATACTTTCTCTCCTCTATATCTTGTGAGTTTTAATGTAGATTTGTTCTTTGTATATGAAGTCTTTTCAACCTCCTAATTTTTTTATAATATGTACTTCCCTGATTTATACACAGACACAAAAGAGTGTCACCAGGCACCTGACTGGATCTGAAAGACTTTAAAGCGTAGCTACTCTGCGCTGGTATGTGGTATCGTTTGTCTCCATGTCAGCCCTGCTCCACTCTGGAAGTCAAGGCTGGAGCTGTATATGTTCACCACCCAAGTGCGCTGACATCAGTTCTCCTGTTTCTTTGTGTTTATACATAGATCCTGAACCAAATTCTACTTTTCCTTGTCAGTTCACTAGTTTTTTCTGATTAAGTTCATCTCCATTGCGCAACTGAACATACCCCATTCTAAAACTACAGGGTATAAGCCTTGTAGGGACATCTGCAAACAGGTGTCAGTAACGGATCCCTACTGGACATGTGTTTGCTGTCTGGGTTCCAAGTCATGCAAAAAGTGTGCCTTTATTCACCCGAAAGTGATTCGCCATCCTGAAGCCAAGGTGTATGTTGCCGAACACTGTTATGTAAGTCAAGTTCTTGCTCACAGTTAAGACTATAGAACCTTCTATGCAGTCAACACCAGCTGTTTGCTAGGTAGGTACTCCCATACATTAAGGGATTCTGTTGCAGAGGTCTTACTTGCAAGCCCAGAGAATTCCATTCCAACTTGGCTCAAACCATTCAGGATGTCCAGAACGTGTCCAGAAATGTCATAGAGCCAGGTCTGGGCACAATCAACTGTTTAGACAGAGAAGTTGGAACTGGCATGGTGTTACGGTTTCCCACGTGGATAAGATTTAGAAGTTTCTCCAGTGACGTCCAGATGTCCCTCTCGGATATGCCTTTTGACGGATCTCACCTCTTTGTCGAGAAGGAGGACTCCATCCTAGAGCGCTTCAAAGGAAGTAGAGCCACAGCATGGTCCCTCTGTCTTTACACACCTGCAAGGCAGTTTTACAAAGTGTTTCTCCCCTTTGGAAGCATCACCAGGGATTTCACTGAAAGTGAACAAGGCCCACCTCCCCAACAACAGGCACCCAGATCCTTTTATGGTTCGGTTAGAGGATTCAACAGACAGTGCCCAGACCTCAGTTCCCTGCCGCTCCAGCAGGAATCTTAAACCTGCTTTAGTTTGCCCTTAGCGGCACATAGGCATCCTGTGGGAGGCAGGATCAGTCATTTTTGCACAAGTGGCAGAAAATAAGATCTGACAGAAGGGTCCTGCAAATAGTCCAGTGGGGCTCGAAATGTCGAAAAGAAGACGTCGAGAGAGGTAAGAGAACCGTGGACCTCAAAAAAAGTAGATGAGTCTCGAAAAACAGACTCAAGGGCCTCGAAAGGAGCCTCAGTGTTTAAGCTCTCGACGGCCGCCATTGCATCCAGAGAGAAACACTCATTTGGATCCTTAGACAAGGACTCCGTAATGGCAAAGACCCTCGAAAGATCTAAGGCGTCGAAAGACGGTCAAGGAAAGGACGCTTCGACGTCAAAAGAAGAGAGGTCAAAACAGGTTTCGACTGCTGTAAAGACACCGTCGACCGTGAAGAGAAATGCAGAAAATCTCGACTCTGAAACTCACGCGCCTGAGATCGAGAAGAAAAAGAAGAGTCTAGAAGCAAAAATGGTGAATATTTCGCAAAGAAAAAAGGAGTTAGATGAAAGCTGGGAGCAATTCAAGATACCACCGTGAACTTCGACAGAGGTAGAAAAAAGCGTTGAGAAGCTACAGCCTCCCATTGACACCTGAACCGCTCGAGGAGCAAAAAGAAGAGGAGTTTGTTTTCAGAGAAGACGACGAACAGGCTTATGTGGGCTCAAAAACCTCGGAGGTTCAATACCTACAATGGTAAGACCTCGGTGCCGAATCCCCAGAAGAGGCTGTGGATACCTTTCCTTCGAGGCCTTCACCTCCAAACGACATTAGGATGTACAACCAAGTCATCAAAAAGGCTGCAGGCACCTCTGGAGTACAGCTTGAGGAAGAAAAACCACAATCATGTTTTCTAATCGAGACTCTAATGCCTACACAATCAAGAACCAATTCCTTCCTATGCAGCCAAGTGTACTCGATCAGGGAAAAGAGGCATTTAAGAAGCCTGCCACATGTAAGGCAGTCACACCAAGAGGAGAGAAAAAATACAAACTCTGCTCCAAGGACCCTATTTACCTCAAGGGGTCAGTGGCAGCTGGCTCCATCATAACAGCCACTGCCAGGAAAAGGGCCGATGTACCAACCACCAGTGGTCCACCACCAGACAAGGAAAGCAAGAGGATTGACCTGATGGGGAGAAAGGTGTAGAGAAGTGCGGCAAATCAATGGCGTATAGCAAAATCAAATGTATTGCTCAACAAACATGCATACCAGCACTGGGAGGAGGTAGGAGAGCTACTAAAGCACCTACCAGAACCATTCCAAAGAAGGACAAGCCACTTAGTAGAGGAAGGAAAAAACATTGCAAATACATACTTAAAATCTTTACTAGATCCGCAGAACCATCAAGCAGGCAGATGATGATTGGCATCACCGAAAGAAGGTACACATGGTTACGGATCTCAGGTTTCAAACCAGAGGTACAGAACAATATACTGAACTCACTGTTCAATGGTGAACAGCTGTTTAGAAGCGAAGTGGACGACAAACTAAAACAAATAAAAAGGACAAAGAAACTGCAAGGTCCATGGGCGCTCTGCAATTCAGAGGAATGCGTAGAGACACCCCCTCAAGAGATCTGCGGGCAGAGGTAACCAACACCCTACAACCTCTCACCAGGCATATCAGCGGGGTTACCACGGGGTAAACAAAGAGCAACAACAAAATTGGCTGTCCCAGCAAGGACGACAATCCTTTCGAGGACGCCCTCCGGGATGAGCCCTTCCACAAAGAGGGGGAGCACCAACGACGACTAAGTGACTGCGTTCCAAGCAGTACACACACCCAAAGCACATCACGGAGTGTGCCCGCAATGCAACATCAAATAAACAAACAGTTCCCCCACCATACTACACCAGTAGGAGGCAAGTTAAAGTACTTTCTCCACAAACGGAGAGAGATCACTTCAGACAAATGGATTTTAAGCATAATACAGTACAGATACTGTATAGAGCTAATCAAACAACCTCCAAACAAAGGCTCAAAAAGGTTAAAACAATTCAAACAAAGAAGTTACTCTGCTCTTCCAAGAAGTACAAGAATTACAAGCCAAAGAGGCAAAAGAACAAGTACCACACAAGGAAAGAAACAAATTAATGTATTCCACATACTTCCTAATTTCAAAGATAGACGGCTCACTGCGTCCAATATTAGACCTCAGATTTCTCAACAAATTCATAAAGACTCAAAGGTTCAAAATGACATCACTGCAAGAGGTGATTCCCTCAATTGCAAGGAGGAGACTACATGGCAACCATAGACTTAAAGGATGCCTACTTGCACATTCCCATGAACAAAAAACACAAGAGGCTATTAAGATTTGTGATCAACAAAACACACTACCAGTTCAAAGTGCTAGCACCAAGAGTGTTCACAAAGTGCCTAGCAGCGGTGGCCACTCATCTAAGAAGACAAGGAATCCATGTGTACCTGTACTTAGACGATCGATGGATACATATGCCTGTGGATTCCTCACCTTTTGAATTACCCCTGCGACAGCATTCCACGGAAACCTTTCCCTAGCTCTCCCACGTCGACGGGGACGTCACAATGACACGGCTCTGCTGGCGACTCCGTCTGACGTCATCGGAGCCACAAATAGACCTCGTCGGCGTACTGACGTCGGTTCCCTTTTTTCCGCGCTGATGACGCATAGCGGTTTCCTGGGACTCTCCATTATAGTTACTTTGTTTCTGCTGTTTCCTTTGGCAGTGCAATGCCGTCGGAAGAAGTTAGGGTTTAAACCTTGTAGAGAATATGGGGGCTAAATGTCGATCACGGACCCCCACGAAGACTGTTTGTGGTGCCTCTCTTTGGACCATGACGTCCATGGCTGTACCAGCTGCCGAAAAATGAACCCGAAGGCCTTGAAGGAGCGTGAGGCCAAGTTGTTCATGGTGAAGGCAAGGAAGGAGAAAAGAGGTCGAAAAAATCGAAGTCATCGACTTCGCATGCTTCGAAGTCGAAGAAGCACAAGAAGAGGAGGCATGGTTCTCGACGTCATTCGTCAAATGGTAGGGCTTCGAGATCGCCCTCACCGGCCGGCTCTGAGACATTGTTCTAGAGATGTAATTTCTCCATCACCTTCTCCTTCTCCTCCAGTGACTCCGTCTCATTCTCATTCTCCGATGCCGATAGGTTCTCCAGAGCATTTACCGATGCCGAAGGGTACTCCTGGGCTGAGCTCTTAGCCGGCGCCGAGGGATTCTGTTGAACCGGTACGAGCAGCTTCTCCTGTCTTGGGCCCGACGTCACCGGCGCCTTCACTGCGTCATGAGGATCAGGATACAGCTCCTTACCCATCCTTTCCTGAGCCTGGTACGGATCCATCGCAGTTCCTCAATGCGATGTATGGCGTGTTTGTCAAGGCAGCCTACCCTATCGGTGCGCCTTCGGGCCCCGTGGGTCCGCTTGCGTTTCATTTGGGCATTCCTCAATAATATGCCTAGGCACCTTTCATGCCTTTTATGCCGACGACTCTGTCCTGGCACTTTCCGGCTCAGAGGTGCTCGACGGCGGTCTCTCAGTCTTCGGGTCCATCTGGAGGTCTCTCCTCTTCTCAGCTTCGAACGGCGCAGCTGCCCGCGTCAGAAGCTGTACCTTCGACGCTGGTGCCTGTTTCATCGGCGCCACGTGTGGCGCCGTCGACGCCGAACTCTGTTCCAAAGATGAGATCTAGGAGAGAGGCGCAGGGGCTTGAGGAAGAGAAATATCTGCAGGATTAGGCTGAAGAAGGCGAGATTGAAGAAGAAGTTGAGTTTGAAGGCCTTCAGGAGGCAAGTGGATTAGATACTTACCCAGAATGGGAACTTTCGTCTCCAAAGGCTTTACCCTTGCAGGATGTTGCACCTTATCATGCAGTTATTAGAAAGGCTGCTGAACTTTTAGATCTTCAGCTTCCCACTGCTGATTTCAGGCTGAATATTCTGACAGAGGTGTTACATTCTCCTTTCTCTGTGGTTGAGCTTTTGCCATTTAATGAGGCTTTAATTGAGCCTATTTTGGAAGTGTGGAGGAAGCCTTTTTCTGCACCTGCGGTTTCAAGGACCATAGCAAGAAGGTACAGGCCTGAAAAGTTTGGTGGTGCAGGCTTCTTGTTCGAAAACAGTCAACTGGATCTTTTCCCCAGACTCCTGGGGACAGGGATTCAAAAAGATTGGAACAGTCTGCTAAAAACGTTTTCTCCTCTTCAAGTGTGGCTTTGGAATCCACCAAAGCAACCTGCTTGTTAGGGAGGTATATCCATGCTTTGATGGACTTGGCTAAACAGTTAATTCCAAAGCTGCCGGAGAATGATTGGATATCTTTTCAGGGTATTCTGGCGGATATCTAGGCAGCTGCTAGTCAGGTTATACAGTCTGGATTGGACACTGCTGATTCAGTGGCAAGAGTGATAGGCTCTTCTGTTGCTACATGAAGGCATGCCTGGCTTAGGTCTTCAGGTTTCTCTCCTGATGTTCAAAATACTCTTCTTGATCTTCAAAATACTCTTCTTGATCTTCCCTTTGATGGTTCAAGGCTTTTTGGGGAAAAGGCTGATTCTGCGCTGCAGAGGTTTAAGGACAGTAGAGCCACAGCTAAATCTTTAGGACTCCAATCCCAATCTAGAGGATTTGGTTTTAAAAGGTATCGTGGCTTTGGCAGAATGGCCGTCAACAACCTCAGTTACAGCAGCAGCAGAACCTCTGGTACAAAACTTAGAGGGAAGAACAGAGGTCGTTTGCGGGGTGCAGCCCGTCACTCTCCTCCTCTTCCGCCCCTGCCACTGGTGTCATTGGAAAGCAGCCCTAGATCCCCCATCTTGGAGCATGCTGGTCCTGTAGGGGTCGGGTGTCCCATTTTCTACAAGATTGAAATTCTATAACATTAGACCTTTGGGTTTTGAATCTTGTGGAAAATTGGTACGCCTTTCCCTTCCGGCAGATTCCCCCTCTTACCCTCCTCGCCAGGGCGGGTGTTCAGAGGACCATTCGTTGTTTCTACAGCAAGAGGTTCTTGGAAAGGGGTCGGGGATGCTACTCCCGGTATTTTCTGGTTCCCAAGAAGGATGGCATGTTAAGGCCTATTGTCGACCTCAGGGTCTTGAATTTTTACATCAGGCAGGAGAAATTCATGATGTTGACCCTAGCTCACGTTCTTTTGGCGTTGCAGCAAGAAGACTGGATGGTCTTGATCGATTGGCAGGATGCGTATTTTCACATCCCCATCCTGAAGTCGCATCGGAAGTATCTCCATTTCACGGTAGGGTCCCAACACTACCAGTTTGCGCCGGATTCAGGGGTGTCTTTTTGCGTCAGGAAATCTTACCCCTCTGCTGTTCGCGGTTGGAGGGGTCCCTGGTTCTGAGGCAGCAGGCGTAGTCAGGAGCGTCGAGGTGGGTCTTGGGTGCTGGATTCTTGGTCACAGTCGCCGGGGGGACGTCCTTGGGGTCTTTGTCCACCCAGGCCGGGCTTGGCGGGTGCAGACTGTGCAGGAGTCGCGGTTCCTGGTTGGCACCAGGGGTTTGTTACTTGCTTTGAGCAGAACCACTGTTCGTGGGAGTCCCAGTCTTTTAGAGTCACAAGGCAGTCAGGTCCTCCGGGGTTTTCGCGGTTGCTGACCACTGGAGAAGCCAGGTTTTAGCAGGAGCAGGTTCGAGGGTCGACAGGCCTGTAGGGCTGGGGCCAAGTCAGTTGGTGTTGTCTTCTTGTTAGCAGCTGCACGGCAGGTCTTCTTTCTTCTTGTTCTTCTTGCTTGTTTCAGATTCGGGATCTGAGGAAGGAAGGTTCAGGGTGCCCCTAAATACTACATTTAGGGGCGTTGCAGGTAGGTAGAGGTCAGGGACCAATGGGTCCCTTTCCTGGGGTGGGTACACCCCCTATCCTACCACTCTCCAGTGGTAGGGGGGCAGGAGCCTAATCCTGATTGGGCAGGGTCCCCATCCTCAAGATGGCGAGAGCCCGGAGGTGTGCTTCACCTCGCCTCCCCCACCTGAGGGGTGGGGTTGGCAGAGGCTGGCACACCCCTTTTCCTGACTTGGGCTTTCCCGCCAGTCTTCCCGCCAGAGTGGGGGTCAGAACCAGTGGGGGCAAGTTGCTGAGTACAGCAAGTGGCCTGGAGAAGCTCACAAAGGCGGCATGCCTTTGACGCTTCCCTTGCCCATCCTGGGGGAGGAGACCTAGCACCTCGCCCAGGATGTGCATTGTTGCAGGCCCAGGAGAGCGGATGGCTCTCTACCCAGGGGTCCAACAACATGTCTGCTGGGTGGCAGCCTAGGCAGTCTCTCAGACAGGACGTGGATTGTGGGTTAGGTTCAGGGGGCAACTCTAAGTTGCCCTCTGTCGTGCATCTTACATTAAATCCCACACTGGAATGAGTTGCAGCTCACAACTCCTTTATGCGTTTCCTCCCATACCCTTGAGTCCTCAGGTTCTTAGGAAGATTCACCAAGACCGGGCCCAAGTCTTATTGATCACCCTGGATTGGCCAAGAAGGGTGTTGTACACAGATCTACTTCACCTCTCATCGCACCCTCTGCTCAGTCTCCCTCTCAGGGCAGACCTCCTCTCGCAGTCGCAGGGGCAGGTTCTTCACCCCCACCTCCAGAGCCTGCACCTTCATGCCTGGAGTTTGAACGAGGCAACTTGAGTTCCTTCTCTCTCCCTCCTGACATGGTGGATGTTATTTTATCGGCCAGGCGACACTCCACCAAGTTCATTTACTCCTACAGGTGGTCAAGATTTCTTAAATGGTGTGGAGAGAGGTCTATTGATCCTTTAAAGACTCATCTTTCTGATGTTCTTTGTTTTTTGCTGCATTTGGCCCAGCAGGGTTGTACTGTGGCTACTGTTAAAGGTTATTTGTCGGCTTTATCGGCATTTCTTTGTTTGCCTGATCAGCCGTCTCTTTTCAAATCTCCGGTTGTTTTAAGGTTTATTAAGGGCCTTAATAATATGTTTCCACCTTCTCCCTTCATTATGCCCCAGTGGGATTTAAATCTAGTTTTAACTTTCTTAATGGGTTCCCCAATCAAACCTTTGCATAGTTGTCCTTTGAGACTGCTGTCATTCAAAACGGTCTTCCTTGTGGCTATCACCTCCGCCAGGAGAGTGAGTGAGCTTCAATCTTTGAGCTCTAAGCCTCCGTTTCTGACTATTCATGCTGAAAGGATGGTTCTTAGGACCAGGGCTGCTTTTCTGCCTAAGGTGGTAACTCCCTTCCATCTAGGGCAGTCCATTACTCTCCCTACTTTCTATCCTCCCCCTCACCCTTCCAAGGAGGAGGAGAGGCTGCACTGATTGGATCCTAAGAGGGCGGTTAGTTTCTATCTCGAAAGATTGATGGACGTGCGATTGGACCATCAGCTCTTTGTGGGCTACGTTGGACGCATGAAGGGCAAGGCGGTGCACAAGTGCACTCTATCCAGGTGGATCATCTTGTGCATCAAGATCTGCTACGCTCTGGCTGGTAAGGAGCCTCCTGAAGGCATTAGAGCTCTTTCCACCAGGGCTAAATCTTCTACTTCTGCCTTTTCCATGGGTGTTCCTGTGCTGGACATCTTTAAGGCCGCAACTTGGGCCTCCCTCCATACTTTTGCGAGCATTACTGCTTAGATTCCGAAGTGAGGATGGACGGCCATTTTGCGCGCTCTGTTTTGCAGGACTTTTTGGTATAGAAGGGTGGACACCCTCCTCCATGAGTGGGACTGCTGTGGGATTCTATTCATAAGGTTAGGAATCCACAGGCAGTTGTATCCATCAGAAGCACATGTTACTTACCTTCGGTAACGCTTTTTCTGGTGGATACTGTATCTGCCTGTGAATTCCTCACTGACCCACCCGCCTCCCCGTTGTCCACCCTTTTATACCTTAAAAGAGGTATTCGTTAATATGTTGTTTCATATTGTCATTCTGTATTGCCTCTGTTTGCCTTTGTGTAGGCTTATAGGAAATGCTTGCTTTCTTTTGCTTTCCTTTTTCACTTCACACTGTGTGCATTTGTGTGAATACTGTGTACTATGTATGCATTGTCTATATTGCCTCGGTGGCACGGAAAAAATGGGTGGAACTGACGTCATCACGCCGACATGGCCCTTTTATGGCTCCAGTGACGTCATGCGGAGCTGCGTGCGGAGCCATAGCATTGTGACGACCTCGTCAGCGTGGAGAGCTAAGAAAAAGTTTCCGTGGAATGCTGGCGCAGGGGATATTCATAAGGTGAGGAATACACAGGCAGATACTGTATCCACCAGAAAAAGCGTTAACAAAGGTAAGTAACTTGTTCTTCTGATAGAAAAGAGGCATACCAGGCCAGTAACTTGCCCTTGACCCCGATCTCCTCAAGGCGTTGAAGAAGAATCTTATGGGAGACCGTGTGTAAGATCAAGTAGAAATAGTGCAGAAGTATTGTCCTCATCTAGCGTGGCCCTCAGCTTCTCAGTGACCGCCAAAAGGGCTGATTCTGTACTGTGCCTGGGGCGAAATCTGTCCTGAGAGATATTTAGTCAGAGTGATGTTGACATGGGACTCCATAATTTTGGCCAGGTAGGGAGGCAGGGAGATAGGTCGAAAGTTCTCCAGCAAAGATGTGGGTTTTTTTCAGCAGTGGGAACCTGATTTGACTAGGATGGCTAGGTCTTCGGGAGACATGGGTGGCAAAGTTTGTTGGGTGTGTGGGTGTGCTCTAGACAGGGGCACCGTGGGTTCGGTGGTACTCGGCCTCATTTCTAGCGAGTTGTATATACATTCTACTTTGTTAATAAAGTATCTTGCTAGTGAGTCACAGTGAGTATTGGAGGATATGGCATTGTTGGTTCCTGTGGGGATGTTGACATATCTTTCATAAGGGAGAAGATAGTTTTGGAGGGGTTGGGGCTAGATGAGATCAAGTTGGTATAGAACAAGGCTTTAGCCTTTTGAACTGATTTCTGGTAGGTTTTTTTGGCCATCCTATAGGTATTTTTAGCAACAGTGTCATAGGTATGTCTCCAAGCCCATTCTAAAATTTTACATTTTTTCTTTTCCGCCCGTAGTGACTCATTGTACCATGCATGCGTATGCGGGCGCTTAGTCCCTGTCAGTTTCAACGGGATGCACTGGTCAAGTGAATTTTTGATCCAGCCCCTAAAGGCTCTATCAGCTGCCTCCAAGTCCGCAGGCCAGTCTGGCGGAACGTATTTAAGGCAGATAGAAAGTTAGTTTCATCCAATTTGTGCCATGGGCGCTTCATAAGGGATTGGCTAGGGGGCCTCAGAATAGGGCCTGCCATTTCAAGACGCAAGGAGATTAGAAAGTGGTCAGTCCAAATGAAAGGGAGAGGGGTATTAGCTACTAAGGTTAAGAGATTCGAAAAAATAGCATCCAGTAGGTGGCCTGCCTGGTGAGTAGGTCCTTCCACCAGCTGTATTAGTTGGCAGGCCTCCAAATTGCCCAGGAAGTTGCAGATCTCCTGGGAATCCCGGCGTTCCAGGTGTAGGTTAAGATTGCCTATAATGTTAAAATTAGCTGAATCTAGGGTAAGGGTGGAGGCAGAGTGGACCAGGACCTCTTGAAGAGCCCTGGCTGGTCCTGGTGGGTGATAAATAAGAAGCCCTGTGAAGTTAAAGTTATGTGACAAGGAGATTTTAAACAGTGCGCTTTAGCAGCCTGGAATAGTGTGTGGGGACAGTGAGCAGTGAAAAGCACTTTTGAATATGACTGCAAGACCGCCCCCTCTACCGCTAGGCCTATTCTGAGTGAGCAGCTTATAGCCTTTGGGTAAGGCTAATGCCGGTATTGTTGTGGAATCCGTGGTTAGCCAGGTTTCCGTCAAAAACAGTATGTCCGGGACCGAAACCATGAGAAGATCGTGGATGTCCGCATGGTGTTTTACCAGTGACCTGCAATTAAGGTTGTATATACTGATGTGGGTGGGGCCTGGGGACATATGGGAGCATTTCGGGTCGGTTGTAACTTTAAACCCACAATTTTACACTGTTTCTGTGGGGTATCATGGTGCCACTTATAGATTTGGCAGGGCTCTTTTGGTTGCAAGGCAAGCAGCGACTCCCGGGTATAGGACAGGTTTTGGGGGAGTCCGGGACCAGGTTTCTTGGCGCCTGGCGATGTACAGGCACGAACGGGCGCAGAAGGCTTGCCTTAGGGGCACGCGTCCGTGACAGCATTTGGATTAAATGGTGGGGAGCGGTAAAAACACCCGCCTCCTCCACGCCTCAAAATGCGTCAATGGCGAGGGTGGGTCTTTGTTCCGGTCCCTGCCCTCCACTCAATCGGCAACAGCCACGGTTGACAGGGGTCGTGACTGGAAGTGCAAAGTGCAGAGAATGTGCAAAGAATGCAGGTAAAATGATATAAGAAGATTTTTTTAAAAGGTGTATCGTTACACAGCAATAGCAGCGCAATGCGCGAATCACCACAGCATAAAAACAGCTTAAAAACACACACAGGCTGGAAGTCACAGCCCTCTAGTCCCCAATCCGGTTAGGAGGGACCGGCATTTTGCACGCTCTGTGCTTCAGGATTTTTTGGTACAGGTTGGTGGACACCCTCCTCCGAGAGTGGGACTGCTGTGGGATTCAATTCAAAAGGTGAGGTATCCACAGGCAGATGTATCCATCAGAAGAACAAGATACTTACCTTTGGTATCGCTTTTTCTGGTGGATACAGTATCTGCCTGTGGATTCCTCACTGAACCACCCTCCTCCCCGTTGTCCACCTTAGTATATCAAAGGTTTTGTGAATTATTTAACATAGTTTTCATGTGTATTTTAGATGCCTTGTTTCGTTTATAGGAAATGCTTAGTTTCTTTTGCTTTTCCTATGATTCTTTATACTGTGTGTATTTATATTTATATTGTATACTGTGTATACTTCAATTATGATGTTGGTCCACCCGTTAGCCTCGGAGGCACAAAAGAAATGGGTGGAACTGACGTCAGTACGCCTACGAGGTCTATTTGTGGCGCCGATGACGTCAGACGGAGTTGCGAGCGGAGCCGTGTCATTGTGACGTCATCGCCGACGTGAGAGAGCTAGGAAAAGGTTTCCATGGAATGCTGGCTCTGGGGTAATTCAAAAAGTAAGGAATCCACAGGCAGATACAGTATCCACCAGAAAAAGTGTTACCGAAGGTAAGTAACTTTTTCCACTGGTTAATAAGAGCAAGCTCGTACAGACTATGCAAACAACATATACAGCAAGTAATAGAGACGCAAATTCAACTATGATTTTCTGAACACAGGGACAAATCCTCCCCAGAGCCAGAACAAGAAAAAGTGTTCTTAGGAGCAAGAATAGATGCAATATTGGGGTAGGTGTACCCCAGCGACAAGACAATATCAGCCTTACTGAAGGATACACATCTATACCAGAAGGGGCAAGCTCTGACAATGAGGACAGTGAGGAAACCTCTGGGAATGATGGCTTCATGCATTCATTTGATTCCCAACATTCGCCTACACATGAGACTATTCCAAGAATGGCTTCAAGCACAATAGTCACAAGCAACAGGGAGTTGGGAAGATCTAGTGGCTGTCACGCAAACAGTACAGCAGGAAATAGCATGATGGAACAAAACAAACATCACAAGGGTGACCTTTCACACAACCAACTCCAACAGTAACCATAACGACAGACGCTTCACAGACAGGATGGGGAGCGCACATGGACAGCCTCAAAGTAAGAGGATTGTGGACACAGCAGGATGCTCTGCAGCACATCAATATCTTAGCGTAAAAAATAGTGTTCCTAGCCTTAAAAGCCTTTTAGAAAGAGCTCTACAGGAAAACAGTTCTGAGCAAACGTACAACACAACCACCATGTTTTACATAAACAAGCAAGGAGGAACACAATCATGGGCGCACTCGACTCTAGCTCAGCAACTCTGGAGGTGGGCAATCCCAAGAAACATAAACATATTTTTAATACACTTGCCTGGGAAGGACAATGTAGAAGCAGACAGGCTGAGCAGACGGGCATCATCATCCCACAAGTGGGAGTTGAATCATACAGAACTTTCCCAAAAGAATTCACAAATGGGGGACTCCAAAAGTCGACCTCTTTGCAACACTGCAAAATGCCAATGCTTCTCATCCAGGCAATCTTGCAATCAGTCTCTGGGGATTGTGCTATGGATAGACTGGTCAGGGATATTTGCTTATGCTTTTCCCTCGGTACCACTACTTTACAGAGTAATCAACAAATGAAAAAACAGCCACATGACCATGATCCTCATTGCCCCCAATGGGCAAGACAGACTTGGTTCTCAGAGATAATTGAAATATCTTGAGGAACAATTCACAAATTGCCAAAAAGACAAGACTTGCTAGCAATGCCAATGAGGAAAGTACTTCACCCAGAGCCCGAGAGCCTGAGGCTTGCAGCATGGCTCCTAAGGACATAGAATTTGCACACCTAAAACTACCAGAAAGCACAATAGCAGTTCTACGAGAGGCAAGGAAGCCAACCACAAGAAAATATGGAAGAGATACTCTCAATGGTGCCTTAAAGAACACCTTTCCAAAAAGATCCCGAAAGAAACAACAGTTCTGAATTATTTAACACATTTGCAATAGAGCAAAGTCACATGTACATCACTAAAGGTTCACATAGCTGCAATTGTAGCATATACAAGAGGACAAACCCAGAAGAGCTTCTTCACTTCTCACGGGGTCAAGAGGTACCTGGAAGGGGCAAAAAGAATCGCACCACCAAAAAGAGTGCCGGCACCCACATGGAACCTTAATATAGTACTCGCTCAGCTGATGAAAACACCATTTGAGCTGCTATGCCACAAAAGCTCATATTGAAGATGGCCTTTTTAGTAGCAATAACATCATTACGTATGGTTAATGAACGGCAGGCACTAACAATCTTACTTCCAAATATAAAACAACAGAATCGTCATGAGAACTGATCCACATTTCATGCCAAAGGTGGTATCAAAGTTCCACTTAAACCAAGCCATACACATACCTAGTTTCTTTCAAAATCCAAAGACACAAGCAGAGAAAGCATTGCATATTCTGGGTGCTAGAAGAGCAGTCATGTATTACATTAAAAAGACAAAGGAATACAGGAAAACAAAGCAATTCTTTGTATATTTTGCAAACCGTTTTCTGGGAAGACCAGGAACCAAAAACACTATTGCAAGATGGATTGCACAAGCTATATAGTTATGCCACAAACAAGCAGGGCAAACACCACAAGGGGTACCACGGGCTCATTCAACTAGAAAGGAAGGAGCAAAAATCGCTTTTCCAGCCAATACTCAAGACATTTGCATGCAGTAACACGTTCTTCAGTGCACACGTTCACACAACATTACTGTGTGGACATTCAAATGAATAAAGAAGCACACGTAGGATAAAAGTCTTGCAACATATATTCACAAACCAATGCTCATCTTCCACCCAGCCACCACAAGACTAGCAAACCGCTACAAAGTTTAGGCACAGAATGTGAATCCAGAAAAGATTCACGCTGCAAAACGTATAGTTTCTTACCTGTCTTTGTAGTTTTGCAGCTTGAAGAATTTTCTTGATCCATTAGCGAAAACCCACCCTCCTCCACCAGAAAGTTGAGACGAGGGAGAACCAAAACAAAAAAGGAATAATGATTATAATATAAAAAAAAAAGAATCCGAAGATGGTGACCAAAGGTGGGAGCTTCCGGGAGGAAGTGCGTCGATGTCACAGAAATACACCAAATGGTGGTATGTTGACGCCCACCCAAAAAAAAAAATACATTTCCTGACCCAACCACTAGATGGAGGAATAATGCACAGCATGTGAACCCAAAAAATTATTCAAGCCGCAAAACTACACCGGCAGTTAAGAAACTATACGTTTCTGAGCTTTCCTCCAGATCAGCGAGTCTAGGACATTCAGGCTATGATCCCGATGCTTTAGTCTCGCTCCAGGGTCTCCGTGAGGATGTCTTTGAGGCTTCCTGGAATATTGGACGTCTGCATGCTACTCTGCAACCACGAAGGTAGCATATGCAGGCTCTGGAGTGGAATCTGAAGTCTCACTGGGTCCAGCGCCTAGGGAACCTGTGGGATTCCATCTAGGTGTCAGAGGAGTCTGCAAAAAATCTGCAGTGGTCACTGCTTCACCTTTGGACCAGTGTAAGATTCCCAATCCCACTTAGAGGTGACAGTGGTGGCCAATACAACTGCTGGGTTGGGGAGGTCATCTGGGAGAGTGGATCAGCGGACTCTGGTCTCCAGTGGATCCCCTTCTCACTATCAACTTGTTGTAGTTCGGGTCAATCGCTTGATGTTAAAAGCCTTCCTGCTGTCCGATAAGGGGTGGCTGCTCCAGGTCATCACAACACCACCACTGTTGGACAGAAAAGTCACACGCATGGTAATTGACTAGTACCCCTGCCTTGAGTGCCCCAGCTGTGGTGACATTGGATCCTTGGTAACAAATTTTGGTCACAGGCACACCAGGATCATTTGTATGTGCCATGACCAAGGGCTGTCTAATGGATTGCAATCTTTCTAAGACCGCGTGGGGCGACAAAACATTACCCTCGAGTTGTAAAAGGCTACTGCATGAGAGCGGTGGTAGCAGCATACTGTGTTTTAATGATCAGTAGAGTCAACCTGCCTTTTTACATGTCATTGGAGTGGTACCTCGTGGCCAGCCCTGGTAAATCTCCACTGCTGTGTGCTTAACTCACCCTTGGCTTACATTGGACTGTATGCAGTGCCTGACAGCACACATGGTTGTGTGTGTGCTTTGGAAAGTGGATGTACACTACATGAGTTAGCATTTGCAGTTGTGTGTGCATGCAGGTGTGTACTGTAACATTAGAGTAAGTGCGTTTGATTGTGTGCGCACGCTGGGATGTATGTGTGCATGTGAAGGGTACAGTTCATGCTAGTGTGCACATGTGCATTTTCTGTGTGCATGCAGGGATGGATGTGTGCTTGTGAAGAGCACAAGATAGTGAAGAGCATTGTATATCTAAGCCTTTGGGTTCCATTTTGGGAGACACGGGTCTTTCTGGAAGAACATGTGGTGCAAGACACTCTCCTACCCCCTCCCCCCCACCCCGCCCCCAAGACAGATTTGTGGATTGCTGCAATCCTGAGAGCTGGGTGGTGGACATACTGAACGAAGCAAGAGCCAGGCTTTTCGTGCAGTTCAGAAGGGCTCTTTGATTGAAAGAGAGGTAACTGGTCTAAACGGCCTGGATACATCGCAGGAATGAGATGAGCTGATAATGGACTCATAAAGAGTGGTCCTGGTAACCTTTTGAAGCACATAACCCTGATGCTGACATCTAGGTGTGAACCTCGAGCCACTTCCATGGCCTGTGTGTGGGGCTAACAGACTTAGCACTCCTGCTGTGACCGACTGCTCTGGAACAGGAGCTTAACAGGGGAATGGACACTTCAAAGCAGGCAACCCCAGAACATGAACTTCAAAGACATAAACACTAAATGACATTTGTGTCTGGAAAGGAATTATAAAAAAGGGAGCTCAAGACTCCCAAATGGTGTATCAGTGCAGAGAAGCTCAGCATGAGTTCAGCCTGTTTGGGCCATGCCTGGAACTAAGGGTCTGCCAGTCTCCCTGCTGGATGAGGGTGCGTCACCAAGGAGATTTCGCCACAGCAACTGATTGTCCACCAGTATGCAGTGTTCATGAACCCCTTATGCCTGGTGGGGGCTGTAGCGAAAGTTAAAGCCTGTTGCGCTGTGTAGCGTGATTTCGAAGTGGGACACTGCCTGTTTGTGACATCTGTATGCCAGGTGGGGGCTGCTGCAGTGAGTCTGGATGGCTGTTGCCCTGGTGCAGCACTGTGCTAACGAGAGGGCAGTCGTCCTGGACAGTGTTGTGACCTGTAGACGCCTTGAGATTGCGGGAAGTGACCCCCGTATGGAAAGAGGGGGTTGGTAAATGAGTGAGTTGTGACCCATGAATCTAGTGCAAACTATTATCTCAGAGCTGCTACGTCCTCATTGGGACGTCAGGATCACCCTGAGTCTGCCATCAGGACCCAAGGGTACTTAACGCAACAACTGAGGAATGTCACGGATATCCAGACCCTGGAACTGCTGTGAGGTGACTACTGCTCTTCACCAGCACCTAGCACCTGGGTAAGTGAATGCTCCGGGGCTCTCCATCTTGTCTCCAACAATCAATCAATCAATCAAACATTTGTAAAACGCACTATTCACCCGTGAGGGTCTGAAGGCGCTGGGGGGGATGGGTGGGGGGGGGAGCTGCTACTGCTCGAATAGCCAGCTCTTGAGTAGCTTCCTGAAGATTAGTAGATCCTGGGTCTGTCGTAGGAGGATGGGGAGGGTGTTCCAGGTCTTGGCGGCGAGGTAGGAAAACGATCTGCTGCCGGTGATTGCTCTTCGGATGCGGGGGACGGTGGCGAAGTCGAGGTCGGCGGAGCGGAGCTGGCGGTTCGGGGTGTAGAAGGTGAGTCGTCTGTTGAGGTATGCCAGTCCGGTGTTGTGGATTGTATTCTGTGCGTTCGGGAGGAGCTTGAAGGTGATCCTCTTGTTGACGGGAAGCCAGTGTAGGTCTCTCAGGTGGGGTGTGATGTGGCTGTGGTGAGGGATGTCTAGGATCAGGTGTGCAGAGGCTTTCTGTATGCGTTGAAGTCATTTCAGAAGTTTGGCCGAGGCTCCTGCGTAGAGGGCGTTTCTGCTGTCCAGCCTGCTGCTGACGAGGGCCTGGGTGACCGTTCTTCTTGTTTGAGTGGGGATCCACCTGTAGATCTTGCGGAGCATGCAGAGGGTGTTGAAGCAGGAGGATGAGACGGCATTAACTTGCTTGGTCATGGAGAGTAATGATTCGAGGATGAACCCCAGGTTGCGTGCGTGGTCGGTGGGTGTCGGTGCTGCTCCCAGTGCGGAATCGTCCCAGGCTGAGGGGGAGGAGCCGAGGATGAGGACCTCTGTCTTGTCCGATCTTAGCTTCAGACGGCTGTTCTTCATCCACTCGGCGACAGCCTTCATTCCTTCGTGGAGGTTGGATTTGGCGGTGAGGGTGTCCTTGGTGAGGGAGAGGATCAGCTGGGTGTCGTCGGCGTAAGAGATGATGTTGAGGTCGTGCAGTCGGGTGACGTGGGCGAGCAGTGCCATGTAGATGTTGAACAGTGTCGGCTGAGGGATGATCCTTGGGGTACGCCACAGATGAAAGGAGAGGTTGATGGCCTTGCGGAGATGGGGTGCGATGGTGGCGCTAGCTTTGTTGAAGATGTGGTGTGGGCATGGGTCTGACAGAGATCCGGAGTGGATGGTGTTCATTGTTTTGATGGTGTCGGCGTTGTTTATGTTGGTCCAATGAGCAGGGGATCGATGTGGGTGGTGGCCGTGGGGTCTGAGGTGTCGGTGGCTGTCGGGCGGTCAGGTTGTTGAAATTGTCGTGGATGTCTGCGATCTTGCGATGGAAGAAGCTGGCAAGGGAGTCGCACAAGTCTTGCGCCGTTGGGATGTCGTTGGTATTGGAGCTGGGGTTGGAGAGTTCCTTCACGATGTTGAAGAGCTCTTTGCTGTTCTGCGTGTTGTTGTCGAGGCGGTCCTTTGAAGGAGGCCCTTTTGGCGGATCTGATGAGGTGGTGGTGTCTGCGGATGGCGTTCTTGTGGGCTGCGTAGTTGTCCGGTGTCTGTTCGCGGTGCCATTTCTTCCCCAGTTTTCGGCAGGTTTGTTTGGATGCCTGGAGGTCTGCGGTGAACCAGCTGGCTTTCTTGTTAGTGCGTCTGTTGGAGGGTTTCTTGATCGGGGCGAGAGTGTTGGTGCAGTTGTCGATCCATCGTCTGAGGTTGCTGGCAGCTGTGTCGGAGTTGGTGGGGTCGGCGGGTGGTCTTCGGGCGAGGGTGGTGTTTAGCTGGTCTTCGGTGACTTTGCTCCAGTTGCGGTGGGGGATCTGTTGAGTGCGGTGGTGCGTGGTGGGTTTCCGGAAGGTGAAGTGGATGCAGTGATGGTCGGTCCAGTGGAGTTCGGTGGTGTGGTTGAAGGTGATGTGGGAGCTTGCGGAGAAGTTGGGGTCAAGCATGTGGCCCGCGGAGTGGGTGAGCGTTGTGATGAGCTGTCTGAGTCCAAGGTTGGCGAGGTTGTCAATCAGGGTGGTGGAGTTGGTGTTGTTGTTCTCGAGGTGGAAGTTCAAGTCTCCGAGGAGGATGTAGTCCGTGGAGGCGAGGGCGTGCGTGCTGACGAAGTCGGCAATGGAGTCGCTGAAATTAGGCCAGGGTCCGGGGGGATCTGTAGACGAGAGTTCCTCTGAGGGTGGTGTTGGGGTCAGTGTGGATCTGGAAGTGCAGGTTTTCGGCGGTGTTGAGGGTGTCGTCGGTGCTGGTCGAGACCCTGAGGGTGTTCTTGTGGACGATGGCGATTCTACCTCCTACTGCGTTGGTGCGGTCCCTGCGGGTGATCTGGTAGCCGTCTGGGATGGCTATGGCGATGTCGGGTGCCGAGGAGGCGTTCATCCAGGTCTCTTGTCGGGAAGGCGACGTCCGGGGAGGATGTGTCGAGCAGGTCCCAGAGTTCGATGGCGTGTTTGCGTGCTTAGCGGGTGTTCAGTAGGATGCATCTGAGGTGGTTGCCTTCTGTTGCGGTGGGCGGTTTGGCAGCTCGGAGGCTGGTGAAGCGACAGCTCCGGCAGGAGAAGGGTCCTTTGGTGTGCTTTGGGGCGGCCAGGAAGCAGGTGTGCGTTTGTCTGCTGTTGAGTGCGTGGAGGGTGCTGGCAGTGTAGTGGTGGCGGTCGGTGTGGCATCCGCGGGGACCAGGGGGTCTGGCGATGGGTGCGTTCCAGACGCGGACGGGTGCAGACGGGCTTGCCTTAGGGGCGCCTTTGGCGCGCCAGCGGTGCGGCCGCCATTATGAGGGGAGGTGAGAGGGAGGAGCGGCTGGGAGGCGGGGACGCAGCGGTGGGAAAACGGGGCACGGAGGGAAGATAACAAAAGGCACAGAACTGAACACGAATCAAGAAAACAAAAAGGCAGAGAAGGGGCACGGAGGGAAGATAACAAAAGGCACAGAACTGAAAACCGATAGAAAAGGCAAAAACAACAGACTCAAGAAGCAACAACAGAATCAAGAAGCAGAGGCACCAAAACAGAACAGGAGGACACAGTCTCACAGGTGGTGCTGTGCGGCGTGGAGGAGCGACCTACCTGGTTCAGGGTCAAGGAGCTGATAAGATCGAACCTTGAGTCCCAGAGTTCCTAAGTGCACCCCACATCACCTAGTTTCCATGAAATGTGGGTCTTGGGATTAGAGCAGCATTTTTACGATAGTTTGTGACTCCTTTTCATATAAGACAGCCCATCACACTGATGTTCTTTGTTCTGCCTTACCCCTCAAAAAAGGAGGCGAGATTCTATCATTTGGACCCTAGAAGAAAGCTGAGCTTGTTCATTGATAGCACCAACGCCCATTGGGTGGACAGTCAGCCCTTTGTGTGGTTCTCGAGGGCAAAGAAAGACTAGGCAGTGCAGAAAAGGACTTTATGCAGGTAGATAGCCCTCTGCATTACATTCTGTTACGCGTTGGGAAAGAAGCAGCCTACAAAAGTTCTTGTTCCACCAGGCCGAGGCTGCTACAGCTTTGTTGGCATGGGGAGGTCCTGGCCTGGGTATTTGTCAGGCTCCATCATGGGCATCTGTGCACATGTTCACAAACTACTAGAGGATTTTTACTGTTCTACAGGACTTATCTGAAAGCAACACGATCATGTTAGATTCCTTACCTTAGGATATCCCCAGGTGTCAGACTGGATCTGGAAAGTTTTCGCTAGCAGTACATCTGCGCGTCAGTAGGTGGCGTCGTGCGGCTCGACGTCTGTCGCTGGCGTCGTATGCGCTGAGATGACGTCACGGAGACTACTTAGGCGCCCCCCTTGCGCGCTGATATCAGTTCTTTCTTTTTCCGTGCCAGTAAGCGCAGATCCGGTTAGAGCACATACCTTAGTCACTTTTTGACTATCTTTTTGAGACTTTTGTCTCCCGTAAGTTTGAGTCTACTCTGGTGCACGTAGGGATGCCTGGTTTTAAGTCTTGTGGGGCCTGCCATCGCAATATGCCGGTGGCGGACCCCCACGACGTCTGTCTCTACTGCCTGGAGAGCAACCACGACCCCCAGTCCTGTATGGACTGTCTGGCCATGGCCCCGAAGGCCTTGAGGGAGCGGCGCCGGAAGCTGCTTGAGGTCCAGGGGCCGCTCCAGAGAACGCTCGCGGGGCCACCATCATCGCTCCTCGGGCTCCAAGTCTTCTCCCTCGGATTCGGGTAAGACATGACAAAAAGAAGCCGAAGTAGCGTTGTCGCTCTCCGACGTCCCCCCATCGGTCCCCGGATGCGAACGAGTGGGAGAGGGGTTCTCTGCCCCTGTGGCTCCTTCGGAGCCCGAGAGTCCCGCGGCCTACCCACCTTATCCGGGTCCGTCGGCGACTCCCGCACAGGTGCAAGAATTTCTTGCTACCATGGACCGCCTGTTTAGGCCTCCGGCTCCCGCCGTTGTGCCCTTGGGCCCCGTGGTCCCGTGTCAGGATCCTGTCGGGCCGTCGGTGCTGCCGGCGGCTCCGGCGCCACAGGATCCTGCGCTGCTGGCTCCAGTCACAGTGCCACAAGGTCACCCGCTGACGGCTCCGGCCCCAGCGCCACCCTCGGCTCCACCTCTGGCGCCGCAGGATCCTGCGGGGCTGGCTCCGGCCACGGCGCCACAAGGTCCCCCGCTGCTGGCTCCGGCCCCAGCGCCACCCGTGGCTCTGCCTCCGGCGCCGCAGTGGATGCCATTTGTTCTGCCCCTGCCCAGGTTCCAGGACAATTTTGTCCCTACCTGGGATCCGCGTTGGGACACGGCGCCGGTCCGGGGCCATGCCTGGCGCCGTTTGTTCCTTCCCCAGTCCCTGCACTACCGCCACAGTCTGTACCACATACGGCGGAGGTGGAGGACGACTGGGAGGGGTCAGAGGACTGGGTGGACGAGTTAGAAGAGGCTGGCGTCCTTGATGTCTCCTCTGTCATAGGGTTTGCCTCTCCTCCGCCTACCATGGAGGTGGGCGCTTCTTACAGGGTTGCCCTAAAAACTAATCTCCTCACTGAGGTGCTCCAGACAGCGTCCACTTCGTCGGAGCCCCTGCTGCCATTTAATGACGCCCTCACTGACGTCTTACTGGGCACTTGGTCGCGGACAGCCACAGGGGCACCTGTGGATAAGAACGTCGCCAGGCGTCATCGCCTGGCGCCGGGTCACTCTGCCTTTCTGATCACTCAACCTACGCCCGAGAGCCTGGTCATCCAAGCTTCGACGTCCCAGAGTGCCTTTCCCACGGCTCCGCCGGATAAGGACTCTATGAAGCTGGAGCAGTTCAGCAAGCAGTTGTCCTCTTCGGCCAGCTTGGGCTGCGTCGGTGAACACCGCCTGTCTATTGGGCCGCTATTCCCACACAGGTGGGATACAGTTGCACAGGTGTTGCCTCAGTGTCCTGAAGAGACCCAAGCTGTGCTGTCCCAAGCTGTTGCCGAGGGTAAAGATGCAGCTAAGTTTGCCATTCTGTGTGGTTTGGACACCGCAGACTCACTAGGTAGAGCAAATGCTACGACTGTGACGCTTCGTCGCCACGCCTGGTTTAGATCTACCAGATTCTCGCCAGATGTCCAAAGCTCACTCATGGACATGCCATTTGATGGCACTCGCATGTTTGGCGATAAAGCCGACAGTGCGCTGGAGTGTTTTAAGGACTTGTGGGCCACGACCAAGTCCTTAGGTCTTTACTCGAAAAGCCCAGCCACTCCTGGTTTTCGTTCCTTTCGTGGCCATGGCAGGGGCGCCCAGGCACGTTCCTTCAGCACACCTGGTAGACCCAGCCTCAGTGCGGACACGGTTTCCGCAGGGGCGGGTCTGGGAATCAATGTGGGGGGTCAGTCCACCTCCGCCCCCGCTGCTTATTCCTCCAAACCTTCCTAATCCGAGCTTTGGGGGGCAACCCCACGCCTGTGGGTGGCAGGATCCGCCATCAACTCCCCCACTGGCACGCTATCACATCGGACAAGTGGATGTTGCAGATCAGCCGCAAGGGTTACTCCCTTCCCCATCAATGTGTCGCAGTCGCACCTGAATCCCTCTCAGAAGCTCCAATTCATCGGAGCGGTTCTGGATTCGGCGCAGTTTTGGGTCTATCCTCTTGAGAAGCGGATCTGGGATATTCAGGCTATGATTCCGATCTTTCAGCCTCTATCCCGGGTTTCAGTCAGGATGACCCTCTGGCTCCTGGGCCTGATGGCCTCCTGCATCCTGCTAGTGCAACATGCCAGATGGCATATGCGGGCTCTGCAGTGTGACCTGAAGTTTCAGTGGGCGCAGCATCAGGGCTACCTGTCCGATCACGTCCAGATCTCGGAGGGCACTGCACGTCAACTGCAGTGGTGGCTCACGAATCGCGATTGGGTTAATGGCAGATCCCTCTCCCTTCCCCAACCGGAGTTCACAGTGGTGACAGATGCATCCCTCCTGGGATGGGGTTGGCACATGAGAGAGGCGGAGATTAGGGCCCTCTGGTCTCCGGCGGAGTCCCGGCTCCATATCAACCTTCTGGAGCTGCGGGCGATCCGACTTTCTCTGGAAGCCTTCCTTCCCTCTGTCCGGGGACAGGTAGTGCAGGTGTTCAGACAACACCACCGCCATGTGGTATCTCAACAAACAGGGCGGGGTGGGGTCATGGACCCTATGTAAGGAGGCTCTGCGCCTCTGGACATGGCTGGAACATCGGGGCATGTCTCTGGTGGTTCAACACCTGGCAGGCTTCCTGAACGCCAGGGCAGACAAACTCATGTTGGATCACAAATGGCGTTCGACCTCGGACGTGGTGCTAGGTCTCTTTCTGCAGTGGGGAGAGCCTTGTTTAGATCTATTCGCCACCAAAGAGGACGCGCAATGTCATCAATTCTGCGCGTTGGAATTTCCAATGTGGCACACGCTTTTCGTCACAAGTGGAGTTGCGGTCTGTTGTATGCTTTTCCGCCTATACCACTTCTGCCCAGAGTGCTGAAGAAAATCAGGCGCGACCGGGCCCCAGTCATTCTTGTCGCGCCGGATTGGGCAAGAAGAGTATGGTATCCCGAGCTGCTCAGTCTGGCAATCTGTCCTCCAATCCGACTGCCTCTTCGGGAGGATCTTCTGTCACAGCAGCAGGGGACAGTCCTTCACCCGAACCTGTCCAGCCTCCACCTCCATGCGTGGAGATTGAGCGGCGACAGTTGACCGCTTTTGACCTTTCTGCCGAAGTCTGTAATGTTATCTTGGCAGCCAGGCGTCCCTCCACTAAAACGGTTTATGCCTGCAGGTGGAATAAATTTGTGGCATGGTGCACAGCGAAGGCTGTGGATCCCCTTCTGCCCCTCTTTCAGAAGTTCTTTTGTTTCTCCATTCTCTGGCCCAGCTGGGCTCTGCTCTGGGCACTATCAAGGGCTATCTCTCGGCCATTTCCGCCTTTTTTAAGGCTTCCAGATCAGCCTTCTCTTTTCAAGTCTCCTGTTGTTAGTCATTTTTTTTTTAAAGGCTTTACACACACGTTCCCTCCGGTCACCTTTATAATGCCTCAGTGAGACTTGAATCTTGTGTCGACTTATTTGATGTGCGCTCCCTTTGAGCCGCTTCACAACTGTCCTCTACGTCTTCTCACCTTAAAGACTGCTTTCCTGGATGCTATCACCTCTGCCAGAAGAGTGAGTAAGCTCCAGGCTCTTTCTTCTCAACCTCCTTTCCTTTCTGTTCATCCGGACAAGGTGGTGTTAAGGACCCGTCCTTCTTTTCTGCCCAAGGTTGTCACGCCCTTCCACATTGGGCAGACCATCACTTTGCCCACCTTCTTTCCGCCTCCACATCCTTCGAAAGAGAGAGAGAGGCTCCATCGTCTGGACCCAAAACGTGCGCTCTCGTTCTCTCTGCAGCGCACACAACGTTTCCGGGTGGGCGATCCACTCTTTGTTGGCTACGTTGGTGCTAAAAAAAAAAAGAAAAAAAAAAGGGGTCGGGCTGTGCACAAACGAACCATCTCTCAGTGGGTCGTTCTGTGTATTAATGCCCGTTACTCCTTGGCTACAAAGGAGCCTCCTGTGGGGCTGAGTGCCCATTCTACTCGGGCAACAGCAGCCACTACCGCTCTGGGACGGGGAGTCCCTTTGCAGTATATCTGTCAGGCAGCTACGTGGTCCTCGCTGCATACCTTTACCAAGCATTATTGCCTTGACAGCCAAGTCCGGAGAGACGGCTTCTTTGGTCGTTCTGTTCTCTGGGATTTTCTGGTGTGATCTTGGTTCGCAGACCCACCACCGGGGTTGGTATAGCTGCAGTATCTATTCTAAGGTAAGGAATCTAACACCAACGTGTTTCTTTCAGATGAACAAGTTACTTACCTTCGGTAACGATATATCTGTAAGAAACATTAGTTAGTGTTAGATTCCTTACCGCCCCACCCATCCTCCCCGTTCTGCGAACTGATTTCTAGGGTTAAGGTCATTCCTTTTAGGGCCCTAGTTTTATGCACCAGTGGTCTGCGTCTTGCATGGCTCTGCCTTCCTGGCGCGGAAAGTCGTGTACAGAACTGACATCAGTGCGCTTGGGTGGCGCCTAAGTAGTCTCCGTGACGTCATCTCGGCACATACGACGCCAGCGACGGGCACGGACCCGCACACGCCACCTGCTGACGCGCAGAGGTACTGCTAGCAAAAACTTTCTGGATCTAGTCTGGCGCCTGGGGATATTCTAAGGTAAGGAATCTAACACTAACTAATGTTTCTTACAGATATATATCGTTATCGAAGGTAAGTAACTTGTTCTTTAGTCTGAGTCAGTCTATTGGCCCACCCCCTGCAGGGTACTGCCTTGTTATCTATTCTAAAGGCGATGAATCTGTGGTTGTAAGTATCCATCAGAAGAACAAGATATTTACAGTTGGTAGCTCTCTTTGTAACTCCTTTTTCTTCAATTTCCTCCCACCTTTGCTTTCTGTAGAATATCCTCTTCTCTAGCAAAAAAGCTCCCAAATTAGTGATATGTACACTGCCAGAAATGATTAGTTTATCTGATAGATACATCTAGCTGCAGATTCCTTAACTTAGAATATCCCCAGGCATCAGACTAGACCCGGAGAGTTTTTTCTCACCAGCACCTCTGCTCGCCGGGGGGCGGCGCTGCATGGCTCCCCCCACTGACGTCGTCCATGGGCATGACGTCAGTGGAGCCATATAAGTCCCTCCTGGTGCGCTGATGTCAGTTTCCTTCTTTTCTGCGTCCCAACGTGGATCCAGGAGTAGCGGTTCCTCTGGCATGTTTTGTTTTTAGGCCTTCTCGACATCTTCAGCGTCCGGGAGCAGTGTGCGATGCCTTTCGGCTTCAAGTCGTGTGAGACCTGTACATGGCAGATGTCAGCAACGGATCCGCACGCAATCTGTATGTTGTACCTGGGAGAGCACCACGACTCCAAGGAGTGCGACACCTGCCGGCAGCTGAAGCCGTTGTCTCTGCGGGAGCGCCGTATGAAGTTGCTGACGGCCCGGATGTCCCGTTCGGAGTCTTCGCGTCGCCGGTCTCCATCTCGAGCTGGGGCTCCTGTTCGGGTCCAGTCATGGAGTCGGTCCCACGGACATCGTTCACCCAACGCAGGTAAGCACAAACACAAGTCACGGAGGTCGTTGGCTTTGCATAAACGTGACGGCGGGGCCCGCTGCTCCCCGGTCTTTACCAGACACTTGCACCCAGGAGTCGGTCCCCCCTACCCACCATTTCCTGGTGTTGGGGTGACTTGAGCCCAGATGGAAGCCTATTCTCAGGCTTTTCAGTCCATCTTTGGGTCACCCCCTCTCCCTCGCACGCCTTCGGGCCCCACAGAGAGGGTAGGGACTCCGGTCAGGTCTTCGCCGGCAGATTCGCACTCGGCGCCGATTGAGTGCCCTGACTCTGATTCCGGAGCCGCTGCGACTTCGAGACACAGCCCGGAGGGGCATCCAGGTTGGATTTCAAGCCCTCCTGTGACAACTCCGCCCGACGCCGGGTGGAGGATTCACCTTCAGTTTCATCGACGTCGATATGACGCCGTCTCGATGTCGGTCGATGCCAGTGTTGGCCCCTGCTGTTCCTCTGTTGAATGAGATACTTGAATTTGAATTTGAATTTAAAATTATTTATACAGCGCACGTACACCAGCGGTTTCATGGCGCTACAGCTGACAGAGGACTGGGCGCTGGAGCTGGAGCTAAGTAAGAAAAAAAATGAACTGCTAATGAATTAATTGAAGAATTTAGCAAAGAGATGTGCCTTGAGCTGTTTCCGGAAATGCGGGTACAGGGTTGAAGCTCTAAGCTCGAGAGGCAGGGAGTTCCAGAAGATCGGGGCGAGGGTCGCAAATTTCGAGCCTCCCCATTTCTTTCTCCGGAACCGTGGGACTGTAAGAAGGGATTGGGTAGATGAACGCAGTTCCCTGGATGGAACATAAGGGATAATCTCAGATGAGATGAAAGCCGGTGCCGTGCCCAGTCGTGCTTGAAAGGTGATGGAGGCAAGCTTAAACTGGACACGAGCACGAACAGGAAGCCAATGTAGGGACTTTAGGAGGGGGGGTGATATGGTGGGACTTTGGAAGTTTGAACACCAGGCGCGCCGCCTGGTTTTGGATCTGCTGCAGACGCCGGAGACTATATGCGGGTATACCCGCATATAGGGCGTTGCCATAATCCAGGCGGGATACGACCATGGCCAGGTTGATCAATTTTAAAGCATTAAATGAGAAAAAACGGGACACCTTGCGTATAGTGCGCAGTGAAAGAAAGGAAGAAGAAACCACAGAGCTGACCTGGGAGTGAAGGGTGAGTTGAGAATTGAGCTTAATGCCTAGAGTTTTGACTGAGGTAGAGGGAACAGGTGGGGGGGACCTAGGGAAGGCGGCCAGAAGAGAGGGGACCAGGGGCTGGATGAACCACCCGTCAACACCAGCTCGGTCTTGTCTGGGTTGAGTTTCAGATGGTTGTGGTTCATCCAGTCCCGGATATGAATCATGATGGTTTGGAAATTAAGAACAGAATCGGGGGAAGAGGAAAGATTGAAGACAAGCTGGAGGTCGTCCGCATAATTAAATACGGCGACCTCCATTTGTTGCAGTGAAAAAATAAGAGGGGAAATATAAAGATTAAATAAAAGGGGGGAAAGGGAGGAGCCTTGGGGGACCCCGCACTTGACATTGCGAAAGTCCGCAGTAAAATCACCCAGGCGAACTGCCTGGGTACGGTCCCTCAGGAAGGAGGATAACCAAACCAACGCGGTGCCCCCGATCCCCGCCGCCCCGACACGGGAAAGCAAGATGGAATGATCCACCGTGTCAAAGGCGGCTGAGAGATCGAGGAGGACCAAGGCCTGGGGTTGGTTGGTATCCATTCCCTCCCTGAGGTTATCAAGGACCGAGAGAACTACGGACTCCGTAGAGTGTGCGGGGCGGAACCCGGCCTGGCGGGGGGCGAGAGCCCCGTTCTTCTCCATGAAAGAGCTCAGGGCGCAGGTGACGTGGCGCTCGAGTACTTTCGCCAGGAACGGCAGTAGGGAGATGGGGCGAAAATTAGCGGGAACTGAGGGGTCGGCACCCGGTTTTTTCAGAATGGGGACAATGACTGCGGTTTTAAGTGGGTTAGGTAGCACGCCCTGGGAAAGAGAGCTGTTAAGGAGATGAAGGGGGGGGTCTGAACAGCTGGTGAAGATATGACGAAGAAAATGAGCCGGGCAGGGATCTAACGGGGAACCAGATTTGACAAGTGGAATTATGGCAGTCAGAGATTCCTTAGTCAGAGGTGGGAGGGTGGTGAGTTGTCCCTTGGGGGGGGGGACACTGGGGATCCACAAAAGTAGGGGAAGGAGGGGGGATGTTAGCTTTGATGGTGACTATTTTCTGAATGAAAAAGTTATTGAGGGAATGACAGAGTTCCTGAGAAGGAGTGGGCTTAAGAGAGGTTCTGTCCGAAAACGCCAGATTGTGTACAATCGAGAAAATTTCCTTCGATTGGTTTTCGGCTGCGAGGATTTTGGAGGAGAAATAGGTGGTTTTTGCCTCCAGGATATCCTTTTTGTATAGGGTCAGGATGTTAATAAACTCCAGTCGTAGAGAGGGGCAGTAGTTTCTCCTCCAGGCCCGCTCCGCTCGACGTACCGCCAATTTAGTGGCTTTGAGATCTTCGTTAAACCACTGATTGGCGTCCTTCTCTTGTTTGGTTGAGACCCGTTTCAAGGGGGCGATGGAGTCACGGCCTGAGGAGAGCCATTGTTCAATGGCCGTGACCTGGGAACGGGTGGATAAACCTTGCAGGGAAGGAAGAGAGGTGGTAAGTAGGGAGGATAAACTTTCGGGATCTACTCGTCCCCAGGCACGAACCCAGATGTTTTTGGGGAGTGGGGGCTTGACCGGGGAGTGTATGGGAAGAGCAAAAGAGATCAGGTGATGGTCAGACCATGTACAGGGCGAGATGGTAAGGGACTCTACGGGGCAATTTAGGGACCAAACCTGGTCAAGAAGGTGACCTTTGATATGGGTGGGAGAATGAATGTGAGGTATGAAGTTGAGAGAATAAAGGGTATCGGAGAATTCCTTTGAGGATGGGCATTCAGCTGGGTCAGAGGGCCAAAAATTTAAATCACCCAAGAGCAGAATGGAAGAGTTATTAACTGTAATAGTGGCCAAAACTTCCAAAAAGTCAGGGAGAAACAATAAAGGGGATTGAGGGGGGCGATAGATAAGTATGCAGGTGAGAGGGGTCGTGATGGAAGTAGTACGAATAGCTAAATACTCCGTGGTAGCGACATCTGGCAGGGACAGAGTTTGAAAGGGAAGGTCGGTTCGGGCGATGACCGCCACCCCGCCCCCGGCTCTACCATTTTGACGGCTCTACCATTTTGACGGTAACGATGTATCTGGTAGAGACACAGTCTAGCCGCAGATTCCTTAACTTAGAATATCCCCAGACGTCAGACTGGATCTGGAGAATTTTCTCAGCAGCACCTCTGCGTGACGGGGGACAGCGCTGCATGGCTCCGCCCTGACGTCGTCCACGGACATGACGTCAATGGTGCCATATAAATCCCTCCCGGCGCGCTGATGTCAGTTTTCTCCGTGAAAGTCATCTACACCAACGGCACAGTCATGATCCAAGCCAATGATGACAACCTAGAAGCTATCGACTCTCTCTTCCCCGTGTTTCGTAAAGCCAACAATGACAACCTAGAAGCCTTCGACTCTCTCTCTCCTCTGCCCCGCAACGGCCTTGCGCAGTCACACAGCTCCCGCCCAGCTAGTGCCTTATCCCTGGACAGCTCTCCCCTACAGGAGCTCTTACAAAGCAACCACAAGACCCCCAACATGAGTCAACCTCCCCCCTCCGGACACCATCCCCAACTCACCTACCTCTCCCCGACAGTGCTCAACTCACCACCCCCCACGATCAATCAGAGCCCTGACAATGATGAGGCTCTGCATCCCCCCCACCGAAAAACACGCACCCCCCACCCTTATACCACCACCCTCAACAAACAACCAGCAAACCCAGTCCGAAGCCCATGACTCCAGAATCTCCCCCTCCACAGACACACAATAGATGGTAGCTTGAACCAAGCCATGGCCTCCCACACCCCACATGCTCGACAACCCATAAGGCTTACATGTACAACACCAAAAGTCAACACTAAAGACCTAACCAATACCCATACATGACACCCACAGCTACCACTACCAACCACGCAAGACCTACCAAAACTCAACACCTTAGCTCGACCACTACCTCCGGCTGGAACCAGACACAAAGACACACAAAAACTACAGCCACTATGTCCCACCGATCCTACCGGAAATCCCACACCCCCCACCCCCTCCTCCACAACGACGACCCATCGACTTGCCCTACTAAAAAGTCAGCTAGGAACAATAATACAAGGCCCCACCAAAATCTTACTTAACCTTAACACACCACGAAAACCCAACCAGCACCCACATCCGACACCCGCAGTCACCAACACTAATCACACAAGACCACCCTAAGGTTGTGGTCCAGCTGAACCAAACACAGAGACTCAAAAGAACAAAGGCCGCAATGTCCATGAGTGAAGCAACGGAACTTGCCACCTCGTACAACACACCTACCACTGCCACCTCTAGCTCCAAGATCCAGGTTGTCACTGGTTTTGGAAGAGACCACTCCCGCCCCTCCCCCCCCCCCCCAAGATCCTCCAGACCCCCAGCCTACCTCACCCATATCCCCAGGGCCCCCTTAAAGATGAAACTCAAAAACGGGGGATCCATTACCAACTGCATGCTCATCAACTGCAGATCGACCAACAATCATGCAACAGAACTGGCAGAGACCATCCTCACCCACGACATAGATGTCACGTTCATCACCGAAACATGGCTAAATGAGTTCCCACCCCCCCTTCCCCCCCCCCCAATTATGGACATGCTTGTACCCCCGGGCTTCACAATCATCCACAAAGACAGGAAAAACCAGAAAGGAGGAGGCATAGCTATCGTACACAAAAACAACATCTCCGTGAAAGAAACCAACACCCTAGAGTATAGCTCCTTCGAAGGCCTTACTACCACCATTAAGGCGAGCGACAACAAAACACTACTCTGTCATCTCCTCTACCATCCGCAAGGTAACACCCCCGCATTCGGAGAACACCTCTGCGATCTGATAACTCAGTGCTCACTCAGAGACTCCAACAACATAATTCTAGGCGACCTCAATCTACACTGCAATGAGGAATACAACTAACTAATTAAAACCTTAAACGATCTTCTAATCAATAACAACCTCACCCAACACTGCACAAAGGGAACCCACAACAGAGGCTCAATCCTAGATGCCATTATCGCACAAGCAGACACAGTCTCCATCGACCACACCCTGCCTGTTGACTGGTCTGATCACCATATTGTTCTATTCCACATCAACCAAACGATCCATCGCCTACCAAATACGCAGGACCCCCTAGCTGGACAAGAAATCTAAGGCATATTTCCCTTGCAGACCTAGAAGAAAGGGTAAGCTCCCTCCTCCCCATACACAATGAGGAGCTTTTTACAAATAAACTCATCTCCCACTACAACTCCACTATGACTTCCATTGTGGACCAGCTAGCCCCCCTGAAACTAAAAAGAACCAGAAACATAAAATCCAGATCATGATTCAACACAGAAATAAACTCCGAAAGAAGAGAACTAAGAGCAGCAGAAAGATTCTGGTGAAACAACCCGTACACAATCCTACAAACTAAACTCAAATCAATACGTGGAAAATACAAAAAACACATAAAGAATGGAAAAACCTCCTTCTTCTCCAATGCCCTTGGCAACACGAAACTCAAGCCCAAAGAACTCTTCAATCTCATCAGGCAACAAACTTCCAAGCCCTTTTCGACACCAGTGGCGGCCTCCAAAGTCCTGTGCGATAACTTGACCAACTTCTTAAATGACAAAATAACCAAGATAGAACTCTCCTTGGACATTCACCGCAATCCCCCCGCCTGGAAATCACTCACAGGGATAGAAGATATCGTACCCAAGCACCCCTCATACGTATGGAAATCTTTCAATCCCATCACCGAAATGAAGTTCAATAAAATGATTGCCAGCTCCAAACCCTCAGCACATGTCCTGGATCCCCTACCAGCCCAACTGGCAAAAAGGCTAAAACTTTCCCTAGCCCCACATTGGACCAAAATTATACACAGCTCCCTGCGCACTGAAATCATCACAGATTGCCTCAAAATCGGCCAAGTAACACCTCTACTGAAAAATCGGGCTCTGATACAAACGACCTGAATAAATTCAGACCCGTTTCCAGCCTCCCTCTCCTAGCGAAAATACTGGAAAAATGTGTCCTCCTCCAGCTCACCCAACACCTAGACAACATCAACCTTCTAAACCCCCACCAATAGGGCTTCAGAAAAGGTTGCAGCACATAGACAGTGATCCTAAATGTAATAGATGATATGCACATATCTCTAGATACAGGCCAATGCTGCTTACTCATACTCTGGACCTATTGGCAGCCTTCGACACGGTTGACCACAAACTACTCACCAAGGCACTACAAGAAAGGGCTAGAACGGAAGACGTGGTCCTACAATGGTTCACCTCCTTCCTACAGAACCGCACCCAAAGAATAAAAATCAAAAACTTCCAATCAGACCCAACACCTGTCAACAGGGGTGTCCCCCAAGGATCAGTACTCTCCCCACAACTATTTAACATCTATATGGAACCCCTTGCCGCCATACTCAAAAGAAGCAACATTTCCTTCCACCTCTATGCAGACGAACCTCCATAGAAGACATTCTGAGACTGAACGATACTCTAAGAGAAGTCCAACAATGGCTATCACGCAACCACTTGAAACTAAACCAAGACAAAACGGAAATCCTCCTCATCTCCAAGAAGGAGAAGAACCCCCAAATCACAGAATGGCTAAAAGATATTGACGCTCTCAACTACAACCCCACACTAGCTGGCTCTGTAAAATCACTGGGAATCACCCTGGATCCTAAATTAGACATGAGCAAACACATCAAGAACACTGCAAAGAGCGCCTTCATCAACCTTACACTACTTAACAAAATAAACCCCTTCATCTCTCAGAACGACCTCAAACAAGCCACTGAATCCCTGGTGTTGTCCAGACTGGACTACGGAAATGCAACCCTCACTGGAGCAGCAAAATCACACCGAGCTCCCCTCAGATCAACTCTAAATGCAGTAGCCAGAATGGTCACTGGAATAAAGAAATATAAACAAATTTCGCCTGCACTCAAAGAGCTTAAATGGCTCCCAATCGAAATGTGTGCCAACTTCAGAACTGCCTGCCTCACCCTCAAAGCGCTACACACAGGGAAACCCACCTACCTGGCCTCCAAATTCCAGTAAGCCGGTCAGACAAAAAAGCTAACAAGTACCAACACTCTACTCCTCATCCCTCTGATAACCCACAAACAAAAAAACGCATCTCGATCCTTCACAGGAATGCACCCAAAATATGGAACTCCATATCAGAACCAACCTCTCTTACCTAGAATTCAAAAGACAGCTCAAAGACCTCCTCATCAACCGATCTCTCGTAAATAGATAGCCTTAGACAAACCACTGAAGCTTACCCACAGTAGCACGTAGCACATAGTCACCTGTGACATCAAGACATCTACCTCACTCGCCTCATGACCACCTCCTCCATCCCCCTCCCTGGTCTCATCCCGTCAAGTCTGATTGTGCTATCTACAACGACAGTACATGAAACAACGTGTCAATGTACATACCAATGTGATACCATATCCTACAAGTGTCATTTTGTTTTATGCAATGATATTGTTTGATGCTTCTTAAATTGTACATTCTAGAGTGTTAATGTTAACCCTACGTATGACAATGTTGTAAAGCGCTCCTATACCTTCGGGTCTGGCTGGCGCTATAGAAATTCTTAAAATACAAATAAAATAAGAAAATTTTCCACACCACAACGCGGAGCAACTAATAAAACTGTGAGAGTGTGGGAACAGTGTGCCAAAAAAGATGAAAAAAACATTGACACAATGACAGAAAGAATAGAATGGTGAGAAAATCACCATAAATGACAGTAAAAGAGCACTTTATACTGAAAGGAATTAACGAGTACCCACTCTTAGAAATGCAAAAACTGTGTCCTCCTATGACGCAAAACGGCATTTGAAATTAATGTCATGGCAAATGACAGGAAGTCTGCAACCAAAGGATGCAACCGTGAAGGGCAACAAGACCAGAACAACATGACTCACGATAATCGACCACAGGTTGGCAACAACAGGCAATGTGCAACCATACCCCCTTATGGAAGAGGTGTGGCGCAGCGGCCAGGGTGCCTGACTCCGGACCACGGGGTTCACGGTTCGATCCCCGGTGCCTGCGGCAGGTTAGCCCAGCGCCATATGACTCTGGGCAATAGCTCACTTTATCTTCCTGACGGCCCCAGCACCGGGACACCTCTCCGGAGGTAGCTGTGCCCTTTACAAATGCTGGTATTTCATTTTATTTCATAAGATGCCTATGGACTGAAGCACAGTCAAATAGACCCCGAACCAATTGACTGTAGCAGAGTCAAGAGACCCCCAAGTGATGGAAAAAAAAAAACAGGGGACGGTGGGAAGGAGGGAAGAAGAACATGAGTAAGCCCCATACTGGAAAGACCAGGTTGTAGGTGCGTAGAAGGACACTTGAACCTACCACTCAATCGCGATACTGGGTGGAGAAATAACAGATGAAACAGAATGAGCCATCCTGTAGGTGAAAGAGGCCACCCCACAGGAAGACAAAAGCCCCCTAAAAGGAGGCGATTGAGTACAACCCAACCTGAAAAGGTCCGCACAGAGCGGGGAGGATGGGTAAGCGTTAAGGAATCTTCGACTAGACTGTGTCTGTACCAGATACATCGTTACCGAAGGTAAGTAACTCGTTCATCTGATAGAGACATCTATATATCTAAGAGAACTTAGTCATCAACAAGTTGACTAAAACAAGGTAAGGACAGCAATGCCAGTGTGGCCGACACTAGACCAGTAAGCTCTGTAAGGAGCAGAAAACCAAAGGGGAGGCACAGCCACCACAATCCATCAAGGGATGGTACTAAACCTCTCTCGTCCAGACAGGGATGAAAGGAAGCACAGAACCAGAACGGTAGTGCTGAATTTGAGAGAGTCTAGAAACTTTTGCAAAGGGAGGTGAACTGAGCACAGGATCCAATGGATCCGCAAGAAATAAAGACCCAGAGAAGGGACAAGACCATATGACGGAGTCAGAGCATACAGGCTGAGCATGCACAACAGTGGATACACAAACAGTGAAATATGAGGGGACAGATGTCACCATGCAGAGTACATACCAGGAGATACACTCACTCATTCATGCAAGGCCCTTCACAACACCGGACTCTCATACCTGAACAACTGCCTCTTCTTCCACACACCCAAAAGACACGTCTGGATCAGCCAAGCTCTCTCAGGCCGCTGTCCCACCTATCTACAAGACCAGAGCGGGTGGAAAGTCTCTCTCCTACCTCGCAGCCAAAGCCAGGAACGCCCTCTCCCTCCACCTCTTGCAACCTCCCACACTGCCCCAGTTCAGGAAGGACCTCAAGTCCTGGCTCTTCGGATGACCCCAGCACTCAATGGAACCTCCCCCTCACCCCACCCCCAGCACCCTGAGACCCTCATGGGTGAGTAGCTGCACTTTACCAACCCCAATTGAACTTTTCATTACTTCTTCTTTCTGCACCATCATACTCCTCACACCCTAGTGTTGTATGTTAGGAGACTTAATGTACATTCACAAAAATTACAAGCAGTTATTATAAATTGCCATAGCACCTATGAACCAGGATATTCTTTTCCAGATAGCTATTTATCTGATAGAGAGTACTAGCCGCAGATTCCTTAATGTAGAATTATCCTCAGGTGCGAGATTGGAAAACTTTCTTGCCCAGCATCTCTGCACGCCGGGGGGCGGTACCACGCGATTCCGCCTGACATCCTCGACGGGCGTGACGTCAGTGAGGTCACATAAGCCCCACCCCGGATCGCTGACGTCAGTTTTCTTCTTTTCCGCGTGCAACGCGGACCCGGATCATGTTCCTGCCCTGTTTCAGGCCTTCTTTTCCCGCTTTGGCATTTTTCTTGGGTACAGTGTGCAAATGCCTTCGGGCTTCAAGACATGTTTGTCTTGCACGAGCCAGATGTCGGCGACGGATCCTCACCCCATCTGCATGTGGTGTTCGGAGGAGCACCACGACTCCACGGATTGTGAGGCATGTCAGCAAATTAATCCGAAGTCCCGGCGAGAGCACCAGGTGAAGCTCCTTTCGGCATGCATGTCTAGGTTGGCGTCGTCGCCACGTCCATCCCCCGCGGACGGCTTCAAGAACCGCCGCCTCCGTCTCCGACATTGTCCTTCTCCCAAGCCGCAAGGGCGTCGCTCACCTGTTGCAGGCCTCTTTGGCTCTTCCTTCTCCTCCTTCTCTTCCTGGGATGTCTGCGAATCCCTTGCGGCGGGCGGGGAATTCTGTGGCTTCGCCGGCGGCTCCTGTCCAAGTTCAGAGGATGTGGGGCCATCGGGGTGCGGCCCTTCGGGGTTTCCTCCTTCGGACCCGGGTGCCACTGCCTCGCCGCAAACCCCCACGGGGGTCCCTGTGGTGTCGCGTGAGGTTGTCGGGACTCAGGGCCTGTCCTCGTGTCCTCCTTGGTCCTCTGGGCAGGCGGCGGTCTTGTCCAAGGCCGAGGTGACGCCGCTCAGGCGCCGGCGGCTACTGGCCCTGGCAGCGGTGCAGGGGCCGGCTAGGGGCATCGGAGCATGTCCCCGGGTCCCCCTTGTCCCTCCACGCAGGTGGCTGCCTCGTCGGAGGTCGAGTCAATGCCTTTTCAGCGCCATTCCTTGGCCGCCCCGGCTCCGCTCTGGTCTCCTGCGCCGCGCGTTGTGGCGGAGGTCGTTCCGGCGTCCCCTTCTGCACCGATCGACGTTGACCTGACGCCAGTCGTGGACTCTACGGTGCTGGGACGGCATCGGGTCGTTGAGTCGTCCTAGGACGCCCCCTCTTCTCCAGAGGTTCGGCGGTTGTTGGTTTCATCTTCTCCGGAGACGGCCGCCGCGTCGCGGAGTTTTCCCAGGCGTCTTCCAAGGACTGCTCATCGCCGTCGCCGTGCCCGCGGTCTTCGCCGGAAGGACCTCAGGTTCCCCATTCCTCGGCCCCCCTCCTCCTTTCCAGACTTGGCCCTTCCATCCTCCGGTTGGCCTGGGGGACGGCCGCCTTAGCTTGCAGCCGTCGCCCACCGAGGAACTGCTTTCCCCGCTACGGGGCCCTGCGGAGGCCGGTGCTGCCTTCGCTCGGGTTGTCTCCACGGCGGCAGGGATCTTGCGCATGGGCGATCCAGCTGCCCATTTCCCCACAGATCATCTTCTGGAGGTCCTCCATCAGGGTTATGGGGGTTGGGAGCTGCTTCTTCCCTTTGAGGCTTCGCTCTACAAGTCTCTTTTGGGGGCTTGGGGGTGCCCCAGCCGCTTCTGCACCGCCACGGTCCTGCGTCCTCTACCAGGGGCCCTCTTTTACAGACGGCCTTTCCCTCCCTGTCATCGGTGTTGTCTCCCCAGTCACAGGAGGCCCGCTGGTTAGATTCCTGGGGGCTCAATATCTTCGCCCCCACCAGTGTGACTTTGCGGGCCCTTAACACTCTTTGTGTATTAGCAAAGGCCACTTCTTGCTTGTGGGACTCGGCGGAGTCCCTTATGCCAGCCGCTTCTCAAGAGGGTGCCTGTGTTGATCTCAGACACCATGTGTTGGATGGCCGGGAGCTGGCGGCCTTTATTCTTCGCTCGGCTCTGGACGTTTCGGACGTACTTGGTCGTACTATGGCTTCTTCGGTGTCCCTTCGTCTGCATGCCTGGCTACGGTATAGTGTGTTCCCAGAGAATGTGAAGGAACGGTTGGTGGACCTTCCTTTTGATGGCACTCTTTTGTTCCAAGCCCCTGCGGATTCTGCCATTCAGAGGTTTCTTGCGGGGCTTCGTCCTCCTCCTCGACCTGTGAGTCGGTCTATGTTTTGGGAGGTATTCTTCCGTGGTTTTCCTGGGGCCTTGTAGAGCGTAGCCCCGGTTGTTTGCTCTGTGTGCTTCCTGTGCCTTCGGATCCTTTTGTGTTAGGACCTTGGTGCTGTTGGCTGCTGGTTCGGGCCTGTTTTGACTTTTGGTTTTGGCTGATGGTAAGCCGTGTGGGCCCTGAGATTAGGCCTTCAGTGTGTTCTTTATTGGCTGATTGACAAGCTGTCTGTGTTTTTTTCCGTGGGTCTTTCTGTTTGTCCTCTGCTGCGGAAACTTTTTCCTAAGAGGGTTCCCATGTTCTGGGACGTAACATGCCCTATGTGGGGTAATGGTAGCTATTATATAGTTTTATAATGTGCTGGGAAGGTGTGGTCGTCCTTCGAACTTCTGCTCTCCATGGCGTCACGGTATTTCGCTGGTGCGATCTTGCTGATGGGAGTGGCTTGCGTTTCGCCCCGGTCCGTCCTTGTCCTGGATCGCTGTGTCGCTGGCCTAGTCCGGCCTGCTGTCTACGGCATTGCGTTGTAGCGGTTTTGCGCTTCTATCCGTCTTGGTCCTCTGTCTGGTGTTCCGGGGGGGACTGGTTTCCACGGTTTTTGTGTTCAGGTGGATGGCTTGGTCCGTCCCCCGTCTGTCTGTCTTTGTCTTTCTTTCTTTCTTTCTTATTCCTTCATTTGTGGGTCAGTGTGTGCCAGCCCCTCCTTTGGGGCGTGTCCGGGCCCTTCTTGGGCCTTCCTGACCTCTGCCTTCAGCCGGCGTGTAGCTTATCCTGGGTGCACCGTTCCGTGATGTTGCCTGCTGCTGGCGGTGCCTGCCTGTGCGGGCCTGTTTGTTCTGCTATGCCGTTGTGGCCTTTGATGAATTCTTGTGTGCCTTTCTTCTTCCGTCTGCACTTTTGGCGGTGCAGCCGTCCCTGCCTTGTCTGCTGTTTGCGGCGGGGGGTGTGTGCAGCTCTTCTGTCACTGTATGTGCTTTCTCAGGTGGGTCCTGCCTCCAGTTCTACCTCTTCTCCCTGGGGTTGAGGTGGTCTTTGTGTTCCTTGAGGCTTTAGGGTGCTGTCGGCCCCTACAGGGTGTTGGATGGTTCTCCCTTGGTTGGGCTTAGGTTTTCCTGGCCTTTCCCTTCTTGTCCCTGTGACATGTCCCCTGCTGGGGCCCTGTGTCTCTCCTGGTGGGGAGGCTTTCTCGCAGGCCCTCCTCCCTTCTGGGTATGGCTAGGGTATCTATTCTACGTTAAGGAATCTGCGGCTAGTAGTCTCTATCAGATGTACAAATTACTCACCTTTGGTAACGATGTATCTGGTAGAGACGATTCTAGCCGCAGATTCCTTCATGACACGCCCTTCCTCCCCGTTCTGCGAGGACCCTCTGCTTGGGGTTTTGCAGTCGCCTCCCTCTGGGTGACTTGTCTTCTGTGGTGTCCTCTTCGTTTCTTCCGGTCGGGCATCCCTCCAGCTGGTTTTTCTCCAGCGTGAGGGCCTACTTTTGCTCTTTCCCTCTGTGGTCAGAGTGATCCCCAACCGGTCTTCTTCGTTAGGGGTTTTTTTACCTGTCCTTTGTCTTCCTGCTCTTTTCAGAGGTTATTGCCCTCCTTGACACTCTGGTCTGCGTGTGGATTGCCTGTCCTTTGACCTCCTACTCCTTTCCGGAGGTATGGCCAGCCTTGGCAGTGTAGTCTGGGGATGCCTTGCTGTTGCTCCTCTGTTCCGGGCTTGTGGCCCTTCCCCTTGTGGTTGTGGTTGTAATGTCTCTCTCTCTGTCTTTCTGTCACAGTGCTTTCACATGCTTGCGCCTCCAATTCGGCTCTTGCCTTGGCTTGTACGGTGGTTCCACGGAGTGGTGTTTTGCTCTTTTCTTGCTATGGCTTCGCTGCTCTGGCCTTCTGATGCTTTACTGCCACCTGGTGCTTCCGCCTTGGCTTGAACAGTTATTCCTCAGAGTGGTGCTCTGCTCTTTTCCTGCTCTGGCCAGCTGTTGTCGCCTTCTGGTTCCTTGGTGCCCCCTGGTGATGTTTCTCACCTTTTGTTTCTCTTTTGTTTCTCTGGTTTTTTCGCACACTGTTCCCATGCTCTTCTCAGTTTTGTTGTGATGGCTCCGCGTTATGGCACGGAAAAGTTCTCCGAAGCAAACTGACGTCAGTGCGCCGGGGTGGGGCTTATGTGACCTCGCCGACGTCCCGTCCGCAGAGGACGTCGGGCGGAGTCGCGTGGTACCGCCCCTCGGCGCGCAGAAATGCTGGGCAAGAAAGTTTTCCGGGTCCAGTCTCACGCCTGGGGATATTCTACGTTAAGGAATCTGCGGCTAGAATCGTCTCTACCAGATACATCGTTACCGAAGGTAGGTAACTTGTACAACAGGTACTCATTCATTTTGCAACATGAGCTCTAGATTCATCTCTTTAAGTAATGATTGACAACCATTATCTAATCTTTTTACACACATTCAGCATTGTTTCATGATCCTCCTTTAGTTAAGGTTGAGGATGTATAGATATTTTGCATATTCTTTACATCTTCAGACCCTTAAGATGGTGGCAATCAGATTTGTGCTCTTAATGTTGTGTTAATGCATTTTATAAAATGCACGTTGACCAACAGCTTTTTAGTGCTAGCGAAAAATATTTAGAAATAAGGGAAATAGTGCTAGGAATTTATTCTCTTGAAGGAACGAGTGAGTGGCTTTCATATAGCACAAGGGTACTCAAGGAGTGCCCCGGCGCTCCGCAATAGAAACAGGTGAGGAGAGGCAGATTCTATGAAGTGTGCACAAATCCCTTAAAGTTTGAAAAGATACATATTCAGTGCTTTTTTAAAGACTTTTTCCTCTATATTTGAGCTAGATGACCAGGCATCTGGTTCCATATGCTAACCTCCATGACCGCAAAAGAGGACCCCGACCCTCTATTGTTTTTTAAAACGGGGGATTGCTAACAAGCCCGCTCTTCTGGACTGCATCACTCTTCCTTGCCAGTACTCCTTGATCCTTGCATTCAAGTATGAGGAACCCTTGTTGTGGAGGGCTTGGTGGGCCAGTGTCAGGGTTTTAAACATTATTGCACACTGGAAGTCAGTAGAGCTTCTCACAGAAGTGAGTTACTACAGCATGTTTATGTAGCTTGTGCTTTAGGTGTAGAGCAATGTTCTGTACCACTTGTAAATTCTGAACTTGATAGTCAAGGAGGTACAGAACATTGATGTAGTCCAGCCTAGATAAGATCAGAGCCACAGTGACCTGAGAATTAGGAAGGAGAAGATACAGGAATTTCCTTAGGATGTGAAGGATCCAGAAAGATGATTTTACAACTGCCGAAACCTGGGCACAGAAGGAAATTTGGGAATCAAATATCACGTCCAAGGTTTCTAGCCACTTCTGTGGTCGGTGGGGGGGGAGGGGGGGTAGAGGTGAAACCCTTGGAGAGGGTTGAACCCAAACAATAGGATTTCAATTTTGTCTGGGTCGCATTTTAATTTGTTTGACCGGAGCCAGTCCAGCAACGCCTTCATGCAGTGGGCGCTCACAAGTCCCTTTTGTAAAAGAGCAGATGATAAGATGTTAATGCCGAAAGATTCCAAAAGAAGAGGCAGGGGGTCATATATATATATTAAAAAGAGTAGGGCTTAGAGAGGAGCCTTGGAACACCTAGTTTCAGTGTTTTGACTCAGGAAGAACAGGAGTTTTTCCAGACTACCTGCTTTTGGCTGTCCAAAAAGCAGCACAGACAGCCTAAGTCTGGCCAAGCCACCCCTAGATGTTCTAGCCTTTGTAGCAAAAGGCTTTGGTGCACTGTGTCAAATGCTGCTGACAGGTCCAACAGCAACAAAGCTACATTGAGACCAGAATTAAGGCTGAACTTAATGTATTCAGAGTCCTCTAAAAGTGTTGTGTCCGTACTGTGTTGAGCTCTGAAACCAGATTGGGATGGGTGTAACAGATTGTTGTCCACCAAGAAAGTAGTGAGCTGGCGATTCACCACGTATTCCAGAGTTTTGGCAGCCGTTTGCAGGAATTAGTCTGGTATTAAGTTTTCTGGCACTTCTGAGTCAGCGATAGCCTTTTTAAGATGGGGGGCGGGGGGGCAACATTGGCCCACTTCCAGGAGTCTGTTATGACACCTGAATGAAGCGAGGTGAAGAACTCCTGATAAATTTGACAATATTGTCAGCAATAGTCTTCAGGATATGAGGAGGACAAGGGTCCTCTGGGGATCCTGATCTGCAGTTTGCAAACTGCGCCCTCAACTCCTTTGTCATGGGTAGTAGGAAGAGCATCAACTTTGTTGGAGCTATGGGCCCTGCAACATCTTCCGACCTCTCGACCAGATAAAGATGACTGGGACCTCCCACCAGTTAGTCTGCATTTTGGCGATCTTCTCTTCAAAGATGTAGCTGATTCCTGAGCAAAGACCAGATTGGTCTCCGGCAGTGGGGCTACTGTTTTAGGGTCCATGATGACGGAGACTATCTTAAAGATCTCCTTCCCGTTATCAACCTTTTTAATACATTGGGCATAAAAGGAGCAGCGTGCTCATTTTAGGTTTTTGTGATTAACATTGAGGGCCGATTTGTAGCGTATTGTTTCTGCCTCCTGATAGCGAGGCTCTCTCAAACCTTTTTCAGGAACATCTATGAAGGCTAGGTCCTGGGCAAACCAGCAGACTGAATGGGCTGTGATTCCCTTCTGAGAGGCCCTCATTGTTGCAACTAAGTTGGCTGCTTTCAAGAGCTAAGTACTGAGAGATTATCAGTCTCAGCGATCTTGACTGAAAGCACTGGATTTGACTCATCAAGGGCACTTTTAAGGTTGGAGATGCCTTGTTCCAGTATCTTTTCCCCAGCACCTGCGTGAATTATCTAATTTTCTTAATACCTGCAAAAGGCCAGAAAAACGGGAGTAAGAAATGATCGAACCAGGTCATCAATTTGGGGTCCTCCCAAATTACCACTGCATTGGACAGGATGCCATCAATAGCATAGCCTGCTCAATGCGTAGTGTCGGTTTCAATTTATGTAAGGCTGAGTGAGGTTAGAGATTCCAGAAAGTAGATGAACATTGGGTCATCTGTCTTGTCCAAATGTATGTTGAAGTCGCCTACGATAGTGAAATATGCATAGTTCAAACAATCTGAAAGAAACACGTTAGTTAGATTCCTTACCTTACAATATCCCCAGGCATCAGGCTGGATCTGGAAAGATTTTTTCGTCCGCAATACCCTTGCGCGTCGCTAGGCGTCGTCTGCGGCTCCGCGTCCGTCATCGGCGTCGTGATCGCCGGGATGACGTCGTCGGAGTACTTAGACGTCGCCCTCACGCGCTGATGTCCGTTCTTCTTTTTTCCGCGCCAGTATGCGCCTATCCGGGAAGTGCATACCCTTTAGTCACTTTTTGACTAAACTTTTTGAACTTTTTTGGTTCATCTTTCGAGTCGATCGACTCCTGGTGCCGGTAGGGATGCCCGGTTTCAAACCTTGCGACGCCTGTAACCGCCTGATGTCGATTACGGCTCACCACCGTCGGTGTCTCTACTGCCTTGGGGCCGACCATGATGCCCAGTCGTGCCCCGACTGCCGGGCCTTGACCTCGAAGGCTAGGCAGGAGCGGTCCCACAAGCTCCTCGGCTCCGTGCCGCTCGAGGTCCCGGTCGCGGAGCCGAAGTCATCATCGCTCGTCGGGTTCTAAGTCCTCGCATTCAGGTAAGTCGAGGCACATTAAGAAGTCGTCGAAGAGGCGCATCGCTCTTCTGACTCCCCTCGCCGGTCGCCCGACTCGGCTGAGGGTTTGGGTGGCACCACCCACGCGGCTCGGTTGAAGCCACAGGAGTCGCGTTCGGCCCCATACCCTCCAGTCCCTGGGCCTAACGCGACTCCGGACGAGGTTCGAGACTTCCTCGTGGCCATGAGGAGTCTCGCTCCGCCGTCGCGGTCTGCCGGCCCTCGAGCCCCGCGGGTCCGCTTGGGATGCCTAGCGAGCCGGCGGCTCCGGCGCCGTTGTCGACTTCGGTCCCGACACCGCAGGCTCCCTAGGATCCAGGCCTGGATCCCGGTCGACGCCGGTTGACCTAACGACCCCTCCGCCAGCGTCGTCCCCAGTTTTGGTCCGGGTCCGGCGCCGATGGATGAGCAGTTCATCTACCGCGCGGCTCTGTCCTTTCAACCTGTCTACCAGGAATCGGATGACGGGGACGACTGGGAGGGGCCTGAGGACCCTCTGGCACAGCAGTGCCAGTTTAATCAGGACTGGGCAGAAGAGCTGGGGGATGCCAGTGGTCTCGATACTTCACTTGACACTGGCTTCACCTTTCCTCCCTCAGTGGCTATGGAGGAGGGTGCAACCTATTCTGTGGTGCTGCGCAGGGCTGCCAAGGCACTTCACCTGGAGCTCCCTGCAGCGGCCGTGGGGACTAACCTCCTCACTGAAGTGCTTCAACCGCCAGTAAGCTCTTCGGAGCCTCTACTGCAGTTCAATGAAGCACTCACTGACGTTCTGATGAACTCCTGGTCCAAGCCCTCCACAGTAACTCCTGTGGACCGGAACGTGGCCTGGCGCCCACCGCCCTGCTCCGGGCGACCCCAGCTTTCTGTCAGTGCACCCCACCCCTGAGAGCCTGGTTATCCAGGCCGCTACATCCCAGACCGCCTTCCCGTCCGCTTCTCCGGATCGGGAATCCAAAAGGTTGGAACAGTTTGGGAAGAAGCTGTTTTCCTCCCTCAATCTAGGGTTGCGGTCCATTAATACCGCGTGCCTTTTTGACCGTTACACCTACTTTTTGTGGGATACGGTAGTGGACGTGCTGCCCCAGTGTCCGGAGGAGGCCCGGACACGGCTCGCCCAGGCTCTTGCTGAGGGGCGGGATGCAGCACGGTACTCAATCCGATGTGGGCTTGACACCACGGACTTGCTAGGTAGGGCGATTGCGACGACGGTGGTGATTCGTCGCCACGCCTTGCTGAGATCCACGAATTTCCCCGGGGATGTCCAGAGCACCCTCATGGACATGCCCTTCGATGGCCGTCGCCTTTTTGGCTACAAAGCAGATAGTGCGCTGGAGTGGTTTAAGGACTCCCTTTCTACTGCCAAGTCCTTGGGCCTCTCAGCCCCGCGCCCGCAAACATCTGCTTCTCGCCCCTATCATGGCCAAGGAAGGGGCGCCCCCACGCGTCCGTCTAACCACAGGCCGCCGAACCAGCCTCAACACGGTCGCGGACGTGAATTCCGGACATCTGCCCCCGCAGCACCTGCCTCAAAGCCTTCCTAGTCCGACCTTTCAGGCCCATGCCACGCCACCCAAAATGTGCGTTCTCCTATCTGGACCGCACAAAACAGTTCCGGGTGGACGGCCAACTCTTCGTTGGCTACGTCGGCGCTAAGAAAGGGCGGGCAGTGCACAAGCGGACCATCTCTTCGTGGGTCGTTTTGTGCATTAAAGCCTGTTATTCCTTGGCTAAGAAGGAACCTCCTGTGGGGCTGAGGGCCCATTCCACTCTGGCCACAGCGGCTACTGCTGCCCTGGGACGGGGAGTCCCTCTGCAGGACATTTGTCAGGCAGCAACATGGGCCTTGCTGCACACGTTTGCTAAGCATTACTGCCTGGACAGCCAAGTGTGGAGAGACGGCTTCTTTGGCCGTTCCGTTCTCCAGGACTTCCTGGTGTGATCTTGGTTCTCAGACCCATCACCGGGGTTGCTATTGCTGGGGTATCTATTCTAAAGTAAGGAATCTAACTAACGTGTTTCTTTCAGATGAACAAGTTACTTACCATTGGTAACAATATATCTGTAAGAAGCATTAGTTAGTTAGATTCCTTACCGCCCCACCCATCCTCCCCGTTCTGCGAACTGATATCTAGGGTTAAGGTCATCCCTTTCAGGGCCCTAGATTCATGGCACCAGTGTCGGTTTCTTGCATGGCTCTGCGTACCTGGCGTGGAAAGCTATGTGCAAGAACTGACGTCCGCGCACGAGTGTGGCATGTAAGTACTCCGACGACGTCATCCCGGCGATCACGACGCCGACGGCGGACGCGGAGCCCCAGACGACGCCTAGCGACGTGCAAGGGTATTGCTGATGAAAAAATCTTTACGGATCCAGCCTGACGCCTGGGGATATTCTAAGGTAAGGAATCTAACTAAGTAATGTTTCTTACAGATATATCGTTACCAAAGGTAAGTAACTTGTTTTTTAGGTGCAATGCCCTGGTCAATGGATGCTATGAAATTCTCCGCGTGACCTGGGGGACGGTAAACCAAAACTCCAGAAAAGGATTGTTTTGCGCTGGGAGAGAAACTAAAACGAGGGGTTTTGCTCCCTTTAGTTCTTCCAGCATAAAAGCCTTCACCTCCCCCCTTTTGCCCACCCTGTCAGTGTGCACACGAGAGTAATTAACAGCGATGGTTAACTAAAGATCAGGGCAAGAGTCCTCTTCAACCATGTTTCTGTGACAAAGGAGGCATCCAGACCCCTCTCCTCTAGAATGTTGTGTATATCCAGAGCAGTGATCCTCATAGTACGTCCAGGGGGGCCGCATTTGGCCCTCCTGACCTTTAGATACTGCCCCCGGGTAAACCACTGGCGAGAAAGCAAAAGACACACAATTGGTGTACGTAATGCAGAACAAATCAAAACATTCACCACCTGTAAAGAGATCTGGGTTAAATCCATCATTTTTTTGCTTATCATGCCCACCACAGTTCAGACTCAGCCATATGCAAATCAGTCTTGACCCTGTGCTGCATGGGAAGAGTCCAGCCCGAACTGCCAAGCCAGGTCCTTCCTGGACCGGAAACAAGCATCCTGGGACCGGTTTCAGAGTTTCACCCCTCATCGGCCAGGCTAGTTTGAATCCAGTGGCACAGTGAGCCCGGGACCCACGTCTGGGCATACCCGGCGCACATAGGGCGAGAAAGCAAAAGACACACAATTGATGGACGAACAATGGATTTAGGCCCAGATCTCTGTACTGGGATGAATGTATGACATGGTTCTCCATTCTGTCCATCAACTGTTCTTTTTGCATTTGTCACCCCGAGTGGGACGGGTTTGCCCAGACGTGGGTCCTGTGCTCTCCATGCCACTGGAGTCAGGCTATGCTGGCTGATAAAGGGTGAAACCCTCAAACCAGTCCTAGGATGCTTGTATCGCGTCCAGGGAGGACCTGGCCTGGCAGTTAGGGCTGTACTGTTCCCATTGACCACAGGGGCAAGACTGATTTGCATATGGCTGGGTTCAAACTGGAATTGCATGGTAAGCAAATAAAAAATTGATTTAGGCCCAAATCTCTGTACTGGGGTGAATATATGATATTGTTATGCATTCTGACCATCAATTATTCTTTTTGCCCATGGTAAATGGCAGCACTGGGCTGCTGTCTACTCCAGTCAGCCCTAACATTAAAAAGATATTAAAGAAATAGGCAAGCATTTGTTTTCATTTTAATTGATGTTATAGGAAGGAAGTAACTAAAGTTTCCTGCACCACTTAACTTTAAGAACAAAAAAGGTATGAAAAAAAGTTATAAAAATGTGATAAAGTCTCTTCAAAATTCAAAATGTGTATTGCATTAATTTGCAGGACCGTTTCACCTTAGTACATCACATTATATCAGTGCATTGAGAAGTATTTTTTTTTAAGTAATATTTTTCAAACATGAATTTTAAAAACATTCATGCTTCCTTCCATCCACACTCACAACAATTGTAATAGTAAACTTAATAGGCAAGTCACTTTTTATGTACACTCTTTGGGTGGCCTGAGCTGCTATTATGCACAAAATTATAGTTTATTAAATCATACACAGGACAATGTTTCATAAAGCGCACATCCTTAAGTCTCGTGTTTCAAGGTCCTCTTATATGTGATAATGAAGAAAAAGTAGGGAAAGTGAAATGAAACAATTGCCTAGAATTACACAATTTGGTCTAGTGGGTAGGCCTGTATTGATCCCAGGTGTTCTTGTTTCACATTGTGCAATTCAGCCACTAGATGTACATGCTTCATTTTCCCTACAGCCACCTTACCTTACATTCCACCCACCCTCCCAACACTGCCATCAGTGCAGCCCTCGGTTACACCACAGAACAAACCTGTTGGCCCTTGGGAACATTTTTGTGAGTACCCATGATCTAGAGCATGTTTATGTACAGAGCGAGTGTTGATCAGGGCATCCTTAAAACCAACCAGACTCTGGGTTGGACCTGACGTGCTTTTAATCTTCCTGTTGAGAGGGTGCAGTCTATATTTGCAATGAGCACAATAAATTGGGCCTTCTCTATCTAAGAGAAAAGGTGTGCATGCTTTAGAGTTCTCTCCTCGCCTGCCACTCAGGCACAGTATAAACAAGTCTAGAATAGCCTTCAGCGGCTAGACCAGCATAGTGTCTGGCCCTGGCCGTGGTCGGGTAACGGACTGGGGCTGATGGGCTTGCCTTAGCATTACCGCTTCGGGCATGTAAAATAGGAGTGAGGACTCCTCCTTAATGTGAGCACTAGAGTGTGTCTTTTACAAAATGGCATCGCTCCAAGGTTCAAACCTCCCCACCTTTCAGCAACAGTATTTAGTGCCTACTTAAATTCTGGCCCCCTCAGTGGTGTAACGGAAATTAAGGGGGCCCCCCCTGCAAGTTACGTTGAGGGGCCCCCTCCGGGCACAATCAGGAGCTCTCCAGCTGGAGCACTTTGCTGAGGGTGCCCCCTGGAGCTTGGCCCCCCCCCGCACTGCAGAGGCTGCGGGGGCCTGTGTTACGCCCCTGGACCCCCTGAAAGATTTAAAAAGAATCTAAAACTGCAGCGCATATAAAAAGGTGAATTAACTAAAACAATGTCCAAAAGTGCTTTGTGCAAAGATGAACAGCGCACTCAAAGTGCTTTGGGCAGAGTTTAAAAATGCTTTGGCAAATTCAAATTCAATTAGCATTTGTTCTTATTCAGTAAATTTCAGTTCATACAGATTAATGCAAGCAGTTTTAAGAACATATATTTGTCAGGGCTGCAGGCATGTAGATAGAGGATGGAAGACTCCTCCTTAACGTCAGAGGACTAGAGCTCGTACTTTACAAAATAGCGTCACTCTGTAGCTCAAACCTCCCTACCTTCTGTCAACCGTATTTAGTGCCTACTTGAATTTCTTCCAATTAAAAGATTTAAAAATAATCTAATACTGCTGTGCATGTAAAAAAACAAATTGATAAAAACAATGTCAAAAGTACTTTGTGCAAAGATTAACATTGCACTCAAATAGTGCTTTGGGCAGAGTTGAATGATCTGCTTTGGCAAATTCTAATTAATTTAGCATTTGTTCAAATTCAGTAAATTTCAATTCATACAGATTAATACAAGCAGTTTTAAGTATCTGAAAGAAACACGTTAGTTAGATTCCTCACCTTAGAATATCCCCAGGCGTCAGGCTGGATCCGGAAGATTTTTCGTCAGCAATACCCCTTGCGCGTCGCTAGGCGTCGTCTGCGGCTCCGCGTCCGTCGTCGGCGTTGTGCGCCGGAATAATGACGTCGGAGTACTTAGACGCCGCCCTCGCGCGCTGACGTCAGTTCTTCTTTTTTCCGCGCCAGTAAGCGCAGATCCGGGAGAGCTACCCCTTTAGTCACTTTTTGACTATCTTTTTCGATCTTTTTTGATCTTGTCAATCGACTCCGCTGCCGGTAGGATGCCTGGTTTTAAAGCCTGTGCTGACTGTAGCCGCCTGATGTCGGTTACGGACCATCACCAACGGTGCCTTTACTGCTTGGGCCTCGACCACGACGCGGAGTCGTGTTCCGACTGCAAGGCCCTGACCTCGAAGGCTAGACAGGAGCGGTCCCGTAAGCTTCTCGAGATCCGCCACTCGGCTCCGCGCGCCGCTCGATCCCGGTCCAGGAGGAGGTCCAAGGATCGGTCGCGGAGCCGCAGCCGACGTCACCATCGGTCGTCGGGATCCAAGTCTTCGGGTAAGTCGAAGCATTCCAAGAAGTCCAAGAGGCGACACCGCTCTTCGGACTCCCCTTGCCGGTCGCGCGACTCGGCCGAGGGTCAGGGTGGTTCCACCCCCGCGGCTCCGGCGGAGCCGCAGGCGCCGCGCACGTCCCCATACCCGCCGGTCCCTGGGACTGACGCAACGCCGGCGGAGGTCAGTGCCTTCCTCTAGGCCATGAGGAGCCTGGCCCCGCCGTCGGCGCCCGCTGGCGCGCCTTCGGGCCCCGCGGACCCGACAGGGCTGCCTTGCCTGCCGGTGGCTCCGGCCCCGGCGCTGTCGACGGCTCCGGCCTCGACGCCGCAAGCGCCCGAGGGACCCGTTCCCGAGTCCCTGCCGACGCCGGTCGACCTCGTCACGCCTCCTCCGCCGGCGTCGACACCGGTACCACCCCCGACGCCGACTCCGCTCGACGTCGGGCCCCAGTTCAGACCCACTCCGGACCCGGCGCCGCTACGGCGTCGATGGACGCCGCGTTCGGCGCCGCTAGAGACACACTTTGTCTACCGTCCGGCTCCGTACCTTCCTCCTGTATACCAGGAATCGGATGATGGGGACAACTGGGAGGGATCCGAGGATCCTATGGCCGCTCAGGCTCAATTGTCACAGGACTGGGCAGATGAACTGGGGGAGGCCAGTGGCCTGGATACCTCTCCAGACACTGGATTCGTCTCTCCTCTGACTGTGGCTTCGGAGGAGGGCGCTGCTTTTTCTGTGGTGCTGCGCAAGGCGGCCGCAGCCCTTGGGCTCGAGCTGCCTGCCGTGGCTGTGAGGACTAACGTCCTCACTGAGGTGCTTCAGTCTGCAGCAAGCTCCACTGAGCCTCTGCTGCAATTCAATGAGGCCCTCATTGACGTTCTGCAGGGCACCTGGTCCAAGCCCTCCACAGTCCCTCCTGTGGACAGGAACGTCGCCAGGCGCCACCGCCCTGCTCCGGGCGACCCCAGTTTTCTGTCCCAACACCCTACCCCTGAGAGCCTGGTTATCCAGGCCTCCACCTCCCAATCCTCTTTCCCGACCGCCCCGCCGGACCGGGATTCCAAGAGACTAGAACAGTTTGGCAAGAAGCTGTTCTCCTCCCTTAGTTTGGGCCTGCGGTCTTTGAACACCGCTTGTCTCTGGGACCGTTATTCCCACTCTCTGTGGGATGCGGTGGAGGACGCGCTGCCCCTGTGTCCGGAGGAGGTCCGGACACGACTTACCCAGGCTCTGGCCGATGGGAGGGATGCCGCGCGTCATGCTATACGATGTGGGCTTGACACCACGGACTCGCTGGGTAGGGCCATTTCTACCACAGTGGCGCTTAGACGTCACTCCTGGCTGTGGTCCACGTCATTTTCGGGTGATGTCCAGAGCACTCTCATGGACATGCCCTTTGATGGCACTCGCCTTTTTGGCGAGAAAGCGGACAGTGCGCTGAACCGCTTTGAGGACTCCCGGGCTACGGCCAAGTCCTTGGGCCTCTCGGCCCCGCGGTCGCAAACTTCCGCCTTTCGCCCCTTTCGTGGCCAGGGAAGGGGTGCCTCCTCACGTACGCCTAGCCACCAGCCGCAGAACCAACCTGCGCGCGGACGTGGTTTCCGCCGAGGCGGATCTGGAGGTCAACGAGGTCAGCCCACATCCACCCCGGCAGCATCCGCCTCAAAGCCTTCCTAGTCCGAGCTTTCAGGCCCATTCCACGCCAGTGGGCGGCAGAGTTCCCCATCACCTCCTCCAATGGCGGTCCATCACATCGGACAGGTGGGTGCTGCAAATCGTCCGAAGGGGCTACTCCCTCCCCTTCGAGACGACCCCTCCAGCCATGCCACCGCAGCACCACCGTATCTCGGGGGATCATTTGAATCTTCTCCACGAGGAAGTTTCGGCCCTCTTGGCCAAGGGGTCCGTCGAGCGCGTTCCGAGCCCAGAAGTAGGTCGTGGTTGTTATTCCCATTACTTTCTGGTTCCCAAGAAGGGCAAAGGGGGCCTACGCCCTATCTTGGACCTCCGGAACGTCAATGCCTTCCTCCGGAAGGAGAGGTTCAAGATGTTAACTTTGGCTCAGGTTTTAGCTGCCCTAGACCCTGGAGACTGGATGGTAGCGTTGGACTTGCAGGACGCATATTTCCACATCCCCGTCCTGCCGGCCCACCGGCATTACCTGCGGTTCACGGTGGGCCAAGAGCACTTTCAGTTTACCGTGCTCCCCTTCGGCCTCACCAGTGCCCCTCGGGTGTTCACGAAAGTGATGGCGGTGGTCGCAGCTCATCTGCGCAGATCAGGGGTTCCAGTCTTCCCCTATCTCGACGACTGGTTGTTGAAGGCGGGCTCGCCCCAGACAGTCGTCTCCCACCTCCAGACTACGGCGGATCTCCTGCATTTGCTGGGATTTTCCATCAACGTGCCGAAGTCACACGTGAGTCCCTCTCAGGAGCTCCTCTTCATCGGAGCAGTTCTCGATTCGGCGCAGTTCCGGGTCTATCCACCGGAACAGCGGGTCCGGGATATTCAGGCCCTGATTCCCATCTTTCGGCCTCTATCCTGGGTTTCGGTCAGGCTAGTGTTGCGGCTTCTGGGGCTGATGGCCTCCTGCATCCTACTAGTGCATCACGCCAGGCGGCGCATGCGGGCTCTGCAGTGGGACCTGAAGTTTCAGTGGGCCCAGCATCACGGCAACCTGTCCGACCATGTCTTGATCTCGGAGGGCACTGCAAAGCAGTTGCAGTGGTGGCTCACGGACCGCGATTGGGTCATGGGCAGAAGCCTCTCCCTTCCCCAACCGGAGCATGTCGTAGTGACGGATGCGTCCCTCCTGGGATGGGGTGGCCATATGGGAGAGGCGGAGATCAGAGGCCTCTGGTCTCCGGCGGAGTCTCGTCTCCACATCAACCTGTTGAAGTTGAGAGCGATCCGGCTTGCACTGAAAGCCTTCCTTCCCTCTGTCAGGGGCAGTGTCGTGCAGGTGTTCACGGACAACACCACCGCCATGTGGTATTGCAACAAACAGGGCGGGGTGGGGTCGTGGACCCTTTGTCAGGAGGCTCTGCGCCTCTGGACGTGGCTGGAACACCAGGGCGTCACCCTAGTGGTTCAACATCTGGCGGGCTCTCTGAACGCCAGAGCAGACAAACTCAGCCGCCGGTGCATGATGGATCGCGAATGGCGTCTGAACTCCGAAGTGGCGCAAGGTCTCTTTCAGCAGTGGGGAGAGCCTTGGTTAGATCTATTCGCCACCGAAGAGAACGCGCAATGTCAGCAGTTCTGCGCGTTGGAATTTCCAAGACGGCACTCGCTCGGCGACGCTTTTCGTCACGAGTGGAGTTGCGGTCTGTTGTACGCCTTTCCGCCTATACCACTTCTGCCCAGAGTGCTGAAGAAGATCAGTCACGACCGGGCCCAAGTCATCTTGGTGGCTCCGGATTGGGCACGAAGGTACTGGTATCCCGAGCTACTCAGTATGTTGACCGATCCTCCGATACGTCTGCCCCTTCGGGAGGATCTTCTGTCGCAGCAGCAGGGGACGGTCCTCCACCCGAACCTGTCCAGCCTCCACCTCCATGCGTGGAGATTGAGCGGCGACAGTTGATGCCATTTGACTTGCCTCCTGAAGTCTGTGATATCATTCTGGCAGCCAGGCGTCCCTCCACAAAGTCGGTATACGCCTGCCGGTGGAACAAATTTGTGGCATGGTGCACAGCAAAGGCTGTGGATCCCCTTTCCGCCCCTCTTTCTGAGGTTCTCCTCTTTCTTCTTTCTTTGGCACGGCAGGGCTCTGCCCTGGGCACCCTGAAAGGTTATCTTGCTGCCATCTCTGCCTTCTTGCGGCTTCCTGATCAGCCCTCTCTTTTCAAGTCCCCTGTGGTTACACGCTTTCTAAAAGGCATTACTCACACGTTCCCTCCTGTCCCTTTTGTAATGCCTCAGTGGGACTTGAATCTTGTTCTCACATTTCTGATGTGCGCTCCCTTTGAGCCTCTTCATAATTGTCCTCTTCGTCTGCTGACGCTTAAGACTGCTTTTCTGGTAGCCATCACCTCGGCTAGACGGGTGAGTGAGCTCCAGGCTTTATCTTCATAGCCTCCTTTTCTCTCTGTTCATCCGGACAAGGTTGTCCTTCGGCCTCGTCCCTCCTTTCTTCCGAAAGTGGTGACTCCATTTCATCTTGGGCAGTCTGTCACCTTGTCCACCTTCTTTCCGCATCCTTCCAAAGAGGAAGAGAGGCTCCACCGTCTGGACCCAAAACGTGCGCTCTCCTTTTATTTGGACCGCACGAAGCAGTTCCGGGTGGACGACCAACTTTTCGTTGGATACGTGGGTGCTAAGAAGGGGAAAGCGGTGCACAAACGGACCATCTCTCGGTGGGTCGTTTTGTGCATCAAAATCTGCTATTCCTTGGCAAAAAAGGACCCTCCTGTTGGGCTGCGCGCCCATTCCACTCGGGCCACTGCGGCTACTACTGCTTTGGGACGGGGTGTCCCTTTGCAGGACATCTGTCAGGCGGCAACGTGGGCTTCGCTACACACGTTTGCCAGGCATTACTGCCTTGACAGCCAAGTCCGGAGGGATGGCTTCTTTGGCCGTTCTGTCCTCCAGGACTTTCTGGTGTGATCTTGGTTCGCAGACCCACCACCGGGGATGGTATTGCTTGGGTATCTATTCTAAGGTGAGGAATCTAACTAACGTGTTTCTTTCAGATGAACAAGTTACTTACCTTCGGTAACGATGTATCTGTAAGAAACATTAGTTAGTTAGATTCCTCACCGACCCACCCATCCTCCCCGTTCTGCGAACTGACATCTAGGGTTAAGGTTATCCTTTCCAGGCCCCTAGATTTTATTTTTGGCACCAGTGTCGGTCTTTGCATAGCTCTGCGTTCCTGGCGCGGAAAGCTATGTACAAGAACTGACGTCAGTGCGCGAGGGCGGCGTCTAAGTACTCCGACGACGTCATTCCGGCGCACGACGCCGACGACGGACGCGGAGCCGCAGACGACGCCTAGCGACGCGCAAGGGGTATTGCTGACGGAAAATCTTCCGGATCCAGCCTGACGCCTGGGGATATTCTAAGGTGAGGAATCTAACTTAACTAATGTTTCTTACAGATACATCGTTACCGAAGGTAAGTAACTTGTTCATTTGTCAGGGAAATACACTGAATAGAGAGTGGCAGTGCTGTGGTCGTGGGTGATTAGGAATAATTAAAGAGGAGCGCTACTCCTGAGGAGGCCGGAGGTAAGGACGGCTTGCTTCATTCCATAAAACTTAAGAAGGTGTGCTTTAGAGCCTGCCAGCACTGCATTCCGCTGCACAAATTAACTCTCAGAGTGGGCTCAGCTGAGACCCCACCTCGTCGGCTGCATCAATCTTTTACTGGTCTAGTGACGTGGCCCGCAGAATGTCCGTGCAACTGCTAGAATTATACAGGGGTGGCACCTTCCTTGACTGTTGCTGCTTTCTGGCATTGAACTGGTGCCACCCCCAGTTGTCAGTGACCTTTTGGCGGCTTCACATTCTGCCATCGTAGAATCACAATGAATGAATGTGCGGGGCAGTGTCAATAATCAGACTAAACACTAAACTTTCTGGGCACTTCTGTGCCGGATTGAATCCACTGGCTCCCGGGCTCTCACATGTTGGTTCCCACATGGGCAGACTCTCACTGACTTTTGTGATGCTGCTGGAGGAGGATCCAGTCGACATAGGTGGTGGCAGGAATTTTTACTGCCACCCGGCGCTGGCTGAGTCAAATTACAGGAAGACCAACGCCTGTGGTCGACCTCTTGACCCGACACACAAGTTCAGGTTAGTGCCCTTCCTTTTTTGGTGCTTTACATCAGTTTAGAGTTTCTTGTTGCTCAAATCGGTTTCATTTCTGATATTTATCTATTTCCCTTGTCTTCATTGCTTGATTTTGCTCGTGGGAAAGTGTCGCTCATAGTTGTTGAATTGTCACTTATACTTACACAGAAATTATGAAAATGTCACATATGGCAATCTGAAACTTTGGCAGCAATGCCTATGACGTTTAGATGTGGAATCGTTTTTCATTGATTGGGTAAAATGATTTTGGCAAAGGCAGCAGGGATAGCGGCAACTGCACTACCTAAACTAGTCACAAAGGTTTTTCACAATAGTATTGCCCACCTCAAGTGGCCAGCTGCTCCATGCCCACAGATAAATACAAGAGAAAAGCTGATGAGGCAACACAGAAGAGCAACAATGGTTCAAGTGCGAAAAAGGTAGGTGATGCCATAAGGCTTCACACTGACACCATTCCTCTTCGGAAATGACATGCAGAGCCTATAAAGGCACACTCCCAGGTGCTGACATCAGTTCCTTTCTTTCCGTACCCCCAGACGTGGATGCAGAGCTACTGCTTGTCTGTTTGAGATCCTTATATGGATCAAAAATTTGTTTTACAGTGTATAAGCTTAAAAAAGGTTTTAAGCCATGTAAGGATGATGGCAATCAAATGACTGTGACATATTATCACCAAATTTGCCTGCGGTGAAGCCACATCTCTAAGGCGTGCAGTGACTGCACAACGATGAACCCGAAGGCTATCCCAAACCGTGAGGTGAAACTCTATATCGTCACTAGCACCGGAAGAGACTGCAATAAGACCAGTCCAAGTCGAAATTTCGGCCCTGTTTGAGATCCAGAAGTCCCCAGTGTCCTTCCAGTGTCAGTTCTCCTCTAGATCCAAATCTTCAGGTAGTTTGAAAATCTAAGCAGAATGTGGCTCCTTCTCTCCTTTGACTCTCCCAAGAAGGCGTGGGAAAGCACCATACATCTCATTAGCGCTCCCAAAGGACTTTGAAGCCAATCCAGCAACCGGTTCCGGCAAAACCTCAGTTTCCGAGCCCGTCCAACACTCTCTAGCAGATCAAAAAGTTCCACACAGAGATGCTCTGTCTCTTCAGATCCTTCCTGACTCCCTCTAATGTGCCCTCTAGCCCCGCGGAGCAGAGCGGTTCTCCACCTGGGATACCACCAGTGGGTACACCCTTGGCGCTAGCTCGGGTCTTCGAGCTCATAACAGAGCTGCCTCCGAGTTCCCTCTCCACTCCACCTCTGGCGCTATATTCCACGCCGGTTCCCGGCCCATGCTGACTATCGACTCTGGAACACTAGGTCCCAGTTTTCCTCTCTGATGTCAAGACTGTGTCGGTTTGACTTTGTGGCGCCTAGTCACCATTTAAGCTCCATTTCCTCTGCTTGATCTGCCGCCAACAACTACCACACACCATGCATAACCTGTTTTGTACGGATTCTGATAACGATTATGATGCAGGTAATGAGATTGGGAGTTGGCCAAACCTTGCTTTTACCCTGGTAAGCAGCCAAATTGTACAATGCCACCGCCCTGCCTGGGCAACCCAACACTTTTATCTCGGCACTCGTCACCTGCAAGCTCGGTGGTACAGGCGTCTACAATAAAACCAATCCTAATACTTTTTTAACCACTCCCCCACAGGTATAAATGTTTAGGAAGAGTCCTTTTATCCACCAGCTTGGTGCTCAGGTCTGTGAATAACACCTTCCTGCTGGGGTGCTATTCTAACGACTCGGTGGCTTAAGTCCTCCCAGGTGTCCCTGATGATCTCTGACTGGTCTTGTTCCAGGCATTACATGTTGGTCATGACGAGGCTAAGTACAACTTTTCGTTGTGGCTAGGACACCACTGATTCCATCGGAGGGGCCATTGGCACCACCATTGCCATTCGCCACTATGCTTAGCTGCAATATTCCAGTTTTTCAGGTGATACCCAGTAGTCACTTGTGGACATGTTGTTGTATGGGATTTGCCTGTTTGGGGACAAAGCAGACTCCACTCTCGAGCAGTCCAGGTAGAGCAACGCTGCAGCACGCTCCCTGGACCTATGTGCCCCACCTCACCAGCTGAATCAGCTCTACCGCTTCTTTTGGGGCTTTGGCAGAGGTACACCATACCATCAGCTAATCCAACCCCAGCATGATGCCCAGCAGTTATCAGGTCACAATTATGATGCCCACCACTCCTCCCCCCTGCAGCCTCACCTGCCAAACCCATTTAGCGTACCCTTAGTGGAGCACAGCCACCTGATAGGAGCCAGGATCCGACTATTCTTACCGAGTTAGCAAGCTGCAACTTCTGACAGGTAGGTCCTGCAAGTTGTTTAGTAGGGATATGCCCTGCTATGAGGAAATGAGGTATATTATATTGTTTGGTTGTGCAACCTTACCGTGTAATGCACTTACCAACCGCTTTAGGACCATCAGGTTTTGTTTGTCAAACCTTCAGCTCGACTCTGTTTATCTGTGGCTATGAGCACAACGGAACTAGTGTCAAGCATTGAAACAGCACCAAAACGATTGAAGAAATCGACATGACACCAAAGAAACCAGACACCGGTTTATAAAAACAGACTGTATTTTGTTACATTTTTAGACACTACAAAAGATCCACCAGAAGGATTCAGGAGATATAGATTTACAAGCAATAACAAATTGGTGCAATTTCACTCAACCATGAACAAGCCATGGGAAAGTCAAAACGTTTGATACATAAAGTGTCAATGCGGTCGGTTAGAAGTACTCGGGGCGACTAACTCCAATGGAGTGCTAGTCCAGGGGACCAGCTAGGTCCTCAAGAACAGTTACCCTCACAGGTGAAGCAGTCCTTCAGCAGTTGCAGGCACTTTCAATAGATTCCTATGGAGTGGCCCTGATGCAAGGAATGAAGGATGCTGAACATGCTGTAAGGATGCTGTGGATGCGACACAGTCACTGGGGATCTTCCTGCCGGAATTCCTCTGTCCATGAAGATGTTGAGGGGGTCCTGGTTGCAGGGTCGGCGTCCCACAAAGTCCTCTCCGGTCTGAACGAAGTCCAGCGGCCACAGGACTACCAGTTGCCTATTGTCATGGTCACAGGCCAATCCTTCCCTAGTCGATAACTCGCCTTCTGAAGTTCCCAGCAATTCCCTGACAGCACTCCTGGGCTCAGTGAATTCAGGGTAAACTCTGTACATAGGATCTTGGTCCTCGGTGCTGCACAGCGGTGGTGGTAGCGGCTTTAAGACTTAGGACTTAGTCAGGATTCTGGCGAGATAGAATTTACAAGGTATGGTAAATCAAAGCGTTCACTTAACCATGAACAAGCATTGGCAAATTCAATTAATTTGTTACTTACAAAGTTGCTCACTAAAAGTTTGGGCTAGTTGTAATGCGGTTACTTGAAGTCACTTTAGGTGACCAACTCCAGTAGGGAGCCTGTGAGGGGGCTCAGCATGCTTCTCAGAAACAGTTACCTCAGCAGGAGAAGCAGTCTTCAGTAAGTTCCAGACACTTTTATCCTTTGCAGGAACGGAGTGAGTTGGTCCTGGTCACAGGGTTGAAGTCCCTCGAAGTCCTCTCTGTGCTGTCAGAAGTACATTCACCACTGGACTACCAGTCGCCCAATATCACAGTCACAGTCCAATCCTTCCTGGGTAGATAACTCGTCCGCTGGAGGTCCCAGCTGCACCCTGAGGACACTCCCGGGCTCAGTGAGCTCAGGTACCGCTTTGCACATCGGGTCCTGGTCTCTGCTGCTGCACAGCTGCCGATGGTGGCAGGTTGAATACTTTGTGCTAGCAACTTGCCCATCAGTCTTCTCAGCTGTTGTGTCCCTGTGCTGTGATCTGGAGGCCAGCTCACTGACCCTTGGAGTCCCTTCGCTTTCACTAGTCTCTGGAGACAACTCCTCTTCAAGCAGAATCCAGCAAGCACAATCCCTCTCCTTTGCTAGCCACCAGGTTCAGCCGTTGCAGATCACAATGGTGCAGCCTCTCTTTGCCGATTCATCGGTGCAGGAGGACAGTCCTACTTTGATCCTCTTTAGAGTCCAGTCGAGACCTCAGTTTGGGGTGCCAGGTGTGCCTTACTCATTTTCAGAAAATTGCCTCAGGGCACGATGCAGTTGGTGGCCAGTGGGCTACCAGTACCCCCCTTCCCCTCACCTGGTGACCGCTTACTGTAAAGTGTGGCATCTGGGCATCCCAGGATGCACCATTCTGTCCGCTTCCAATATGGCAGGACCCCTCTGCCAACGTGTGGAGTTCTCTAGTCCAACCCATAGGTATAGCTACCGAGGGGCTACATGCTTCTGGAAAACTGGTTTGGCAACTGGTTTCCCCTCTCATATCCAGAGTTCCAGTCTGTGTGTCTGAACAATGGAGCAGTCCCTCTCCGAAGTGTTATCCATTTGTCCTTCAAAGGTGGCTTCTCCTTTGAAGCTCGCCCTTTGGGCCATCATCCTTGTGGCTTTCTGCAGGAGGGGAAGGGACACCTCCTTCCAGAGCAGGCCCCTATTGTATGCTTTCCTTGGAGTCGATCGCACGTCTGTACAGGAGGGCAGAAAGCTGTCTGTGACAGGACGCAGTTTACAACCAGTATGGGCACAAGTTACTAAAGGCAAAAAAGGTTTCAGCTTTACACAAGTTGCACATGGCAACTTGTTACATTAATTTCGACCTAGGAATCAGGTTGGGCTTAATGAAACAAGTTGTTTGATAACTTGGATTACCCACTTAGGGCACACTGTTCCAGAGTTAGCAAAGCTGAGAGGTCAGCGTGTAACACTGTACTCACCTATTGGGTGACCAAGTTTTCCTCAGTAAAAACAAAGGTTTTGCATCGGATCATGTGAAATTACATGTTCTGCCTATGGGATATGTGGCACCCTGCTTTAGAACTCGATGGGCCGGCCATAGGGTGACTTAAAAAATATACCAGGAGGAAGTCTGGCTTTGCTTTACTTCAAAATTCAAAGTTGGACTAGTAGTTTAAACTGCTCTTCCAGCCTGCAAATGGAGGGCTGGGAGTCTTGTTGTTGCCTGTGTTCCACCCAGGGTAGCACAACCAATGCTGCAATCCCTGGGATGACCCTCTAGCTTGCATACCCTGGGTACCATTTACTAGGGACTTGCAGCTAAGTTAGCTTAGCAAATTGGGTAAGAACAAATTCAACATATCTTTTCAGAGGTAAGAGCATTGAGGTCTGGTTAGCAGGCCTCAGAGCACTCTCAAAATACCGTCCGCATCGGTCCAAAAACGTGGTGGTGACCATACAAAGAGGTATTTCCTTACACCTACCCTTTCTTTCTACACCACCACACCTTGCATTGTCCCCAACGACTGATGAAGACCATCTTTCCATTTTGCAGCCAGAAGGGCAGGCCCTTTTACTTAACAAGCTGGCTCTCACCAGAAGTTAGGCATGGTTGCTATTTCCGCGACTTTCTGATGCCTAAGAAGGATAAAGGTCTTAGACACGTTTTAGATCTGGGTTCTCTCATTACCTTCCTTCAGAAGGAAAAATAATAGTGCTCAGACTGGCCCAGGTCTTGTCTACCCTCGACCTTGGAGACTGGATGGTGGCGCTGGACCTGCAGAACGCCCATGTCAATATACCTGTCTAGCGAACCCATCGGGTTACCTGTCATTCATGATGGAATAGGAGCATGTTTTGGCTGCTGTGCGCCCCTTTGGTCTCAACACTGCCCCTCGAGTGTTCACAAAAGTTATAGTTTTGGTGGCAGCACACCTTCGAAGGTCAGGGGTACCAGTCTTCCCCTAGCTCGATGACTGGCTGTTGAAGGTGGTCTCATCCCAGGCAGTCGACAAGCACCTCCAAACGAGGATATGACTCTTGTAATCTTTTGGATTACAGTCAGTGTCCCGAAGTCGCAACTGACTCCTCCTCAGACTCTCCCTTTAATTGAATCCTTTCTGGACATGGTTAGGTCACGTGCCTGTCAGGCTTTGGTCCCAATCGTTCAGCCTATGGTCCTAGATTTCAGTGTGGGACTGATGGCTTCCTCCATCCTGCTGGCTGAGCATCCCAGGTGGCATATGCAGGCTCTGCAGTGGGATCTGAAGTCCTAGTGAGCCCATTATCAAGGGGACCTCTCTGACCATGTTCAGATTTTGAAGGTGACTGCAAAAGATGTTCAGTGGTTGACCCCACGCCCTTCCCTCACCCAGAGCTGACAGTGATTACCAATGCATTACTTCTGGGTTTGGGTAGCCACCTGTGAGAGATGGAGACCTCTGGTCTTTGACGAACTCCCAACTCCATACCAGCTTTTTAGAGCTGAGGGCCATATGCTTTCCATTGAAAGTATTCCTTCCATCCATCAAGGAGAGGCTGGTACAGGTGCTTATTGACAACACCACTGCCTTGTGGTACTGCTACAAAATCATCCTATCAGATCCGTATCGGGCAGGAAGACTATGGTATTTAGAACTCCTGGGCATGAGCATCTGTCCTCCAATCAAACTGTCCCTCTGGGAGAATATGCTGTAACAGCATTAGAGCAGGGTTCTGCTCCTGGGTTTTTGCAAACTTCACCTTCATGCTAGGAGATAGACCCACCTTTAGGCAAAGGCATCTGACATTTTGCTGTTTGTTTTGTCCCTAGCCTGGCAAGGTGTTGCTTTGAGCACAGTTAAAGGGTACTTTTCTGCTCGTTCAGCCTTTTTTATTTTTATTTTTTTTAACTTTTTATGGGCAAAGAGAAACAGTTAGGATAGTAGACTGAGTAAAGCACACAGTTATATGTAGCATTTTGGATAACAACGTGTTCTTTTGCATTCTTATAACGTGACATCGAGATCATACTTGTTGACGCAACGTAATGTCCCAGATACAGAGCAGTGGGCTTAAGTATACAGAGTATTCTTCTAGGTCCCTCTCACAGCTCCCTCTCATACATTTGTTATCCTTCACGGGCTCAACAAGTGATTGTGTTGTGGCGCCTCCTCAATGTATCGCGTCTCTTGGGTGCCTGCTGTTATCGGTTCTGGTGCTATATTTCGTATTAAGTATGTCGGGTAGTTCTCCCATACGTTTTAAGGTTGGCCACTCAATGGGGGCAAGTCATTATATACCTCCGATTGAGTGTTACCATATCCCTGTGCCATAGCTCAATTGTGGGCCCTGGGCCTTTGGCCTATCTCATTGCTAAGCAGCGCTTAGCTAGTAGTAGCCCCATTGTTATCAATTGACAGTGTGGTTTTCCAACCTGATTCGTGTATCCAAGTAAGGCTATAAATGGATATATCTCTAGTGTTATCCCTGTAATCCACTCTAATTCTCGGAAGATGGCCTCCCAAAAGGCAAAAATTCCCGGGCAATGCCAGGTAACATGCGTCAGGTTGGCTGTTGGTGCTGAACATCTGTGGCACTCAGCCTTGTCGAGGAGTCCACATCTGTGTAGTCTCTCTGGAATGTAATAGATCCTATTAAGATACTTGAACTGTATTAATCTGTGTCAGCCATTGTGCAATGCTCTCTTAATCATTTCACAGCAGTATTTCCAGCTCTGGTCATCAATATTTCTGCCTAGCTCCCGCTGCCATTCCTGTCTTGCTTTGGTCACCAGCGGTCTGCGGGCTTCCTGTGTAAAGACATATAGTTTAGTGACAAGTTTAGCAAGCTCACTGTCTCTTAAGGTGGCAATGAGTGCACGCATGTCTGTGGGTTCTAACATATCTTCTCCCAAAGTTGCCCGCAACGACTGCCTAAGCCTATGAAAATGGAAGCGCGTCATACTCATCTGGGCGTCCAGATAAGTCGCATTACCTCCCAGCTTTTCACTGTGCCCTCCTCAAAAAGGTCCCCCACTTTAGTGGCTTTCAGCATCTTTAATGTCGACACTGTCTCGCGATCTTGTCCTAATTCAAACCACGAGCACCAGTCTATTGGCGTCAGAGGGGAATAAAGAAGTGATCCCTTCTGTCTCTCTAGCTAATTCCACTAGGCACATGCCGTGGTATCTAGAGGGTCGAGACACTCATAGAGTCTTTTTGGAGGGGAGAACAATGTCTGTGGAAGTACCTTAGGTGCAGCGGTAGTTCCTTCTATGTAAAGATACAGCAATTCAGGGGGTCCATGTATCCAGTAGTGTGCAAAGGAGCCCTGCTCAGCCCTACAGTATGTTTCTAAATCAGGGGCACCCAGTCCTCCCATATCATATGGTAACGTGAAAATCTCCCATTTTGCCCGCGGCTGTTTCCTGGCCCATGCTATCTTAATTAAGTTGGAGCGTAATGTTGTGCAAAAAACTTTTGTCAGCAGGATTTCAATGTTCTGAAAGAGGAATAGAAATCTTGTTAAGGGAGGAGCCTAGCGCGCATCCAAGATGGTCGCGTGAGCACAGGGCTACCCAGACCCTCGCTGCTCCTCGGAATTTATCCTGACAATATCCTGATTTGGTTTATGGAATCTGGGAGATGACGACCGGCTGAGCACGTATCTCCTTTCAGAAATTTAATCGGACCCGGGAATCCTGAGTTATCGTTGTTTGAACTTTTGGGACCCACCCGACGGAGGTGCCCGGGGCGAAGGTGAGCCGTGGGGCCGTGTCGCAGTTGAACAACAACGGCTGCGGCGCGGTGCCAGGGGCCGCTCGGCCACTTTCGGTTTCACTTTCAGACCTCAGGGGGCTGGCCGGTGGAGCGATTGAGGTGGCGGGGTGTTTCCCTGACCTCAGCACAAAGCTTTGTCACCACCTGCCACTAGAGTGCCTATCGCCTTGGGTCCCCCCGCACCGCCATATTGTGGCCTCGGGTGAGGCGCTGGTTTCCAGGGCCGTTATCCCAACTACTTTTGATCGGCGGTCCCCCTCGGAGTCCGTGGCCGCATGGGGGGCAAGGGGGGCCCCGAGGGGCGCAAGACTAAATCCTCCCTCCGTGGAGGATCGGTCCAGACCAACAACATGGACCGCTACACTCAGGGCAGAGGCTCTCCTGGAACGGCCGGTCCCCCCTCAGACGTCGCCGGTGGTGGCACATCCGTCTCTTCGGAACTTTCCCTACAGGACATCATGGGCGCCATTGATGGCATCAGGAAGACCATCGCCACGCAATACGAGGCCCTGGCCCGCAAGATCGATACGGTGGCGATTGATGTCACCTTAATACGGGCGGACCTCTCCAAAACAAACGAGAGGGTTCAAACTCTCGATGCGCGGACCTCCACCCTGGGTGCGGATGTGTCGGACCTGCAGGCCGCGCTTGGCGACATCAAGGTGGTCAATGAGCAGATGGCCCGGCGGCTGGAGGACTTCGAGGGACGGGCCCGACGCAACAACATCCGTGTCATCGGCGTACCGGAGTCCTCCGACGACCGCCCGGTTGACCTCCTGGTCGAGGAACTCATCCTCCAACAGCTGACCCCTGCGGGCTTGAGTAAATTTTTTGCCGTTGAACGGGCTCATCGAGTTCCGGGCGGGCGGCCACGGCCGGGGGCCCCCCCGAGGCCTATCGTGGCCAAACTGTTTTACTACAGAGACCGGGATGCGATTCTGCAGGCCTCGCGGGTCCATGGCCCGGTTCGACATGAGAACTCATCCATTAACTTTTATCCGGACTTTACTCAACTTGTCCAGAAACAGCGGATGGGATTCCAGGGGGTGAAACGTCGTCTTCGTGAGCTGGGCCTAAAGTACTCTATGCTCTACCCTGCCAAACTCCGAGTGGAACATGAGGATCGGACTGCCTTCTTTGACTCTCCTGTGGCCGTGAGTGACTGGTTGGACTCGCTGCCGGACAGAGGTGGCCGTCCCGGGCCCTCTGCAGGTGCCAACGGTGACGGGTCCCCTTTGGAGTGACTCTTGGTCCTTGATGTTGCCAATTTGCACTGCTCAGCTGGGTTGTACTTCTTTGGTTCAGTGTGTTTTGCTAGTACCTGTATGGGGGGCGGGCGGGGACGGGTCCCTTTCCTCCTCCGGGGTCTTTTTGTAGACTGGGGTTAGTTGGGCGACAGGCACACTGCAATTTGGGGGGGTTTTTTGGCCCGCAGGGGTGCAGGGTGGGGGGAGTTGGGTGTTGGGGGGGGTGGGGGGGAAGGAGGGGTTGTTTTGTAGTGTGGTTTTTGTTTGCAGGGCGAGGTATTGATTTTCTGCCACCTTTGGGACTTGTGCTACTTGCGGGGGGACCTCTGATCTATTGGAGGGGATGGGGGGGGACGGGTTGAAGCTGATGTCATGGAACGTCAATGGGTTGGGGGACCGTATCAAACGGGGTGTAGTTCTGCAGTATTTGCGTCGTCTGACTCCTGATGTGGTGTTTATCCAGGAGACGCATTTGGTTGGTAATGTCTGCCATGCAATGAACAGGGGGGGATACCGCCTCGTGGCTCACTCTGGTTTCACAACTGGCTCCAGGGGGGTGGGCATTCTCCTGCGATCCTCACTTCCGTTGGAGATCACGAGGGTGGTCTCCGATGACAGAGGGCGTTATGTTTGTCTGACTGGGAGGTGGGAGGGGCATCCCCTTGCCCTGGTCTCAATTTACGTCCCACCGGGCCTCCAGAACTCCACCTTCGCGGACTTGGGTCGAATGCTGCTTGAACTTCCGGATGGCCTTTTGCTTATGGGCGGGGATTTTAACTCGGTGGTTTCGGGTGACCTGGATCGTCACCCACCCAGGGCCCTCCCCGCTGCCCAGGCTTGGCTAGGTGGTCTGTTGGAGACCTTCGGCCTGGTGGATAGTTGGCGATTAATGCATCCGACCCAATGTCAATACACCTTTCACTCTGGGGCACATGGGAGTCTTTCTAGGTTAGACTATTTCCTTATGCCCGCGGCGCAGACGGGTCGAATTCGAGAGGTCAGGCACCTGGCGAGGGGTATCTCCGATCATTCCCCGCTGTGGCTTCTCTTTGACACCGAGTCGCGGTCTGCAGGGCGGATCGCTCCCATTAACCCGTGGTACCTGCGAGACCCTACGACCCGCGAGAGTCTGGTTAAGGCTATGGACCAATACTTTCTTGAAAACGAGGGGTCTGTGTTGTCTGCAATGTCCCTGTGGGAAGCCTTTAAAACCGTAATCCGCGGACACGCCCTCTCCCAGATAGTGGTGGCTAAGAAGCTCAGGAGTGAGGCGGTGGTGAAGCTGGAGACTGACATCTCGGGGCTGGAGTCGGCCTTGGAGGCGGGTGTCACTCCGGACGGGCTCCATGCCCTCAGCCTGAAACAGTTTGAATACAGATCTCTTGTCACCGACGCTGCCAAAACTATGTATAGGGAGCAGCAGGGTCGGTTGTATGATGCCGGGGACAAGGCGGGAAAGCTGATTGCGTGGCTGGACAAGAAGGAGAGAGTGAATCGTGTGGTCCCGGAGTTGCGTGTCTCGGATGGAGTGTGTGTGACTGAGCCTGGTGAGATTATGGAATGTTTTGCCGACCACCTCCGGACTGTGTACTCCCCGGTGACTGATAGGGATGAGGAAGATTCTCGCCTTCTCCTGAGGGACATTGCTTTGCCTGGCCTTTCTGCCGAGGACCGTGAGCAGCTGGACGCTCCCTTGTCGGTAGATGAAATCGCGACTGCGATTCGGTCCCTTCGCTCGGGCAAGGCCATGGGTCCCAACGGTCTACCTATCGAATTATATAAGTTGCGCCCGGATAAACTAGCGCCCTTCCTCCGTCGTATGTTTCAGGAGTCCCTTGAGGCCGGCTCCCTTCCGGTTGACCAGCGACTGGCCACGATAGTCGTGATCCCCAAGGAAGGTAAGCCACGGGACCGCTGTGCCTCTTACAGGCCTATCTCACTGCTAAATGCAGAGCCTAAAATCCTGGCTAAAGTCCTTGCCAATCGTTTGTTGAGCGTCATCTGCGATCTGATTCATCCTGATCAATGCGGCTTCATCCCACATCGCAACACCGCCCTCAACTTGCGGCGTCTCCATGGCGCCCTCGCCAGGGCAGAGTACCTCTCCGAACCGGCCGTGCTGGTTTCTTTAGATGCCACGATGGCCTTTGACACCATCGAGTGGCCATTCCTCTGGGCTGTCTTGACCAAATTCGGCTTTGGGGAGGGATTTCTTGGCTGGGTGAAGCTTCTCTACACGGGACCCATGGCTCAGGTGGTGGTTAATGGGCGGGTCTCTCGGCCCTTCGCTCTCGGTAGGGGTACGAGGCAGGGGTGCCCGTTGTCCCCTCTGCTCTTTGCTCTCGCCCTGGAGCCACTCGCCGCTTGGCTCCGCTGGGAGCCCTCGATCAGGGGGATCCGGTGGGCCCCGGGCTTTGAGGATCGGGTCTCGTTATATGCTGACGATATCCTCCTGTATCTTACCTCGCCGCGGCAGTCGCTTAACGTTCTCTTCGATGTTCTGACTTCCTACGGGAGAAATTCGGGTCTCACGATTAACTGGTCTAAATCCTGTGTCTATCCTATCTCCGGTGGCCCCCCTCTCCTGCCGCCTCGGCTTCCGATCCAAATCTCTCTGTCCGGCTTTAAATACCTGGGGATACACATCTCGTTGGACCCGGTAGCTCGCTATGAGCACAATCTCCTGCTTCCACTTCGGCGTTTGAGGGAAGACACGGCTCGGTGGTGTAGGCTGCCCCTGTCCCCACTGGGTCGGGCCGCATTGTTTAAAATGATGTCCCTTCCCAGGTTCCTCTATGCACTTCAGAACTCCTTCGACATCATTCCAGTGGCCTACTTTCGGGAAGTAGAGAGCCTGCAGAGGAGACTGGTGTGGGACGGACGGGCGCGTATCGCCCTGGCCAAACTCACTCTCCCCTGGTACGACGGGGGCATCGCGCTTCCCGACATTCGCAGGTATTATTGGGCCTCACAGCTATCAGCCATTAACCATGCCACGTATGCTCCTGGCTTGAACCCAACGTATGAGATGGATAAATTCCTGCTTCCCGGCGGTAACTATAACAGGGCGCTTTACTCCCACTCGGCTGGACGGACCCTGACGGGCCCCACTAAGATCGCGGTACGGATTTGGAAGGCGGCCAATGTAGCCATGGGCTGGAGTGAGCGACTAACATGCGCTACTCCTTTATTTGCCTCCGACCGACTGGGAAGCCTCTGGACAACGAAGGGGTTTGACCGTTGGGACACGATTGGCATCAGTAGAGTGGGAGACTTATGGATGAAGGGCGCGGTTAAGACCTTCCCCGGCGCTCCAGAGCGAATACGAACTCACGGAAAAGGAGTTCTTCCGATACGCCCAGGTTCGGCATGCCCTGCTCTCTGTCTTTGGGGAGGGGACCAAGATCCCGGCCTCTTCGCCCCTCGAGGACCGCATACTTGATGGTCATGTTCCCGACAGTACTATCTCCTTAATCTATAAAAAACTCATTAATAATCGGGCTGACCTATTGGTGCGCCTTCGGGAGACGTGGACGGGGGACGGGGTGGAATTAGACGACGAGGACTGGCAGTCCGCACTATCGTCCCCCAAGGAAGTCGCCATTCCAGCCCGTCTCCGCCTGGTCCAGTTAAAGATTCTCCACCGGGTGTATGTGACGGGCCCCCGTTTGGTCTCGATGGGATTCTCGGAAGATGGGCTCTGCAAGCGGGGGTGTGGGCTCAGTGCCACCTTTCTCCATATCCTTTGGGAGTGCCGGGAGGTGGCGGAATACTGGCGTCGGGTTCATGGGGTCATGGGACAAGTCACCGGGGTGGTGCTGCTGCCGGAGGTGCGTCGCTGTGTCTTGAATGTGTGGGAGCCCAATGATTATAACGCGGCGCAGACTCGGTGGGCGGCCCTGGGCTACATGATTGCTAAGAGGGATATAGCGCAGCTTTGGGGCTCCCAGCGGCCGCCCACCGTGTCAGTATGGAAGGAAAACATGGACTGGTGTATGTTCAGGGAGAAGACTGTATATGTGGCCCGCGGTAAACCCGGGGCATGGGGTAGAATTTGGGGGCAATGGAACGTGTATCGTGGGGGTATCTGTACGCCCCCCCTAGTGGACACCGATATCGCCTTGTCCCCCTGACCCTTGATGGTTCCTTGCAACTGATTGTAATAATCGAATATAGATGTTCCTTTCCCGTTACCCCCCCCGATCTTTCAGTACTCCCTCCTGTTGATAGCTAATTGAAGGTTTGGAGTAAAAGTCCCCCGGATGTGGCCTGACCCACGCTTTTTGCCCGTATGCCTCGCCTTTTGTTTTTTGTTGTTATTTATGTTAAATGTATGTCTCCTGCTTCTCTCGAGCTATCCTGAGCCATTTACGGGGCTGGGCCCCAGGTGTCGCCTACTGCCTTAACTAATGTACGATCCTTTCTGAGTCTAGCGGCCGGCCCTGGTGGTTGTAAGCCCATGCTTGTAACTGATTTATTGTTTTAATAAAAATTTTTGGAAAAAAAAAAAAAAAAAAAAAGAAATCTTGTTAAGATAACCATTTTCATAATGGCTATATGCCCGGCTAAAGATATTGAGAGATTAATCCACCGATCTATATCGTTATCTGAAAGAGACTGTTAGTTATAGATTCCTTAACTTAGAATTACTCCCAGGCGTCAGATCGGATCTGGAGAAATTATTTCGTAGCAGTACCCGTGCGTGTCGGTAAGTGGTGTTGATCGACTCCACGTCGGCGTGTTGATCGCCAGGATGATGTTGCGGTATCTACTTAGATGCCGTCCCTGGGCGCTGATGTCAGTTCTTTCTTTTTCCGCCAATGCAGATCCAGAGAGAGCCGTTGTCTAGTAACTTTTTGACTAACTGTTTTTATGACTGTTTGACAACTTCTTTTCGAGTTGTTTGACTCCTGGTGCACAGGGATGTAATAATTGGCAGACCGGCTTCAAGCCTTGTGGCTCCTGCCACAAGCTGATGTCGGTGACAGACCCACCTCCAGTGTGCCTTTCGTGTCAGGAGCGCAACCACGACCCGAAGCTGTGCTCCAACTGTCAGGCCATGGCCCGAAGTCTTTGCGGGACAGGTCCCGAAAGCTTCTGGAAGCCCAGCAGTTGGCTCCGCGCCGCTCGAGATCCCGGTCGAGAGGGAGGTCGCGGATCGGTCGCGGAGCCATCACAGCCACTCCTCGTCGAAGTCTTCGTCTTCGGGTAAGTCGAAGCACAAGAAGACGGCGAAGAAGCACTGTAGCTCTTCGCCTTCTCCCCGTCCTTTGGCCAACCAGACGAGGGATGCCGACAGTCGTCGTCCTTGGGCTCCGTCCGCGGAGCCTGCTGGGTCGGCACTGAGTTTCCCCCCCCCCTTTCCGGGAGCCGGTTCTTTAGGGTCTCTGAGGCAAGGGTGCATAGTTGGTAGGTTGGGACTAACTGTGAGGCTCAGGTGCAGAGGTGTTTTGTGCGGCGGGTTGCTTGTGTTGAAGGCTCTCACTTTTAGGTCGACCTGGAGATGAGGACGGCATCTTAACTCTAGACTAAATTGATATATCGATACTGAAAACACAAATACTAATACACAATAAGTAAAGATTGTTTATTATTTTCTTTTTAATATTCTTAAGCGGATATCCGACATCGGTCTTGGCAGTGTTGGTGTCCGGGCTGGACACCGAACAATCCTTGGCTGCTGCAAGGGGTCCAGTACCCTGGGTATTGAAACAGGGTGGGTCCTGGCATCTCCAAACTGGTGGAGAGACAGAATTGACCTCCTGGAGCATGGTGACCTTCTCTGGGAAGCTAGTGTGCCGGTGGTCCCTGTAGTCAGCAGATCTGTGAACCGGAAGTTGCGGTGGAAATGGCTCCTCCACTTTAAGGAAAATGCTGGCTAATTAACTAAGTGCTGACTGCCCTCCGAGGGTTTGGGAGGATGCACAGCTGCAGGTCAAGTCGGGTATTTGCAATTATTGGAAAAGAAGCAGGCAGGCAGGGTTGGTGCCATGTCCACAGCTAGTCCACAGTCCTTGCGTTCTTCTGCTCTTCTTTGTCCTCCTCCTTCTTCTTTAGTCAGGTAAATCTGAGTTTGTGGTGTCAGTGGGCCACCTAAATACTAATAGGTGAGTGAAGGGTAATAGCCAATGGGCTACTTACCCTTGGCGTCACTACACCCCCTATGTGGACTCTTCCTGTGGTTAGTGGGCATAACCCTGTCCCAAAGTTCCTAATTCCACAAAAACAAAATATTTGAACCCATCTTCCAGGGAGCACATCATGTAGCCCACCTCAGTGGTTTCATTAGCCTGAAAGTGCAACATGCCTACTTTCCGCCTCTCCTGGGGCCAAATGGACCTCAGGGCATGGTGAGGCTTCTCCCATGTTTGAGGGAAACCAATTTGCATATCAAAGGAGGCAAGGGCTTTAAAGACCCTGGTCTACAGATTCACTAGCCATCCTCCTGGAGGAGGTGTACTACCTTCCTCCGTAGCAGGCATTGTTTGTGGCCTCAAAAGCCTGGGCTCTCACTTCCAGGGGTCAGAAACGTGTCTCTGGTGGTAGGCTGGTCGATACCAGTCAGCCAGTGTACTAGAAAACTAATAGGTTTACAGGGGGCACCCCTAAGGTGCCATCTGGGTACATGTCATAATACATCTTATACTGGCAACAGTACTGATTTATTAAGACAAGGTGTTTGATATCAAAACAATAGGTTTCAGTAAAGCCATCACGTTGATGGGGAACTTGTAAAGACCAGTGCCCAGTACATATGCTTAAGATGGTTTCCCTGTTCAATTGTACCCTCTAGTAATTGGACTAGACAGCACAGGGGCATATCTGCTCATGCAGTTAGACATGTGATATAATGCCCACTACCTTAGGGCTTCATGGCCTGCTGCATGGTTGACTTGCATATATTACATGCGGTTACTTTGACATTGCATACTGTGAGTGTGCCATGCCATGGTTTGCACCATGACATACAGTCTGCAGTGGCAGGCTGCATGCAATTTGTATGGGGGTCCCTTATGGTGGCATAATACATGCTGCAGTCCTTAGGGACCATCTTTGATACCCATGCCCTAGGTACCAGGGATACCACTTACTAGTGACGGACAGTGGTGCCATAGTGTCTGCCGATTGTGTTACAATTAGACCATTTACCTTGTTTTTAGGTAAAGAGGACTGGCACTGTGGCCTGGTTAGCAGGTATGCAGTGCACATCAGTTGAAAAACATATCTTTTCGCACATATCTGTGCAGAAGGAAAACCTTACGCTAACCTCAAGGCATTCATTGTGCCAAACATTGTGAGTTGATGGAAACTGCCAGAATGGTCACAGCTACTTCTGTTTGTGAGACACATAGAACATAATTGTGGAACATGATGCTGCTTTGTCCTCTGTTTAAATGCCCCTTTTTATAACTATAATTCTTATCTATATTTCGCTGTCCACACTGATGAACGGTTCACGTTGGCATGAAGTGACACAATTGTAGCACTCTGATATTGAATATTACAGTTAAGTGTATTTTCTTCCATTTGTTGTGCTCATCACAGATTAACATGATGTTAACAATTGTTTTCTTTTTCTATCGCAGTAGCTTTGCCAGATGAGATTGGTGCAGGTGTTCCTGTAACTGCAGAAGAATTCAAGGCACTGTTGTACAAACCCCAGGAAGGTGAATGGGGTGCGCATTCTAGAGATGAAGTTTGCGAGCGAGTTATCACGGGGATTGATCAGCTTCTTTCACTTGGTATGCTACTTATTGCATCTGTCACTCACAAAGCATCCCACACAGTATTTTGCGAAGTCAAATTGATGTTTGTTCAGAAACATTGGTGTGTGATAGGTCACTGTCTAAATGAATAGATTATCAATTTGATTAGGTGGCTAATTCAGATCCGCAAACAGTTTAGTTTGTATTTTTTGTTCCAAAATACATCATGGGCCTGTAGATTATGTTGGGAAGTAAACTCTCTTCATCCTAATTGAAAATTGCATTGACCACAGGTGGTATATAGTCTCTGATAATCATTTCCTACTTTTCATGACGAACAAAGGATGCTAAAACATTTCAGCTGCTAACTGACCTGTTATTCTTGTCGCATCAGGTCACTAGGTCTTTGTAACTCAACTCTATATACAGCTATTCAAAAGAAAAGTAACCTTACTGTCCAGTTGTGGTCTGGGTCAATTGATGAGATGTCACAACTAACAGTACCAGCCTGTTGTGCCACGTTTCCTTTTAACAAGCAGAACTCATATAGTTGGTTGTGATTCTCTTCTTGAAAAAAAAGTTCTAATATGACAGCACCCAGCAGTGTCCCTCAGGTCTCAGAATGTCACATTGGCAACTGTGCACTGTGCTCTAGACATGAGGATAGTCTAATGCAAAAATGACACCTGTGATGCACTACTTCTGATGGATACTACTAGCTGTAGATTCCTCAGCTTGCGAATATTCCCTAGATATCAGACTGGATAAGGAAACTTAGGAGCACTACTCCTATGCCCCTGTCGGTGTCATTGTATGACTACTTGCCTATATTGTACCTTTGTGTAAATGACAAGCAGAGCTATATATGAGCACCACCTAGACGTGCTGACATCAGTCCCTTTCTTCCTGTGCCTTCAGATGTGGATTTGAAGCTGCTCCTTGGCCTCTTCAATACTTATTTCACAAGTCTTTTCCAGTGTGCAAAGACAATTTCACCTAAGACAACAGAGTGCAAATCGTGCAGGGACTGTCGCAAGCAGATGTCTGTAGCACACCCCCAGAGGGTATGCCTCTGGTGCTTGTGATCAGAACATGATTCTAGGGCTCACGATGATTGCGCCTAGATGAATCCGAAGACCATACAGGACTGTGAGGCTTAGCTTTATATCGCAAAGTATCGGAACACTCCACGCCGTGACCAGTTAAGGTTCAATGGAAGGTCCCATTCCAGCTCCCGAATCCTGCGGCAGATCTTTGTCACGGGCAAAGTCTTCTTTTAAGTCAAAGAAGAAACAAAAGAAATATAAGTAGGAATCGGCCCATTCTCACCATTCTAGAACTTCGAAGAGGGTGCGAGGGCTTCAACATGCCACCTGGTCTTGGTCTTTGCAATTCCAAGCCTGGTCGCTAAGCACCCCAAATTTACAGGTCAATCATCGACTGTTTGGGAAGCCTTTCTGCACAATTCTGGCTCCTTAATATTTTCCTCTGGCATGCCTGATGGATCTGTCGATGCTCCAGTCAGACTTCAACTGGCGAGTCCACCCTTAGTACCGTCTCTGCACTCTCAAACCCACTTCAAATTCAGCACCTGCTCCGGCGCTGACTTTATTTCTGGTGCCACCCACTTTTGCGTTTTCCTTCACATCGTTGCAAGTGCCAATGCCTGAGGAGTTTTGTGCTCTTTATCTCTTACATCCTTGGCAAAGGTCCCGCCCTGATTCTATCCGAGCACAGTCTGGAAGTAACCTCTCAGATTTAGATGCCTTGCCATTTCTATGAAGTAGGGCTCAGACTTTACACAGTCTTTTTGGCATTTATTCGTACACTGGCAATTTTGATAAAAAGGTAGATTTTGTCCCCCAATATCATGAAAGCAATTGGTATGAGCAAACACAAGATGGTATTGGTCTTGATACTTCTCCAGATACTGATCTCATTTTTCCTCCAATGCTTGCCACCCAAAAAAGCGTCTCCTTCACTGTTATGTGGAGGGCATCAGAGTTACTGGACCTACAACTACCTACTATGGAGGTGAAGACTAATGTTAGTTCAAAGGTACTCCAGCCTGGTCATCGCCACTGAGCTTCCATTGCCCTTTATGGAGTCCCTCACTGATTCCCTCTTGGGCACTTGATAGATGTGGACAGCAGGAAGGGGACTTTCTTCCATGTAGCGGTCCTGCACACACATTCAGATGTTCTAAAAGGAGATACTAGGGCATATTATGGGACCCTTGGACACCCTATTCTGGCAGACCCGATGACAATCCTCCTATTCATAAAACCCTCCACTATGAAGGGAATAACTGGCGCTGCCAAGATACTAATCTGCCATATGACAGGAGGGGCCAAACAGCTTTTAAAACTCTTCTGGAAAAAAACAGGAGACCCCCTCAGAAGGCCCTTTGGTTTCATCAAATGTGGCAGGTGCTTGCCATGGAACAGATCACCTGTACACTGACCAATTCAGACCGGAAATTTTCATGCACATGGCAACCGTTAATAGATCATATGTCAAGGCTAGAATTTCAGTACGTCACACCTCAACGACTCCGGGAATTACATCTCTTTGACTGACCCGTGGACGGCGACACATCCACCATACATCACCACTGGGTGCCCCCTCACTTTGGTACAGGCAGGACAATGCGGAAAGCTACGAAGCTCAAAACCCCCAATCAGCACAGCTGATACCGTGACCTACCTACCCTTTTTGGCTTTCCCCATAGTCTTCTTTGTTAATGTTAAACCCAATTGCCTTTTGCCTTTACACATGAGAGCACGAGGACCAGAAGGGACAACTGTATTTATGATTCAGAACTTACCTTCACATCAAACTGGCCTCAAAGTGTTAATTGATGCAATTCTTATTATATGTTTGAAACCTAATAATGGGAAAGAGAAGACCTCTGCATGTAAAAGACATGTATCCCTGCACTGAGTGCTCATTTGTACTGTTCTCTGGATCCCTAGTGCTGATTTTTGCTGTTGAAAGCAGACATGGATCATGCATGTGCACCATGACATAGGTCTATCTCGTGGATTGCAGTCTTGTTAAGCCGGCAGAGGGGCACAAAGTGCTACCCTCACAGTGGTGGAAGGCTACCGCCTTCACAAGGAGTTAGGCAGCAGGAGTGCGGTGGTTGCAGCATACCATGCAGAGATCAGTAGGAGTAAAGAGGTCCATTTTACCTTGTGTCACTGGAGTGAGGCCTACAGGCACACTCACCTTTTATAGTTCCACTGCTGTGCGCGTAACTCACCCTTGGCCTACATCAGTTAGATGTTTAGTTCTGTGCAGCGCATGAGTGGTCTCTCTGCAATGTATGTGTCTGGGAAGGTTACAGTATAGTGATAGAGCAGTGCTGTGCAATACAAGCATGGTTCTGTCTACCTAAACAAAGGGTCAGCCCCTCTCATGTGTGCTTGCCATTTGCCCATCAAAGGCTGCTTCCCCTTTGAAGTTCGCCTTTTGGGCTCACACACTGTGTGACTTTTTCTGCCAGTAAGAGATAACATCACCTTTCCCTGCAGACCATGTGTAGGCTTTCCTGGGCATCATTTACGCTTCTCTCTAGGAGGCTAGAAGGCTCTCTTGAGGACAGTGCTTTGTGTGCAACCATAAACGGATACTGGTAAACTTGGGCCTTAAATTGTCAGTTTATTAAAGTTACACTTTGTCCACCAGTGACACTAATTTCAATTTAACCATTTAATCGGATTTAATACAATGATTCTTTTATTTCCTGGAAGTACCAACTTTAGTAGAGTCATTCAGAAGTTAGCACGGCTGAGCTAGCCTGTAACCCTGCACTCGCCAATGGGGCTACCAGGATGTCAACAGTAAAAACGGCAATGGTGGGTTTTACTGGTGGGATCTTAAAAACATTTAACCATGAAACTGCAAGTCTAACCTTTTAATATAATGCACCCTGCCTCTAGGGCTGAGTGGCCCTGCTTTAGGGGTGATTTACAAACATTAAAAAGAAAGTTTTGGGCTTTGACATGGCTTGAAATGCCAAAGTTGAATTTGCAGTTTAAAACTGCTCTCCTAGCGGGCACTGGAAGGCTTGGAGTCATGCTTTTGTCTTGTGACGCTCGTGGTAGCACAACTAGTGCTGCAGTCCATGAGAGACACTTTAAATTACAAGCCCTAGGTACCCCTGGTACCATTTACTAGGGACTTACAGGTAAGTCAGTTAAGCCAATCGGGGTGAGGGGTAAGCCAGTTAAACATGTACCTGTTTAAGGGTCAGCGCTCATTCACAGAGTCCTGATTAACAGAGCTCAGGGCATTTCAGAGCCATTGCACCAGTACCTAGTAGTAAAAGTGTGTGGGGGGGAGAGTGGGGTTGAACTTTTAAAAAGCCTATCCTCACAAATGGATTTATACGGTCCGTTACTAAGATCCCAATGTAGAGATTTGCACACCTCCATATTCTGATTTCTGTGGGCTCTGCATACGATGCCACTGACTGAGATCAGAAAGAAACTGATGTCAACACACATAGTTGGTGCAGATATAGTGGCCCCGGCGTCACATCCGGGGCGGGATTGATCTGCATGATGCTGCCTACCAACGAATTGTTATAAAAAAATCTTCTGGTCCAGTCTGGCGCCTTTGGTATTTACAAAGTGAGAAATCTGCGGTTAGTTTCTACCTTCCTCCCTGTTGCCTTAAAAAAACAGAGGCCTTCATCCTGTCTTATATCTTCTCCTTCTCAAGAGCTTTTTTGAGGTAAAAGGTATTTAAGATGGTCACGATGGCCCAGGTTTTGTCTGCCCTGGATCCCAGAGGTTGGATTGTCGCATAGGGACTTCAGGACTTGTATTGCCGTATTTCCGTTTTGCAAGACCACAGGCATTCCCTGCAGTTCATGGTAGCCCAGGAGCAATTGCAGTTTGCTCCCCTTTGGCCTCACCTGTGCCCCTCGAATGATCAGGAAAGTGATGGTGGTGGTTGCAGCGCACCTTTGGAAATCAGTGTGCCCATCTTCCCCTACCTTGACTACTGACTGTTGAACGTGGGCTTGCCCCAGGGAGTCATAGACCATCTCTAGACGACTGCGAACCTCCTAACATAGTTGGAGGTTCACTATCAAAGTGTCGAATTCCCACCTGACTAATTTGGAGATGCTACCTTTCACCTCAGCTATCCTGGATATGGTGCAGTTTTGTGCTTTGTCTTCCCGGAATGGAGAGAATGGAGAAATCTGGACATTCAGGCTATGATCTTGATGTTTGAGCCTCTGGCTTGGATCTCAGTGAGGATGGTGTTGAGGCTGCTGGCATTCTTATCCTCCTACCTCCATCTCGCCTATAACACCAGATGGCACATGGGTGCTCTACAGTGAGATGTTAAATCCCAGTGGGCACAGCATCAGGAAACCTATCGGATTGCCTCCAAGTTTCGAAGGAGATCTGCTGTGGTGGCTGCTGGATTGCAATTGAGCCAATGTCTGACAGTGGTCACAAATGCATCACTGCTGGGCTGTAGAGGTAGAGCTCACAGGGCTCTGGTGTGTGGCAGATACATGCTTCTACATAAATATGTTGGTGTTGTGTGCGATCCACTGAGCAATTGAAGTGCTCCCTACCATCCATCAAGGCGAGGTTTGTACAAGTACTCACAGACAACACCACTGCCACGTGCCACTGCAACGAGAAGAGCGGAGTGGGTTCTAGAGTCGTGTCCCAAGTGGCTCTGCACCTCTGAGATTGACTGATGTACCTGGGCTTTTCTCTGGTCGTGGGCTCTCTAAACGCCAGGGCAGATTAATTCAGTCACCGATGCTATGCAGATTACGAATAGCCATTACAACTAAAGGTGACACGGGGCATTATTTAGCAATGGGGAGAACTCTGTCTCGATCTTACTGCTGCTGCAGAGAGCACGCAATGTCAGCAGTTTAAGGTGCTAGAGTTCCCTAGAAGGCTCTCTCTCAGAGACTCAATGCACCTACAGTGAAGTTTGGGATCCTGTATGCCCTTCCACCTCTACCCCTCTTGGCTTGAATTCTGAAGAAGATCCAGACTGATCGCGCCCAATTCATCTTGGTTGCTCTGGATTGGGCTAGGAGGGTGCTATGTCCAGAACTCCTGGTCATGAGCAACTTTCTTACGATCAAGCTGTTGCTTCGGGAGGATGTACTGTTGAGTCATCAGGGCAGGCTCCTGAACCAGGACCTCTGCACGCTGCACCTACATGCATGGAGGTCGAGCAGCAGCAGCTAGTCTTTTTTGATCCTCCTCCCAAAGTTCTCAATGTGAATCTGGCTACCAGATGTCCATCTACAAAATCAAGGTGCACTGGGCATAGGACAAGTTTGTAACTTTATGTGGCTATATTCAGATTGATCAGATGCAAGCCAAACTGTCTGAAGTGTTTATTTTGTCATTTGCCCAGCAAGGATTGCGATGGGGCTCTTGAAGCCTCTTTGTTGGCTCTTTTGGCTTTTTTTTAGGTTGCTGGATCAGTCTTTTTTGTTTAAATGCCCTGTTGTGATGAGGTGTTTTAAACGTTTACAATACGATACCCCCAACAGCCTTTATGATACGTCAGTGGGAATTAATATGGTTCTCACTTTCATCATATTTACTCAGTTTGAACCAATGCTCAGCTGTCCTCTACGGCTTTTGACCATGAAAACGTTTTTTCTGGTCGCGATCACGTTAGCTCGTCACATGAGTATGCAGTAGGCACGTTTGGTCCAGCCACCCTTTGTTACATTACTCCCTGTGAAACTGGCGTTCAGAACTCGAGTTGCTCTTCTGCTGAAGGAAGTAAGACCTTTCCACCTCGGGCAGCCTATCGCTCTTCAGATTTTCTTTGACCTGCCTCACCCCTCGAAAGAGGAAGAGAGACTACTTTGTTTGGGTCACAAGAGAGCCCTAAGTTTCTACAATGATCATTCCAAGGGCAATCAGCTCTTTGGGGGCTACGTTGGAGCAAAGAGAGCCAAGGAAGTGCAGAAAAGCACCATCTGTAGGTGGATAATATTCTGCATTAAAATCTGCTATGTGTTGGCTAAGAAACTGTTCCAGAAGGGTTTTTTTTTTACTTGTTTTTATTTCGTAACATATGTCACAGTATATATAGTACAATTACTTGCAAGCCACACATGGTGCATAGTGGGTGACAAATCAAGTCGTGGGGCAAAAACCCCGTCATAGAATGCAACCAAGAAATGCAATAGACGCTGCACATCCCCGATCAGGCAATAATGATATACAAAATCAAGTAAAGCATAACTGTTGAGAACTATGCAGAGCTAGACAGTGATCTAGATGTGAGAGGGTATCGTTGCCACTAGCAGATTGTTACAACGCCCCGTGCCTCCTGAAGGGTTAAAGGCTCATTCCACTTGGGCCAAGGAGCCACTACTGCGCTTGCAACCGGAGTGCTTGTCTGGAAATTTGTACAATCTAGGGGTAACACCCAATATACCCTTGAGGGCTTGGGCAAATATAGTTGCAATAGTAGTGTGCCAACAAGGGATTTTGTTTTAGAAAAGTTAAGTTTCTTTATGTAAAGCAAATTAGTCTTTGGATGAGCTCAAGACTGATACTCAGCCACACGTTATTCAATTGTATTTGATCAAAGATATACAACACACACGGGGTATCTTTTCAAGTGAAAAAATCACTGACTTTTTATATAGAAACAATCGCTTAAAAAGGAGTACAAAGAACAAATAAATGTGAAATGCGACATGAAGGGAGAAAAACAACCAAATATTATCCACAGTTCATGACACAAAAAATATATCCAATCCAATAAATTAAACAGAGATCTATCTCATATTTGGAGAACAATCAACTGTGCATGTGCGATGTGGCTCGAGTTCTCACTGACAGACGGTACTTGAATTCGCTTCTACACCAACAAAATCATTCTTCTGATTTAAGAGGCTCAATCAACGAAGGACCTACTGGCCCTCCTTGTTATACAAGAACAGTATACTCAGAATACTGACTCCTACTATTGTACTATTCTGCCATAGGCATACCAAAGGTATATCCTTACCCAACTAAAACCGGAACGAGCATAACCAAAATTGATGAGGAAATGATAACACCTCTATACGAATGCTATGATTCAAAAGAGTCTTCCTCTGAAATTCCAACTGTCCTGAAGATGGTCTGACGGATTGACGCCTTAACAGACCGAAACGTCGACTACATTATCCATTTCCATATCGCACATGCACAGTTGATTGTTCTCCAAATATGAGATAGATCTCTGTTTAATTTATTGGATTGGATATATTTTTTGTGTCATGAACTGTGGATAATATTTGGTTGTTTTTCTCCCTTCATGTCGCATTTCACATTTATTTGTTCTTTGTACTCCTTTTTAAGCGATTGTTTCTATATAAAAAGTCAGTGATTTTTTCACTTGAAAAGATACCCCGTGTGTGTTGTATATCTTTGATCAAATACAATTGAATAACGTGTGGCTGAGTATCAGTCTTGAGCTAATCCAAAGACTAATTTGCTTTACATAAAGAAACTTAACTTTTCTAAAACAAAATCCCTTGTTGGCACACTACTATTGTCTGGAAATTTGGCAGGCTGCTACGTGCCCATCAGTGCACAAGTTCACAAAGCACTGTTGCTTTGACTGTGAATTGTGTTGGGATGGGCATTTTGCTCGTTCTGTCCTGCTGGACTTTTCGGTTTGAACCATTCCATAGATTTATCACGTCGGGACATACTGTTATGCTACCTATTCCAAAGGATGAGGAATGTGCACTTAAAAGTCTCTATCAGAGGAACAAGTTGCTTACCTTCAGTAATGCTCTGTTTAAGGCATGTGTGGCTGTAGATACGCATGCTATGCATACTGCTGCTATCTAGTGTTGGGTCTTGATATGTGTAAGTTGTGTTTTTTTCAAAGCAGTCTTTTGAGTCTGGTACTGTGACTCCGCCCCTAGCTGTTAATGGGCATGGTCATTTACTCCATTGTTAGATTGTTTTCTTTCTGCTGTCTGGTTCGGATGTGTGCTATTGTGCTCCGGTTCTACATTTTTGCGGTGTTCTGTTCAGTCTCCGCTGCTGCTCAACTCTCCAAGAGTTAGCTATCCTAAGAGGAAGCTTTGAACTTGCCACCTCCTTCTAAGCAGTGCAAGAAGGCGGACAAGGCTACTGACTTTTAGACTTTTTCTCCCCCTCCACAGCGCTCACCTTGGCGGAGGGCCAAGGGGGAGGGTATACCTGCGACCCCATGACCTGGATCCCGGATGCCGAAACAACAACTGCTTTTCCTCCTCCCCATGATCCTCTAAAGGACCTTTTACCTGCTGACACAGCCACTTCTCCTGTTAAACAACCTACGAAAGATCCCGCACCACTCATGCCCACAAGACCAAGAACAATACGCCACTGCTTCATTGTATCCTGTTCAACACCCGCACACTCTGCAAACATGTCACGGAAATCTGGGACATCATCACCACCCTCTCCTCGGACGTTGCCTTCATTACCGAAACGTGGCTCAAGCCCTCCTAAAGCCCGACATCACCACCGCCACTCCCGAAGGTACAAGATGATATACCCTGAACACGCCAAGAAATAAGGCGGAGGCATCGCCATCATCTTCAAGTAAAACATCAGATGCACCATCACCAGCGATGACCCCACTCCTCTCATGGAACACTTCAACTTCCTAATACAAACTGACGCAAAGACCACATAAGAGGCACCCTCACCTACAGATCCCCGGGATACTTAGCAACATTCTGCGACTCAATCCCCAACCTCATCGCCCCCCTAACAATCAACTCTCACCACTTAGTCCTACTCGGCGACCTCAACTTCCACATTGACGACTCCAACGATAGCACTCCTGGAGAACCTGAACAACATCGGCCTCACCCAGCTGGTCACCGAATCCACGCACAAAGCCAGACACACACTCAACCACATTATCACTTCCAGCGACAGAATTTATTCAGCCATACCACAGAACTCACCTGGACTGACCACACCATCAACAGTGCCCAGCACACCATCACCAGGCATCAGATCTCATCCCACCGTAGCTGGAGCAAGGTCACCAAACCTCAGTGGACACAGGCCCTCACCACCTCCCCACCCGAGGCTACAACAGATCTCAACCAGGCCGTCCGGAACTTTCCTGCCTCGATCACCGACACCGCTGACAGTCGCCCACTGAAACGTAAAATATCCAACCAGAGCCCCAAACATGCCAGCTGGTACACCCCAGAACTCGGGACCATAAAGCGCAACAGCCACCAACTGTAGAAACAATGGCACACCACCAAGAACCATGCTGACAGAGCAGTTCCCAAAAAAGCCCTCCGCAACTATCACCGCCATATCAAAGAAGAAACCAAGAAAGCAGTCATCACCACCCGCATTGACTTCATGGCCAACGACACAAAGGAACTCTTCAAAATAATCAAACTATTCTCTGACCCGATAGCCATAGAAAACACTATCCACCCCTCCCAAGAACTCTGCCACACCCTTGCAGATTACTTACATAGCAAGACTTACCTGTTGACTAACATTGAGCATGCTGTTGTGTTCCTACTCTGTACATGACCTCCGTGCAGTTCCTAGATACTCACCGTGGGTCGTTACCTGGGTCCCTGGCTCTTCTATGTCTTCTGGGTCCTTTCTTGATTTGAGTCGTGGTTCGCATTCCACTATTTTAGTACATGGTTTGGTCTACCCCTGGAGACCCCTGTGTATTTGTGCTACTTTTGCGCTCTATTTCCTAAGTAGTATGTGTATTGGGTTTGTCTCAGAATAGGAGTTATTGAAATGTGTTAGTGAGTGTAATAAAATGCATAATTTTATGACTACACTGTGTGATTCTTTTTCAGTTAACCTATACCATAAGATTAAGTACTGGTGAAACAAGCTGCTTTACACTCCTTCTGGACTAAGCCTGAAGGCTGCTCTCCACAGCTACCCCTTAGAGAGCTTTCTAAGGTTGTCTAACACCACTAAAATCGCCATGAGGGTCGTCTGGATTAGTGCAAGGTGCTACACTTACATAAGTGATCACCATATATTAAGCCAGCCTCTCATAGGAGGCAATAGAGAGGGTTCAGATTTCAGAAGTAGGCAGTGGTTGTTATTTCCACCACTTACTGATACTCAAAAAGAAGAAAGGTCTTCGTCCTATTCTAGACCTTCAGACCGTCAATCTCTTACTCAAGAACGAGAAATTCAAGATGCTTCTGTTGGCTCAGGTCTTGTCTGCCCTAAACCAAGGATACTGGCTGGTAGCGTTGGACTTGCAGGATGCGTTTTTTCACATCCCTATCCTGCCTGCCCACAGGCTTTCCCTGTGGTTCAAGATAGTCCACAAGCACTTACAGTTCTCTGTGCTACCATTTGGCCTTACCTGCGCCTCTCGGGTGTTTACCAAGGTGATGGCGGAGGTTTGCAGCTCATCTGTGCAGGTTAGGGTTTCCAGTCTACCCCTACCTTGACAACTAGATGTTGAAGACGTCCGTAGGCTGTCGTTTCGCACCTCCAGACTATTGCGAACCTCCTGCATTTGCTGGGGTTCACTATAAACATGCCAAAGTCACACCTGACTCCTTCTAAGACACTCCCTTTCCTCGGAGCTGTTCTGGACTTAGTGCAGTTTCAGGCTTATTCTCCCGAGCAGCGAGTCCAGGATATTCAGGTTATGATATCGACGTGTAGAAAAGTAGGATACGCTTTCATGGTTACCCAGACTTTTTGCTTGGTGTCAGTATGTATCTGAAAGAGACACATTAGTGATAGATTCCTTGCCATAGAATATCCCCAGGCGTCAGACTGGATCCGGAAAGTTTTCGTCAGCAGTACCCCTGTGCATCGGTAGGCGTCGTCGTACAGCTCCGCGTACGTCGCTGGCATCGTAGCTGCCGAGATGACGTTGTCGGAACTACTTAGATGCGCCCACGCGCGCTGACGTCAGTTCTTTCTTTTTCCGCGCAGCAGCGCAGACCCGAGAGAGAGCGGTACCCCTAGTTAAAAGTTTTAACTTGGTTTCTGACAACTTGTTTTGTCAAGTACTTGCCTCCTGGTGCAGTAGGGATGCCCGGGTTTGAGTCCTGTAGGGCCTGCCACTGAAACATGTCGGTAGCGGACCTGCATGACGTGTGTCTTTTGCTTGGGGCACGCCCATGACCCCGAGGCATGCCCCAGTTGTTGGGCCATGGCGCCGAAAGCTTTGCGGGAGCGTTCCCGCAAGTTGTTGGAGGTCCGGCAATTGGTTCCGTGCCGATCAAGGTCACGATCCCATGGGAGGTTGAGGGACCGGTCGCGAAGCCATCAGCATCGCTCAACGGAATCGGGGACAAGTAAGTCTAGGCGCCATAAAATGTCGAAGAATCCACGCCGCTCTTCCTCTATGCCTCACCGGTTGAGGGACGCGGTGGAGGGGGGTGGCGGGCGGTCATTCCCCTGCGGCTCCGTTGGAGCCTCTGTTGTTGCTTGCGGCCTACCCACCCTTTCTGGGACCACACGTGAATTCGGACGCGGGGCAGGCTTTCGTGCCGGCCTTGCGCCATTTGTTTGCCCCGTCGGGTCGCTCCGGAGCACCTTCAGACCCCGCGGATCCGTCGGAAGGGTCTGCCTTCGTGCTGCCGCTGACCCCAGACGGCGCCGAACCGGGACTGGTATCTTACCCCCCCTGCATTCCATTGCTTGGTGGGGAGTTTGTCCCATTTCCCAGGGCACCTCGTCCTTACTGGCTTCTTCAACAACCGGTGGACGAAGGGGAGTACTGGGAGGGGGCAGAGGAACCTCTTGCAGCCCAATGCGAGGATGAGCCTGAATGGGAATGCGATGTGGAGGGTTCATTAGATCTGGATTTCTCTCAACACCCTGATACTGTGTTCCCTTCTTCCGTGGCTACAGAGGAGGCTGGGACTTTTTCAGTGGTGTTGCGTAGGGCAGCTGAGGCTCTTAACCTCGAGCTCCCTTCTGTACCTATCTGAAAGAAACACGTTAGTTAGATTCCTCACCTTAGAATATCCCCAGGCGTCAGGCTGGATCCGGAAAGATTTTTCGTCACCAATACCCCTTGCGCGTCGCTAGGCGTCGTCTGCGGCTCCGCGTCCGTCGTCGGCGTCGTGCGCCGGAATGACGTCGTCGGAGTACCTGGACGCCGCCCTCGCCCGCTGACGTCAGTTCTTCTTTTTTCCGCGCCAGACAGCGCCGATCCGGGAAGAGCTTACCCCTTAGTCAATTTTTTACTAAAACTTTTTGACTCTTTTTGGTCTTTGTCGACTCGACTCTGGTGCCAGTAGGATGCCTAGATTTAAGGCCTGTGACGCCTGTCATCGCCTGATGTCGGTGATGGATCACCATCGCCGGTGCCTTTACTGCCTGGGGGCCGACCACGATGCGGAGTCGTGCCCCGACTGTCAGGCCTTGACCTCGAAGGCTAGGCGGGAGCGGTCCCGTAAGCTCCTCGAGCTCACGGTCCCGGTCCAGGAGGAGGTCCAAGGACTGGTCGCGGAGCCGCAGTCATCATCATCGCTCGTCGGGCTCGAAGTCTTCGGGTAAGTCGAAGCGGTCCAAGAGGCGACACCGCTCTTCGGACTCCCCTCGCGCGACTCGGCCGAGGGTCAGGGTCGTCCCACCCCCGCGGCTCCGCCGGAGCCGCAGGAGCCGCGTCCGTCTCCATACCCGCCGGTCCCTGGGACTGACGCGACTCCGGCGGAGGTCAGTGCCTTCCTCTCGGCCATGAGGGGCCTGGCTCCGCCGTCGACGCCTGCCGGCGCGCCTTCAGGCCCCGCGGGCTCGACTGGGCGACCTCGCGTGCCGGCGGCACCGGCCCCGGCGCCATCGACGCTTGGATCTCTGTCGGCGCCGGTCGACGTCAAGACGCCTCCTCCGCCGGCGCCGACACCGGTTCCCCCTGCCGGCGTCGGGTCCGGACAGGGACTAAACCGGGGAACGGCGCCGCAACCAACGCCGATGGATGAACGTTTCATCTACCGTCCGGCTCCGATCGTTCCTCCTGTTTATCAGGAATCGGATGACGGGGGCGACGGGGAGGGGTCTGAGGACCCTATGGCCCTCCAGGGTCAACTTGCACAGGACTGGGCAGACAAACTGGGGGATGCCAGTGGTCTGGACACTTCGCTGGACGCTGGCTTCATCTCTCCTCCGACTGTGGCTTCGGAGGAAGGTGCAGCTTTTTCCGTGGTGCTGCGCAAGGCGGCCGAAGCCCTGGGGCTCGAGTTGCCTGCTGTGGCCGTGAGGACTAATATCCTCACAGAGGTGCTTTTACCGTCAGCAAGCTCCACAGAGCCTCTGCTGCAGTTCAATGAGGCCCTCGTCGACGTTCTGCAGGGCACTTGGTCCAAGCCCTCCACAGTTCCTCCTGTGGATCGGAACGTGGCACGGCGCCACCGCCCTGCTCCGGGCGGCCCCAGTTTCCTGTCCCAACACCCCACCCCCGAGAGCCTGGTTATCCAGGCCTCCACTTCCCAATCCTCCGTCCCGTCCGCTCCTCCGGATCGGGAATCCAAGAGGCTGGAACAGTTCGGCAAGAAACTGTTCTCTTCCCTGAGTTTGGGCCTGCGGTCTTTGAACACCACTTGCCTCTTGGACCATTTCTCCCACTCTCTGTGGGATACGGTGGAGGACGTGCTGCCCCTGTGTCCGGTGGAGGCCCGGACACGTCTCTCCCAGGCACTTGCTGACGGGCGAGATGCAGCGCGACATGCCTTACGGTGTGGACTTGACACCACGGACTCGCTGGGGAGGACGATTTCCACCACGGTGGCGCTCCGGCGCCACGCCTGGCTGAGGCCCACGTCTTTTTCGGGGGATGTCCAGAGTACCCTAATGGATATGCCCTTTGATGGCGCTCGCCTTTTTGGTGAGAAGGCGGATAGTGCGCTGGCTCGTTTTAAGGACTCCCGGGCTACGGCCACGTCCTTGGGTCTCTCGGCCCCACGGCCGCACACTTCCGCCTTTCACCCCTTTCGTGGCCAAGGAAGGGGCGCCTCCTCATGTCCGCCTAGCCACCGGACGCAGAACCAACCTGCACGCGGTCGCGGGCGTGGGTTCCGCCGTGGCTGTTCTAGAGGACAACGTGCCGGTCAGTCCACATCCACCCCGGCAGCATCCGCCTCAAAGCCTTCCTAGTCCGAGCTTTCAGGCCCATTCCGCGCCAGTGGGCGGCAGAGTTCGCCATCACCTGCTCCACTGGCGTCCCATCACTTCGGACAGGTGGGTGCTGCAACCCGTCCGAAGGGGCTACTCCCTCCCCTTCAAAACGACTCCTCCAGCCATGCCACCGCAGTGCCACTGTATATCGGAGGATCACTTGAATCTTCTGCGGGAGGAAGTTACGGCCCTCTTGGCCAAAGAGGCCGTCGAGCGCGTTCCTGGTCCAGAAGTAGGCCGTGGTTGCTATTCCCACTACTTTCTGGTTCCCAAGAAGGACAAAGGAGGTCTACACCCTATCTTGGACCTCAGGAGCGTCAACACCTTCCTCCGGAAGGAACGGTTCAAGATGCTCACTTTAGCTCAGGTTCTGGCTGCCCTCGACCCTGGAGACTGGATGGTAGCGTTGGACTTGCAGAACGCCTATTTTCACATCCCCGTCCTGCCGGCCCACCGGCGTTACCGGCGGTTCACGGTGGGTCAGGAGCACTTTCAGTTCATCGTGCTCCCCTTCGGCCTCACCAGTGCCCCTCGGGTGTTCACGAAAGTGATGGCGGTGGTCTCAGCTCATCTGCGCAGATCGGGGATCCAGTCTTCCCCTATCTCGACGACTGGCTGTTGAAGGCTGGCTCGCCCCAGCAAGTCGTCTCCCACCTCCAGACTACGGCCGACCTCCTGCATTTGCTGGGGTTCTCCATCAACGTGCCAAAGTCACACCTGAGTCCCTCCCAGAAGCTCCTCTTCATCGGAGCGGTTCTCGATTCGGCGCAGTTCCGGGCTTATCCTCCGGAACAGCGGGTCCGGGATGTTCAGGCTCTGATTCCCATCTTTCGGCCTCTATCCTGGGTTTCGGTCAGGTTGGTGCTGCGGCTTCTGGGGCTGATGGCCTCATGCATCCTGTTGGTGCAGTACGCCAGGTGGCGTATGCGGGCTCTGCAGTGGGACCTGAAGTTTCAGTGGGTCCAGCATCGAGGCAACCTGTCCGACCATGTCTTGATCTCGGAGGGCACTGCGAAACAGTTGCAGTGGTGGCTCACGGACCGCGATTGGGTCAGCGGCAGATGCCTCTCCCTACCCCAACCGGACCACGTAGTAGTGACGGACGCGTCCCTCCTGGGATGGGGGGGCCACATGGGAGAGGCGGAGATCAGAGGACTCTGGTCACCGGCGGAGTTTGAACTCCATATCAACCTTTTGGAGCTGAGAGCGATCCGGCTTGCACTGAAAGCCTTCCTTCCCTCTTTCCGGGGAAGTGTTGTGCAGGTGTTCACGGACAACACCACCGCCATGTGGTATTGCAACAAACAGGGCGGGGTGGGGTCGTGGACCCTTTGTCAGGAGGCTCTGCGCCTCTGGACCTGTCTGGAACACCAGGGCATCACCCTGGTGGTTCAACATCTGGCGGGCTCTCTGAACGCCAGATCAGACGAACTCAGCCGCCGGTGCATGATGGATCACGAATGACGTCTGAAGTCGGACGTGGCGCAAGGTCTCTTTCTGCAGTGGGGAGAGCCTTGGTTAGATCTATTCGCCACCGAAGAGAACGCGCAATGTCAGCAGTTCTGCGCGTTGGAATTTCCAAGGCAGCACTCGCTCGGAGACGCTTTTCGTCGCGAGTGGAGTTGCGGTCTGTTGTACACCTTTCGGCCTATACCACTTTTGCCCAGAGTGCTGAAGATGATCAGGCGCGACCGGGCCCAAGTTATCTTAGTGGCTCCAGATTGAGCACGAAGGTTCTGGTATCCAGAGCTACTCAGTATGTCAATCGATCCTCCGATACGACTGCCTCTTCAGGAGGACCTTCTGTCGCAGCAGCAGGGGACGGTCCTCCACCCGAACCTGTCCAGCCTCCACCTCCATGCGTGGAGATTGAGCGGCGGCAGTTGATGCCATTTGACTTGCCTCCTGAAGTCTGTGATGTCGTTCTGGCAGTCAGGCGCTCCTCCACAAAGACGGTATACGCCTGCCGGTGGAACAAATTTGTGGCATGGTGCACAGCAAAGGCTGTGGATCCCCTTTCCGCCCCTCTTTCTGAGGTTCTACTCTTTCTTCTTTCTTTGGCCCAGCAGGGCTCTGCTCTGGGCACCTTGAAAGGTTATCTTGCTGCAATCTCTGCCTTCTTACGGCTTCCTGATCAGCCTTCTCTTTTCAAGTCGCCTGTTGTTTCACGTTTTCTCAAAGGCATTACTCACATGTTCCCTCCTGTCCCCTTCGTAATGCCTCAGTGGGACTTGAATCTTGTTCTGACCTTTCTGATGTGCGCTCCTTTTGAGCCTCTTCACAATTGTCCCATTCGTCTTCTGACCCTGAAAACTGCTTTCCTGGTAGCTATCACCTCGGCTAGATGGGTGAGTGAGCTCAAGGCTCTGTCATCTAAGCCTCCCTTTATTTCTGTTCATCCGGACAAGGTTGTCCTCTGGCCTCGTCCTTCTTTTCTACCGAAAGTGGTGACCCCATTTCATCTCGGGCAATCTGTCACGTTGCCCACCTTCTTTCCGCCTCCACATCCTTCAAAAGAGAAAGAGAGGCTCCACCGTCTGGACCCAAAACGGGCGCTGTCCTTTTATTTGGACCGCACCAAACCGTTCCGGGTGGATGACCAACTTTTTGTTGGATACGTAGGAGCTAAGAAGGGGAGAGCGGTACACAAACGGACGATCTCGTGGTGGGTCGTGTTGTGTATTATAATTTGTTACTCCTTGGCAAAAAAGGACCCTCCTGTTGGGTTGAGGGCCCATTCCACCCGGGCCACAGCGGCTACTACTGCCCTGGGCCGGGGAGTTCCCTTGCGGGACATCTGTCAGGCGGCGACGTGGGCTTCACTGCACACGTTTGCCAAGCACTATTGCCTGGACAGCTAAGTCCGGAGAGACGGCTTCTTTGGCCGTTCTGTTCTCCAGGACTTTCTGGTGTGATCTTGGTTCGCAGACCCACCACCAGGGTTGGTATTGCTGGGGTATCTATTCTAAGGTGAGGAATCTAACTAACTTGTTTCTTTCAGATGATCAAGTTACTTACCTTCGGTAACGATGTATCTGTAAGAAAGATTAGTTAGATTCCTCACCGACCCACCCATCCTCCCCGTTCTGCGAACTGACATCTAGGGTTAAGGCTATCTTTTTCAGGGCCCTGGATTTTTTTTTGCACCAGTGTCGGTCTCTTGCATGGCTCTGCGTTCCTGGCGCGGAAAGCTATGTACAAGAACTGACGTCAGCACGCGAGGGCTGCGTCTAAGTACTCCGATGTCATTCCGGCGCACAACGCCGCCGACGGTCCCGGAGCCGCAGACGACGCCTAGCAACGCGCAAGGGGTATTGCTGACGAAAAATCTTTCCGGATACAGCCTGACGCCTGGGGATATTCTAAGGTGAGGAATCTAGCTAACTAATGTTTCTTACAGATACATCGTTACCGAAGGTAAGTAACTTGTTCATCAGGACCAATCTCCTGACTGAGGTGCTGCAGCCACAGTCGTCCTCTGTAGAGCTGTTGCTGCCCTTCAATGAAGCGCTTACCGATATCCTGTTCAGCACCTGGAATAAACCTAACACAGGAGTTCCTGTAGACAAGGGTGTGGCACGCTGCCATCGCCGGGCGATCCCAGCTATCTCACACAACACCCGACGCCTTAGAGTCTGGTTGTCCAGGCTTCAGCCTCGCCGAGTGCGTTCCCTTCTGCTCCTCCGGACAAGGAATCTAGGAAACTGGAGCAGTTTGGGAAAAAGATTTTCACTTCTGCCAGCTCCGGGTTGCGGGTGGTGAATACTGCGTGCCTGCTGGGCCGCTATTCCCATTCTGTGTGGGACACCGTGGCACAGGTTGCCGCAGTGCCGTGTGGAAGCACGGGCGGTTCTCTCCCAAGCCATTACCAAAGGGAGAGATGCTGCAAAATGTACTATCCGTTGTGGGCTTGACACGGCCGAGTCTCTCGGCAGGTCACTTTCCACAACGGTGGCGCTTCGTCGTTATGCTTGGCTCCGAACTATTGGCTTCTCCTGAGATGTCCAGAACACCTTGTTGGACATGCCCTTTGATGGTACACGCCTCTTTGGTGACAAGGCGTATAGCACCCTGGAACGCTTTAAGGATTCTCGGGCTATGGCCCAGTCCTTGGGTCTCGCCACCACACGTACTCCCTCGGGGCCTGCTTTTCGCTCCTTTCGAGGTCGGGGTCGGAGCGCCCAGGCATGTTCCTTTCAGACCCGCAAGCCTGCGCAGCCACAGTCTCAGTGCAGCCGTGGACGTGGGACCCACCCAGCAGGAAGTGAAAGTCCTTTAGGCCTTTAGGCCAAAGTGGCTGTTGTGAGGGTGCCAGTGCCAAAAGGACAGAGGCCTCTGCCTATTCTAGACTCTCTCCTTCTCATTGCCTTCCTCCAGTAGGAGAAATTCCGAATGCTCACACTAGCCCACATCTTGTATGCCCTCGACCCTGGAGACATGATCATGGGTTGTACCTACAGGACACCATTTTCCCTATACCCATCCTGTAGGCCCACCGGCGCGTCATGCGGTTTGTGGTGGGAGAGGAGCATTTTCAGCTCGCTGTGCTGCCTTTTGGTCTTACCAGTGTCCCTCAAGTGTTAAAAAAGGAATGGCAGTTGTGGAAGCTTTAGAGGTTTGAGGTGCCAGTCTTCCCCTACCTCGACGACTGGCTATTGAAGGCAGTCTCACCTCTGGCACTCGTCCACCACCTTCAGACAATGGAAAACCTTCTATCATCTTTGGGGTTTACTGTCTGTGCCAGAGTTAAACCTTATCTCTCCTCAGATGCTCCCCTTCATCAAAGTCATTCTGGACACTTTTCAGTTTCATACCTTTCCACCAGGATAGAGAGTCCAGGACATTGAGACAATGATCCTGATCATCAGCATTGGTCTTCCATTTCAGTGAGATCAATTCGGTGGCTGCTAGGAACGATGACCTCCTGCATCCAGGTGGTCGAGCATGCCAAGGTGGCATATGTGGGCTCTGACAGCCCCAGTGGGCCCAACATCAAAGGCACCTCTCCAACCATGTTCAGATTTTAGAGGAGACTTCAAAAGATCTGCAGTAGTGGTTTATAGACCGCGATTGGGTCAACTGTAGAACCCTCTTTTCCCCATCCGGAGCTGACACTGGTGACGGATTCCTTGCTTCTCTATTGGGGCGGTTATCTAAAGAGGTGGAGATCAGAGCCCACTGGTCTCCGACGTAGTCCCCGTTCCCCATTAGCCTTCTGCAGCTGAGGGTCGTCCACTTAACATTGAATTCTTTCTGTTGGTCTGTCAGGGGGAGGCTGGTACTGGTGCTCACAAACAACACCACCGCCACGTGGTACTGCAACAAACAGGGTGAGGTGGGGTCACAGACTCAGTTCTAGGTGGTCTTGCACCTCTGAAAATGGCTGGACCACCAAGGAAGTTTGTTGATGGCAAACCACCTGCAGGATCAATGAACACCAGAACAGAAAAGCTCAGCCATCAATGCCTATCCGATCACAAATGGCATTTACACCCAGAAGTGGCACAAGGTCTCTTCCGGAAATGGGATAACCTTGGCTTAATCTTTTTGCCACTGCAATGTCAGCACTTCTGCCCGTTGGTGCTTCGAAAACGTCTCTTGTTCTGAGATGCATTCTGCCTTGACAGGTACTCTGGACTCTTATATGCTTTTCTGCCAATACACTCCTTCCCTGAGTTTTCAAGAATATCAGGAGAGACCGGGCGCCAAGTCATTCTAGTGGCTCCGGATTGGGCAAGGAGAGTATGGTATACAAAACTCCGGGCTTGAGCATATGTCTTCCAACCAGGCTGCTCCTCTGGTAAGACCTGCTGTTGCAGCAACAGGGCAGAATTCTGCCCCCGAACTTCGCAGTCTCCACCTTCATGCTTTGAGATTGAACTGCGACAGCTGAACACCTTTGACCTTTTTCCAGAGGTGGTTGATATAATCTTGGGAGCCAGGCATCCCTTGACAAAAAATGTATACACCGGTCATTGGGACCAGCTTGACCCCTCCAGGCCAAGTTATCTGAAGTTAGTTATCTGATAGAGACATCTAGCCGCAGATTCCTTAACCTAGAATATCCCCAGGCGTCAGACTGGATCCGGATTTCTTTTTGCAGCAGCACCTCTGCGCGCCAGGGGACGGCGCCACACGACCCCGCCCTGACGTCGTCCACGTACGTGATGTCAGAGAGGTCATATAAGTCCCTCGGGGATGCGCTACTAAGCCCTGGTGTTCACAAGCGAAACCGCCATGAGGGGAACGGCCTGACTTTGGGAGCCACAACAGAGGATTACGAGATTCTTACCGCCGTGAGGGGAACGGCACTTCATCACCCAGTGTTCCCAGGTCCGGGCGCCTGCCGCTGACATCATCAGGCAGCGCCCGGGCTGCATTTAAGCCTCCAGAGCGTCCCGCAGTGCGGGATGCGCTTCTAAGCCCTGGTGTTCACAAGCGAAACCGCCGTGAGGGGAACGGCCTGACTTTGGGAGCCACAACAGAGGATTACGAGATTCTTACCGCCGTGAGGGGAACGGCACTTCATCACCCAGTGTTCCCAGCTCCGGGCGCCTGCCGCTGACATCATCAGGCAGCGCCCGGGCTGCATTTAAGCCTCCAGAGCGTACCGATGCGCGGGCAGCGCCCGGCGAAGCCTGGGCCAAGTGCGGCCCGTCCTTGCCCGTCAAGGACCGTTCGAGGCCGGGCCGGGCATTCCCTTTGTCATTTGCCGCAGCACTCCTGAACTGTAAGTGTCGCTAGTGGCCGTCTGGGTATGCTATTTTCTTTTTTGTACCATTTTAATTGTGTCCTTTCCCAACTGTGTTGAGTACTGTTGTTGTACTATCCCCCTGTCGCCGCTTTTCCAAACACTCGCTAGTCCAGGAGTCCCTGTGAAACTTGTCTGACCCGGCCTGCGCCCCCTGCTAGCCATACCCCTGCCTGTTACACATTCTATGATTTTGGAGCGCATTTGGACGCTTAGATTCTGCTGTTTGCCTGAACATTGGTCTACTTCTGGCAATAATTAAAAAAAAGCATCCCTAAACCCAGCCCCCAATCTAGGGGTCTGATATTGGTTTGATATTGGTTGTTGTATATTTTATAACTGTATTTTTAAGTCATTTCATATTAAGTGCTATCCTTACTTGGTAATATTTGTGCTGGTATTTTGTACCTGTGTACCTTTGTACTTTTCTCCAAGGCAATATGCCCAAGTCAGTCGGGAATTCCCGCCCCATTGTCTCCGCACTTGATAACTACTTAGTGAAAGTAGTAGACAAGATTAATAAGGAGCGAAGACTATCCCTGGGTCTGGGAAGTGCACCTGACCCCACGATTCAACCAGTCTCTGTTGAGATCTCTGTCCCTTTGCCTACTACCCTGTTGATTCCCATCATTGATGACAGTTGTATAGTGGTCTCTCCGGACTGTCCAACCAGGGAGGGTACCTATGAAATAGAGCCATCACAGGTTATCCTTGATGCTGAGGACCCCCATAAGGAATCTGATGCAAACGAGTCCCATAATGACTCTGACGCCCCGGGTTCCGTGGTCCCCAAACCTCATAGAGTGTTGAGGTCAGGGAGACATTTAAGTAGACCTGTACTATCTAAGAAGGGGGGTCATAAAAGTAAAAAGAACACTGTTTCTGTATCAAATGGGGGCCCCACTGAGCTAAACGGTTTACATAATGATGTTAATTCCACCCATTTGAAACTAGCTCCGGATCAGCTAGAGCTGCTTATTGGTATGATTGATGCCAAGTTAGACAAAATTGTCCTTCCACTCCTGGATAAACTCGAGGCTGTCTCTAGGGAGATAATTAGACTGGGTGTGTTGGTGCAATCCGGCTTGAAACCAAACAACAGTCTGCAACCAGCTGCTGCTGTGGCTGCTGTGGCCGCTGTGGCTGGGGGCAGGACTAGCAAGCCCGTGCAATCCAACAAAGGCACATCCAGCGTTGGGGTGGCCTGTGCAGGCTTTAGTATTCCTGCACAGTCAAACAGTAGTCCCATTACAGTTATCGAGCAGCAGGGTAATCTAAGTCTACCGTCTACAGGGGACACTATAAATGCCATTACAGTAACACCTTTATGCTCCAATGATGTCCCTTCGAACCCCCCCACCACCTGGGTCCTGGGGAACCAGCTGAAGATTACCGAAAGGGGGAAGTCTAGTAATTGTGGCCTTCCTCAACCGAACCTCCCACCGGACTGCGCACCCTACGTAGCAGTCCTGACTAACGTTACACCAATCAGGAAGGATGGGCTTTACTGCTCTACGGAATCACAGGAGTCCCTTAAATATAAAACTGTGGCATGGCTCAATCGGGAGTGTGGCTTTCCAGTGGCTCTGGCGGACCAAATTTTGGCCACTACCAGAGCCAACTGGATTGGCACGTCCCCGAAGAACATCTCTGGGGATTGCGTTATTATTAACTTCAGTAACCCACACCTTGCCACGACAGCTCTGATCCGAGCCACTTCTCGCCCCTGTAACGAGCAGGGCATTTCACTCCGTCCTTTGGGCTTTTTCTATAGACAACACACTAGTCATCACTCTAGTAACCACGGGGGGGAGAGAACGAGGGGAGAAGCTTTGCATAGTTTTGCAAATAGTTTCCAGGTGAATACCGCTAATCGTTTCCAATGCTTTAGCGGGTTAGATCAAAACGACTGACTGGAGTTGTGTACGGTATCCCCTGAAACCTTGGAGAGAGGGACTCTGTTTGATATGGGACAAAGTGTTAGTATATCAGGGCCTATGATTAACATCCCTGGGTCAACCGTAGATTGTACGCCTATGGGCAAGGAGGGTGACCCAGTAGGTTGCTCGGAGTCTTTACCGTAGTTGGGTACGGTATCCCCAGAAATCGCGGAGAGACAGCTCTTGTTTGGTACGGGTCAAAGTGTTTGTATATTAGGGCCTATGGATAACATTTCTGGGACAACTGTAGATTGTACGCCTATGGGCAAGGAGGGTGATCCAGTAGGTTGCTCGGAGCCATTATTGGAAACTTCAAATGTTGCTATTTTCCAGCAGGGTAGTAACTGTTCTCCTATGGGGTCTGGTGCCTCCGGTTTTTCCAGCTGTTATATTGCCAGTTGGAATATTGCGGGTATCAGGTCCAAATCAGATTGTCTGGGTTGGACTGAATTTTTTTTTTTTTTTTTTTTTTTTTTGAAAAACCTTTATTGACATTTCGATCATTGACAAGTATGGGCCTACAACCCCCCAGGGCCGGCCGCTAAGCAATCAGAGCAATAAGGTCAAATATAAGCACATGCGGCACCTCGGTAGCAAAATCTTCATACTAAGTGTCAAGAATTCCTGTCATACAAGGGAAACACGCCCTTATGTAAACAGGAGAGCTGTTACATAACTCAAGGGAAACACGCCCTTATGTAAACAGGAGAGCTGTTACATAACTCAAGGGAAACACGCCCTTATGTAAACAGGAGAGCTGTTACATAACTCAAGGGAAACACGCCCTTATGTAAACAGGAGAGCTGTTACATAACTCAAGGAAAACACGCCCTATAAAGGGAGGAACCGGGAGGTACAAGGCTGTCGGATATTGTGTTTACACCGACGTACCTGCTTCGTGAAGAGCAGTGTTCCGGAGTGGTGCTCCAGTAAGGCAAGAACGGAGGTAGGTCGAGTCGTTACTCCCTGGGCCGTGTCTTGCCCCATCGTCACCTGTGAAGGACCCGGAAGCTCTACCGGTCAACCATTGAGCTTCGCTTTTTGACTCGGCTGAGTCCAAGCGCAGTGGCGCTTTTGCTGGTTGGAGTCGTAACTCCCAGCCCGACCAGAGACACAGGGACTGCCAGCTGTAACGCACACCAGGAGGTGTTTGCCGCGTTACAGACTCGGAAGTCCACAGGATCGATCGAGCGGCTGCTCTCGGTTCAGTCTTCTTGCTTGTGATTGGGGTATCGGTGACGCATCACCAGGAGGTGACTCCGCGTCCCGGTGCAGTCTGAGGAAGAGGTTGAGCGGCTGCTCCCTTCAGGTAGAGACCCCGGCCGGGTGTTTCCCTGACTCCTCGATTCTCCCCAACACTTTTCGTGCCCCTCACAGCCTACCGATTGGCATTGTCGGCCATTTCATTTCTGCCCTCTGTTGGCATACGCCGGGATCGGCGTATATGCAGAGGACGGTTAGGACCATCCGTGCTGTGGGCTGGTAACGTACTTAGCCTGGAGGATTCCAGTGACTATAACTTTTGTTTGTTCTTTGTATTTTATTTGCCTTCATTAAAAGAACTAACCCTTCACAAGTGGTTGCGTCCTCATTGTCGTGTCTGTTAAACGATCCTGAGACGTTCAGGGCGTTACACTAAGATAGTTCGGCCCGGGAGCCGCGCAGGTAGGACACCAGGAGAAAAGGGGTTTTTCATTTTATAATGAAACAAAACAGTAGGATCAGGTGCCAAACAATTTCCCAACAGCGATAAAGGGCAGGCCGCATGATAGACGTTAGCAATAAACAGCGATCAATGGAATCCATGGCGCAAACACAGGAAATGATGGGGAAGAATATCAAAAACAGTTGCGCCTACAGGCCCCCATACCTAACGCCCAGAGAACCCCCGGAAACTGTGGCACACACGGAGAGGCAACGGTTCACAGCAAAAGAGGCGTACCACGCTGATCCCAGAAAAGAAACAAAAAGAAACGGAGAAGAAAAAGGAGGCCATGGAAAAAGAGAGAAAGACTGAGAAAGAAAAGTGTCCCCCCCCCAACCCCCCACCCTGCACCTCTGCAAATGAGTATGGCCCCTCCCCCCAGCAGTGTGCCTGTCGCCCTGGAACTAGACCCGAAATATAGAAGAAGCAGGGAAAAAGGAATAAGAAAGAACCCCACCAGGCGGGGGGGGTGGAGAAAATATAACAAACTGGAGGAGGGCCTTCAGAACATACCCCCGGCTTCTCCCTCCCGCACCGTAAGGTATCCCAGCAGCAAACAATAAGTAGCACCAAATCGACCATAACAAAAGGGGGAATGGGGAGCATTGCGCACCAAATATGCTAGTAGCTATGTCCTGGGAGTACACAACCATGAGTCCGCCCGTCTACCAGATGACCACCCCGAGGGATCAGCCTCATCCCTGACCACTCCTGGCGATGCTGCCCATGCCTACCCCTCGACCCAGCGCCATGTCCGATGTTCCAAGGTGAAGGGGTGTCCCAAAACAACCGGGAAGCGACGCACACAGGTGGGGTGGAGGTCTCAGAACGCCAACACAGTCCGCATCTCGGAGGGACGTCTTTCCCAGTGCTGCCCCAGGATCTGTACTGCACACAAGGTCCGGGAAGGCTGAATCATCCAAAGTAGACAGACATTGCTGGTAAAGTCCCTGGGTCACCGGAGGTCGTACACGGGACGAGGCCACCACCTTCCACTCGGAACCACTACCTCCGGAACAGATCAAACCCTCAGTCAGCCGATCATACGGTAGCATACTGTCCGGAGTGTCCGGCTGCGCACTAATCGCAGGGATGGCCGCGACATTATCCTCCTGTGTGCAGTGTAGGAAGTCCCTGTGTAACTGTGGACTAGCATGCCGCCATTGTCCCAACGCTGATGCCACACCGTCGATCCTACTCCCCAAGACCTCGATGCCACGAGCCAAGGAGAAATGAAGGGCACCAAGGGCCTCAAGGAGGTCGCCGTACCCCAGCACTGCTCCCCGCGGTCGCTCTGCCACACTCCCAAAAGTCACACACTCCCAATCCTGCTGCGACCCGGTGGACAGGATAGTAGGCTGCATCGCAACAAGATGGCCGCCGGGGGAGGCCCGGCTCGTATGGGGGCCGGGACCCAGGGACAAGCACCTCGGGGTCCACGTCGCTGGAGACAGGGGTCCGGGGGCAGGGACAAGTTCAGCCGTTGCGTGGACTCGGGCAACAGTCGTCTCCACCAAGGACCGGCGGCCGCGAAAATCCGGGAGCAGTCTGCAAGGATCAGGGCGAGCTAGGGGCGGTGTCCGGGCAGCTCACCGTCAAAGGCAGGGGCAAACACCGAAGAGTCTGAGAACTGCACCCCCGGGCATGCCCTCGATTCACTACACTTTAGCAACGGGAGCGGCCGTGGCGAAATGCAGGCCGGGGGCAGCACCGCTCCGGTGGACCGACTTCACCCAGTCACCACAGGCCGTTGTTGTTAAACTGCCACCCGGCCAAGGCGTCCACTCGAGGTCCCGGCTCCGGGGCCGCACGGGCCGCAAAGTTCATCCGCAAATTTCTCAGGCGGTACAGTAGCCAGAAACCCCGGAGTCACACGATCGGTTGCCACTCTCTACACAAACACGATCCCATGGCGCAAGCTGAGGATCTAGTACAGGATATCCGTGCGGGATGCGGAGGTTCACGGAGCCGGGAATCTACGCTGCCGTCTCGGTCGCCATCTTGGCTCCTCCCCCCTGGACTGAATTTTTAGCTCTGTTTGATATTATCTGTTTACAGGAAACCTGGTGTAGGGACTTTAAGGGATATAATGGTTTTGTCTCTTACCAGCTACCTGCTACGGGTTCCCTATCAGGTAGAGCTATGGGGGGCCTTTTGATCTTGATTTCTGTCCAAACCCCTCTGCTGGTTAAAAAATACATACAAGTTGGGGTTCATTCCCAGATCTTATGGCTGCACAAAACAGGAGGTAGGAATATTCTCTTAATACATTTTTATAACAATGTTTTCGATGATACTAGGGATCAGGTGGTTAGAGCACTATCAAGTGCATTGGATGACATCCTCAAGGATTCCAATGTAATCTTTGATTTGTTTATGGCAGGGGATTTTAACGCCACTACCTGCCCATTTTCAGATGTCAATGTATGTGGGGCGGTGGACTGTCATGGAGATGGAATCCCCCATTTTCAACATAACCATTATGGAGCTGCCTTAAACAGTCTCCTTGATTCACATAATATGTCTATTATGGTTAACGAGAAAAACGAACAGGAGGAGATTTGCCCAACTTTTACAGGCCGGGGAGCGAATTCTGTTATTGATTTTATTTTTATCTCCTCGAGTCTTGACGCCTGGACTATGGCACCTAAAGTCATAGACATCCAGCTTAGTGACCATAATTGCCTGATAGTAGAGGCCATGCTATGGGAAAATAAAGGGACCTGTATTCCGGGGGGTATTGTTAACAACATAGAGGCTGTGCGCCCTAATGGCACCAGACTCAGGTGGAGGGGGGATAAGGCTGAAATCATGTCTGATTCAATTATTACTAGTTGCCTGGCAGGTTCTACAGGGATTTTTGAAGATAACCAAGGTACCACTGGCTCTATTGAGCATTTTATTGGTATTAATGCGGTCATTGACTCTAAGCATACTAGTACACTCAAGTACAAGGAGGAACGCCTGCGGGGGTGGTTCAATTCAGCTTGTACTTTGGCCTTAAAGGAACTAAAGTTAGCTTTATCAGCTACGCCAAGAGATAAGGGCTTGGTTGTAGATCTTAGAATCAGATACAAAGAAAGCCTCAAACAGAGGAAATTGGAACTCCAACAGGAGGCATGGGACAATTTGACCTTGGCTGCTGAATCAAATAATTGTACCCTGTTCTGGAAAACAGTTAATTCCCCATTCCTCAAAGATGATAAAACCCCTGAATTAACCTCCAACGTTATGAAGGAAGAGTGGGTTTCCCATTTTTCTAAAATCTTTGAGTCTGACACTGCATCCAGGGATATAGGGGATAGGTGGCCGCATACGCCACTGAATATCACCGTCCAAGAGGTTTTAGATAGCATAAGGGTCAGTAAAGGAGGAAAAGCACAGGGTCCAGACGGGATGCCAATTGATGTCTATAAATTGGTCCCTGAAGTATGGGGGCCTTTGTTAACTAATATTTTCAACGCAGCAGTCCGTAATGAGGTGCCCCCTACTTGGGAAGAATCCATCCTAATTCCAATATTTAAGAAAGGAAATCGAGGGGACGTTAAGAACTATCGTCCAATCTCCTTGTTGGATTCTTCCGTAAAAATAATGAGTAGAGTGCTTCTAGTTAGGTTGGAAGAATAGGCGGAGGAAAATGGCATTTTAGCAGAGAGCCAGTTTGGGTTCAGGAAGGGTCGTGGTACGATTGAGCAGTGTCTAAATTTAGACCTGCTCATCGGTAAATATACCCTGGCAAAGACCGGCACTATTTATCTCTGCTTTGCGGATTTGAGTAATGCCTTCGACCTGGTGGACCATGGCATTCTCTGGGCAAAGCTAATTGAAATTGGGGCACCCGAGGGTATTGTGTTCTTCTTAGCATGTCTTTATGCTAAACTACGTGCTTGTGTTCGTTATGGTTCCAACGGGGAATGTACTACTAACTTTGAGATTGGGCGTGGAATTAGACAGGGATGTGTTTTGGCCCCACTGCTTTTTACCCTTTTCATCAACAAGATTGATTCTTTTCTTAAATCTCTGGCAGTGGACGCTCCCAAAATTAACGAGGATAACGTCCCTGTGTTATTATACGCGGATGACGCGGTTCTAATTTCACGCACCCCAAACGGCCTTCAACGGCTGATGGACGGCTTTTCGCAATTCATTAAAAGCAGAAAGTTAGTGTTAAATAAAACTAAAACCTATGTTGTGGAATGTGGGCGTAGGAACAGAAAGAAACAGTTCTCATTTTTCATAGAGGGACAGAAGGTCCAGGCCGTTGACAATTTTTCGTACTTGGGGGTCACTTTTTCAAATAAAAACATTTGGGTCAATGAACATAAGAATGTCAGGGCCAAGATGGCGAGGAGTGCTCATGGAATTTTCACTATGGCTACGAAACTAGGAGACAGACGGGTCCATGATATGCTTAAAATTTTTCAGTCCCGTTGTGTCTCGATTGCCTTGTACGGAGCGGGCATTTGGGGCCATGCCCCGGCAGGGTCTCTTCAGGTTGAGGAGAATGTATTCTTGAAGAGACTTTTGTGCCTGCAAGCTCTGTCTCTAATGTTTTAGTGCATAATGAACTGGGTATTCACCACCTTGCCGACTTGATCCTCCTTAGGCCACTGATGCTATGGCGTTCCATTTGGATAAAAGAAGAGACCTCACTGTGCAGAGCCATTATATCTGATTGCCTCTCTTTGGACCATCATCTAAAGATCCCATGGTTAAAGTATAACGTGGATAATTTTCGTGAGATCTTTAACATTAACATCATTGTGGATCGATGTGGGGCTACTGAGCTGTCTAAAACCAAACTTAAGTACTGTTTTTTACAACAGCTTTCCACTAGGAGGTATCAAAATAGCTCTGAACTTTCATCCTGTGTTCTTTATTATGATCTAAACGAATTTGTGGGTTTCCAACCGTATTTGTCACAAGGGAGCTGGAAGGCACATCGGTTTGTGTTGGCTAGACGTAGAACCGGAGTAGTCCACAACCTTGTTGCCTTCCCCTCTCAGTATTTACATCCCGCTGGCCCTTGTCCGTATGATAATACTACCCCCAAAGCACTGTGCACTTTCTTTTGCTCTGTCAGCTGTATAAATACCTGCGGATTGCTTATTTGAAACCCCTGTTTGCTAAATTTGGAGTCCGGACAATACGTGACTGCATGAGTTTGCTTTTTAACTTACATCACCCTGACGTTTGTTTTTATACGGCTACCTTTCTCCTTAAATCAATTAATGCAAGGAAAAGTATGCTTTTTAAACTTTTTTAAATTTTAGTATCTCCTGCTCATGACTGTTGTTTTATATTGTTGTATTTTTAATGTTGTGCTTTTATGGACTTGTCTTTTGTTCCGAATAAAGCCTTATGAAATGAAATGAGATCCCTCCTGGCACGCTGACATCAGTTTCCTTTTTTTCCGCGTGCAACGCGGATCCGGAGTGAGCGGTTCCTCTGGCCTGTTTTCAGGCCCTTTTTCGATGCTTCTTGTCTTGAACAGTGTACTTCCTGTTCACGGCAAATGTCCGCGACGGACCCGCATCTTATCTGTATGTGGTGTCTGGGCGAACACCACGACTACACGGACTGCGACGCCTGCCAACACCTCAAGCAGAAGTCCCGGCGGGAGCGCCGTATGAAGCTTCTTTCGGCACGGCTGTCCCGGTCGGAGTCTTCTCGTCCCACGGCCTCTTCAACGCAGTTCCGCCAAGGATCGCCCTCTGGGGCCTGGGACCTTCGTTCACCATTTCTTGGTAAGTTGCGGGGCATGTCGCTGAGGTCCTCGACCTCACTTTCATCTGTTGTCAGGAGCACTGGTTCCCGGAACATTCTGGAAGTGCGCCCCCGACAGTTGACCCCCCTCTATCCGCCATATCCGGGTGCGGGGGCGACTTGGGCCCAAATGGAGGCTTATGCCATGGCTTTGCAGGCCTCCCTTGGGTCCTCTCCCTTCCCTGGGGCATCCTCGGGGCTTCCGCTACCTGTGGGGTCCCCGATGGACTCGCCGATTGGTTCGCCCCCGGCGTCAAATGAGCCCTCGCCCTCCAGGGATGTCGGAGATGTGGTATCGTCAGGGCGCGGCCTGGCTGGATCCCCCTCTACGATCCATATGGTGCCGTCAGTGTGCAGCCTGGCTGGGTCCCCCTCTACGACCCATTGCACCCCTGCGTTGCCGCATAGTCCTGTGGGGCTCCCTGTGGGGGTCGCAGATGATCGCTGGTGCTCAAAGCCTCGCTTTGTGCACGCCTCGGCATTCTGGGCAGGCGGCCGCCTATCCGGAGCCGGGGAAGGTGCCGTTCCGGCACCGTAGACTCGCCTCTCCGGCTCTGCCTCCGCTTCTTCCTTCAGAGCCGGTTCTGGTTGAGACTGAGTCGGCACCGGTGTGGCGCCAGAGGCTTGCATCCTCTGCTCTGGCTCCTTCTCCTTCTTCGGAAGGGGAGCTTATAGTGGATTTGGCACTGGACGGAGCCGACTCGATGCTGGATGGAGTAGAGTCGGCGCCGGACGAAGGTCGATCGGCGCCTATTAAAGTAGTTTTTGGCACCGCATCAACGCCTCACGGATGTATTCTTGCCTGTGCCTCCCTTAGAGTATGTGGATCCGACAGGAACCCACCTCCTCCAGAGCACCCACACCCGGCAGGCTCCTCGCCTCCTCAAGAGCCTCATCAGGACCCCAGTTCATCAATGGGGCTCCCCTCAGTTGGGCATTGGTCGCACCCTCATTGTCTTGGGAGGGTTAGCTTACAGCCCTCATCTACTGATGAGCTACTATCCCCTCCTCGGAGGGCTAGAGAGGCTGGTGCAGCTTTTCTCAGAGTGGTCTGTTTGGCCACTCCGATTTTGAACATGCAACCCCCTTTGTTTGGCGCCCTTGTCTGTGGACCCTTTACTTGATGCCCTTCACCGTGGGTCAGGGAATGTGGAGCTGCTTCTGCCCTTTGAAGCTTCTCTTTATGATGCCCTTTTGGGTACCTGGGTTTGACCAGCTTCGGGTGACCCGGTGGCTCGTTCGGTCTTGCACTGCCACCATCCTGCTCCACATGATCCGGTCTGCTTATTTGTGCATCCCGACATGCAGGGATTTGTTTTGCAAACTGCCTTCCCTTCCTTGCCCCGGCTATCTATTCCTCCCTCCCAGAAGTCCAGATGGCTTGAGTCATGGGGTCGGAACATCTTTGCCTCCACTAGTGCTGCACTACGGTCACTAAATACAGTGTGTCCTGGCTCGGGCTACCTCTGCCCAGTGGGACTCTGCAGAGACTTTGCTCTCCACCAGCACTGAAGGTGCTCATGTTGACCTACTTCATCTTCTCCGGGATGGCCGTGACCTTGCTGAGTTTACGATCCGCTCTGCCTTGGATACTGCTGATTCCTTAGGCTGGGCTATGGCTGGTTCAGTCACCTTGCGGCGCCATGCTTGGTTACGGGATAGCGTCTTCCAGGAAAATATCCGGGAGAGTCTTGTTGATTTACCCTTTGATGGGGTTTTGTTGTCTGGTGCACAAGCCGACTCAGCTGTTCAGCGCCTACTTGTTGACTTTTGCCCCCCCCTTAGGCCCATGTTCCTCAGGCGTTTGTTCTCGGGTGGTACCTTTTCATTTAGCGTCCTCTTGATGCGTTGTGTTTCAGGCTGATAGTAAGCCTCAGGTCTTGCTTTCACATGGTCGGAGGTGATTACCCTTTCATTTACCATCCTTTGGATGCATTATGCTTTCAAAACTGACGGTTAACCTACTGTGGCAGTGTTCCACAGATTGTTCCTCTGACGGTGGCTTGCCCTAATAAACGTGTTCCCCCTTTGTTGGGGTGTGCATACTCTGTGTGGGGTACTTGTTTGCTATTATAAAGCTCTGTTTGTCAACTGGGCCTAAGAGTTCCTTAGGCCTCTAGGCGTCCTCTGGTGCTCTTATCTGCTGTTGTACGGTGCTCAATGTTGTGCCTTGGGGTCATCTTCTATACGTCATTGGTCATCTTGCTTATTTGCTTCATTCTCCTCCTTCGGAGGTTTTCGGGTTGTTCATCAGGCTTTAAAGGCAGCTTCCGTCTGCCATTACGGCACCAGTTGTGTTTCTCTACGACCATGTTGTATAGTCATGGCTAGTTTACCTGTTTTTGCTATATATATATCTGTAATCTGAAAGAGACACGTTAGTGATAGATTCCTTACCTTAGATCTTTCTTACCTTAGAATAACCCCAGGCGTCAGACTGGATTCGGAAAGTTTTTCGTCAGCAGTACCCCTGTGCGTCGGTAGGCGTCGTCATGTGGTTCCACGTATGTCGCTGGCGTCGTACCTGCTGAGGTGACGTAGTTGGAGCTACTTTGACACGCCCATGCGCGCTGACAGCGCCTATTGTCCACCAATTCCTAGCCCGGGAGAGGAAGTTTTCTCCATTTCCCTGGCCTCCCCATCCTTCTCGGCCTCTCAAACAGCGGACGGCCAAGGCAATGACTGGGAGGAGTCTAGGGACCCTCTTGCAGATCAGTGTGGGGATGCACCACACTAGGAGGCCAATGTGGTGGATCTGTGCGATCTGGAATTTATCTCCACGCCCCGGGTCACTTGCCTCTTCCTCCATGGCTCCGGAGCAGGATGGTACATTTTCTGTGGTGTTGCGCAGGGCGACTGAGGCTCTTAACCTCAAGCTCCCTACGGTGTTTCTCAGGACCTATCTCCTGACTGAGGTGATACGGCCAGGGGCCTCCTCCACGGAGCAGCTGCTGCCCTTTAATCACGCACTTACAGACGTGGGGAACACCACCCCCTGCCCTGAGGCTCATTTGGCACCAGAGCAGGCAGGAAATTAGATAGTCAGAAGGCGTGTCACACTTACAGACTACGCACACCCCCTAAGGTGGGCCACTTGAAGTGGACAATCAAAGAAACGTTTCATCATCTTGGTTTTGGTGAAACTTGAAACTTGGAACTCTGGGTCAGGAATGAATGAATTGATTGATAACGCCCACAACTCACCACAACCAGGTATTTTGGTGCCCAAAAGGGCTAAAACCAAATCTAAAACAGTACAGAGTATGCCCAATTCTCACAGGAAGTGATAATTTAGGGGTGTAAACAACCCAGGGGTAGGTAGCTCATTGTCTTCTACCATACACTCCCCTAAACACCTCTATTTTCCATATTTAGGGGTCCCTTGACGCCAGAGAGACAGATTTGTCTACCTGGGAACCGAAGAAGGCACTGAGCACAGAGGACCAGCAGCGAACTTGGCACCAAACCGTGCCTGGCTGCTGAAACTTCGACAATTGCACATAGCTGACTCGTCCAAAAGCTATGCACCCTCCCAAGCCCTTGGAGGGCTGTCCAGCACTTCAACAACCAGTTAGCATCTACCTTTGAGTGGAAAAGCCATCCCCCTGCATCTGCAGGCACCGATTACACTTGTCCAGTTCACGGTTTTGCTGGCCCACCAAGGGAGCATCACAACAGGAAAACAGGAAAAGGTTTTCATAGTTCCAAGAGGTTAACTCCGTCTCTCCACCGAGTTTTGAGATGCTAGACCCTCAAGGAGCCCCCCTGCACCAATGCGCTGGGTACTGCAGCACTTGCTGCAACCAAGGCTTGTTTATTGTCCAATCCAGATACCCCATCGCCAAAACCGACCTGCCTGACGAGGGACTTCAGGAATGATGAGGCTCCCATTGTGAGTGGCCCTGATGTCTGTTTTATTCCCCTATGCAGGTCAAACCAGGAACCGTGAGAGCCTCCGACACAAGTGGCATGCCGGCCAAACACTTCTGCACCCGAGCCACACAGCCTTGGTAATCGACAACCGACTGTGCCCCCTCGCTCCAAAGACCTTCAAAAGCCGAGTTCCCCTTTGGGTTCTGCTGGACTTGTCTCAAAGTTCTCCCTAGCAACCTTTGTTTCTAGGTACCGATTGACTTCAAAGGTGTAACGCTCACGGCGACCAAACCATCCAGCACCTCTGCACCTGGGCACCAAGGCAGGTAAACTACAGCTGCTGGTGGTTCTTTGAACCGTGGCACCTTAGCACCTTAAGTTCCAAAGTGTGCCCCTGAACTTCGGCTACAAGTATCTGTTTGCAGTATATGTCTTTCCCCCCACAGGATAACTATACTGCTTTCAAAGCTTATACCTCAAAAAACGCTAAATGAGTATTCTACTGTTTCCTTGTAAAATTCATAAATCCGAAAGTACTTGCCTGATTTAGTTTAGCTTGATGTCTAAAAATATTTAAAAATCTGTGTTATTTTTATACATCAGTCTCAGATTTCTTCTTTAGTATGTGTACCATTTATTGACTCTGTGTGTGCATTAAATGCTTAACACTTCCTCTGATAAGCCTAAGCTGCTCGACCACACTGCCAGAAACAGAACACTTGGGATTATTAAAGTAAGCCCCTGTAAACCAATAAGGGTTGTCTGGACTTTTTTGCATTGTGTGCTCTTACTTTTGAACACTTCATAAAAAGCCAGTTTCCTACAAGTATCCAACCGAAAGAGCATTACCGAAGGTAAGTAACTTTCTCTTCTGGTGTATACTCTTGCTCCACCCTTTTATTCCTTATAGCCTACCTGATGTCCTTTTCTGTGCAGTGGACATTTGGCTATTAATAAAATCCAGAGTAGATTATGTTTAGCTTACTGTCTGTTTCACTTCAATAATTGTCACCTCATCTGAGGGCCTTGGAAATATGGAGGACAACTGGCATTCTAGAAGATGCACCATCCCAGGGGTGGTGTCCCCTGGGTGCACAGCGAGAAAAATCCACTTGGGTGGAGTCATCCAAAATTGATCAAAATTAATATTTTTCGTCTGTTTTCAGAAAATGGAATTTATTATTTGCTCATAAATCCTGTTTCATGAAACTCGTATGCTGTGTTTCTTTTACACATAATTTTCTTTTTCCAGTTTATGTTCATAATAACTAAGTTGGTTATTTCCAAATTGTTGATAAATGCGGACAGGTGATTCATCCAGGTCCGCATTGAATGAGATGAGATAGGTTCCATCGTCTCACACCGAAGTTTAACATTCCTCTGATGAATGGCTGCCTCTAGCCCGAAATGTATTGGGACCAATAACAATTTGGGAATAACCGACTCTTTGTTATTAGGAACAGAAACTGTACATAGCAAATAATGTGTAAACGAAGCGCAGCATCCAATTTTCATGAAACAGGATTTATGAGCAAATCATAAATTCCATTCTCTGAAAACAGACGAACACGTATTAATTTTGATCAATTGTGCATGACTCCACTGTAGTGGATTTTTCTCGCTGTGCACCCAGGGGACACCACCCCTGGGTGGTGCTTCTTCTAGACATTCCAACGCTCAAGAGTCAGAGAGCGAAACCCTGTCTGCACGCTCAGTCTCGTTGAAATTACAGGAACAACCAAGCCAGTGGATTACTCCTTGGTGTGCATGAACCGCCACATTGGACAACTGACATTAACACAGAGCAGTGGTACCTGCATAAGGCTCCGTTTTGTCATGTCCGGGATGGTACGGAGCTTCTACTAACACTTATTGCCCCTAATACCAATGCACAGGGGGTTTGGAAGCGGTTTCTGTTTCCTTCTGTAACCTGATGGCATTGAAAAGGTGAGAAATCTTCTTGTAGATAGTTTCCATTAGACAGTGTTACGAAAGTTAAGTTACCTATTCTTAAACTCCTTTAAAATATTTTGTTGCAATTGTTTCAGATGAGACTTTTTTAAAAAGTCTGTGCCTTTAATGCATTTGATCTGTTTACACTGTGTATTTTGTATCTCTTTTCAGCTTTTGTAAGTCCATTTGCTGTTCCTGTTGACCTTAGTGCCTATCCTCTCTATTGCACTGTAATTGCTTATCCAACTGATCTTCATACAATCCGACGGAGACTTGAAAACCGGTTCTATAGGTAGGCGCATTTGTCACCAGATTAATCTTTTTTTTCGAAATGTTTTCTCTGTTGCTTTTTATTCTTACTTGCCTCTTAAACATTTTTTTCTTTTCCTCAACCACCATGAATGACAACCTTTCCTGAAGATAAAATTATTGCTTTCTCAGTTTACTGAGGAATCTTGGCAGGTTACTGTTAAGATTTTGCTGTGGTAAAGAATAGATGGGCAAAGAAAATTATGACTTCTGCTTGTATTTCTGGATGCCACTAATGAACCAGGATGTCGTAGTGGTGCTATATGCTACTGCCTACTTGAGATAATAACCTAGCACTTGCTAGCTCTGCCCCTTAGCGCTCTCCTCACCTCATAAATAAATTGTGTAACATGTAGGCGTTTCAGTGTTTGAACTACTCACACAAGCATTTCCCATCATTGTCTCTCATGTTGGGACATAGTTCCCAGATGTAGGGAGGTTCCAGAAAATTGTTCACATCCACAAAGGTTTAGAGTGGCTGTACAGTGACTGTCTCAAATACAATGGTTCTGGCCAAGTTTGAAATTAGCATCCTCATTGAGAAATAAAAAGTTGCTTGTGCCTCATACCCACAGTTAATTTTTTCAGTGCCACAGTCTCTTTTCCTGAAACTCTGCACTTTGAACCCTTTGACTATTGTTTTTCTACTTTCTTTTGAGCTTATGTAACCCCCAAAGGGCCTCAAGCATTAAGCCATGCAAAGATGGTAACAAACTATGCCTCTGGATGATACCCACTAATTCTGCATGTGGAGCCTCTTACTGTATCAGCTTGAGGCCTGTGTATCATCAAACTGTACCAGTCGAGACTGTCTGAAATTGAATTACCAAAGTATGCTTTTCTTGTTCTCCCTGCGATAGACTTAACACAATCTTCCCTGATCACCGCTTTTTAAAACTAGGGTTGTTGGAGAATAAAACCAAAAGGATGCATCATTCAAGGTCTCAGACTCCAACCTCTTGGTCCAGACACTGCGGTTCAAGGTAGGTGATGAGCATATTCAGATTGCCTGCTCAATTCTGGCCTCACCAGTGACCCTCAGCGCAGGTTGCCACCTATCTTGAGAGTAAAGGGGTGGCAGTTTTCCCTGCCAAGAGAACTGGCTGTTGAGGGTGGGCTTGCCTGAGTTTGTCATAGACCCCCTCCAGATGTCGGTGAACTGCCTAACATTGTTAGAGATCTTGATCAACGCACTGAAATTGCATCTTGCTCCTTTGCATAGGCTCCCCTTTATTTGAGTCAATCTAGACACACTGTGATTCAGGGCCTTTCCACCTCAGCAACCAATAGCAAACATTTAGGCCATGATGCTGATTTTTTTAGCCTCAATAATTGACCTTGTTGAGAGTTGTTCTGAGAATTCTTGGACTGTTGCCTCAGGCATCCTGCTTGTCTCATTTGCCCATTGGCATATTCAGGCTCTTCAGTGGGACTTGAAATCTCTGTGGGCCAAGCATCAAGGAATCCTCTCACATGACATCCAGGTTTCAGAGGAGACTGCACAAGGTATGCAGTGGTTTCTGCTCAACTACAATCTAACTGCTGCAGACCCCTCTCCCTTCCGCACAAAAAAAGTGCATGGTGGTAGGCAGGAGCAAGATGGCCATTGCCTAACTCCCCAGTAGCCGCTTCCTTCCCCCTGCGCTGAGCTGCCAGCGCCGATGCGGACACTCGCCACGTTTTTCGAGCGTGCCTGTGTGCAGCTCCTTCGCCACCTGGACTGCGCGCTCAGGCTGCTGGCTTCAGGCAGAAATGCCTGAAGAGCAGCATATTTCGGCAGCATCAACCTTGTCCAGCCCCGACCGCCTCGTTCACTGTGGAGCCTCGGAATGCCCCCGAAAGCCGGAAAACCTCTGAAGGAGCAGGTGGAGCTCCTGGGGGCCCGCCTGCCCTGCCTGCGTGCACAGCAAGAGGCTGACAGCACGCAAGGCAGAGGAGATAGCTGGAGCTGCTGCCTCATCTGGGAGGCCCCTCAATGGCAAAGAGGGACTGAAAACGGATTCAGTTTAAAAAAAATCAAGGAACACTGGCTTTTCCAGAGAAAGAAAGGCAACGATAAATTCCAGAGATCTTCTCTGGGAAGCACATTGGGCTGCACCTGAAGGAGCAGGGTAAGTCGTCCCCCCCCCCACCCTGTACTTTCTGCTGCCACTCTCCCCCCAGCTACACCAGAGACAGGTGAACTTAGTACTTTTTCAGAGACAGTGGGAGCTGGTTCATTGTGCCAAGTGGGATTGGGAAAGGAAAAGGAAACTTCGTGGATATGAGAGAAACGCTAGGGGCTGGGACCAGGGCCGAGACACAAGGTCTGACATCCAGCACTGATGCATTATGTGTTGATGGACTGAGTAAGGGTGACAAGTGCTGTCCCCCAGGGATGGGTCTGTATCTAGGGGCAGCAGGAGGATCCCCCAAAGTGGCCAACATTTTTTATTCTTTGACCGATGACTCTGATCTCTCAGGCCGCAGTAAAGAAATTACGGATGATGAGTCGGCTCCCTACTCATCTGGGGATAGTAAGAGTGGGGGAATGGAGAAACCCTCGACACACAAATGTCTCTCCCTCTCAAAAAGACTGAGTGAAAGAGCAAGAAGGAGCGAGAAGGACTCCAGACCGGAGTTTAACACCTCCAAACAGTTGACGTGGGACTGCTCTGCAACCAGTCTGGTCTATAGCGATGTGGAAGGAGAGAGATCTGGTACACCACGAGGAACTTCACTACCTGACACGCATCCTGCTTCCACATTGGACACAATCTTCTCTATGCTGAAGCAGATGCAATCAGAGGCAAGGGTTGAACATAAGAAAGCACATCTAGACACAAAGATACAAGGCGCAGTATGAAAAGTCGCCAAAATCTGCTCTGAGATGGCAGAACGAGTCATCTTGGTGGACGAGTGGACAGCGGCAGCAGAAGCAACAGTGACAACAATTGCGGGGGAAAAAAACTTCAAGAAACACAGCTAGTCGACGTGATGTGGGAGATTGAGGATTTTGAGAACCGGCAGCGCCGAAACAACTTGCGGTTTCTTGGCCTTGCAGAAAACATGGAGGGAAATGACATTAGACACTTCATGATCAAGCTGCTTAAGGGTGCCTTTCCAGAGCTTGCCCGATGGGATTGGGTGGCTGAAGAAAAATTCCTCTCTCCAGCCAGATCGTCCAAGAGCCATCCTGGTTTACTTTGGTAATTTCCTTCTACGCCAGACGATCTTTGACAAGGCAAGGCCGGAGGCTAAGAGATCATTCGCCGGGCATACCTTCTTCATCCGTCCAGACTTTTGCCATGTGACAATCGAGAGGAGGTGGAGTCTCCGGCTGCTATATTCTTCCTTTCAACAGGTTGGATGTCAAGTATTTTTGCTAAATCCGGCTCGTCTCAAGGTGATCTTCGAGGGAAACACCTGGACCTTTCTCTCAGAGGTCAAGGCACAAGAATATTTGAAAGAAATATCTAATGAAACTGGGCCGAGCTGAATAAAGAGTTCCTCTTTGTATTTTCGCACCTCCGGCATAAAATGAACACTCTACTAGATCATATTGTTCTTTTCCCCTTAGGGGATCTTTCTTTCTCTCGAAATATGTCTTGAGGATTCTTATAAGGCCTTTTTAGGCTCATTGTGCTGGGGATCTTTCCCCGTTGTTGTTGGATGTTTCCTTTTCCCACTTTCCCTTTTATTTCTCTTTCTCTGTCTTCTTTTTCTGGGTTTGACTAGGGGCCGAGCGGTTTAGGGCAGGAGACACTGGAAGCAGTGGCAGCATGTGGGTTTGCATCATGACCAGGGTCAGGATTGACCCTTTTGCTCATTGAATGGGGGGATGGTGGGAGGGGGTGGAATTGGGGAGGTGGCCAAGGTTTTCTGAGCATTGCCTCAGCTGGTTAATTTACAAGGGCTACTTGATGTATGAGCTGAGAACGAACCACTAGACCCAGGCTACACCAATTATTCCGCTCCTCATCAGTTCCATGTACGCCTAGACTACTTTTTTATCTCTAATAGGTTGGTCTCTGCCTCTCGTATATTTAAATATCCACGGGTGATGTCCATCCATAACCCCCTCGTATTAGAACTAGATGTCCATGCAACTTTACAACCTAAAGTGGGATGGTCATTTGAAAGGGTTCTGCTGCTGAATGAGGAGTATATTACATATATTAGGGAGTGGATTTCGCCATTTATGGCTGAAAATCTAGGGACTGCTCCCATTGAGGTAGTGTGTGACACTTTTAAAGCCGGAATCCGTGGGGAAACTACGAGACACAGCTGGAATAGCCAGAAAAAATCGAAACGTCATCTGCAGGGACTCTACCAGGGTCTAGATCTGGCGGAGGCAGGCCTGGTGGAGGCTGTTACCAGGGGCCTTGACATCAAAGCAGCCCAACTTTTGGTTATATTAGCTAAATCAGCTAGATGGGATATCTCAGCTAAAAAAGCGGCCGAAAAATATATGGTATGGAAAAACAAAGCCAATGAATTGAGTGAAAAGGTGGGGCATTACTTAGCATTTCGTGCAAGACAGCAGACAACATACAGCGATATCAGACTAATGTTAGATCCTGAGCTGGGCCCCACTGAAGCAGGGGGGATATGCTCTGCCTTCCAAAGATTCTACCAGAAACTGTATGCTGAGGAACAAACTGTTCTGGAAGGGATAGAGTCAGATTTAGGTCAAGTGTCTATGGATAGTCAGGGATGGGAGGATCGGGAGCACTTACATCTACCCATTTCAATTGAAGAAATCTCAGCAGCAGTGTCTAGATTATCATCTGGAAAGGCCGTTGGGATGGATTTTATCCCGGGGGAATTTTACAACCTTTTCGCTTAATTTACACTGAAGGTATTTTTGGCCATTCAGAAGGGTAACTCTCCTCCTGATTCATGGGCTTCAGCTAGGATGGTAGTCTTCCCTAAAAAGGGAAAACCACTGAATCAACTAGGATCCTATCGGCCCATCACATTAATTAATTCAGACACTAAGCGTTTTGCTAAAATGTTAGCCTCAAGACTATCCAAGTTTATCAAAAAAATTGTCTCACCTGTTCAACATGGTTTCATCCCGGGAATGGTCACTACAGACCACATCCGCCGGGTAATCACTCGATTTGACGTGGCCAAAATCCAAGGAGACCCTAGGGCGCTGTTGTTATTTGATAGGGTCTCCTGGCCGGATCTGTGGGCGATATTGCAGAATAATGTTCTAGGCTCGGATTTCATATCATGGGTGAAGATGCTGTATATCAATCCTATGGCTAAAATCTCTCTAATGGGGGAGAGACAGAGATGGTTAAGATCCAGCAGGGAACAAGGCATGGTTGCCGTGCTCTTCCTTATTATTTACCCTCTATATAGACCCTTTAATCCTCTGGATTCAAGGTAATGCTGTTATTTCACCAATGGTCACCAGGGGCTGGGAGGCGAAAATTCTTGCTTAAGCAGACGATCTTGTGATTGTTAACCCCCCCCCCCCCACACACACACACACCACCTGGGCGTTAATATTATTGTTGATCTGGATGATGTGGTCAAGGGCAATTTGGGCCCACTAATTAATAAAACCAAAGTCGAGTTGTCAAGATGGAATAATCTCAGACTCTCCCTGATATGAAGGTGCAATTTAATCAAAATTGTGTTTCTTCCAAGAGTTTTGTATTTCTTTAGGGCTAAACCCCTTGAGGTGGCTAATTCTTGGTACAAGGCTTTGGATAGTATGATTGGGCGGTTTCTCTGGGCTTATGCCAGGCCCCGGAGGGTCCTGAAGTTCCTCTCCCTTGCCAGGCAACAGGGCGGATGGGCCGTTGCAATCTTTCGGTTGTACTACTGGGCCTCGGCACTACAACAATTAACACCACTTCTGTTTAATCCGCCTCATGAAGAGCTCAGTCGAAATAAGGTTTCATCATGCTTCAAATTAACCATTGGAGCTTCAGTTTGTGGCTCCTTGTTCCGGCAATTAGAGTTTAGCTATTTTAAAAAGGTTAGGTTTAAGACACTTATATATGCTTTCAGATCTGATAGAGACTACTAGCCGCAGATTCCTTCACGCAGATTCCTTCATGTAGAATTATCCCCAGGCATGAGACTGGATCCGGAAAACTTTTTTACCCATCATCCCTGCACGCCGGGGGGACGGCATCACGCGACTCCGCCGTGTGCGTACGTGACGTCAGCAAGGTCACATAAGTCCCACCCCGGCGCGCCTACGTCAGTTTTTTCCTTTTCCGCATGCAACGCGGATCTGGTTTGTGCTCTGGGCCTGTTTAGGCCTTTCCCTTCTGCTATTGCTGCGTATGTGGGAACAGTGTGCGAATGCCTTCGGGCTTTAAAACTTGTTCATCGTGTGGCTGCCTCATGTCGGTGATGGATCCTCGCCCCATATGTATGTGGTGTTTGGGGGAGCACCACGACTCCACTGATTGTGAGGCGTGCCAGCAGATGAAGCCGAAGTCCCGGCGTGAACGCCCAATGAAACTTCTTTCGGTGCGTGTGTCCAGGTCGTCGTCGTCGTCATCTCGCCAACTTCTTGCTTGTGGGACTCGGTGGGGTCCCTTATGTCTGCCACTTCTGTGTGGATTTGCAACACCATGTGTTGGATGGTCGGGAGCTGGCGACGTTTATCCTTCGCTCCGCTCTGGACATCTCGGAGGTGCTGGGCCTTGCCATGGCTTCTTCGGTTGCCCTTTGTCGCCATGCCTGGCTTCGGGACAGTGTGTTCCCGGAGAATGTTCGAGAACGGCTGGTGGACTGTCCCTTCGATGGTGCCCTTTTGTTCCATGCCCCTGCGGACTCAGCCATCCGTAGGTTCTTGGCGAGGCTTTGTCCTCCTCCTCCCCCTCCTTCTTCTCCTCCTCAGTGACCTGCGTGTTGGTCTGGTTCTTGGAGCTGTTCTTCTGTTGGGGCGGGTTGCCCCGGTTGTTTTGCTGAGGTTGTGGTTCTGTTGGCTGCTGGCCAGCCCTTTTTGACTGTGTGTTTTTCCTTTGGGTTTTGTACCCCATGCTGGGCCTGAGATTGGGCCTTCTGCGTTTCCCCTCTGGCTGCTTCATAGGCCTCCTGCTGGGTTTTTTGTCGCAGTTCTTTTTTGTTGTCCTCTGCTGCGGAAGCTTCTTCCTAAGAGATTCCCATGTCTTGGGATATGACATGCCCTATGTGGGGCAGTCTTGGCTGTTATATAGTCCTGGTATGTGCTGGGGAGTTGTGGTCGCCTGCGGGCTTCTGCTCTTCGTGGCGTTATGGTATGTTGCGGATGCAACCTTCTTCTTTGCCTTTTTGCTTGAGTGTTTCGTTCTGTGGTGTCCCTGGTGTAGGAGAGTAGGGTCTGCAATCCTATGGTCACCCCAGATTTTTGCTTTTTACTTCACTGGTTTACGACTTTCCCTGGCTGTGGGCCTGCTAATCAGACCCACAGCCTAGCTGTTCTCTCTCTCTAAATTGTACCCATGTACTTAATTGACATTTGGGCCCTCTCATGAGTCCCTGTAACCAGGGCAGAGGTGTACCCAAGGCCTACCAGGGGCTGCAGCATGTATTATGCCACCCCTGGACTGGCTATCTAAACAGACACAACTGGCTGTACAAACAGCTGGGGCAAGGTGGTGTAATCACCCTTTGCTTTAGATATAGTATACCTATATCTAACCCATAATGGACACACAGATCTCCTACCAGTCACTCCTATGGCAGGCCTTAACAATCCTGAAGGCAGAGTGCTTGGAACCGTGTGAGATGGTGCTCTGGCATGAGCTGAGCCTGTCTGTGGCTTTCGGGATCCATCCCTTTAGCCGTTTCCATGATAGTGCCATACCATATACTTTTAAGTGCCTTATAATCCTCGCGGTTAGGGTAACTTTGGCTTGGCATTATCTAAACATGTCGTGTAAGGTGTCATATGCTTTGGAATACTACCCCCTCGCCAGTTCTGGCGACGGGGGTAGCATTCCACCCCTCTAGAGGGAGAAGACATGTTAGTAGCTGTAACCCCGGTTAAAGTTAAACGAAGCCTCAGCTCCACAAAATGGATGCTGCCACTGAGACACAAGTCTGCCCTCCCGCTGCTGGGAGTCCTTCCAGCGAGGGAGGCTTGGACAAAGGGTTTACTGTCCGGGGAGGTGCCAGCACCACCCCAGACAGGATTTTGTGTATCCAGATAGGCAGGGCTGAAAGGAAGGTGACATGCCTGGGGCACCCCGGTGCTCCTGCGCAGATGTCGGCTCAAACCAGTTCCTGGGGCACTCCAGCCCCAGTTCTGGCACGAGACCGGACAAAGGATAGGGGGTGTAACCACCCCCCTTCCTGGTCCCACCCATGGGCAGGACCTAGTCGCGAGCCAGCCCCTTTTCCCTGAATAAAGGTAGGAGCAGGCCCCCTTCCAAATTAGATAACTCTTGACAACTTTCCCCGGAAGAAACTCTTGACCTTCACACGAAGAATCTCCCTTGTGGCTAAGGAGTAGCCACTCCGTGCAACCGGGCACCAACTACCAGCGACCTTGCGGTTCACTTTGCTGTCCATCTTCGGATCAAGACTCCAGAGCCCGACAGGACCCAGACTTCCAGACCACTCTAGCTTTTACCTACGACCACAGCACAGCTGGGCTCCGTGGGTGCGACGAGACCCGTGGGACCGGACATCCTGAAGAAACCTGCACGTCGCTGAGAAGCCAACCTCCGAGGGATCCTCGAGGAAGAAGCTTGGGGTCCGAGAAGCCCCACTCCTGAGCAGCACCTGCACTGAAGATCCGCCCTCCAGCTTCCACAAAATCTGCGTGGGGCCCGTCTGCTTTGTTGCTGCTCCACGCGTTGTCTGTCCACTTGCCGGCTGGCTGTGGGCTCATAGACGACGAACCTGCGACATCATACCGCTGGTCTGCTTGCTCCAGACTGGTACTTGCTCTTCTGCAAACAAGAAGTGACCTGGACCCTCCTGGTCTACTCCAGACACTGTTTCCGCTCACCGCGTGGGTTGCCTTTGCCAAGGCCTGTTGACTCCAACCCGGGGTCTCTCAACGCCAACAGCGAGAAGCCTGCGTGGGACAGCTCGTGCCTCCACCCTGGTCGTCGAAGACGCCGCCTGGTCCACGTGGCTCCTGAGTACAGCGTCGACTCTACACCTGAAGCATCGCAACGACCTCTGGTTCCTCCTGGTTCCACTCCAGTTGCCGGCTGGCATCTGTGAACTCTGTCCCCTCTGCTTTCAGGTCTTTTTCTTTCTTCTTCCATCCTTGGAATCATCCGGACACCTCCATCCAGCTCGCCTGCAGCATCTTTCCTTCCGGCGCCATAGACTTCAACGAGGAAACCCGACACCTCTCTACACCTATGCACCCGCGGCCCGTGGGTTAGGTAACGTGAGCATTTCGGTGCTCCAGTAGGGATTGACTATCCAAGTGCCCAGTTCCACTTTCGTTGTAGTCCTAGCTGGTCGGAGACGTCCAGAAACCTTAACTTTGTAACCGCTAGTATCCATAGACTTTGTTCCGCATCCCGCGTGTGAGTTCCCACTCTGCACGCGTGTCCCCTAGGCCTCCTGCTCCTAACCTAAGGTATTAGTGGGGTAGTCCTAGCGGTCCTCTAGCCTCTGGATCGAGTTACATACCTTCTAGCGATTCGCATTCCATTTTCTTAATATATGGTTTGTCGTGCCCCTAAGGCACCGTTGTAATTTGTGCAACTTAGTGTTTTCCTAAGAGTTATGTTATGTGCTTAGCTCCCTGATCTCATAAAGAGTTCAGGGGTGTCTTGTGAAGAAATAAATACTTACTTTATTTTTATAACAACCTGTGTGGTGTCCTTTCACTTGGTGTTCAAGGGATTATATGTTGGTAAAACAGCTGGCTTAACACGCCCTTTAGAGTTTAGCCTAAGACTGCTTTTGTCCACGCTACTAGGATAGCTGGTCTATAAGGTTGACTTACAACCAATCACCATAAGGGTTGCTTGGCATGGTACAAGGGGATCACTAGAACTAGTGAGCCCCATATACCAGGCCAACTTCTCACACCTGGCGTCTGGCGGAGCTTATCAGTGCCGCCCTCTTCTTCTTTCTGCACCGTTGTGCCTTCTTGGAGCTTTAGTGAGACTGTCATCCTGCCTTCTCCGCTGCTTCCTGTGAGCCTTACACTCGGTTCTGCCTACCCTCCCTGTGGGGGGATGGTCCCTGGCTTCTGACCCTCTTGCGGGTTCAGTTTGTTCCTGCGGGGCGTTAGACGATTCTTCCTGGGTGACCTTGAGTTCTCCTTTTCGGCTTCCGCCTGCTTCTTGCTGCCGTTGCCATCCTGTCTGGGAGTGCCTTTGCTCTGCCTCTTCTCCTTGGAGTCTCTAGGTTGCTCTTCTCTTTCAGTGCTCCTTTCCTTGCCTTGGACGGAGGTTTTGTTGCCTCACGTGGGCGTGGGGTGTTTGGCCTCTTGCGCCTTGCCTGGTTTCCTCTGCTGAGTGAGGACAGGCTATCTTTTTCTTCTCTTCTTTTCCCGAAACACCCCACCCTCTCGTACCGGATATTTCTCACGACTCGTATATTAAGTGATGGAGGACAAAATCTGAAAGAGACACATTAGTGATAGATTCCTTACCTTAGAATATCCCCAGGCGTTGGACTGGATCCGGAAAGTTTTGCTAGCAGTACCCCTGTGCGTCAGTAAGTGGCGTTGTGCGGCTCCACGTCCGTCGCTGGCGTCGTAAGCGCCGAGATGACGTCACAGAGACTACTTAGGTGCCACCCATGCACGCTGACGTCAGTTCTTTCTTTTTCCGCGCCAGAAAGCACAGATCCGGTTAAAACACATAACTTAGTCACTTTTTGACTACCCTTTTTGAGACTTTTGTCTCCTGTACAATCTTGGTTTCCTTGGTGCACGTAGGGATGCCTGGACTTAAGTCCTGTGGGGCCTGCCGTCGCAATATGTTGGTGGCGGACCCCCACAATGTTTGCCTCTACTGCCTGGAGACCGACCACGACTCCCAGTCCTGTTTGGTCATGGCCCCGAAGGCCTTGAGGGAGCGGCGCCGGAAGCTGCTGGAGGTCCGGCACTCGTCCCAGCACCGTTCCCAGTCCAGACGCCATTCCAGGGAACACTTGCGAGGCCGCAGTCGTTGCTCCTCGGACTCCAAGTCTTCACCCTCGAATTCAGGTAAGAGACGACACAAAAAGAAGTCGAAGAAGCGTGTTCGCTCTCCGACATCTCCCTGCGGGTCCTTGGATAAGGACGAAGGAGATGGGGGGCTTGCCCCTGTGGCTCCTTCGGAGCCAGAGAGTCCCGCGGCCTACCCACCTTACCCGCTTCATGGGCGACTCCCGCACAGGTGCAAAAATTTCTTGCTACCATGGACCGCCTTTGTAGGCCTCGGGCTCCCGCCGGCGCGCCCCGCGGTCCCGTGTCAGGATCCTGTTGGGCCGCCGGCAGATCCAACTTCGGCACCACATGATCCTGTGCCGTTGGCTCCGGCCACGGTGCCACAAGGTCGATTGCTGCCGGCTCCGGCCCCAGTGCCACCCTCAGCTCCGCCTCTGGCGCCGCAGTGGGTGACATTTGTCCCACCCTTGCCCAGGTACCAGGAACGTTTTGTTCCTACATGGGATCCGCATTGGGACATGGCGCCGGCTCTGCCCCGGCCTTCGCCGCTCCCGACGCCATTTGTTCCTCCTCCGGCTCCGGGCCTGCCGCCGCGGTTTGTACCACATGCGGAAGAGGTGGAGGACGACTGGGAGGGGTCCGAGGACCTTCTCCCCCGTCAGTGTGACTCTGAGCAAGACTGGGCGGGCGACTTGGAGGATGCCGGCGACCTCGACGTCTTATCTGACCCGGGGTTTGCCTCTCCCCCGCCTACCGTGGAGGAGGGCGCCTCCTACACGTTGGTGCTCCGTCGGGCAGCTGAGGTTCTCAACCTTGATCTCCCTACTGTGGCCCTCAAAACTAATCTCCTCACTGAAGTGCTCCCGACAGTGTCCACTTTAGCGGAGCCCCTGCTACCATTTAACGACGCCCTCACTGACGTCTTGCTGGGCACTTGGTCGCGGCCAGCCACAGGGGCCCCTAAGAATGTCGCCAGGCGTCATCACCCGGCGCCTGGTGACCCCGCTTTTCTGACCACTCATCCTACGCCTGAGAGCCTGGTCATCCAAGCCTCGACGTCACAGAGTGCCTTTCCTAGGGCTATGCCGGATAAGGACTCTAAGAAGCTGGAGCAGTTCGGTAAGCGGTTGTTCTCTTCGGCCAGCTTGGGACTGCGGTCGGTGAACACTGCATGCCTGTTGGGACGCTATTCCCTCGCTGTGTGTTGCACAGGTGTTGCCTCAGTGTCCTGAAGAGACCCAAGCTGTGCTGTCCCAAGCTGTTGCTGAGGGTAAGGCTGCGGCTAAGTTCACCATTTGGTGTGGTTTGGACACCGCGGACTCACTAGGTAGAGCGATATCTGCGACTGTGGCGCTTTGGTGCCACGTCTGGTTGAGATCTACCGGGTTCTCGCCAGATGTCCAAAGCTCACTCATGGACATGCCCTTTGATGGCACTCGTATGTTTGGCGATTAGGGCAACAGTGCACTGGAGCGTTTTAAGGACTCTCGGGCCACGGCCAAGTCCTTGGGTCTTTCCACGAAAAGCCCGGCCACTCCTGGGTTTCGTTTTTTTCGTGGCCACGGAAGGGGCGCCCAGGCACGTTCTTTCAGCAAGCCTGTACAGAACCAGCCTCAGCGCGGATGCGGTTTCCGCAGGGGCGGGTCTGGGAATCAACGTGGGGGTCAGTTCACCTCCGCCCCCGCTGCTTCTGCCTCCAAACCTTCCTAACCCGTGCTTTGTGGGGCACCCCACGCCAGTGGGTGCCAGGGTCCGCCATCATCTCTCCCACTGGCACGCTATCACATCGGACAAGTGGGTGTTGCAGATCATCCGCAAGGGTTACACCCTTCCCTTTCAGTCCCCCCTCCAGCCATGCCGCCTCCGTTCCACCGCCTGTCGGGGGAACACTTGACACTTCTCCGGCAGGAAGTCACAGCCCTCTTGGCCAAGGGGGCTGTTGAGTGTATTCCTGGGCCAGAGGTAGGGAGTGGTTGTTATTCCCGCTACTTTCTGGTCCCCAAGAAGGACAAGGGGGACTCGCTTCCTCCGGAAGGAGAAGTTCAAGATGTTGACTCTGGCTCAGGTCTTGGCTGCCCTGAAGACTGGATGGAAGCATTGGGCTTGCAGGACCCATATTTTCACATCCCCTTCCTGCCGGCCCACCGCCGTTACCTACGGTTCATTGTGGCCCAGGAGCATTTTCAGTTTGCCGTGCTCCCCTTCGGCCTTACCAGCGCCCCTCGGGTGTTAACGACGGTGATGATGGTGGTCGCAGCTCATCTGCGCAGGTCAGGGGCGTCAGTCTTCCCCTACCTCGACCACTGGTTGTTGAAGGCGGGCTCGCCCCAGGCAGTCGTCACCCACCTTCAGACTACGGCCGACTTCCTGCATTTGCTGGGGTTCTCCATCAACGTGCCGAAGTCGCACCTGAGTCCCTCTCAGAAGCTCCCCTTCATCGGAGCGGTTCTGGATTCGACGCTGTTTCGGGTTTATCCTCCCAAGTAGCGAGTCCGGGATATTCAGGCTATGATTACGATCTTTCGGCCTCTATCTCGAGTTTCAGTCAAGATGACCTTCCGGCTCCTGGGCCTGATGGCCTCCTGCATCCTGCTGGTGCAACATGCCAGGTGGCATATGCGGGCTCTGCAGTGGGACCTAAAGTTCCAGTGGACGCAGCATCAGGGCAACCTGTCCGATCATGTCCAGATCTCGGAGGGCACTGCACATTAGTTGCAGTGGTGGCTTACGAATCGCGATTGGGTCAATGGCAGATCCCTCTCTCTTCCCCAACCGGAGCACACAGTGGTGACGGATGCGTCTCTCCTGGGATGGGGTGGCCACTTTGGAGAGGTGGAGATCAGAGGCTTCTGGTCTCCAGCGGAGTCCCGGCTCCATATCAATCTTTTGGAGCTTCGGGCGATCCGACTTGCACTGAAGGCATTCCTTCCCTCTGTCCGGGAAAGTGTAGTGCAGGTGTTCACGGACAACACCACCACCATGTGGTATTGAAACAAGCAGGGCAGGGTGGGGTCGTGGACCCTATGTCAGGAGGCTCTGCGCCTCTGGACATGGCTGGAACATCAAGGCATTACCTTGATGGTTCAACACCTGGCAGGTTGTCTGAACGCCACGGCGGACGAACTCAGCAGCCGGTGCTTGATGGATCACGAATGCCGTCAGCACTCGGACATGGCGCAAGGACTCTTTCTGCAGTGGGAAGAGCCTTGGTTAGATCTATTCGCCACCGAAGAGAACGCGCAATGTCATCAGTTCTGCGCGTTGGAATTTCCAAGGTGGCACTCGCTCAGCGATGCTTTTGATAATATCCCCACTTCAGTCAGTTCAAAATTAAAAACAACAAAAAAGTTTAAAAAAAAATATATAGTGTGTTAAAAATTAAAATGCAAATGTTTTTTTAAAAACATATAATGTTGAATACATAAGACAAACACCTACAAATATTTTATTAAATAAACAAAAAAATACATAAACATTAATTATTACATACATTTAGTTTTTTGTATTTCCTACCCTATAACACCACACAATTCATAGCCCACTTATTATCAATTAAAAAAGAAATTAAAACTTATAAAAATGTATTAATTTACCACACTTTACCCCTATAATCCCCACAGCTAAAATTAACCTGTAAAAAAAATCATTACACAATTAAAACCTATTTTCAATTAAAAAACGAATTGTATTTAACAACTAATTATAAAGTAATTAAAATGTATTTACTCCCCACCCTATAAAAGTAAAACCCACATACAAAAATAAACAATTAGTCTAAATAAATATCAATTAATTAATATTAATGAACTACTAATAATTATTAAACATAAATCACTTCCTACCCATTATCTCTATAAACCCCACAACCCACACCTAAAATGAATTACACAATTTCCATATTTGATTTTTAGTCAATTAATGTTAACAACTAATTATTAATTAATTAAACATAAATTACTTCCCACCTGTTACCCCTATAAACCCCACAACCCTCACTCAAAATTTATTACACAATTCCAAGAATTAATTTCAATAAATTAATTAATATCAATTAGCAAATGATTATTAATTAATCAAAAATAAATTACTTCCCACACTTTACCCGTATAAACCCCACAACCCGCACCTTAAATTATTCACACAATTACCACAATTAATTAACCAATTAATAATTAATTGATAATAAATTACTACTCACAATCAACACTATATCTCAATTAAATAAATATTAATACATTTTTTTAAAAAGTCATTAATTTATTAAAAATTAAATTACTTCCTTCTCTATTCCCCTATAAACCCACAACCCTCTACGGAACTAAAAAACGCAAAATTTAATTAAAATACAATTGATAACTTATAAAAATGTAACACATATATTAAAAAAAAAAGATTATTGTACAAAACAATACATCACCCACGTTTAAAATATATACTAAGATACATAACAGTAATTAAAGAATCGATATTTTTAAGAACTATATTTTTTGCAAATGATTTTAATGAGTTCTATATTTTTTAATTCAATATTACTTACCTTCAAATCGAAATTCTTGACAACTATATTCTTGCACTCGATATTTCCTACTCGATAATCATGTAGTTTGAATTTTTTGGCCTCGATATTCCGTCTTATTACCATTCCAATCACAGATATCTGCAAAGCAGCGACGTGAACATTCCTATACACCTTCGCCAAGCATTACTGCCTTGATTCTGAGGTACTTAGAAATGGCCACTTTGCTAAATCTGTTCTGCAGGATTTCCTTGTTTAACCATCCATCAACCCAACCTCTGGGTGCTGGGTATTACTCTGAAATCTGTTCTACATGTGAGGAATCTGCAGTTGGACATATCCATCAGAAGAAAAAGTTAGTTACAACAGTTACAATGTTTCTGGTGAATACTCTTGTCTACCTGCAGGTTCTTCACTGCCCTGCGCCCCTGTCTGTTTGATGGATGTTTTATAGGGAAAATTAATCAGACCCCATTTTATGTTTTGGTACTGCACTACTCTGTCAATGTCAGTCCATCCTCTCGCCTCAAAGACTTAAAAAAAAATTGGATGAAAACTGAAGTTGTTACACTGGGTTGTGCGCTATATGACTTAGATGACATTGCCTGACGCCACTTCCGGTGTTGTAACAAAGCCAGCACCCAGTACTGGAGGTTGAAGTTTTCTGGATCCAGTCTGACACCTGTGAAGTTCTAAAGGTGAGGAATCTGCAGGTTGATAGTCACCAAAAGGATCATTACTGCAATTGTTACTTTTTTCATTTAAAGAGGTCGCCCCTCCCATAATCAGAGGTCTGTTTCAGATTCCTAACATGTTTGCCATAGGGATCTAGAACCTTAGCACAACTCCAGGACCTGCACATGCTCTCGAGGGATAGCACAGGATGGGAGCAAAACCCTTTGATGTGAAAGGTCCTATTAGTACAGCGAGGTTGTCTCTTTTCCAGATCCAATTTTTGTGAAAAATCGGGAGAGAGGACTTCATCTTAAGAGTCACTTTCACAAACAAACTATAGTAAGTAATAATAGAGGGGACTCTTCTTTTTTTGGATGTTGCTCCCGTCCACAAGGCATGTTCTGTTCCCTTACTCCAAGTTAGGTTTCATCTCCAGACTTGATCCCTGTTCTGGAGGACTTCACCCCAGTGCTGTCAGGCCAGTTTCCATCCTATCAAGGCTCTGGTGCTGACTCTGCTCAAACAGCGGCATTCACTTAGGCCTTGCTGGCTGTGTTTTGCACTCCTCCAGCTCCATCTAATGCACCCTCAGGCTCCAAATTTCCCATAGGGACTTTTCAACTGTGCCTCCACTGGCAGATCAACCCCAGCACTTGTTGATACTCCTGATGCTGCTCTGGTTTTGGGCACCTCTATCTTGCCCCAAAAGTGTGGTCTGTTTCGCCAGTATTGGCACTGGTGTTGAAGGCTTCAAATCCACTATCGTAGTTCCCTGCTGCCAGGGCAAATTTACCCAAAGACGAGCACACAGCAAAGATAAACCGTAATGCCAAGTCTCCTTTTGAGCTACCTTGGCCGAGCCCTTGGTCATCTAGATAAAAATTCTTGAGGCCTGATTCACAAAGGTAACTTAAACATTCAAGTACGTTTACTACTATTCGGTATTCCCAGCCTGCACATTTTTTAGTAACGTATACTTTTGTAGTAGGTCCAACACTACACATGACCAACCACTGGTACTGCAACACCCTCTGTTAGAATATAATGGAGATAGAGACTAAAAATAAAACCCCTTATGAAATAATGTTAATGATCAAGTAGGATTGCTACTCCCCATGCCTCTTCTTGTACCTGCAAGGATGGGAATTTCTCTTTCTTAGAGTCTTCATAACATGAAGTCCTTTTTAGGAGATCTTAATGATGTGATCCCTTGTACAAGCTCTTTAATCGCAAGGTTCAAAGATTGGATTGTGTCACTTGACCTAAACTGTTGCATGTTTCAACACACTAGTCTCACAAATGGAGTTCTGCCTTTCGTGGAGGACACAACTCTGTCGCTCAAAAACAACCATCCCTGGTGTGGTTTCTGAATGGCTATCCCACATTTACCACCACCAGGCAGGTTTCTGGACCCCTGGGTATAGAGCCTCCTGTCTCTTGGTCCAGACACAAGCCCATCCGGGCAGAGGTGTCATGCCTCCTCTCCCAGAATGGGCTGGGTTCATGAGAGGGGAAGCTTCAAAGGACTGCCGCCTTTGTATGCTTACCCTGGCTTTTCCTGCCACAGGCAACTGACTCCCACCGGTTCTGACCCCCACTTTGGGTGGGAGAATCAGCAGAAAAACCGAGCTAGGAAGAGAGGTGTGCCCACCTTTGCCAACCCCACCCCTCAGGTGGAGGAGTCGAGGTGAAGCACTCCTCTCATTCATTTTATGGAAAGAGCTCTGGCACTGGGCCTGGTTAGCAGGGACCCAGAGCAGTTCTAATCAAAAGCATCAGTAGCAGTGAACCAAAAAGTGTGGGTGACCACGGCAAAAAGATGCACTTTCCTACAACTAACCATTGAGGACAACTTGTATGATGAGCTACAAGGTGCCAGTGGCCTGGATGCTTTTCAGATACTGGACTGGTCTCTCCACCTGGACCTTCTACATAGAAAGTGCCTCCTTCACAGTGGTAATGCAATGTGGGGCTGAGCTCCTTGATGTCCTATTGTCTGTACAGTATCGCTATTGACTTTTAATGTGGCCCTTAAGGGCACCCTTCTACGGACCTGGTCAAAGACATGTTTGGGCTGATAGGTAATAGGCATGCAGTGATGTGCTATCACCCTGCCCCGTGTGATCCATCTTTATTAACAGGGCATCCAAACCCAGAATGTTTAGTGGTGCATCCAAACCCAGAATGTTTAGTGGTGCAAAAAACATCTACAAGCAGAGTCAACCCAAACTCCTTCCCCACCACCCAACCAAATAAAGAATCAAAGTCTCTCAAAACATTTGCGAAACTCATGTTCTCTTCGTCAAGTCTGACATTGAGATCCGTCAATGCCAATTCCCTTCTAGTCCGATACACCCTTGCCCTTTGTGATTCTGTTAGGCATTACCTGCTATTCCAGAGGACTTGCACCCCACTCTTACTCAAGCCATTCAGGATGGCTGCAATGTGGCAAAATGTACAATTTGCTTTGGGATAGATACCACAGATTGCCGTGATCGGACGATATGTCTCGAATACATGTCTGTATAAGATTATTGGGCTTCTCTTGGGATGTCCAGTCTTCCCTAACATGCACTTTGATTGCTCTCACCTTTTCGTGCTCCTTGGGCCTGTTTTGCACAACACGCCAGTTCCAAGAGCAGTTGGAAACAGGATCCAGCATTTCCCCTCAAGGTGGCAAGCAATCACTTCGGACAAGAGGGTCCTGCAAATTGTTTGGCAGGAGTATGCACTTCCATTTCTTTCCACTCCACAGCAACTTCCACTACCTTTGGGATGGCAGATAGAGGACCCTCTGTCAGTTTAACAGCAGGAAGTGCAGGCCCTTCTGGCTAAAGGAGCAGTAGATAGTGTCTGTGTGAGAAGTGAGAGCTAAGTGTTACTCATGGTACTTCCTGGTTCCGAAGATGGACGGAGGCCTTCGTCATCGTTTAGATACTCTCCCCCTTAATGCCTTTGCCAGAAAGGACAAATTTAAGATGCTCACCCTCGACCAGTGACAGACCCCTCTCTCTTCCCCACCTGTTGGTCACAGTGGTGACCAAAGCATCGCTTCTGGTAGCCATCTGGGAGAGGTGGAGAACAGAGGCATCTGGTCTCCGGCTGTGGCCCGGCCCCATATCAGTCTACTGGATTTGTGGGCCATTCGCTTGGCTTTGAAAGCCTTCATGTCATCCATCAAAGAAAGACTGGTGCAGCTGCTCAAGGACACCATCCCCACCATGTGCTACTGCAAACATTTGGCCAGGATGTGAATATGTAAATATATAATGAATCTGTGTGATAAGCAAGATTAATCAAAAACACATTAGGTGACTCTTTAGTTTTGAAATTATTCCTGGAATCTTGTAAATCATCTTAGGACTGTTTCCTTCATTATTCTGTTTTTTGGCTATTTGTTTCACTCGCCGTGGAAAGGCATACGACCGCCAGCATCGTAATATGGATGGCGGTGTCTTTCAGCCACCACCACCATAAGCAGGCACTTTTTCCGCCGGTCAACGAGTCGACCGTCGGAAAAGCATCGGACTGTCTTTCCGTCCGCCGCGGACCCCCCAGCCATTATAATATGGCGGGGGGTCTTTGCTGTGTGGATTGTGGGTGGATCTCCCCTGGCGGGCCGGCGGTGACTACCGCCGACCCGGCGGGAGCGATACGCCCGCCATCCTAACGGGTCCCAAAGTGTCAAGTCATTTAGATATAGACATCAGCAAAACACCGGATGCGACATCCGTCTGGAGAAATTGCCTTGTTATCTCAATCTGAAGGTCAAACTTAGAACAATAGTCAAAATAGTGTAGTCTGAAATTGTTGTATTTTTAGCTTAAATGCTTAAATGTTTAAAGGAATGTGTCTTAGACTAGCATCTTGATGCTCATTGGTTATATCAAACATTCCTATGGTGACAATGCAAATTCAAAGATAAGGTACAATATATTAGGACTACCATTTGACCACATAGGAGAGCAACTTCAGCCAGGTCACAGACGTGGGAAACAGCCTTTACAACGAAGGCTGAATCAAGCATGCGTGTGATAAGCAAGATTAATCAAAAACACATTATGCGACTATTTAGTTTTGAAATTATTCTTGGAATCTTGCAAATCATCTTATGACTGTTCCCTTCATTATTCTGTTTTTTGGATATTTGTTTCACTCGCTTTTAGACTTCTTTCTTTTAGTTTTACGTTCTTAAAGACCTACAGACCAGTTCCTATTTTAGCTAGTCTCCATTTCAGTTAGCCTGTGCAGCTTGTTTACCCTGGGCCAAGCTACTGCGTGTCATTATGATGTAAAGACCATGAAGGCCAGGGCCGGACTGGCAACCGGGCATTTTGGTCAGCTGCCATGCTGGGGCCTGATTTAACTGCCGTGGGAGCTGATTTATGTTGCTGGGGAACTGCATTTGCTTTTAAGTAAAGGAAGCAAAACAAATAGTTTTAAAGCATACTTTAAAACCATTTGGTTTTCCATTCTTTACTTAGAAAGGCCCGGTAGCCTGTCCGGCCCTGATGAAGGCTGACTCCATTTTAAGTAGACTGAGGCTACATTTTCTGTATTTCTACAAAATCATCAACATGTCTGCCTCTGACACAGATGTAATCTGAGCCTACCTTTTCAAAAACTGTCAAAGGGGCCTATTACGATGGCGGGTGGACATAGTCCGCCCGCCACCATAACGGAGCGCGGGACCGCCCGCCGAAGCTGCGGCGGTCTCGCCATGCACATTAGTATGCGCCCGCCACACTGGCGAGCGTATCCTGTGCCTTTTCCATTGCGGGTGGTTCTGGTGGCTGCAGACCCGCCCGCAATGGAAAAGGACTGTGCACATCATTGCCATGCACTACATGGCAGGCACCATGTGGTGCCTGCCATGCAGTGCATGGCAATGAGGGGGGGGTAACATAGGTACCCCCCATGTGCACCCCCCTTCACCCTGGGGGCCCGCAACGAGCCCCCAAAGCAAAGACCGTATGCCTTTCCACGGCGGCAACGCTGCCGTGGAAAGGCATACGACCGCCAGCATTGTAATATGGATGGCGGTGTCTTTCAGGCACCGCCACCATAAGCAGGCACTTTTTCCGCCGGTTGACGAGTCGACCGTCGGAAAAGCGTCAGACTGTCTTTCCGTCTGCCGCGGACCCCCCAGCCATTGTAATATGGCGGGGGTCTTTGCTGTGTGGATTGCGGGTGGATCGCCCCCGCTGGGCCGGCGATGACTACCGCCGGCCCGACGGGGGCGATCCGCCCGTCATCCTAACGGGTCCCAAAGTGTCAAGTCATTTAGATATAGACATCAACAAAACACCGGATGCGACATTCGTCTGGAGAAATTGCCTTGTTATCTCAATCTGAAGGTCAAACTTAGAACAATAGTCAAAATAGTGTAGTCTGAAATTGTTGTATTTTTAGCTTAAATGTTTAAAGGAATGTGTCTTAGACTAGCATCTTGATGCTCATTGGTTATATCAAACATTCCTATGGTGACATTGCAAATTCAAAGATAAGGTACAATATATTAGGACTACCATTTAACCACTTAGGAGAGCAACTTCAGCCAGGTCACAGACGTGGGAAACAGCCTTTACAACGAAAGCCTGAATCAAGCATGCCGTTACAACGAAGGCGTTACCACAAATGCGTCTTTACGATGCAAGCCTTCATCCCGCAGTTTTTTAAAAACGCTTATGCATCCACCACGCATGCCTTTACAACAAAAATTCCATTGTAAAGACATGAATGGTAAAGGCATATACTATTACGTTATTATTAAGGTTAGAATTATTAACATTTTAATTAGCATACTTTGTGTTCTCAGGCAGTGCTGCATTTTCAGTTCCTTTACTGTGTTGCATGTGCTGACTACCACTCTCAGACAGCCTCACGTATGGTGTTGCCTCTCAGGAGTACTAGAATTACATTGCTGCTTTTTCACCATTTGCTGGCCGTTCGTTTTATTGCTCCCAAAATCAGGCAGCGTTTCTCTCGAACTCCGGCCAGTGCCTGCTTCTCTGACGCTGAGTCTTAGAGAATTCCTCCCTCCCAGAGGCGTGGCCTTACTTCAGGCATCATCACCAAAATTCAATACAGGATTCCTCAGCATAATCACGCCCAAGGGGATGGGATACTGTTCATCACCAAATATTGCAATTTAACCCCTTCCTGTCGCAAGACAGAACCACTCGTCCAGTCACAGGGCAGATGCCGAGGCAGAATATGGAGTAGAGGTAAGGAACATAAAGCCTTAAAAGTACATAAAAAATTACACACACCCAAAAATTATTACTGAGCAGAAGTCTCAACCAAACATGCCTTTACAACGAAAATGTTGTTGTAAAGGCATATGCGTGGTAAAAGTTTACGTTCTAAAGGCAAGCGTGCTAAAGTCGCACGCGTGATATTGACAGCGTTAAAAAAAACATTCATTATTTTGGCAAGCGTTATTCCGTCAAACAATCCACAGACACAAATCCAGATAAGCACTGTACCAGTTTCCATCTCGACTAAAGAAACCTCCAGCAAGACTTTCCGAGGTTCTTCGAAGCATTCTAATCTGCCTTCACAAACAGGTGCCATGATTGTGTTCTTTCATGGACGCAATCTCTTATCTGTTGGCCTTGTGCTCGAAATAGCTGACAAACTATTCCAAACAGACCCTAAACCTTGTTGTTCAGCAATGCACACCACCTCCTAAACCCAGGCTTATTATATATTCATCTGCTAGAACTAGCATAGCGCCTGGAGATAACACAGAGTGGGTGTGGAGGGCTATAAATTGTGATGTTACGATTTCTCCCTTTTTTCACTGTTATTTGAAACCTTAGCGTCTTTTATTGTGATGTTACCAATATTGTGTGCACTAGATCTCAAAATATTCAATAACACATTTAAAATAAATATGTTGGAATATATTTTCGGTTTCTAGTGGTCTTGAGTGTTTAAATCATTCAATCATCTTGGATTACTACTGCACCCTGTTAGCTACCCAAAAGTGTTGACAACACCTCAGTTATGTACTGGGTGGGGTTTTATGTGGCTGCAATAACCTGTCTTTCACATTTAGCGCTGGTGTATTGAACTAAGTTCACTCGTGTCATCCATGGGTGTGAAAACAAACCTTGTAGAGCTAAGCTAAAGTTACAGTTTATGCACCAATTATCTGCATTATAATCTGCCTTGCACTTGTTAAGAATCATCCTCCAGAAGGCTTACTGGCTCATTTTACCATAGCTAAGGCTGCTACCGGTGCACTGGCACGCGCAGTGCCTGTTTTATAAATTTTCCAGTCTGCTACATGGGCATCTTTCCAGACGTTCACGACTCACTACTTTCTGGACAGCCAGTTCCGACAAGAAGATTATTTTGCCTGCTCGATCCTGCAGGACTTTTTGGTCTGTGCCAGTTAACAAGTCCACCATCTGGGAAGTATTGCTTTGGTATCTATTAAAAACATGGGGAAACTGCATTTAGAAGTATCAGAAAGACAAGTTACTTACCTTCAGTGACCCTCCTTTTGGTCTAGACTCTATTGAGCTGCAGATTCCTCACCGTACCTCCCATTTTTCCCAATCTGTGATTGGAATCTACATCTTAATAATTTCCCAAGTCGTAGGAATCTGCATGGTGATGTAACCATTTTGCTTTTGTGGGTCGACATCTGGCAGCGCTGACAGTCCCATAAGCAGGTGACTTCTGCACCCAGGAGTGGTGCCTTTACAGAGCCCGCCTGTCACTTCGGAGCAGAACAGTATCCATGCGGAGCCATGCAGTGTTACATCCCAGCGTGCAGAGGTACTAAGAAAAAAGTTTCTCGCTCCAATCTCATGCTTTGGAAATATTCAAAAGGTGAGGAATATGAGGCTAAATAGAGTCTCTGCCAGAAAGAGCGTTTCCAAAGGTAAGTAACTTGTTCATTATAATCATTTGCCATTTTACTGTTCTGTACATGCTTGTCACTCTTCCTAATGAGGGCACACATATTATCTGACCGAGTTTTGAATAACTGAACTACATGAGTTTCATTTCGGCAGAATGCTTTTCGTGGCTGAACTGATGTGCCTCTCTAGAATTGCAGTGGAGAGAATTAGTTTGGAAGTTCAAATTGTGGTAATTCTAAGGTACTCTGCGGATAGAACATCAAAGTCTTATTCCATACAGAGACATTATTCATTCTAAGTATTTGTTTCATATTATATTCCACAACTTAATAATTTCTGCGCCTTCATTATTCACCACATTTATTTCTACAAGTAGTAGTGTAATTGAGAATTCTAAGTCTAGGCAATTAACCCATGTTAACATGTTTTTTTTTTTGTTTTTAGGAGAATCTCTGCCTTAATGTGGGAAGTACGATATATTGAACATAATGCCAGAACGTTCAATGAACCAGAGAGCCCTATCGTGAGAACAGCCAAAATTATAACAGATGTTTTATTGCACTTTATTGGGTGAGCACACAATCTTTTGTTTGTTTTTAGTATCTTCTTGCGGTATAGCTAAATACCCTTACCTTGCTCATTAAACATCCTTGCTTTTAACAGATCTGAGGAGCCGAGAAGTCTGACCAGAATCTTGATGTTTTCAGATAAAATAATGCACACAGCGACATATGAGCATGCCGTGATAACGTCTAGTGTGTCATAGCTCCTTACGATATGAGCTCCTTGTGTGCCTCTCTGCTTCTCTTTCTGGCTCTTGCCAACCTGTGTACACTGATCGCTCATGTCTGATTTTATTTGCAACAGTCTCAGAATGGGCTCAGTCTAGCACATTACATGTTTCCGTTATGGGCTAGCCTTAGGAAGTGCAAGGCACACATAGACCAAATATATTATGCAATTGTACAAGTTCCAGATGAATGATCAAATGTATGCAGTAAATGCTTTCTCTAAGAGGACACCTGCTTTTATAGAAGATGGCTCCATTTTATTAGAGATTGTCACTGTTCACAAGACACTGACAATTTTTTTTATGTGAGTTGCCCATTGAACTTTTGAGCACACTTCCTTCTATTCTTTTTTTATCTGCATATTTCCTTATCTATCTTCAAAGTTGACAGGTTGCGACTCTGGAAATGTTTTTAAAGTAAACTCTTATGGTGTTAAAGATTACTACTACTACTTCCGGGTACCCTGCTGTTTAGCGCGTCACTGACTGCAGGTGGAAATGGACAGTGCATTGAGTTATTCATTCTGGGCCTTATCCTACTCTTACAATCAATCAATTCATGTCATGGTGATCAATCTGTTCAGTGAAGGTGCGGTCATAAATATAAGGCCTGAAACATTTCACTTAGGAAAACAAAAAGATGATTGGTTTGAATACTTGCAAACGTCTAATAAACTGGCAAAGGCTTTGGCCATATTCCAGTTAATTTTTTTCCCCATTATATCACCTCAGGCAGGTACCGTCTTATGCAAATCAGATTTGGTTTTGCTTCAGTAGGAACAGTCTGTTCCGAACCGTAACATCTTGTCTCATCTGAAAGGGATGCCAAGCAGCCCGAAATGATTCCAGAGCATTTCAACAAATGGATGCTCAGCTCCTCTCTAGAGTAGTCTGTTTTTTATTCTAGAGATTTTACAACGCCCATCCGTCTCTACAGTGGCAGGGAGTGTAACTCCTTTTCCAGCATGGTCATGTTAGTTTTTTTTTCCATATCTGAGTCAATTTAAACATAATGTGTAGACGTCCCCAGCTAGCACTGAACACAGCAATATTTCACAAAGTTTTACTCAAGCCAGATTGAGCTCAAATAACTGTCAGTGCCTGACCTCCTAATGTACTCATCAGTTGGAGGAATTTGGTGAACCTTTGTCTCAATAGTATTTTTATACTCTCAATCATCTACATATTACAAAGTTGTGTGCTTTCTTATTAACAAGCCCCTCAGGGCTACGTCTCGTGCTTTAGGACTGTTCAATGCCATATAAATCCCGTTTATTGGTACTTCACCATTGATTACATTTTCTCACCGTTTGGATGGCATTGACACTGTCTCCGGTATCAATGGTATTAGTATGGATAGCATACATTCAGTTGCACAAATAGCAATATGAAAACGAAACTACATCCATGCACTACTCTATCTTTAACAGGTAGTCACTAAGGTGTGATAATTTAATCAGATTTCATATTGTTACCATCAACTACCCACGGAAACCACAACCTGTAAGCTCTGTTTTGATGGGGTTGCTTAGGTATGTTCAAGGCAATAACACAGTTACTTTCACTGATTTTCTTAATGGTATTGAAAACGTCTCTACCTGTTTTTTGAGGTAGACCAATACTCTTATTAACTACCGATATGCCCAAACATTGGTTTTGGACTTCTGTCATCTTCCTATTTTTGTCTCTGCACCTGGTTCTCTGCAATGTGGATAGAGGACTTGGGGTTCCTTCGTAGCACTTCATTTCCAGAAGGAGACCTCTGACAAGATGTCCTAAGATCAACTTAAAATGGTTAATATAACCTTGGTCTGTGCCACTTTCTAGTAAGCAAAGCAAGACAGACCTAGGGCCTCTTGTTGAACAGGTTACTCAGTCACAACGATGACGGATATCCCGTCCGCCGAAATAGAAATCCCTTTATATCTTATAGGATTTATATTTCTACGGATGGGGTATCCGTCACCTTTGTGACGGAGTAACCCGTCCGCCTAGGTCTAAATCAGTCTTCATAGTTCCAGATGCACATACCAGTATGATGCCTCTTAAGAAATGCCTGGTAAACTAATGGACTCAGTGCAAAGGCGTCTGGGAAGACACCCAGAAACTATCTCAAGAAGTGTGGTAATCTCCAAAAGGGTGAATTCTGTGAAGACATTTGATGACAGAATTTCTTTTTCAGAAAAATCTTTCAACACGAAGCTGTGGTTATAGACACATTTCTAACTCAAGACAGACCATCCAGCTGTCACAATTTTCCTTTTGTCCAACACAGTGCTATCACTTTTAGTAGACAAATATTATATTACTACAGTGTATTAACCCACTAAAGAGGGGAATGAATTTCATAACTGTCTCCCTAGTAAGTCAAACCATTTGGCAAAAGCTAAAGGCAAGGAACCTCATTTATATGAAAGAGACACGTTAGTGATAGATTCCTTACCTTAGAATATCCCCAGGCGTCAGACTGGATCCTGAAAGTTTTGCTAGCAGTACCCTTGCGCATCAGTAGGCGCCGTTACTGACACTGAATGTTCCTTCTCCGGCTCCAGCTCTGCCGCCGCGGTCTGTTCCCCATGTGACAGAGGTGGAGGACGACTGGGAGGGGTCCGAGGACCGTCTTGCCCGTCAGTGTGACTCCGAGCAGGAATGGGTGGACGACTTGGGGGACGCTGGCGACCTTGACGTCCCTTCTGACCCGCGGTTTGCCTCACCTCCCGCCTACCATGGAGGAGGGTACCTCCTACACGATGGTGCTCCATCGGGCAGCTGAGGTCCTCAACCTCGATCTTCCTGCGTTAGAACTTAAAACTAATCTCCTCACTGAGGTGCTCCAGACGACGTCCACTTCGTCGGAGCCCGTGCTCCTCTTTAACGACGCCCTCACTGACGTCTTGTTGGGCTCTTGTTCGCGGCCAGCCACAGAGGCCCCTGTGGATAAGAATGTGGCCAAGCGGCATCGCCTGGCGACCCCGCGTTTCTGATCACTCATCCTACACCTGAGAGCCTGGTTATACAAGCCTCGACGTCACAAAGTGCGTTTCCCACGGCCCCGCCGGATAAGGAATCTAAGAAGCTGGAACAGTTCGGTAACAGGTCGTCCTCTTCGGCCAGCTTAGGGCTGCGGTCCGTGAACGCTGCCTGCTTATTAGGCCGCTATTCCCACGCGGTGTGGGATACAGTTGCGCAGGTGTTACATCAGTGTCCTGAGGAGGTCCACGCTGTGCTGTCCCAAGCTGTTGCTGAGGGTAAAGATGCGGCTAAGTTCACCATTCGGTGTGGTTTGGACACCGCGGATTCATTGGTTAGGGTGATTTCTACGACTGTGGCGCTGTGTCGCCACGCCTTGTTGCGATCTACCAGGTTCTCGCCCGATGTCCAGAGCTCGCTCATGTATTATGCCACCCTTGGTCTGGCCTTCCAATCAGACACAACTGGCTGATCACTCAGCTGGGGCAAGGTCGTGTAATCACCCCTTGCTTAGATATAGTGTACCTATATCTACCCTTAAAATAGACACATGTGTACCTATCAGCCACTCCTATGGCAGGCCTTAACAATCCTGGAGGCAGAGTGCTTGGTAACATGTGAGATGGTGCTCTAGCATGAGCTGAGCCTGTCTGCAGCTTTCGGAACCATGTCCTTATAGCTGTTCTATGATGTAGCCTACCATATACTCTTAAAGTGCCTTATAATCTTAAACGGTTATGGTAACTATGGTTTGGCTTTATCAAAACATGTCGTGTAAGGTGTCTGACACTTTGGAATAATACCCCCATACCATTTCCGGTGATGAGGATATTATTCCCCCCTTCTAGAGGGAGAGACATGTTAAAATCCTACTTTGCTGTTTACCTCTAACCAAAACCTCAGCATCACAAAATGGATGCTGCTGCCACAGACACGAGTCTGACCTCCTGCTGCTGGGAGTGATCCCGGCAAGGGAGGCTTGGACAATAGGTTTCCTGCTTGGGGAGGTGCTAGCACCTCCCCAGACAGACTTTAGTGTATTGGGGCAGGGAGGGCTGAAAGGAATGAGACATGCCTGGGGCACACAAGGTGTCCCATGCATAGTCCAGTTCAAACCGGTGCTGGGGCACACCAGCCCCAGTCCTGGCGCGAAACTGGACAAAGGGAAGGGGGTGTAACCATCCCCCTCCCAGGTCCCACCCATAAGGCGTGACCTAGCAGGCAACCCAGCCCCCCAGATTAGTATAAGAGTGGTAGCTGGGCCCCAGGAGATTAGATTATCCTGAACCTGCAACTTGAACAGAAACTCTGGACCTTCGACATTCGACGAAAGAAGAAGACTGAAGAATCTCCCTTGTGGCCAAGGAGTGGCTACCCTGTGCAAACAGGCACCATCAAGAGACTTGCCCTTTGCTTTGCTGAACTTCTACGAGGGACCGACTGCAGAGCCTGACCAGAGCCTTGACTTCCAGACTTCTCCGACCCTGATCCACATCCACAGCCGAGCTGGGATCCGTGGAGGCGACGAGAGATGTGGGACCGGCTACCTGGGAAAAGTGGCGAGTATCTTCCAGCGCAGCTTCTGAGGCACCTTCGAAGTTGTGCACCGGGGATTGAGAAGCCCCAACCCCAAGCATCATCTGCACCGAAGATCAGCCCCCCACACTCCACGAGTCCTGCGTGGGGCCCTTCTGCATTTTCCTGCTTGCCGCGTCTGTCCGGTTGCTTGCCCGTTGGCTAGCGGCCTTTGCGACGACACACCTTTAAATCTTCACTGCTGGTTTGGCTCCTCCAGACTGGCTCCCGCTTCTTTGCAAAAGAGAAGCACCGCAGGTCTTCCTGGTCTGCACCAGAAGCAAGTCCTCCGTTCTTCGTGGGTTCCGCTTGCCAAGGCTTGGTGAGTCCTAGTTCGACTTCGACGCCGCCGACAGCAAGAGCCTTCGTGGGACAGCTCGCCTCCTGGTCCTGGTCGTCCTCGACGTCTCCTGGTACCCGTGGCTGCTGCGACAAGCTTCACCCTTCACCTGCAATCTTCACGACATCGCCTGGTTCCTTCCTGGTTCCACGTGGTCACTGGCTAGTGACCTTGACTCTGTCCCTTCTGCTTGCAGGTACCCTTCCTTCTTGATCCCGGCCTTGGGATCCACCGGACACTCTGCACTGACTGCCTGTCAGCAACTTTCCTTCAGGCATCCATAGAAGTCCACGACGAAACCCGACGCAAGTTCACACCTATGCACCCGCAGCCTGTGGGCTAGGTAACTTGGGTACTTCGGTGCTCACAAGGGTAGTGACTATCCTAGGGTCTAGTTTCCGAGTCTCGACTTCCTAGTTGCTCCGGAAGTGTCCTAAAACTGCTTATTTCAGAACTGTACTATTTCTATCGATTATACGCATTACGCGTGAGTGTTTCCACTCTGCACCTGAATCCCGTGGGCCTCCCACTTCCTAACAGTTGGTAGTGTAGTGTAGCCCCAGCGATTCCCTAGGCCTAGGCCTATTCTATTTCCGTGACAGTGGTCCTTATACCACTGCTTTAGTATATGGTTTGCGTGGCCCCTAGGGCCTAACTGTATTACTTACCTGTGTGACTTAATGTATGCTTGAATAAGACTATGTTGTACTTACCTCGAATCTCATAAAGAGTGCTGAGGGTTTGACTAGAATAAATACACTTTATTTTATATATATATCTGTAGTGGTGTCCTTTCATTTGGTATTCAAGGGATTATATATGGTATCACAGTTGGCTTCACATGCCATTCAGAGTTTAGCCTAAGACTGCTCTTGTCCATGCTACCACTAGGATAGCTGGTCTATAAGGTTGACTTTACAACCAATCACCATAAGGGTTGTTTGGACTGATGTATGATGTCACTAATTCTAGTGTACACCTTATATCAGGCCAACTTCTCACACCCACCACCGGGGTTGGTATTGCTGGGGTATCTATTCTAAGGTAAGGACTCTATCACTAACGTGTAACTTTCAGATGCACAAGTTACTACTTGTTTAACGATATATCTGTAAGAGACATTAGTTAGTGATAGATTCCTTACCGCCCCCCTATCCTCCCCGTTCTGCGAACTGATTTCTAGGGTTAACATGCCCTTGTTTGTATGCACAAGTGGTCAGTATCTTAAATGGCTCTGCTTTCCTGAGACAGAAAGTTGTGTACAGAACTGGCGTCAGCGTGCGCGGGCGCGTCTAAGTAGCTCCAGTGACGTCATCTCGGCGAATACAATGCCAGCGACACACGCGTAGCCATACGACGACGCCTATCAACGCGCAGAGGTTACTGCTGAAGAAAGCTTTCTGAATCCAGTCTGACGCCTGGGGATATTCTAAGGTAAGGAATCTATCACTAACTATCATTTATAAGAAGGGTAAGCCCTCTGAACATTGCAGTTCATACAGACCCATTTCCCTCTTGGATCCAGAAGTCAAAATACTAGCTAAACTCCTGGCGTGGCGCCTTTCACCCTGTCTCCAAAAACTAATACACCCGGACCAATCCGGATTCATGCCAGCTAGAAACGCTGCGTTGAATCTCCGCCGCCTACACGGGGTGATGGGGTGGGCCTCTACCATCCAAGAAGACTCCATTATGTCACTTGACGCCAAAATGGCATTCAACATGATTGAAAGGCCCTTTATGTTTGCCGCACTCTAGAGATACGGGTTCGGTCCTCGATTCTTGTCTTGTGTACGCCTCCTCAATTCACAACCCATGGCACTTGTTGGTGTAAACGGTGCGCGATCAGCTCCCTTTCTCTTGGGCAAAGGCATGGGACAGGGTTGCCCTCTGTCGCCATTGCTGTTCGCCTTGGCTCTTGAGCCACTGTCTATTTGGATATGGGAGGACCCCCTTATCAGGGGTCTCAATTGGTCAGCAGATTGGGGAGACAAGATCTCCCTGTACGCGATGATATTTAACTTTATCTAGCAAGGCCCCGCTTCTCAATTTACAGGGTACTACATATTTTTACTCTCTTTCAAAGGTACTCTGGTTACACTATCAACTGGGATAAATCCTTGATTTATGTACTGAGGGGAGATACCCCACTGCTTCCCAGGGGGTGTGAAGCCAAAATTGTAAAGGATGGCTTCCATAGGTATCTATATTACGCAAGATTCATCAGTTTTTTACAATAGGAATCTAGTGCCACTCCTGAACCGCCTTCGGGGGGGATGTACAGCACTGGAAAACATTGCCGCTCACGCTACTAGGTAAAGCTGCCCTCTAAAAAATGACTACGCTACCCCACTTTCTATATGTCCTACAGAATACTCCGCACGTGGTTCCGCCTCGCTACTTTCAATCTGTCGACATTGAGGTGCGCGCACTGCTTTGGGATGGGGGAGCTTCCCGTATTGCCCTTACCAAGCTTACAAAAAGCTGGTTTGACAGCGGCATTGCCTTGCCGGCCATTGAATCCTCTCAGCTTGTGGTCCTGAACCACTGGACACATCGTCCTATTGCGGACCCCGCCTATAGTATGGACGGGCATAATATGCTCCCAGGTAGCCATCATAGGGCACTTTATGTTGGTGCGAAATACTCTCCCATATTCACCCGAACCTCCACCACGGTGGCTCCGTGGAACAAAGCGACAGCTGCTTTTGGATGGAACGACAGAGTTACGCGGGTGAACCCAATGCTCGACTTGTGCCGATTGGGGATGTTGTCTAGGCACCCAAGGTTCGATAAGTGGTAACTAATTAGCCTCTCAAAGGTTGGCGATATGTGGAAGGCGAGTGGAGTGACTCCTTTCACTGACCTGCAGAGAGACTACCAACTGCAGAAGGGGGGAGACCTTTTGTTACCTCCAAGCACGCAATGCTCTTAGCTGGACGGTCCCTAAAGGAACGGATCTACCAGTCTCCACTCCCCTGGAGGACAGGCTCCTGGATGACTACCTCCAGGAAAAAGCCATTTTACTAACCTCCCGTAAAATCTTGAAGAACACACCTGAGGCCTAGGATAGACCTCTCTCCAAATGGGTGACCGACATTGGGGACATGGACGATGACGACTGGCGGGAGGTCCTCGCCTCCCCCCGCGAGGTGGCGATTCAAACGTATTCAGCTTAAACTACTCCATAGAGTCTATTATACAAGTGCGTCGCTGGTCAAGGTGGGTTTGCTGGACTCCCTGGCTTGCCCTCGGGGATGTGGTTATGTCGGTACCCATTTACACCAGTGGTGGGAATGTCCGGTCCTTCAATGGTACTGGGAGAGGTTCGTATTGGATTTGTCCCGTATTATAAGGTACCTATTACTCTTTCCCCCGACTCTGTCTTTTAAATATCTGGGAAGCCACTGACCTTTCTGCTTAGAGAGATTATGAGTTTCTTTGGGTTGCATGGTGGCGAAACGAAATATAGCACGTATATGGAAGGGAGGGGTCCCACTGCGCCACACTGATTTGGAGTCTGATATGGACTGGTGTATGCAGGCAGAGAGAGTGATTTACTAAAGTAGGGGCTATCCCGCACAAATGGACAAAAATCTGGGGCACATGGAACGAAAGCAAGGGTTTGCTCTGTACCCCATTCTCCAATTCCCCCTTAGCACTGATTTACAACGAAGATATCTGACGCATGAATATAGAGGAAACTATATAATATGTGATCAAAGTATTGACCCTATTTTAATCTTTGATAGTAACTGTATACCGATCATGACTGCCTGTGAAGGTTGATTATTGCACCAGATTGTATTTTTTTTATTTTTAGTTGTTTGTCTGTTTTATCTTCAATAAAAAGGTTATTAAAAAAAAAAAAAAAAAAGGATGCACCATGCAGCGGTGTTTCCAAGAAACTGCAAGGTACCAATGCTTACTGTGAGGTAAATGGTATTTTGTGCTAGGACTATAGCTGGCTGGCAAAGCACCTTCAAGGGTCCAGGACTGGGGTGGCACCACATTGGGGGGGGGGGGGGGGGGGGGCAGGACTATCTGGAGGCAGAGTCCAGGTGCTGTGTTTAAGGTGGTTGGACCCTTTTCTGTCCCTGAGGCTCTGATCAGGAGGCCAGCCAACTAACACTTGGAGTCACACTGGTGGTTCTGGGTTCAAGATGCAAGTCCAGTCATTCTCACTCAGGCAGCTGGGCAGCAGAGTAGCAGTCCATCTTCTGGGTCTTCAACAGATCTAGACGTGTACTGAAGTGTTGGGTCCGAGGGTCCACTATTTATGCCTGGTTCCCACTTTGAAGTGGAAGAAGCTTGTAGAGTCCTCCCCCTAAAGAGGTGTCTGAAATTTCCTGCCTCCCTGTCCTGTCCCCATCTTGTCTGGGGCACAAAAGAATAGTGTGAAACCATTTGTGAGTGTGCTGAGGCAGGGTCTTGGTGATTTGCAAGTGTGGAAAGTGACAGCTCCGCCCCCCTGTCCCATCCGAAATGGCCCATCCTACCAGAACCTATTCCCCCTTTGTCTCATTGTCTGAGAGCAATACACAAAGGCCAACTGTCAGCTACTCCGAGTCACGTGACCCAGGATACAGACTTCATGAACCAGATATTTGAGACAAGAAAATGCCATCCTTCCAAAAGTGACATTTTCAGAATTGTGACTTAAAATCCAACTTTACCATTAAAGAGAGCTTTAAATTACAATTCTTTAAAGACCAAACTAAATATTCCAATCTGCTTCCATCTGAACTGTGTAGGAGAGTAGGATCTGCACTTATAATGCCCCCACTTTTTTTCTGATGTTATCACTGGTTTCTGGCTATAGTCTGGCTGGGTCCCTGCTAATCAGGGCCCCAGCCTCTCTGTTCTCTCTAAACAAATTGGAGTACATATTAGATGCACTAGTGATTGGCTACTGTGGTACCTTATGAGCCCCTAGTATATGGTACCTTAGGTACCAAGGGCATAGGTACTTCACAGGCCTACCAGGGGCTGAAGCATGTATTATGCCACTCCTGGGAAGCAGACTAAATCTGACACCACAGGCCTGCTACTGCAGCCTGGGTGAGGTAGTGTTAGCACTCCTCACTGAGATATAGGTTACCTATGTCTCACCAATCAGAAAGAAACACGTTAGTTAGATTCCTCACCTTAGAATATCCCCAGGCGTCAGGCTGTATCCGGAAAGATTGTTCGTCAGCAATACCCTTGCGCGTCGCTAGGCGTCGTCTGCGGCTCCGCGTCCGTCGTCGGCGTCGTGATCGCCGGGATGACGTCGTCGGAGTACTTAGACGCCGCCCTCGCGCGCTGACGTCAGTTCTTTTTTCCGCGCCAGTAAGCGCTGATCCGGGAAGAGCATACCCTTTTAGTCACTTTTTGACTAAACTTTTTGAACTCTTTTCGTTCTATTTCAAGTCGACCTCGACTCTGGTGCAGGTAGGGATGCCTGGATTCAAACATTGTGATGCCTGTCACCGACTGATGTCGGTCACGGATCGCCACCGCCGGAGTCTCTATTGCCTTGGGGCCGACCACGATGCCGAGTCGTGCCTCGACTGCCGGACCTTGACGGCTAGGCGGGAGCGGTCCCGCAAGCTGCTCGAGATCCGGCAGACCGGTCGCGGAGCCGCAGTCATCACCGCTCATCGGGGTCGAAGTCTTTTCATTCCGGTAAGTCGAAGCACAGCAAGAAGTCGAAGAGACAACATCGCTCTTCTGACTCCCCACGCCGGTCGCGCGACTCGGCTGAGGTTTCGGGTGGCACCACCCGCGCGGCTCCGTTGGAGCCGCAGGAGTCCTGTCCGACCCCATACCCACCGGTCCCTGGATCTGACGCGACTCCGGCGGAGATCAGAGACTTCCTCGTGGCCATGAGGAGTCTGGCTCCGCCGTCGACGCCTGCCAGCGCGCCTTCGGGCCCCGCGGGCTCAAATGGGAGGCCTAGTGAGCTGGCGGCTCCGGCCCCAGCGCCGTCGTCGACTCCTGTCCCGACTCCGCAGGCCCCCGCGGGATCCAGGCCTGGATCCCGGTCGATGCCGGTCGACCTTACGACTCCTCCGCCGGCGCCGACCCCTCCGGTGCCGCCCCCGGCGCCGCCTTCGGACAACGCCGTTCCCCGGTTTAGTCCCGGTCCGGGCCCGGCGTCAGAGAGGCGCCAACCGGCGCCGATGGATGACAGATTCATCTACCGCCCGGCTCTGACCTTTCCACCTGTATACCAGGAGTCGGATGACGGAGACGACTGGGAGGGGTCTGAGGACACTCTGGCACGGCAGTGCTAGTTATCTCAGGACTGGGCAGACAAACTGGGGGATGCCAGTGGTCTTGATACCTCCCCTGACACTGGCTTCATCTCTCCTCCATCCGTGGCTACGGAGGAGGGTGCTACGTATTCTGTGGTGCTGCGCAAGACGGCCGAAGCCCTCGGGCTAGAGCTGCCTGCTATGGCCCTGAGGACTAATCTCCTCACTGAAGTGCTTCAACCGCCGGCAAGCTCCTCGGTGCCGCTGCTGCTGTTCAATGAAGCACTGACCGACGTTCTGATGGGCACCTAGTCCAAGCCCTCCACAGTTCCTCCTGTGGACCGGAACGTGGCCCGGTGCCACCGCCCTGCACCGGGCGACCCCAGTTTTCTGTCGGTGCACCCCACACCGAGAGCCTGGTTATCCAGGCCTCTACCTCCCAGACCTCCTTCCCGTCCTCTCCCCCAGATCGGGAATCTAAAAGGTTGGAACAGTTTGGGAAGAAACTGTTCTCCTCCCTTAGTTTGGGGTTGCGGTCTATCAACACCGCGTGCCTTTTGGACGTTTACTCCCACTCCCTGTGGGATACGGTGGTGGACGTGCTGCCCCAGTGTCCGGAGGATGCCCGGACGCGCCTCGCCCAGGCTCTTGCCGAGGGGCGGGATGCGGCATGGTATTCAATCCGATGTGGACTGGACACAACGGACTCGCTGGGCAGGGCAATTGCGACCACGATGGCGATTCGTCGCCACGCCTGGCTGAGGTCCACGAGTTTCTCTGGGGATGTCCAGAGCACCCTCATGGACATGCCCTTCGATGGCCGTCGCCTTTTTGGCGACAAAGCGGATAGTGCGCTGGAGCGCTTTAAGGACTCCAGGGCTACGGCCAAGTCCTTGGGCCTCTCGGCCCCGCACCCGCAATCTTCCGCTTTTTGCCCCTTCTGTGGCCAAGGAAGGTGCGCCCCCTCACGTCCGTCTAGCCACAGGCCGCAGAACCAGCCCCAACGTGGTCGCGGACCAGGGGGACAACGAGCCGGTCCGTCCACATCAACCCCAGCAGCATCCGCCTCAAAGCCCTCCTAGTCCGAGCTTTCAGGCCCATTCCACGCCAGTGGGAGGCAGAGTTTGCCATCACCTGCTCCACTGGCGTACCATCACATCAGACAGGTGGGTGCTGCAAATCGTCCGAAGGGGCTACTTCCTCTCCTTCGAGGCGACCCCTCCAGCCATGCCACCGAATTTCGGGGGATCACTTGCAACTTCTGCAGGAGGAAGTTACGGCCCTCTTGGCCAAGGGCGCCATCGAGCGCGTTCCTGGTCCAGAAGTAGGTTGTGGTTGTCATTCCTGTAGGAGAGTAGGGTCTGCTTTCTATGTTCACCCCCACTTTTTGCTTTTGCTTTACTGGTTTTCGACTTAGATGTGGCTGTGGGCCTGCTAATCAGACCCACAGCCCTGCTGTTCTCTCTCTAAACTGATACTATGTACTTTAGGTGCATAACCCATTTGGATAGGATCACCTTATTGGCCCCTGTACAGTGTACCTTAGGTAACCAGGGCATAGGTGTACCCTAGGCCTACCAGGGGCTGCAGCATGTATTATGCCACCCCTGGCCTGGCCTTCCATTATGACACAACTGGCTGATCACTCAGCTGGGGCAAGGTCGTGTAATCACTCCTTGCTTAGGTGTAGTATTCCTATACCTATCTTATATATAGACACATGTGTACCTATCAGCCACTCCTATGGCAGGCCTTAACAATCCTGGAGGCAGAGTGCTTGGTAACATGTGAGATGGTGCTCTAGCATGAGCTGAGCCTGTCTGCAGCTTTCGGAACCATGTCCTTATAGCTGTTCTATGACATAGCCTACCATATACTCTTAAAGTGCCTTATAATCTTAAACGGTTATGGTAACTATGGTTTGGCTTTATCAAAACATGTCGTGTAAGGTGTCTAACACTTTGGAATAATACCCCCATCCCATTTCTGGGGATGAGGATATTATCCCTCCCTTCTAGAGGGAGAAGACATGTTGTAACCTACTTACCCGGTTAAAGTTAACCAGAGCCCCAGCATCACAAAATGGATGCTGCTGCCACGACACAAGTCTGACCTCCTGCTGCTGGGAGTGATCCCGGCAAGGGAGGCTTGGACAATAGGTTTCCTGCCTTGGGAGGTGCGAGCACCACCCCAGACATGCCTTAGTGTATTGGGGCAGGGAGGGATGAATGAAACGAGACACTGCCTAGGGCACACAAGGTGTCCCATGCATAGTCCAGTTCAAACCGGTGCTGGGGCACACCAGCCCCAGTCCTGGCGCGAAACTGGACAAAGGGAAGGGGGTGTAACCACCCCCCTCCCAGGTCCCACCCATAAGGCGTGACCTAGCAGGCAACCCAGCCCCCCAGATTAGTATAAGAGTGGTAGCTGGGCCCCAGGAAATTAGATTATCCTGAACCTGCAACTTGAACAGAAACTCTGGACCTTCGACATTCGACGAAAGAAGAAGACTGAAGAATCTCCCTTGTGGCCAAGGAGTGGCTACCCTGTGCAAACAGGCACCATCAAGAGACTACCCTTTGCTTTGCTAAAGTTCTACAAGGGACCGACTGCAGAGCCCGACCAGAGCCTTGACTTCCAGACTTCTCCGACCCTGATCCACATCCACAGCCGAGCTGAGATCCGTGGAGGCGACGAGAGACGTGGGACCGGCTACCTGGGAAAAGTGGTGAGTACCTTCCAGCGCAGCTTCTGAGGTACCCTCGAAGTTGTGCACCGGGGATTGAGAAGCCCCAACCCCAAGCACCATCTGCACCGAAGATCAGCCCCCCACACTCCACAAGTCCTGCGTGGGGCCCTTCTGCATTTTCCTGCTTGCTGCGTCTGTCCGGTTGCTTGCCCGTTGGCTAGCGGCCTCTGTGACGACACACCTTTAAATATTCACTGCTGGTTTGGCTCCTCCAGACTGGCTCCCACTTCTTTGCAAAAGAGAAGCACCCCAGACCTTCCTGGTCTGCACCAGAAGCAAGTCCTTCGTTCTTCGTGGGTTCCGCTTGCCAAGGCTTGGTGAGTCCTAGTTCGACTTCGACGCCGCCGACAGCAAGAGCCTTCGTGGGACAGCTCGCCTCCTGGTCCTGGTCGTCCTCGACGCCTCCTGGTACCCGTGGCTGCAGCGATAAGCTTCACCCTTCACCTGCAATCTTCACGACATCGCCTGGTTCCTTCCTGGTTCCACGTGGTCACTGGCTAGTGACCTTGACTCTGTCCCTTCTGCTTGCAGGTACCCTTCCTTCTTGATCCAGGCCTTGGGATCCACCGGACACTCTGCACTGACCGCCTGTCAGCAACTTTCCTTCAGGCATCCATAGAAGTCCACGCCTATGCACCCGCAGCCCGTGGGCTAGGTAACTTGGGTACTTCGGTGCTCACAAGGGTAGTGACTATCCTAGGGTCTAGTTTCCGAGTCTCAACTTTCTAGTTGCTCCAGAAGTGTCCTATTCCAAAACTGTACTATTTCTATCGATTATACGCATTACGCGTGAGTGTTTCCACTCTGCACCTGAATCCCGTGGGCCTCCCACTTCCTAACTGTTGGTAGTGTAGTGTAGCCCCAGCGATTCCCTAGGCCTAGGCCTATCCTATTTCCGTGACAGTGGTCCTTATACCACTTCTTCACTATATGGTTTGCGTGGCCCCTAGGGCCTAACTGTATTACTTACCTGTGTGACTTAATGTATGCTTAAATAAGACTGTGTTGTACTTACCTCGAATCTCATAAAGAGTGCTGAGGGTTTGACTAGAATAAATGCACTTAATTTTATATATATATATCTGTTGTGGCGTCCTTTAATTTGGTATTCAAGGGATTATATATGGTATCACAGCTGGCTTCACATGCCATTCAGAGTTTAGCCTAAGACTGCTCTTGTCCATGCTACCACTAGGATAGCTGGTCTATAAGGTTGACTTTACAACCAATCACCATAAGGGTTGTTTGGACTGATATAAGGTGTACACTAGAACTAGTGACATCATACATCAGGCCAACTTCTCACAATTCCCACTACTTTCTGGTTCCCAAGAAGGGCAAAGGGGGCCTACGCCTTATCTTGGACCCCAGGAGCGTCAACACCTTCCTCCGGAAGGAGAAGTTCAAGATGCTCACCTTAGCTCAGGCTCTGGCTGCCCTAGACCCTGGAGACTGGATGGTAGCGTTGGACTTACAGGCCACTTATTTCCACATCCCCCGTCCTGCCGACCCACCGGCGTTACCTGCGGCTCACGGTAGGCCACAAGCACTTTCAGTTTACCGTGCTCCCCTTCGGCCTCACCAGTGCCCCTCGGGTGTTCACGAAAGTGCTGGCGGTGGTCGCAGCTCACCTGCGCAGATTAGGGGTTCCAGTCTTCCCCTATCTCGACGACCTGCTGTTGAAGGCGGGCTCGCCCCAGGCAGTCGTCTCCTACCTCCAGACTACGGCCGACCTCCTGCATTTGCTGGGGTTCTCCATCAACGTGCCGAAGTCGTATCTGAGTCCCTCCCAGAAGCTCCTTTTCATCGGAGCGGTTCTGGACTCCGCACAGTTCCGGATCTATCCTCCGGAACAGCGGGTTCGGGATATTCAGGCTCTGATTCCGATCTTTCAACCTTTGTCCTGAGTTTTGGTCAGGTTGGTGCTGCGGCTGCTGGGTCTGATGGCCTCCTGCTGGTACATCACGCCAGGTGGTGGATGCGGGCTCTGCAGTGGGACCTGAAGTTCCAGTGGGCCCAGCATCGGGGCAACCTGTCCGACCATGTCCTGATCTCAGAGGGCACTGCAAGACAGTTACAGTGGTGGCTCACGGACCGCGATTGGGTCAGTGGCAGATCCCTCTCCCTACCCCAACCGGAGCACGTAGTGGTGACGGATGCGTCCCTCATGGGATTTGGGGGCCACATGGGAGAGGCGGAGATCAGAGGCATCTGGTCTCCGGCGGAGTCCCGGCTCCATATCAACCTATTGGAGCTGTGGGCGATCCGGCTTGCACTGAAGGCGTTCCTTCCCTCTGTTCGGGGAAGTGTAGTGCAGGTGTTCACGGACAACACCACCGCCATGTGGTATTGCAACAAACGGGGCGGGGTGGGGTCGTGGACCCTTTGTCAGGAGGCTCTGCGCCTCTGGACATGGCTGGAACATCAGGGCCATCATCCTGGTGGTTCAACACCTGGCGGGCTCTCTGAAAGCCAGGGCGAATCTATGTCATCATCCCGCCGTCTTTTTCCCCGCAGGGAATCACAACGCGGTCCTTACAACGACCGCTTTGTGATTCCGCATACCATTACTCCGCAAGTCGGAACAGCGACTTGCGGAGGGGGGAGCTGGAGGTTGGAATAGTATAATTTACTACTCCAACTCCAGTCTGTGCAGAAACTAGGGAAGGTGTTGGATTTTAAATCCTACACCTCCCCCCCCCCCCCCCCCACCCCTCCTCCGCAAGACGTTGTTCCGACTTGCGGAGTAATGGTATGTGACATCACAACGCGGTCGTTGTAACGACCGCGTTGTGATTCCCTGCGGGGAAAAGGTTGCGTGGTAAACGTTGTTTACCCGCCATGGCGTCTGAACTCGCATGATGGATCACGAATGGCGTCTGAACTCGGACGTGGCGCAAGGCCTCTTTTGGCAGTGGGGAGAGCCTTGGATAGATCTATTCGCCACCGAAGAGAACGCGCAATGTCAGCAGTTCTGCGCGTTGGAATTTCCAAGGCGGCTCTCGCTCGGAGACGCTTTTCGTCGCGAGTGGAGTTGCGGTCTGTTGTACGTCTTTCCGCCTATACCACTTCTGCCCAGAGTGCTGAAGAAGATCAGGCGCGACCAGGCCCAAGTCATCCTTGTGGATCCGGATTGGGCACGAAGATACTGAGCTACTCAGTCTATCGATCGATCCCCCGATTCGACTGCCTCTTCAGGAGGACGTTCTGTCGCAGCAGCAGGGGACGGTCCTCCACCGAACCTGTCCAGCCTCCACCTCCATGCGTGGAGATTGAGCGGCGCCAGTTGATGCCATTTAATTGTCTCCTGAAGTCTGTAATGTTATTCTGGTAGCCAGGCGTCCCTCCACAAAATTGGTATATGCCTGCAGGTGGAACAAATTTGTGGCATGGTGCACAGCAAAGGCTGTGGATCCCATTTCCGCACCTCTTTCTGAGGTTCTCCTCTTTCTTCTTTCCCTGGCCCAGCAGTGCTCTGCTCTGGGCACCCTCAAAGGATACCTTTCGGCTATTTCTGCTTTCTTACGACTTCATGGTCAGCCTTCTCTTTTTAAATCCCCTGTTGTTTCTCGATTCTTTAAGGGCATTACTCACATGTTTCCTCCTGTCCCTTTCGTAATGCCTCAGTGGGATTTGAATCTAGTATTGACCTATCTGATGTGCACTCCCTGTGAGCCACTTCATAATTGTCCCCTTCGTCTTCTGACTTTTAAGACTGCTTTCCTGGTTTCCATCACCTCTGCTAAAAGGGTGAGTGAGCTCCAGGCTCTTTTCTAAGCCTCCTTTCCTTTCTGTCCATCCGGACAAAGTTGTTCTCAGGACTTGTCCTTCCTTTCTCCCTAAGGTGGTAACTGCCTTTCACATCGGCCAGTCTGTTACATTGCCCACCTTCTTTCCGCCTCAGCATCCCTTGAAAGAGGGACACAAAGCGGGCGCTGTCTTTCTATCTGGACCGCACCAAACAGTTCCGGGTGGACGACCAACTCTTAGTTGGCTACGTGGGCGCTAAGAAGGGGCGGGCGGTGCACAAGCGAACCATCTCTCGGTGGGTCGTTTTGTGTATCAAGGCCTGTTATTCCTTAGCTAAAAAGGAAACTTCTGTAGGGCTGAGGGCCCATTCCACTCGGGCCACAGCGGCTACCACTGCTCTGGGCCGGGGAGTCCCCTTGCAGGACGTTTGCCAAATATTATTGCCTGGACAGCCAAGTCCGGAGGGACGGCTTCTTTGGCCGTTCTGTTCTACACGACTTTCGGGTCTGATCTTGGTTCGCAGACCCACCTCCGGGGTTGGTATTGCTGGGGTATCTATTCTAAGGTGAGGAATCTAACTAACGTGTTTCTTTCAGATGAACAAGTTACTTTCCTTCGGTTACGATATATCTGTAAGAAACATTAGTTAGTTAGATTCCTCACCGCCCCACCCATCCTCCCCGTTCTACGAACCGATATCTAGGGTTGAGGTCATCCCTTTCAGGGCCCTTGACTTTTGGCACCAGTGTCGGTCTCTTGCATGGCTCTGCGTTCCTGGCACGGAAAGCTATGTACAAGAACTGACATCATCGCGCGAGGGCGGCATCTAAGTACTCCGACGACGTCATCCCGGCGATCACGACGATGGACACGGAGCCGCAGACAACGCCTAGCGACGCGCAAGGGTATTGCTGATGAAAAATCTTTCCGGTTCCAGCCTGACGCCTGGCGATATTCTAAGTTGAGGAATCTAACTAACTAATGTTTCTTACAGATATCGTTACCAAAGGTAAGTAACTTGTTCTACACACACATATAAGCCTATCTGCCACCCCTAAGGCAGGCCCTATCAATCCTGAGGGCAGGGTGCTTGGTTTACGTGTGAGGGGGTGCCCCTCTGCAGCCCTCAGAGTCTATTCTCTGTGGCTGTTTGTGGATGCGGGTAAACCATATACTCTTAAGTGCATTATAACCTCGCTGTAAATGCTAACTCTGGGATGACTGCATCAAAACATGTCGTGTTTGGTGTCAAACGCTTTGGAATCATACCCCCACACCAGTAACTGGTGTGGTAGTATGCTCCCACCCTTCTAGAGGGGTAGACATGTACCCACTGTGGAAACACGGTAGATTCCTGAAAGAGCCCTGGCATCACAAAATGGATGCCACCAGCACAGACACTGGGCTGCCCTCCTGCTGCTGACCGAAACTCACAGTGGAGGAGGCCCAACAATAGGCATCCTGTCACAGGGAGGTGTCACCACCTTCCAGACAGGATTTAGTGTATTGGGGCTGGGTGGGTGCACTCCTAGCGTGCTTTGAAGTCCTGCACTGGGGGAGCAGTAGGCTCCTCTGTGCATATGCCAGCTCAAACCGGTTCAGGGGCTACCAACCCCTGCTCTGGCGCGAAGCTGGACAAAGGGAAGTGGGTGTAACCACCCACTCCCCTGAACCTCCCAGAGGAGTGGTCATAGAGCTAATCCCTCCCTTTCTTTTAGTATAAGATAGGGAACCCTGGCCATTGCAAACTAGATATCCCTGGACGACGCTCAGAAGAAGAATCCTGGACCTTCAACGTTCCACTACCTGTGGAAGACTGAAGAATCTCCCTTGGAGTCAAGGACTGACTCCCCTGCTTGGCAGGCACCAAAACTTTGAATCAACGGTCGCAAACTTTCCCGCTCCCGCCAAAGTCCCTGCAGCCCCGGAAGTGGATTTCCTGACTTCTCAATGGCTATCGTGATTCCCCAGCAGAGCTGAGGCGAGTGGACCCCACGAGTGACGAGGAACAGCAATACCCGGGTACCGTGCACTATTTTCGAGTGCAATCCCTTCACGACGTTCTACGAACTTGTGCATTGGACCACGTGTGGTCCAAGCCTCCAGCAGGATTTTCACCGAAGATCAGAGGCCTACCACGTCCCGAGTGACCGTGGGCTCCTGTGAAGTGAATCCTCCCGAGGCGCCTTCGCGATCCCTTGCCCGTTGGCTTGTGGGTCCTCTGAAGACTTTTCTATTGAACCAAAGGGCTCCCCTGGTTGCTCCAGGCCTGCCCTGACTTACCCTTGCTGGATGAGTCCCTCAGACCTTGCTGGTCTGCACTGCTGACTTTCTTCACTTTCCACAAGACTTGCTGTTGCCAAGGCTTGTTGGCTCCAATCTGGTTGCCGACACCTCAGTAAGCTGCAGACTTCGTGGGACACTCCGAATCCAGCTCCTGCTAGTCGTCGACGCCTCCTGGATCTCGTGGCTGAAGAGTCAAGATACCCGTGATTACCTGAAATCACCCGACAACTGTGGGCATCCATCTTCCTGGGCCCGGGTCACTGGCAAGTGACTTTGAACACTGTCCCCTCTGCTTTCAGGTCTTTCTTCTTCCGAATCCAGCCTTAAATTCCACCGGACACTTCTCCTGTCTTCACAAGCAGCAAGTCTTCTTTGGCTCCCATTGAAAACGACGCCGCGACCCGACACCAAAAGACACCTATGCACCCAGCTTCCCTGGGTGAGGTAACTCGTGCACTCCGGTGCTCCTGTGTGTGTTGGCTCTCGAACTACTTACCCTGTAAGTGACTTGCTTGTAGACTCTCCCGAAGTACCGTAAAACTTTAAAATTCCAACCGTGACTTGCTCCATTGAAGTCAATTGGGATCCGCGGCTGTGTTCTCACACTGCATGCGTCTCCCGTGGGTCCTTTACTTACCTGCCTTGGGTGGACTAGTGAGGCCCCAGCGTTTCTGAAGACCTTAGGCCTTCTCCCTTCTCAAGTTGTTTTTCTTATACCTCTTTTTTAGTATATGGTCTGGTACGCCCCTAGGGCCCCAGCCATATAAGTGCTTAATTTGTTGTGAAACATTGATTTGTGCATATGTTCCTGACTTCTAATCTCCTAACTAGATTAGTAGAGTGTGTCTAGCAATAAATACATATATATTTGATATATATACCTGTGTAGTGTCTTTTAATTTGGTAATTCAAGAGATTATAAGGTAGAACAAGCTGCTTTACATTCCTCAGAAACTTAGCCTGAGGGCTGCTCCCCACAGCTACCACTAGGATAGCTTTCTTAAAAAGGTTGTCTTAAACCTATCTACCATAAGAGTCGAATTGGACTGGTGCAAGGTGGCCACTATAACTAGTGACCAGCATATGCCAGGCCAACTTCTCACAAACGTTATCACGTATTAAATGTAATAAGGTAAACCCTATGTTACCCATGGGAGAGACAGGCCTTGCCGTAGTGAAAAACTAATTTAAGAGTTTTTCCACTACCGGGACATGTAGAAGTTAAAGGTACATTTCCTACTTTTTAAATACACTGCACCCTGCTCTATAGGCTGTTTAGAGCCTTCCCTAGGGGTGACTTATATGTATTAAGAAGGAAGGTTTAAGCCTGGCAAAAGGTTTATTTTGACAGGTCAAAATGGCAGTTTAAAACTGCCACCAGGCTGCAATGGCAGGCCTGAGACATGTTTTTAAAGGATAGTTAAGCGGGTGGGGTGGCACAATGAGTGCTGCAGGCCGACTAGTAGCATTTAATATACCAAAGGAGTTTACATGTAAATTAAATGTGTCGAATGTGTGTAAGCCAATGTTACCATGTTTTGGGGGTAGAGCGCAAGTACTGTAGTACTTGTAAGCAGTGGTGAAGTGCACAGAGTCCTTAACACCAAAAAAACAGTTTCATAACACAGGAGGGTAAAGGCAACACGTTTGGGGTTGACCCTGCAGAGAGGGCTAAGACCAACAGAAATTCAATCGGAAATGAAACTTTTTTTCTCCAAACATCAGTTGATGAGTTCTGGAAATACACACATTTTCTTTTCGAATATGCACTTTTCAATTTTGGTATACATATATTAATTCAATTAAGCAGTAGTTTCTAATTTAGTAGGCTGGGCTGCACACAGGACGGCTTCTTACAGCCATCTGGAAAGCAACCAGTAGCTCACAAGCTACTCATTAGAGATGCCAAGACTAATGTAAGAAAACCAAGGTTGCTATTGGAAACTGTTTTGCTTTCAATTTAACATTTAGAAAATGTGTTCTATTGCTTTCAGAGACCAAAGTTGCACAGATATCTTGGAGATCTATGATAAAGTAAAATCCGAAGAAAATTGGAACTCTACTGGACAGGCGGTAAGAGACCATGACCATCATAATTCAAAGTACATGTCCTTGAGTGTCTGCAAGATAGTCATAGTCCAGCAGATAGTTAAGCACAAACTGATCCAGAGCAGTTTTACTCTGTCAGTCATCTTTCTTTGTGCTATCTGGCAATAGCTACCTGATCTCCTCGCTCTTCAGAGTTCTTCAGGGGAGCACTAGTCATCTTAAAATATCAATTTTCTCTGTTCTCTTAACACAATTTGCATGTAGATTTTTCTGTGATTGAAAAGCTCCTCTAGGGTTACTCTTAAAATGAAATATGCTTTGTTTCTACCTAGTCTATTAGCCTTTCTTATTTTTCCTTTGGTGGAACCCTAAGTGACAGCCTAAAGAAAATATGTGCTTAATCAAACAGGATATTTAATTTCAAAAGCTTGAGTTTGATGTGTTTTCTAAAGCAATAAGAGTTGTATGCCTCTCAGAGTACATGGATGATTGGGTCAAGATTGTGTGTTGATAAAAATACTCCATTCTGATGAATACTTCTACCTGCAGATTTCTCAAGTTTTAAGTATACCCAGGCACCAGATTGGATATGGGAATTTAGCAGTAAGTCTTCTTCCCCCGTAAATTTTGTTGGGTTTGTGATGTGAGTGGAGCCATAAAGTGCCACCCAGGCCTACTGTTTCCTTTTTTTCCAGGCTCTTCAACGCAGCTCAGAAGTAAATCTCATTGGAACATTTTACCAAATAAAACTAAGTTTTTCAAAACTTTTGTCGTCCTCCTGCCATGAACAAATATCCATTTTGTAAGGCTGTTAATGGCAGCCATGCGATGCGTGTTTGGCCTGGTGCTGTTCGAGTTCAGATCAGTGTCCAAATCATGGTCGTCCTACTCCAAGTCATCAAATGACAAGAAGAAGCAGTACCTCAGGCAAGATAACTCACCTCAAGATGCCAGTCCCACTCCAGCAGTAGGTCTCTATGCCGCCATCCTCCTTTAGCAGATTCTTCAGCTTCAGAACGCCGCAGCTAGACTGGTCCTCGACATCCCCCGCCGCAGTCACATGACACAACAACTCCACTATCTCCCTATCAACAAGAGAATCACCATCAAGCTCCTCACATATGCCTACAAGGCCCTCCATGATGCAGGACCAGAATATCTGAACCACCGCCTGGGTTTTCACACATCCGCCAGACAACTCCACTCCGCCCAACTCACCCTGGTCTCCGTCCCACGAATCCACAAGACCAGGACCAGAGGAAGATCCTTCGCCTACCTCGCCACCAAGACCTGGAACACTCCACCTTAGGCAATCTGCATCGTTGACCCCGTTCAGGAAGGACCTCAAGACCTGGGTCTTCGACTAAACCTCCACAACCTGACGGATCAGCAGCTGACCTCTACCTCCTAACCCCCCAACACCTTTACAAAACCCTGATTGAGTGATTGAGAATCTCAGCTGGTGATCATCAGCATGGTAGAAGATCCTACACCAGTGCTTGCTCTGTTGCCGACTCTCCATCCAACTTAACTGGTAACAACCCAATGCAGGTCATCGCCTTCACATAGGTCCTGCTGACGCTTATATCTGAAAGAAACAGTCAGTTATAGATTCCTCACCTTAGAATTACCCCCAGTCGTCAGACTGGATCCTTAAAGTTTTTCGTCAGCAGTACCTCTGCGCGTTGGAAGGTGGCATCGGTCAGCTCCGCGTCCGTCGTTGGCGTTGTGGTCGCCGGGATGACGTCGCGGTAGCTACTTAGATTCCGCCCTCCCACGCTGTCGTCACTTCTTTCTTTTTCTGCGCTAGCCAGCACAGATTCGGAAGAGAGAGGTACCTCCAGTCACTTTTTGACTGAACTTTTTGAGCGACTTTTGCCGATGTCTTTTTGAGTCCTACCAACTCCTGGTGCACGTAGGGATGCCCGGCTTCAAGGCTTGCGGTTCCTGTACCCGACTGACGTCAGTGATGGACCCGCACCGGGTGTGCCTCTTTTGTTTGAAGCGCGACCACGACCCCAAGTCGAGCTCCGACTGCAGGACCATGGCTCCGAAGTCTTTGCGGGAGCGGTCCCGAAAGCGTCTTGTGCGCCGGCAGTCGGCTCCACGCCGTTCGAGGTCCCGGTCACGAGGGAGGTCAAGGGACCAGTCACGGAGCCATCGCCACTCGTCATCCAAGTCTTCGCACTGGGGGTCAGTTAAGTCGAAGAACAAGAAGAAGTTGAAGAAGCATTGTCGCTCTTCGACTTCTCCCCGTCTGTCAGCTGGCGCAACGAGGCATGCAGGCGGGCCCCTCCCCAGCTCTGCGTGCAGAGCCTGAAGGGCCGACTCCGAGTTTCCCTCCCTTCCCGGGACCCGGAGCGACCTATGCCCAGCTTAGTCAGTTTTACGAGGCAATGCATGCCATCTTTGGGCAGCCGGACTCCGCTGACGTGCCTTCGGGCCCAGCAGACTCAGTTGGGGGTCCTAGGCCTTCTCCAACTGCGGCTCCAGCCCCAGCACCGCAGGGCCCCCATGGATCCAGATCAGCGCTGGCTGACCTAGTTACACCTCCACCGGCGCTGCTTCCTTGGGCACCGCACCGGACGCCGGTCATGCCCCCGGCCGGCGTCGACCCCGGCCTCCATCCTGATGTGTACACGGAGCTGGACCGGCGTCGCATGATGCCGGAACTGCCGCCGGTTGGGGTTTTCGTGCCCCTGTTCACTCCTAGGGTCCCTTTCAGGTCAGATTGGCACCCTGACCTTGGCATGTTGGCTCCACCTCCATCGGCATTGTGGTCGCCGGGATGACGTCGCGGTAGCTACTTAGACGCCGCCCTCGCGCACTGACATCAGTTCTGTACATGACTTTCCGTGCCAGAAACGCAGAGCCATGCAAGACACTGGTGCACAAAACTAGAGCCCTGAAAGGATGTCCTTAACCCTAGAAATCAGTTTGCAGACCAGGGAGGATAAGTGGGGAGGTAAGGAATCTATAACTAACCTATGTTTCTTACAGATCTATCGTTACCGAAGGTAACTAACTTGTTCATCTGAAAGAAGCAGTTAGTTATAGATTCCTTACATTAGAATAGATACCCCAGCAATACCAGCCCCGGAGGTGGGTCTGTAAACCAAGTTCTTACTAGAAAGTCCTGGCGAACAGAACGGCCAAAGAAGCCATCTCTCTGGACTTGGCTGTTTATGCAGTAGAGTCTCGAAGGAGAGGGAGTAGCCCCTTTGGACTTTCTGCAAAACCCACCTGTCCGACGTGATGGTGCGCCAGTGGGGGATGGGTTGGCGGATCCTGTCGCCCACTGGTAATTGATGGGCCTGAAATGTCGGACTTGGAAGATTTGGAGGCGGAAGCAAAGGGGGGGGTTGGTGGACTGACCCGCCCGCTGGCCAAGACAACCACGGCAGTGGCTCCCATGTCCCCAGCTGCGTCAAGGTTGGGGAACTTGCGTCGGCCTGTGGCTCTGGGCGGGACGTAGTGGGGCACCCCTTCCGTAGCCACGAAAGGGGCGAAAAGCAGACTGCGCAGGGTGACTGGAGAGGCCCAAGGACTTGGGCGTAGCCCGTGAGTCCTTGAAACGCTCTTGAGTGTTGTCTGTTTTGTGGCCAAAAAGGCGACGGCCTTGAAATGGCATGTCCATAAGGGTGTTCTGGACATCCCCAGAAAAGCTAGTCGATCTCATCCAGGTGTAGTGGCGAAGGACTACAGACGTGGAAATCGTCCTACCTAGAGAGTCGGCAGTATCCAGCCCAAAACGAATGGTAAACTATGCTGCGTCCCTCCCGGCAGCAACAGCCTGGGAGAGTATGGTCCGGGCCGCCTCCGGACACTGAGGCAGCACTTGCGTAACCGTGTCCCACACAGAGTGGGAATAACGGCACAACAGACATGCAGTGTTTACCGACCGCAGTCCCAAGATGGCGGAAGAAAAAATCATCTTCCCAAGATAATCCAGCTTCTTGGATTCCCTATCCGGTGGAGCGTTAGGGAATGCGCTTTTGGAAGTGGAGACTTGGACCACCAAGCTCTCAGGGGTGGGGAGTTGGGAGAGGAAAGTGGGGTCACCCCGGGCCGGGAGGTGGCGTCGGGCAATCATCCTATCCAGTGTCAGGACTGGACCTGGTGCCCAAAAGGACGTCCTTTAGGGCTTCATTAAATGGCATTAGGGGCTCCGAAGCACCTCTGTCAGGTTAGTCCTGACCGCCACTGTAGGGAGCTCGAGGTGGAAAGCCTCGGCTGCCCTACGCAACACCACTGCATAGGAAGCTCCTTCCTCCGTAGCCGTGGTAGGAGGAGACAACATGCCAAGGTCAGGGGAGGTATCATGACCACTGGCATCCCTCAGGTCCTCTCTCCAGTCCGGGGCATAATCCAACTGGTCGGTCACAGTGTCACCTGACCCCCTCCCAGTCCTCCTCCTCGTCCTCTGGGTGCCAATCTGAAGGGAGGGATGCAGCCAAGTTCACAATCCGTTGTGGTCATGACACCGCCGACTTACTGGGCAGGGCGATTTCCACAACAGTGGCGCTCCGCCGCCACGCCTGGCTGAGGACAACTGGTTTCTCTGGGGATGTCCAGAACACTCTCATGGACATGCCCTTTGATTGCATTCACCTTTTTGGCAACAAGGCAGATAGTGCATTGGAGCGTTTTAAGGACTTGCGGGCTACGGCAAAGTCCTTGGGCCTTTCGGCCACTCGCCCTTCTGCTTTTCGCTCCTTTCATGGCCACGGAAGGGGCGTCCCGACACGTTCGCTTCAGAGCCACAGGCCTGCGCAACACCAGTCTCAGCGTGGCCGCCGGACCCGCCAAGGTGGGTCAGGGGGCCAGCGGGTGGGTCAGTACACCTCCACCACCGCTGCCTAGTCCAGTTTTTCAGGCCCATCAATCACCAGTGGGCGGCAGGATTCGCCATCACCTCCCCCACTGGCACACCATCACTACGGACAGGTGGGTTTTACAAATAGTTCGAAGGGGCTACTCACTCCCCTTCGAGACTACCCCTCCAGCCATGCCACCCCAGTACCACCGCATGTCAGGGGATCATTTGGCACTTCTTCAACAGGAAGTCGTGGCCCTCTTGGCCAAGGGGGCCATCGAGCGCGTTCCGGTGCCAGAAGTAGGATGTGGTTGCTACTCCCACTACTTTCTGGTGCCCAAGAAGGACAAGGGCCTGCGTCCTATCTTGGACCTTCGGAACATCAATCGCTTCCTCCGGAAGGAGAAGTTCAAGATGTTAAGTCTGGCTCAGGTCTTGTCTGCCCTCGACCCTGGAGACTGGATGGTAGCGTTGGATCTGAAGGGCGCATATTTCCATATTCCCGTCCTGCCGACGCACCAGCGTTACCTGCGGTTTACGGTAGGCCACGAGCACTTTCAGTTTACAATGCTCCCCTTCAGCCTTACCAGCGCCCCTCGGGTGTTCACGAAAGAAAGTGATGGTGGTGGTCGAAGCTCATCTGCGCGGATCAGGGGTTCCAGTCTTCCCCTATCTCGACGACTGGCTGTTGAAGGTGGGCTCACCCCAGGCAGTTGTCTCCCACCTCCAGACTATGGCCGACCTCCTGCATTTGCTGGGGTTCTCCATCAATGTGCTGAAGTCGCACCTGATTCTCTCACAAAAGCTCCTCTTCATCGGAGCGGTTCTGGATACGACGCACTTTCTGCTCTATTCTTCCGAACGGTGAGTCCAGGATATTCAGACTCTGATTCTGATCTTTTGGCCTCTATCCTGGCTTTCGGTCAGGATAACCCTGAGGCTGCTGGGCCTCATGGCATCCTGCATCCTGCTGGTTGATCATGCCAGATGGCATATGTGGGCTTTGAAGTGGGACCTGAAGTTCCAGTGGGCACAGCATCAGGGGAACCTCACCGAGTTCGTCCAGATTCACAGGGCACTGCACACCAATTGCATTGGTGGCTCATAAACCGGCATTGGGTCAATGGCAGATCCCTCTCCCTTCCCCAACCGGAGCACACAGTGGTGACGGATGCGTCCCTCCTGGGATGGGGCTCCATATCAACCTTCTGGAGCTCCGGGCGATCCGACTTGCACTGAAGGCATTCCTTCCCTCTCTCAAGGGGAGAGTAGTGCAGGTGTTCACAGACAACACCACCGCCATGCGGTACTGCAACAAACAGGGCGGGGTGGGGCTGTGGACCCTATGTCAGGAGGCTCTGAGCCTCTTGGCATGGCTTGAAAATCAGGGCATTTCCCTGGTGGTTCAACACCTGGCAGGTTCACTGAACGCCAGGGTGGACGAACTCAGCCGCAGGTGCATGATGGATCACGAATGGCGTCTTCACTCGGACGTGACGCAAGGTCTCTTTCAACAGCGGGGAGAGCCTTGGTTAGATCTATTCCTTACCGAAGAGAACGCGCAATGTCAACAGTTCTGCGCGTTGGAATTACCAAGGTTGCACTCGCTAGGCGACGCTTTTCGTCGCGAGTGGCGTTGCGGTCTGTTGTACGCCTATACAACTTATGCCCAGAGTGCTGAAGAAGATCAGGCGCGACCGAGCCCATGTCATTCTTGTGGCTCCGGACTGGGCTCGAAGAGTTTTGTATCCCGAGCTACTTAGTATGACCATCGATCCCCCGATTCGAGGATCTTCTGTCACAGCAGCAGGGGACAGTCCTCCACCGGAATCTGTCCAGTCTCCACCTCTTTGTGTGGAAATTGAGGGGCAGCAGTTGATTCCTTTCGGCTTGCCTCCTGAAGTTTGTGATGTCATTCTGGCAGCCAGGCGTCCTTCCACTAAGTTGGTATATGCCTGCAGGTGGAACAAATTTGTGGTATGGTGCACCGCAAAGGCTGTGGATCCCCTTTCTGCCCCACTTTCAGAAGTCCTTTTGTTCCTTCTTTCTTTGGTCCAGCAGGGTTCTGCTGTGGGCATTATCAAGGGCTACCCTTATGCTATTTCTGCCTTTCTCAGGCTCCCTGATCAGCCCTCTCTTTTCAAGTCTCCTGTGGTAAATAGATTCCTCAAAGGCCTTACTCACCTTTTCCCTCCTATTCCTTTTGTGATGCCACAGTGGGACTTGAACCTGGTTCTCACATACTTGATGTGCGCTCCCTTTGAGCCTCTTTACAACTGTTGTCTACGTCTATTTACTCTGAAGACTGCTTTCCTGGTTGCCATCACCTCCGCTAGGAGAGTGAGTGAGCTCCAGGCTCTCTTGTAAACCTCCTTTTCTGTCTGTCCATCCGGACAAGTTTGTACTCAGAACACGTCCATCCTTTCTGCCAAAGGTTGTCACTGCCGTTCACATCGGGCAGACCACCACTTTGACCACCTTCTTTCCGCCTCCGCATCCTTCCAGAGAGGAAGAGAGGCTCCACCGTCTGGACCCAAAACGTGCGCTCTCCTTTTACCTGAACCGCACACAACAGTTCCGTGTGGATGACCAGCTCTTTGTTGGATACGTTGGCACCAAGAAAGGTCGGGCAGTACACAAGCGGACTATCTCTAGATGGGTTGTCTTGTGAGATTAAAGCTGGTTATTCTCTGGCTTAGAAAGAGCTTCTGTTGGGGCTGCGCGCCCATTCCACCAGGACGACGGCTGCCACTACGGCATTGGGATGTGGTGTCCCCTTACAAGACGTCTGCCAGGCAGCTATGTGGGCCTCGCTGCACACTTTTACTAAGCACTATTGCCTGGACAGCCAAGCCTGGAGAGACGGCTTCTTTGGCCAATCTGTTCTCTGGGACTTCCTGGTGTGATCTTGGTTTGCAGACCCACCACCAGGGTTGGTATTGCTGGGGTATGTATTGTAAGGTAAGGAATCAATCACTACATGTTTCTTTCAGATGAACAAGTTACTTACCTTCGTTGATAAAATATCTGTAAGAAACATTAGTTAGTGATAGATTCCCTACCGCCCCAGCCGTTCCTCCGCGTTCTGCGAACTGATTTCTATGGTTAAGGTCATACCTTTCAGGGCCCTAGTTTCAAGGCACCAGTGGTCAGTATCTTGCATGGCTCTGCGTTCCTAGCACGGAAAGTCGTGTACAGAACTGATGTCAGCGTGCGAGGGTGGCGTCTAAGTAGCTGCCGCAACGTCATCTCGGCGACCACGACGACAACAACAGACGCTGAGCTGCACGTCGCCACCTTCCGACGCGCCTGGGGTACTGCTGATGTAAACTTTCTGGATCCAGTCTGACGCCTGGGGGTAATTCTAAGGTAAGGAATCTATCACTAACTAATGTGTCTGAAAGAGACACGTTAGTGATAGATTCCTTACCTTAGAATAATCCCCAGGCGCCAGACTGGATCCAGAAAGTTTTTTCACTAGCAGTACCCCTGCGCGTCAGTAGGTGACGTTGTGCAGCTCCGTGTCCGTCGCTGGCGTCGTATGTGCCGAGATGACGTCACGGAGACTACTTAGGCGCCACCCATGCGCGCTGACGTCAGTTCTTTTCTGTTCCGCGCCAGCAAGCGCAGATCCGGTTAGAGCACATACCTTAGTCACTTTTTGACTACCCTTTGGTAGACTTTTTGTCTCCTTTTCTCCTTGGTGCACGTAGGGATTGTGAGAAGTTGGCCTGATATATGATGTCACTAGTTCTAGTGTACACCTTGTATCAGTCCAAACAGCCCTATGGTGATTGGTTGTAAAGTCAACCTTATAGACCAGCTATCCTAGTGGTAGCATGGACAAGAGCAGTCTTAGGCTAAACGCTGAATGGCATGTGAAGCCAGCTGTTATACCATATGTAATCCCTTGAATACCAAATGAAAGGGCACCACAACAGCTATATATAAAAATAGAATGTATTTATTATGTATGAGATTCGAGGTAAGTACAACACAGTCTTATTTAAGCATACATTAAGTCACACAGGTAAGTAATACAGTTAGGCCCTAGGGGCCACGCAAACCATATACTAAGTAAGTGGTATAAGAACCACTGTCACGAACACAGGATAGGCCTAGGCCTTGGGAATCGCTGGGGCTACACTATACTACCAAAGGTTAGGAAGTGGGAGGCCCACGTAATTCAGGTGCAGAGTGGAAACACTCATGCGTAATGCGTAAAAGTCGATAGAATCAGTAAGTATTAGAATTTAACAGTTTTAGGACACTTCTGGAATAGCTAGAAAGTCGAGACTCGGAAACTAGACCCTAGGATAGTCAATACCCTTGTGAGCACCGGAGTACTCAAGTTACCTAGCCCACGGGCTGCGGGTGCATAGGTGTGAACTTGCGTCGGGTTTCGTCGTTGACTTCTATGGATGCCTGAAGGAAAGTTGCTGACAGGCAGTCAGTGAAGAGTGTCCGGTGGATCCCAAGGATGGGATCAAGAAGGAAGGATACCTGCAAGCAGAAGGGACAGAGTCTAGGTCACCAGCCAGGAGCCGGGAAGGAACCAGGCGATGTCGTGCAGGTGAAGAGGTGAAGCTTGTTGCAGCAGCCTCGGGTACCAGGAGGCGTCGAGGACGACCAGGAGATGAGCTGTCCCACGAAGGCTCTTGCTGTCAGTGGCGTCGATGTCGAGCTAGGACCCAACAAGCCTTGGCAAGCGGAACCCACGCAGGATGGAGGACTTGCTTTTGGTGCAGACCAGGAAGGCCTGGGGTGCTTCTCTTTCACAGAGGAGCGGGTGCCAGTCTGGAGGAGCCGGACCAGCGAGGTGAAAACAAAGGTTCGTCGTCGCAGAGGCTACTAGCCAACGGGCCAGCAACCGGACAACACGTCGAGCAAATCAGGTGCAGAAGGGCCCCACGCAGAACACGTGAAGTGTGGGGAGCTGATCTTCTATGCAGATGGTGCTCGGGATTGGGGCTTCTCAATTCCCCAAGCACAGCATCGAGGAAGCCTCAGAAGTCGCGCTAGTGAGTTACTAGCCACTTTTCCCAAGTCGCCGGTCCCACGTCCCTCGTCGCCTCCACGGGTCTCAGCTTCGCTGCAGAGGTGGATCTGAGTCAGAGGTGTCTGGAAGTCTCGGCGCTGGTCAGTCTCTGCAGTCGTCCCTCGTAGGATCAGTCGCAAAGCAAGCAGCGGTCGCTGGATGGTGCCTGGTTGCCCAGGGTGGTCACTCCTTGGCCACAAGGGAGATTTCTTCAGTCTTCTTCCTGAGGTCGAATGTCGAAGGTCCAGAGTTTCTGTTCAAGTTGCAGATTCAGGTTAATCTAATTTAGCAGGGCTCAGCTACCTACTGATATACTGGGCGAGTGGGCTGGGCTACCTGCAAGGTCCCTCCTATGGGTGGGACCAGGAAGGGGGTGGCTACACCCCCTTTCCTTTGTCCAGTTTCGCGCCAGAGCTGGGGCTGGAGTGCCCCAGCACCGGTTTGAACTGGACTATGCATGGAGCACCTTGTGTGCCCCAGGCATGTCTCATTCCTTTCAGCCCTCCCTGCCCCAATACACTAAAGTCTGTCTGGGGAGGTGCTAGCACCTCCCCAAGCAGGAAACCTATTGTCCAGGCCTCCCTGGCTGGGAGGGCTCCCAGCTGCAGGAGGTCAGACTCGTGTCTGTGGCAGCAGCATCCATTTTGTGATGCTGAGGCTTTGGGGAGAGTTGAACAGCAAAGTAGGATTTTAACATGTCTCTCCCTCTAGAAGGGAGGAATAATATCCTCATCACCAGAAATGGTATGGGGGTATTATTCCAAAGTGTTAGACACCTTACACGACATGTTTTGATAAAGCCAAACCATAGTTACCATAAACGTTTAAGATTATAAGGTACTTTAAGAGTATATGGTAGGCTATATCATAGAACAGCTATAAGGACATGGTTCCGAAAGCTGCAGACAGGCTCAGCTCATGCTAGAGCACCATCTCACATGTTACCAAGCACTCTGCCTCCAGGATTGTTAAGGCCTGCCATAGGAGTGGCTGATAGGTACACATGTGTCTATATATAAGGGTAGATATAGGTATACTATATCTAAACAAGGGGTGATTACACGACCTTGCCCCAGCTGAGTGATCAGCCAGTTGTGTCTGATTGGAAGGCCAGACCAGGGGTGGCATAATACATGCTGCAGCCCCTGGGAGGCCTAGGGTACACCTATGCCCTGGGTACCTAGGGTACACTGTACAGGGTCCAATAAGGTGATCCTTACCAATTGGGTATGTACCTAGGGTACATGAAGTCCATTTTAAAGAGAGAGCAGACAGCCTGAGACCCTGAATGGCAGGATCTCAGGCCAACTAAGTCTTTGGTATCATTGGACTGGATAGATTAATCCACTAAACAATTCCTCACAACAATGAATACACGAAGACCTCATTTATACATGATACCCAAGATCCACAAAGATTTGAAAAAACCACCATTCAGACCCATAGTATTAGGATGTGGTTCATTGTTTGATCCCATTGGAAGATATCTTGATCACTATCTTCAGAAATGTGTGCAAAATTGGTCATCATATGTTAAGGATACTACTGATCTTCTCATCAAATTGGAGAACATACAAACAGACATTCAGCCATCTTGGTTACTTTGCACCATTGATGTGGTGGCACTGTACACCTCAATACCACACACGGCAGGAATGGAGGCAGTTGAATGGGCAATACTACAAAGAGATGACATTGATGTTGACAAAGTGTTTCTTTTACAGCTGTTGCATTTTTGTTTACATCATAGTTATTTTAAATGGGATGACACATACTACGCCCAACTCTCGGGAACCTCCATGGGTTTTTCGGGGGCACCGGCGTACGCAAACATCTTTATGGCACTTTTTGAACATGAATATATCATGAGCAACCCTCAGTGGTGGGCCAATATTCACATATATTGTCGCTTTATTGATGACATTTTTTTAATTTGGAAAGACTCAAGGCAAAAACTGGAAAACATGATTGAGACAATCAACTCATACAACCCCAGGATCCAAGTCACCCATAAAATTCACACACAAATCGATGAATATCTTGATGTAACAATTTTCAAACCAGCTGATGGAAACAGTCCTCGATCTACACTAAACCCACGGATCGCAACAATGCGCTGGATCATTCAAGTTTTCATCCAACTAGTCTCATTAAAAACCTTCCGTATTCACAATTCATTAGAATTAAGCGTTTCTTTTCTAACTCCCAAGAGTACAAAGCCAAAATTGAAGAATACAAAAATAAGTACCATCAAAGAGGTTACCCAGAAAAAACATTGCAAGACTGTGTGGACAGAGCTACGAAGAAACAGCGCAGGGAACTTCTTACCACAACTACGGTACCAAAAAAGAATAATATCGTATTTGTATCTAAATACACGACGAGTTCTCCAGCGATTAAGAAAATAATCAACAAAAGATGGGAACTTTTGGCTCATGAACCAGATTTCAACAACATCTTTCGGGATCTTCCATTACATGCCTACACAAGGGGGAAAAACTTACGTGAACTCTTAACCAGGGGCGGCTCTAGGCTCTTGGTGGCCCTCTGCAGGGAGCGTAGGTAGGGGGCCCCGGAAGAGGGGGTCCGGGCTGGGCGGAAGCCGGAGGCCGCCAAATCCCTGCCAGGGGCCGCCACGAATATGTATTGTATCTGATTCCTCGTGGCCAGGCGGCCCCTGGGGTTTGGCGGCCCTGTGCAGGTGCACAGCTTGCACATGCCTAAGGCCGCCCCTGTCTTAACTCCAGCTAAAGATTCAAAAACACCGATATCTCCTAAAGGAACTTTAAAATGCTCTAATTGTTCACACTGCAACAATGTAATTTTGGGAAATGTTTTGACACACCCTATTACGGGAAAATAAATAATATTGAGACATACCAGTGATTGTAATGTGAGTAACGTAATATACGGCATTAAGTGCCCATGTGGCAAAATGTACGTAGGCAAAACGGAACGCAAAATTAAGATTCGTCTCACCGAGCATAAAAGTCGAATAAGAACCAGAAACCCGAACTATTCATTGGCAACCCATTGGGTAGAAGCAAACCACTCTATATCCCAACTCAGGTTTCAAGTGGTTGAACACATTCCAATACAACAAGGGGTAAACAACCACCTCAAATTGTTACAGAGCGAAGTCTATTGGATAAAACATCTAGATACCATGCTTCCAAAGGGAATTAATGATAGATTACATATGTCATGCTACATATAAAAGGTTGTCAAAGTCAAAGATAGCTTTATTCGATTTCAGTTGTTAAAACCATAAAAGCACATTAAAAATACATACATAAAAACACAATAGTAAAGGATCAAAATACATCACAATCTGAGTACTACATAATAGGGAAAACCTAAAAATGAGAAGCCAAAATTTAATTCATAGAGGATCTACATCGAATTGCAAATTTTAAAAATTTTGATACAGCACTAATGGTCAATTCATCTTCTAGTAGCAGCAGCTTTACATAAGCAGGTTTACACTGTCTCAGGCCCCAAATCTTAAGAAGTGGAATCAAAAATCTCTTTCTTCCCCAGGCATAAAATTTACAAAATAAAACACAATGTATTGTTGTTTGCGTAGAAAGGTTATCACAGGGGCATTTAATTAAACTTGACGACCAATCATTATTTTCCGGGAAGGTTAACATCCTATAATAAGAACCAGTTCTAAGTCGAGCTAACAACATCCTAGTTTAACAGGAAAGCTCAGGAGATAAGTAAAGCTGCATGCCAGATCCCTGAAATATTAGATGATGATGTAATACAGATGTCTTATTCCTCTCCTCAAGCCACCGTTTGGACTCCAGAAATACAAGACAACATTTTTTAAAAGCCTTTCTGGAGATCGAGGATAGCGAGGATGGGGTATTAAAATATCCTACACACCCCATATTTGTCAGGAATTCCTTTATAAAGGAAATCCATTTGATATCTTTCGATCTCTCTAATCTCATACAGTCTAGCAGGATGGCTCTATTATAAATGGTTGCCTCAGAAGTCCATATCTTATGCCATAGCAGTAAGGGGCTAATTTTTATTAAATCCGATATATAAACCAGATCAAGTTCTCTATGGCAAACGTATGTGGAGGTCTGTGAGAAAGTGGCTCTGTATATACTGTTCCCTAATAGGTACAGGGTGTACAGAGTCCACAGTCCCCCAGAGGCTGATAGAGGTCAAAGTTAGGTATGACCTTACTCTCAAAAGTGGTAGCTTGGTCGAGCAGTAAGGCAGTACCAGAGGACAGTGTAAAGCATTTATTGTACACACTCAGTCAGCAAATGGTTTCACACACTCAATAACTGAACTCTAGGCCAATGGTTTATATATATAAAATATATGCTTGTTTTATTTTTAGAACCACAAAGGGGGTAAAAATATACTTTCTCAGAATGAGAGGTTGGATATAAATACTTTTGTCTTAAGCAATAAATTTGTGTAAACAGTCACAGTTGGTTGCAATAAACAATCCTATTTCCTAAACATAACAATGCATTGAGCTCAATGGTAAATTCAGGTTATTTGTAATAAATTACTTTTCAGATTACTTTTGGAATTCCAGGTCTGGCTCCTAGAACCAGCCTTGGGTCAGTATTCAGAATCAAGTGATGAAAGTCGACTTAATAACTGTAATGATTTTTAAATAATATTTAGCTATTTCAAAAGTTAGCACTTAGAAAATATTTCAAAGAAAACATTCAATGGATCTCTATGGCAAGAAATTCAAATTGCAGGTAGAGTACTTTATCGTTACTTTAGTAATCCAGGACTGGGTGCCTAGACCCAGGACTGGGGTCCTTATCAAAAGCAGGTAAGTAATTTCGTTTGCAGAAATGGTACGATTTTAAAAGAATATTTCAAATTTGCAAAAATAGACACTTAGAAGAAATTTCACAGAAAAGCAGACAATGGTTTCCTATGGGAGAAAAATGAGTTAGAGGTAAGTATAGTTGTGAACACTTTTCAGGGTCAGGGCTGGGCACCAAGATCCAGCACTGGGAGCTCACCTAGGAGCAGGTGAGTAAATTCGTTTTTGTCACTTGGCGGATTTTTGGTGAATTTTTGCAGTTTTGAAAAGTTCACACTTAGAAGATTTTTGAAGAAAAAGCCAGTCAATGTTACCCTATGAGGAAAATGAAGTTAGCGGTTTAAGGGTAAGTACTCGACTGGCAGAGTTGAAATTCCGGGCATGGACTCAGGGGTCCCCCAGTGTCAGGTAGGTACAGTTGGTTCACCCTCAGCGGTTTCAGGACGGCCGGGTGCAGAGAGAGTTAGGCCCAATGTTATCCTATGAGGGATAGGGGGGCCTTGGTTGGTGGCTGCTGTCTGGCAAGCCACGCGGCTGTGGGAGCTGGGCTCCTGGTCACTCACTCAGGGCAAGTGGGGAAGTAGGTTAGTGTAGAGAGGGCACTGCCAGGGCCACTCGGGCGGCTGGGTGCAGGGTGCTTTTGAGCCTTCGGGCGCTCAATGGAAATCAATGGGAATGTTCCGGTTTGGAAAAAGGCTGCAGGCTCGGGGACGAGGATGTTTCAGGTGCCACCACCACTTTGAGAGGTAAGTTGGGTAGTTGTAAGTTAGGTGGGTACCCCGGGATTGGGCACAGGGGGCCGCAGGGCGCCGGGTGCAGGGGTGCCTTTTGACGTCGGGAATCTTACCCTCTGGTTGATCGCGGTTGGGGTGGCACTTGGTTCTGAGGCTGCAGGCTTCCTCCGGGATGTCGAGGGGGGTCCTTGGGTGCCGGACTCGGGGTCACAGTCGCCGTGGGGTCGTCCTCAGGGTCTTTGTCCACTCCGGCACTGGCCAGGCTTGGCTGGTGCAGAGTGTGTTGGGTCCGCGGTTCCGGGCTGCTGCCAGGGGTTAAAAATAGGTTTCTTGAGTAGAGCCTCTACTCATGGGAGTCCCAGGGGCTTAGAGCCAAATGGTAGCCAGGTCCTCTGGGGTTGGTGAGGTTGCTGGCCACGAGAGATGCCGCGCTGGTGCAGGTTCGAGAGTCGACAGGCCGGTAGGGCTGGGGCCTAAGCAGTTGGTGTCTTCTTCTCTTTTTAGCAGCTGCAGGGCAGGTCTTTGTTCTTCTTGCTCTTCTTGTAATTTTCCATCTGGAATCTAAGGGAGGAAGGTTCAGGGTGCCCCTAAATACTAAATTTAGGGGCGTTACAGGTAGGTGAAGGCCAGGGACCAATGGGTCCCTGTCCTGGGGTGGGTACACCCCCTATCCTGCCTCTCTCCTGTGGGAGGGGGGCAGTAGCCTAATCCTGATAGGGTAGGGCCTCCCATCTTCAAGATGGCGAGAGCCCGGAGATGTGTTTCACCTCGCCTCCCCCACCTGAGGGGTGGGGTGGGCAGGCTGGCACATCCCCTGTCCTTGTATGGGGTTTCCGGCCAAGCTTCCCGCCAGAGTGGGGGGTTGCAGTGGCCTGGGGAAACTCCAAATGGCGGTATGCCTTTGAAGCTTCCCTTTGCTCATCCTGGGGGAGGAGATTTCTCACCTCACCCAGGATGTGCATTGTTGCAGGCCCGGGAGAGCAGGGGCTCCCCCACCCAGGGGTCCAGCAACGTGTCTGCTGTGTGGCAGCCTGGGCAGCCTCAGAGCAGACGTGGATTGTAAGTTAGCTGTAAGGGGGCATCTCTAAGATGCCCTCTGGGGTGCTTAGTACATTAAATCCTACACTGGCATCAGTGTGGGTTCAATGTGCTGAGAAGTTTGATACCAAACTTCCCAGGCTTCAGTGTTGCCAATATGGTGCTGTGGAGCTCGTGTTTGACAAGCTCTCAGCACCATGTACTCTTAAATGACAGCACTGCACTTACAGTGCCCAGGAATGGACCCGGGTACTGTAGGGGCACAGGGCTCCTGCTCCTGTGCCCACACCTTAGGCGTAATGCACCCAGCTAGAGGGGTGGCTGACATATGCCTTGGCAGTGTAGGTGATGGGCATGGTACACAGTGATGTGTGCCATGTCGACTCTTTGTTTTGTCCTGCACCCAGACACTCAGCCTGCAAGGGCAGTGTGTGTGTAAGGGTACGGGGCCTCTGAGGGTGGCACAATGAGTGCTGCAGCCCTTAGAGGCCTTCCCTGGCCACAAGGCCCTGGGTACCTAGGGTACCATTTACTAGGGGCTGACATGTGGCTAGGGTTTGCCAATTTGGAGTTTGTGTGGTTTAAGGAAGGAACATAGGCCCTGGGCACCTGATTGGCAGGAACCCAGGGTACACTCAATCGAAGTACATTCAGCAATTTAGCAAAAAGTGGGGGCATACCATGCAAGAAAGATGGCACTTTCTCACAAGGTCGAAATGGGTACCGCTAAGAGATAGCACAGGAAAGAATTTTCTTTAGCTTGTATTTCCCGGCAGTCCGTCGTACCCCAAATACCGGCCCCATAAATAGCAGTTGAGACACATTTAGACTTGTAAATCTCCAAAAGGATACGTACAGGCCTACCCCCCAATTTATTTGCAAATTGTTTTACTGCGCCTAGAGCACGGGCAAAAGCAAGATTCCTTGTACTGAGCGCTGATTTCCAAGTTCCCATTTTATTAAAAACAATCCCTAAATATGAAAAAGTACTTGTTAAGCCTATCTTAGACTTTTGAATAAAAATATCACAAGAAAGCTTTTTCTTTGATGAGCAGCACATGGTAAAGGTTTTCCCAATATTCATTTTTAAACCCCTAGAACGCATATAAGATGAGAAACTGGTTACCGCCTTTTGGAGGCCCGTTTGGGTTCTAGCCATGATGACCGCATCATGAGCATAAAGTAAAATGGGGACCGCCGCTCCATCAATTTGTGGGTAATCTACGCCTAATTCCAATAAAAAGTCCGCCACGCCATTTATATATAAATTAAAAAGAAAAGGTGCCAAAATGCAACCCTGGCGAACGCCTTTCATTATTGGAAATTTGTTGGTACATTCTCCTCTTTTTCCATATCGTACCTTTGCCCCAGCCCCTCTATAAAGTTCTTTTGAAAAGTTAAGAATTATTTGATCTATGCCAAACCCACTTAAAGTGTCCCATAAGACCACGTGGCTTAGGCAGTCAAACGCTGAACTAAGATCAACGAAGGTCATAAAAAGGTTGCCCTTTTTTGCCGTTGTATATTTGCCAGTTATTAAGGCCAAGTTAAGGCCTTGTTCTATAGTTCCCAAACCTGACTTAAAACCATACTGAAATTTTGATAAAATGCCGTTATCCTCCGCCCATAATTGCAACCTATTTAAGATAATTCTACCAGCCACCTTCATAAGTGAGTCAAGAAGCAAAATTGGCCTATAGCATTTGGGATCATTACGATCTCCCTTCTTAAAAATAGGCACTACGATCGCTTCCTGCCAAGTAAGTGGGAATCCCTTTTTGTTAAAGCTATTTAATACATTGGTAAGCAATGGGGCCCATAAGGAAATATTATCTTTCTAAATATCTATAGGGATCCCATCAGGCCCTGGAGCTTTGTTTTTTGAGCTTGCCAACAATGCTTCTTCCACTTCGGTGATAGAGAAGAAGATCCCTAGGGGGAACAGGAGAGACGAAATAGGCTCACTATCAACCGATTGGAATTGGAGGTTGCAATCTGAGGTAGGCAAGTCATCTTTTTTATAGAGCTCGGTAAAGTGATCGACCCAAACTGAATCTTCGATAGCAAACTCTATCAAATCAGTTTTCCTTTCGTTGAAAAAGGGAGCATTTATTGCTCTCCAGAAAGCAATATTGTCTCTCAAAGAGCTAGCCTGGACTAAAGCAGTCCAGGCATTCTCTTTCAACTCCGATTTCCGCTTTTGTAATGAGGATCTATAGGTTGCTCTAGCAATTCTAATTTCTTGTGGATTTTTGGGTATTTTTTTAAAAACCTGTTTTAAGTTAGTATGAGCTTTGGAACATTCTGAATTGAACCAGCCCTCTGCCTTAAATTTCGCCCCATCCCGCGGAGTTCCTGTCAGTTTGCTGCCAATGAGAGATGTAATCCTCAAGAAGGCACTAATGACAACTTCTGGATCAGGCGTTTCATCTAGACAAATCATAAAATCATTAAATTGATCTGTAATCAAAGTATGCATGAATTTTATAGGATCAACCTTATTCCATTTTATCGCGTAGCCGTTTGTTTTCGACAATGAAATAGCATGACGATATAAATTGTCAGCTACGCTGGGCATGAGTCTAGAACTCAAATCAAAATCAAAAATTGAACTAATTGGAAAGTGATCACTGATCGCAATGTCCAATGTTTTAAACAACGTGACATTGTGATGGTGGCTAGAAGTGATCAATGTAAAATCAATGACGGACAATATACCACGCCCGTTGAAAGTGGGTTCAAAGTCAACCTGAGGACTACAGAATTCGTTTACAAAACCCAGGTTCCAATCAGAAAGTAAACTATTAAACAGGTTTCCCGTCATAGAATGCTCAAAATGTGTACATGGTTCGCCGATTAGGTTTACCATTCCGCATGTACCTAAATTACTGTAGGGGCATAGATGGCAATTAAAATCGCCTGTCCATATAATACATGGATCATTATATTCCTTTTCTATCTCGTTACGTAAACAATTAATTAAGTCATCCAAGACTTCTTTCTGATCCTCCTTGGGGATATTATTATATAGATTAACTAAGATGATGGAACAATTTCCTTTCCCTTTTAAAAAAAGTAACTGAAAGGCATTATGACCCCCAGTAGAATGATGCTTTATAGTCAAGTTAACAGCGTTTGAGATATAAGTGCAAAGCCCCCCGGAACATCTGCCCCTCCTAGACTGAGTAGCTGTGGTAAAATATGTACGATACCCAGCAAGATGGGTTTCAGCCTGATCCCAACATTCCTGGAAACAGATGATATCATATCTTTCGACGAGGTCACAGAAAATAGGGTCGTTTAGCTTATTAGATAACCCCGCTATGTTCCAGGACAAAAGGGACAACTTCCGTCTATGAGCAGGTTCAGATCTTTCCAAGACATGCAGATTTACGACAGGAACCTCTGGTACTTTCAGTAAGGAATTTGATCTAATATCCCTCACGGTGGTATTGTGAGGTTGTAAGGAGACCGATTCACCGTCTTGTACAACCTCAGGGTCATTTGGAACTACGGCTTCTGGGGTGACCAGTTCCTCAGATAAAAACCGGGGAACAATTTGAATATTTATTAACTCTTTGTCCCCGGCATTATGCATGTCCCTTAAATGGCCATTCTCAAAGTAATTACGTTCTTTCTTAGATTTATTGTATTCGCCGCAAGGATCATGCTTGGCTTCACCAATCAGATGGAGTCAATCAACCATCTCCAGGCAACTGTACCTATTGGTGGTCGTTATTCCTCGCCAAAAATCCCCGATTTCCAATTCCCTGTTTGGTTGCCTTCTCCACCCTCTGGTATCTCCTCCTTTCTCTTGGTAACCTACTTCACCCCTGCTGCAGTCATAGTCTAAATGGAGGGGGGACCTAGGGGGGTAGAAGAAGGAAAGTTTCTTGGTTCTAAAAGCCTCGTTATTATTATGGGTATCCCAGGAGCAGATATAGTCAACCGTAGCCGGGTCCTCAAAATTAACCAAGACACAATCGCCCTGGATTGTTTTTCTACCGAACCCCACCCAAGGAGCCCTACGCACCATTAAAATCTTACTCGTCCTGTTTGGAGGCAAAGGGCGGTTTAAATTAAGCCAGTATTGCACCTTATTTTTTAAAGACCCAGTGGACTCCTCTATGTCCTCCTTCAGTTTAGGAACCCCGGTCAGAACCACCAAAAAAGGGGTTACTTCCGGGGGTAAATTGATAGCTAATTTCCCTGATTGAAATACATGTTTATAGTCCTGAGTTTTGTTTGCCTCCAGAATGTTGTTTGTGGCAGGATTAATGGTATTCTCTATGGGTTTGTTCTCTGAGAGAGTCAAATCCAATATAGTTTCATTCTCATTTGGGACTGGTGGATTTTTTGTTGTGGGGCCCATAGGATTTTTTTGATGAGTTAAATTCTTATTCCCCACCTTTGTTACCTCGGAGCTAGTCAGATTTTTAGAATAGACGGTCAATTCAGTTAATTGTTTTTCAATCAGACTCAGTCTATTTTCTAAAGGGAAGATATATGTTTTAAAAAGCTCACTCATATGATTACAAAGTTTATTGTAATCAGCCTCAGCAACCTTAGAATTTACTAATGGGCTAGAAGCGACCTCTGCATTGTCCAGTTCGGAAGTCATACTATTCGCATGTGAACGTGCGAAAGTACGACCATCCTTTGACAGTCGGTCTAATTTTTCCCCGTTACTCGGGGGTACCACATTTAGCCCTTATTCCTCTAGTACCAAATTTCTCAGACTGTGGTTGGTCTTCTTTAAGTTCTTTAATTTTCCTTTATTTCTTGGCATTTTTTGAGTGGCACCCTCTCTCATACCCCTCGTTTGTCTAGATGTTATAACTTCTACGGTTTGAACTGGTTCTGGGGCCAAGGACCTCTCTAGCTGCGAGTCTAAAATACAATCAGAGGGAGATGGAGATAGATCTACCACATTTGGGATGCTATGAAAGTCCGCATGGACTGTAATGGGAGCTAATTGCTTATTCTGATGGTCTGGAGTTTTGGCTGTTGCGAAGTGTCCCAAAGACGAGCGTTTTGCTAGAATAAGATCTTGGGACACTCTCCGTTCCATAAGAGCAATTCCCTGATCGATGACTGAGTTCGCCCTCACGATAAAGTTATCCAAGGGGCCAGTTATACTATTTGCGTCCGTAGCCACTTTATTCCTAGATCCTCGTGTAGACGCCATTTACAGATCAGGTTGTTCAGCTGCAAAACGCTACACGAATACAGAACTAAGTTGTAATCAGCCACATACAAAAATAAATGTTAGAGGGGGGGCCCGGTCCGGTCCTCCTCGGTCTGTAACGGGCTGAAACGGGCCCGCCCTTGGACAGGGCTTCGCCCGGCGCACGTCCCGTGCGCGTCCCGCGCAGCGGCAGTAGGCTCTGAAGATATAGTTAAGGCAAACGAAAAGGGGGAGTGTCCGGGAAGAGGCAGCAGCTGTTGGCGATGTTCTTGCTGCAAGCACCTCGCAGTCCCTCACGCCCTGTTCAAACGCCCACAAAGTTGGCTGGCAAACGAAGGTCCACAGATTCAAGCACGAGCGGCTCCCGCGAAGCGGGGGCCGCGAGTCGTGTTTTAAAGGCAGGGAGGCAGGCAGGCAATCAAGGGGGGAGTGTCCGGGAAGAGGCAGCAGCTGTTGGCGATGTTCTCGCTGCAAGCGCCTCGCAGTCCCTCACGCCCTGTTCAAACGCCCACAAAGTTGGCTGGCAAACGAAGGTCCACAGATTCAAACACGAGCGGTTGTCAGATTTAGTATCAGGTAAATACACGCTTAGTACATCACCCCCTAGGGTTCCACTTAATCCTTACACCAACCTATCTAGTGGTCCACTATCTATAACTAAACGCCTCATATGAGCATAGTCTCTTGAGTTTTCTTAATAGCTCATCGGAATTTGAAAGTGGAGTACATTTTACAGGTGTTTTTTACCTTCACTATTTCATTTTTCATATTATTCTTTTTATGAGTGTAGCGAGTCTTTTGTTTAGTCGGCACCAGTATTTTCCATATTTTTACAGCGCACGCCATTCTGTTTACCCGTACACAATGCACAACGCCACATTCTGTGAATAAAGATTTTTCATCTCATTATATGTGTATACATAGGTTTCTTTAACCCCTTCAGCGCTGCGCGGATTCCCCCGCGGTGCTGAAGGGTTCTAGCGCGGGCGGGGCCATGACGGAACGGTTCCGTCATGAGCACAGCTCAACCGATGCTCATGACGGAACCGTTCCGTCATGAGCATCGAAGGGGTTAAGTCTTCAGATGGTGTTTACATATGCATGCTAGGAGCACTATCTGCACTTAGCAATCGCTCTCTTTAATCTATCTTTACCCTTTTTGTGCTTATAAGCCTTTTCTGGTAAATTATTTTTCACTATTTGTCATCCATCTCTTTTAGAATTTATCAGCCCCTACGAGGCACTCGTGGCTTTTACAACTTACCGCTTCAGTGTTGAATTATGACGCATTGCATTAATTAATTAATGTATTTATCTTCACAGAAAGCAGTCAATTTCTTACTGTGAACATTCACATTGTTATATACACACAGCAGATCGTTATGGATTTGGTATGATTATTTTTTTCTTTTTTAGAAAGCAAGTACATACAGTTTTTTTCTCGTTCCAAGATGGCGCTTACGTAAATAACTAGTAGTCATGATCTGGCTACAGCAGTCCCTCCTTTGTGTTTATTTTTCTTTGGGCCAGTACTTTTAATGCGGCACTCGCGGCTTTCTCTTTTAAACTTCACTTGCGGTGCACAACGATATACCTCCGTGAACTTAGCAATAGGTAAGGTGGTTTCTTTATTTGATATTTAAGTTTGATTTCTGGACTCGATAGAACGGTTATTTAAAGGTCACTCTTACTTTTTCATTTTGCAGTATATACGAACCTCACATCATTGAGGTAAGAACGCCGTAGTTCAATATACTCTTGTGCTAGGCTAAAGTCGAGCCTTAGCATTTTTGACATTCTTGCCTTTAAACTTATCGTTGATTCTTTGTGTGTATTTTACTATTTCCACACAGTGTGTACTTCCACCTATATCAAGGTAAGCTTAGTTATTAATAGCTTAGAACATCGCAAAGACCACCGTCAATGTATCGTTATGCTAATTTTATTACCCAGCTACGGTTTCCTTTAGTGTCCACCAAACAGAAACCCATCACAGGTAGGATTAAGTACATTTAAAATGAATTCATCCACATATAATGATTTTGAGCCACCTGATACACACTCGCTTAACCATATGTTTGTTCTCATTTCAGATTTGCCCCTGACGAAGGAACCGCATGGTTCCGAAATGCATTGGGCATGCGCATATAAAAATGCAATTCAGTGATTGTTAAATGTATTGTTCAAAACAAGTGTTCATGTAATACAAATGTATTATATTTTTGTTATCATTCAACATGTAAAAACTTTATTAAGCAGCATCGCTTGACATTATTACAATTGAATGAACTTTATGATTATATTGAAATGCATTATGTTTTCATTTCAAGAAATAAATTGTGCAGCTTGAAAAAAATTGGTACTCAAATATAGTGTCGCATTAGACACCAGGTGAACAGTGCACAGCCTAACACAAGTCTAGAACTTGTCATTAACTCATAATGGAAGGCCAGCCAGGGGTGGCATAATACATGCTGCAGCCCCTGGTAGGCCTAGGGTACACCTATGCCCTGGGTACCTAAGGTACACTGTACAGGGCCCTAGAAGGTGATCCTTACCAATTGGGTTATGTACCTAAAGTACATAGTATGAATTTAGAGAGAGAACAGCTGGGCTGTGGGTCTGATTAGCAGGCCCACAGCCACATCTAAGTCGAAAACCAGTGAAGCAAAAGCAAAAAGTGGGGGTGAACATAGAAAGCAGACCCTACTCTCCTACACATCGGAGCCGCGGGGGAGTTACCGCCCGCCCCCTCCACCGCGTGTCACGACCGGTGAGAGTTAGACGAAGAGCGATGTCGCTTCTTCGACTTCTTATGGCACGTGACTTACCTGTCCCCGAATCCGACGAGCAATGGTGTCAGCTTCGCGACCGGTCACTCGACCTCCCACGGGAGCGGGACCTCAAGCGGCGCGGAACCGATTGTCGGACCTCCAACAACTTTCGGGAACGCTCCTGCAAAGCTTTCGGCGCCATGGCCCGACAGTCGGGGCTCGCCTCGGGGTCATGGGCGTGCCCCAAGCTGAAGAGACACGTCGTGCGGGTCTGCCACCGACATATTCCGATGGCAGGCCCTACAGGACTTAAACCCAGGCATTCCTACAGCACCAGGAGTCGAGTACTCTACAAAACAAGAGAAACAAGTTAATAGAAAATATTAACTAGGGGTACCGCTGTCTCTAGGATCTGCGCTTGCTGGCGCAGAAAAAGAAAGAACTGACGTCAGCGCGCGTGGGCGTGTCTAAATAGCTCCAACGACATCATCTCGGCGGCTACGACGCCAGCGACGTACGCGGAGCCGTATCACGACGCCTACCGTTGCGCATGGGTACTGCTGACGAAAACCTCCTGGATCCAGTCTGACGCCTGGGAATATTCTAACGTAAGGAATCTATCACTAACATGTCTCTTTCAGATTTGAATTGTTAACAGTTTTAATTTGATCAGATCCTAAAACAAATGCCAGAACCAAACGAGCATAGAGTGGCATAAGAAGACGAGGTACATCAGTGTCTGAGTAATACAATTTTTTTTTTTTAATTGAGTGACAAATACGTCACCATATGTATATGTCTACCTATTGAAAAATTATATGGTGAATATTATATTTTGTCTAGGAAATTGAAGTTGAATTGGAATCTGATGAACCTGGAACATCAGCTGGAAGAACAGTAAGTTATTCCTTTAATATATACTCTTTGTTTATGTAGTGGCTCCCTGGTCCTCTGTGGAGGTACTGTTTTTCAGTATGTTTCACCTATTCCCTGGAAAAATATGTAAATTGTCCAGCAACATTTAAATTGATTCTTTAGAGAGATATTATGTGTGACATATATTTTCTAATGGCAAATTCAAAATGAACAGATAATCGACGGAATGCTGAACAAAGCAAACATTTATCCCCAGTCACAGATCTGGGTTAAATCCATTTTGTATTTTTGCTCACCCTGCCATCCCAATTAGGACCCAGCCACATGCAAATAAGTCTTGACCCTGTTCCCCATGGGAACAGTCCAGCCTGAACTACCAGGCCAGGTCCTCCCTAGACCGGAAACAAGCATCCTGGGACCAGTTTCGGGGTATCACCCATCATCAGCCAGGATAGCTTGAATCCAGTAGTACAGGACGCATGGGACCCACGTCCGGGCAAACCCTTCCCACTGAGGGCGACAAAAGAAAAATTACGTTTTCCAACACATAGAGCATTTTCCCTGTATCAGATTATGGGGATGATGATCAGGTGCCAGACGACCCCTTTCTCCTTGCATGCGATGGAGTAAATTACTCCTTTATCCTGGCAGAGGTACCACCCCCAAGTTTAAAATTACTGCCAAGCTGGCGGTCATTTCTAAAGCACACAGCGGTTCCTGACAATGCTTTTTGAAGTTTGGTGCACAGCTCCGTCAACATGACTGAGCTGTGCACTTTACTTATTTTTTTTGTATTCTCAAAAAGAAAATTCAGAAACAGTATTTTGTTTTTGAAAATACAATACAATGCTTCCCTCGCCATGGAAGTTCTTTCCCATGGCAAGGGGAACATTTAACAGTTTTCACTGCCCCATACTGCCAGTGTTTCCTGGCAGTGACTGGCAGTGAAACCTTGCCTCTAATTCTGCTCATCTAAATTAGTTGGTGAACTTGGAGGTCTGCATCCGATGGCTCCTACTCCGTAGGAGTACTTAACAAGTTTTTAATTACAGCGGGGACAGAGTAATGTCCGTCCTGAATAAACCGAAGGTTGGCCTGCATTTCAGCCTTGCAGACTGACCATAGTCTTGGCAGTATGGAGACCCAATTGCTGTTGTGATGGAGTATTCATACCTCCAAATTTAAATCAGGCTCTGTACCAAAGTTTCTCGGAGAGCTTCGATGCCACACCAGCTAATGTAATCCTTATTGTGGATTTATCGGATGAAGAAGAGATGTTTTGGGGCCTTTTAAATCAGTTATCATTCATCATTGAGACTTCCCAGGAGGGATCATCTTTTGTTATTTCAGCCATTATGGGTGCTTTTAAATCCATTGTTGGGAATGCTGGACTTTTTACCTTGAAGGCCAGAAAGGCTGCTCCAAAAAGTATTTTTTCACAAAAAGTAATGACTAATGTCCTTTTTGCTTCTAAGCGCATGTCTCCCATAATGGTTTATTCTGGATAGTTATTCTGAATTGGCGTTTTAGGGGGCTGGCCTAGTATATGGTGCACACTTATTTAAGTGAAGCACCTTGCACTAATTCATACAACCCTTATGGTGATTTTAGTGGTCTTAGACAACCTTAGAAAGCTCTAAGTGGTAGCGGTGGAGACCAGCCTTCAGTCTTATCCAGGAGTGTTATGCAGCTTTTTTTTATCTAAGCATGTAGTGTAGGTTAAACTAAAAACAAACACACAGTGCATATATAAAAATGTCTATTTTAGAGTATATATGTTTTTTTTAAATGTCTATTTATTACACAACACTCACTAGCACATTGGTATATCTCCTACCTAGAGATATCAGCACAAATACACACGATACTTCAATTGCAAAAAGGTAAGTAAGCACAATACACAGTGGTCTCTAGGGGGAGACCAAACCATACACTAAGAAAGAGGAATGCAAATTGCAACCGAAGTAGGAACTTGGACCAGAAGACTCAGAAGAGCTGGGGACACAAGGAACCATCCAAGGTAAGTACCCAGGAACCCCACAGAGGCTGTGTGGAGATGCAGGGGAGTGACTCCTTCACTTCAAGAGACATTCCTTCGGGTGTTTTGGATGTCCACAGGCCTGGTGAAGAACCTGTATGGAGCACGGACACAAACGTTGCAGAAGACCAGCAGGACGACGAGACCAGGCGCAGCAGGAATCTTCCCAGTGCAGTCTTGATTCCCAAAGCGAAGTCCAGAGAGTCCAGACGGTCGAAATTGAAGTGGTATGTGATTTGAATCTTGTTCCACTACGAATCTAGCGACCCACCCACAGATAAGCCCTTAAGTACCCTTAGGAAAGGGTTGGGACGATTCAGTGGCCCTCCCAGAGGAGCGGCTGGACAGTGGGGAAGATACTCCTATGTTTTGCACCAGAGCGGGAGCCAACAGCTCCCTAAACTGGTTTGAACTGGAGAATTCAAGGAGACAAACACATGTGCCCTTCAAGAAGTCTCAGTGGTGCTGGCATGCGCCCCCACCCTGCCCCAATACACTAAACTCTGTCTGGGAGGTGGTCACACTTCTCTGTGACAGGATACCTATTGTTCTGCCTTCCCCTGCTCGAGCTTGGCTCAGAGCAGGAGGGCAGAAACGTGTCTCTGGCCAGCAGCAGCTCTAGCTTGCTGTCGCGTTCCGGAAGACTTCCCGTAGGAGCTTTACAGTACATGGAATCATAGCCCCACACCGTTTACAGTGTGGGGGTATGATTCCAACATGTTACATGACAGGGTTCATTACAGCTAGTTTAGAGATGGTCATCGCGTAATGACGAATGGCCACTCTATATGTCGTAATGGCTGATGCACTTACAACCCGGGCGAATAAACTCCGAAGGTTGTCGGGGTGCCCTGCTCATGCAGGGGCATCCTCACACTTCGAACCGAGCACCCTGCCTTAAGGATTTAAAGGCCTGCTCTAGGGGTAACTTGTAGGTTTTTAGTGTAGCGACCTCAGATATAGGGAATCCTATATATGTCGTAAGTGGTGTTGGCACCAGCTTACCCAGGCTGCAATGGCAGGCCTGGAGTCACAATTTGAGTGGACTCTCAGGAGTGGCATAATACATTCTGCAGCCCATGTGAGACCTCTGGTGTACTTATGCTCTGGGTACCTTAGTACCATATACTAGGGACTTATCAGGGTACACCAGTAGCCAGTCTGGAGTGTACCTAAGTACTCACCATGTACAATTTAGGGAAGAAGCACAGACACTGGTGTCCTGATTAGCAGGATTCTAGTCAGACTAGTCACCAGCAAAAAGTGGGGGTGATCATGAAAGCAGATCCTACTTTCCTACTGTACGCTTTTCAGGTATTTTGTGAATAATGTTGGGATCGCTGTCAGAATTGCGGTTGAGATGTATATTGCCCCTGAACTCTGCCTTGAAAGGACTGAGAGCAGCGTTGCTGAAGAGTGACTAGAGATTTAGCTGTGTCCTTGTCAGCTTTTATGGACTTCTGTGCCTCACCTATGTGCTTGCCGAACAAACACTCTCCATCAAAAGACATATCCAGAACTTTGGCCTGTACCTCGGGATGGAAGGTGGTCGCGTTTAGCCAACCCTGACGATGCAGCATCGCTGCTTCTGCCATCTGATGAAAGGCAGTAGAAGAGACATCCATGGCGATCTCAGTAAGTTCAGCAGGCGATCTTTCGCCTCCTTGCTCTTCTCTTCCGGAAGGTTTTCCAACAATAAGGAACTGTCCAACTACATCCGCCTGTCATATCTTCCCAAGATGGCCATGGTATTGGAAGCTCTAATAGAAGCTTTTGCCAAAGCAGAAAACCTTTTCCCAATGTTGTCGAACTGACGACCTTCCTTATCAGAGGGAGCAGAACACTAGCACACTGGGTTTTTGGCCCTTCTCTGTGCTGCCTGCATAATTATAGTGTCCAGCCTAGGATTACCAAGGAGGCATCTGGTCGACTTGTATTTTTTTTCCAGCTTTGGTATCACAACTGGAACGGAAGCTGGTTTCTTCATTAGTTTGAGGCCTTCATGCTACTAATAATCCACAATGGGGATAGCTCTAATGGGACGCTGAGTGCCTGGCTTGAAGTAGTACAGTCTGTTTGGCCAGCATAGTCAGATCTAAGCGCTTTGATGCATGCTCCAAAAGATCGTGAAAGCCACCTATATCTGCAGCTGGAGAATCTGCAGGAGATAGGATAGGAGATGGTGGCATGGGAGCTATATAATCTCCCATTTATCATGAGTATCCACGTCAGTATGGATTTCTCCTTCCTTTACCTGCTGCTGATTCACACCCTGGGTATCCTCCGTGATGACAATCAGTGGAGGTCAAACCTTTTCCCTGGTGGATTTAGGTGTGCTTTGTCCTGCTAGATCAACAGGAGTCTGCTGAATTGGCGGAAGATGTTGATGAGCATTCGAGTATGGAAAACGTCTATAATAATCATTGATCATATGACTCAATTCCGACACCAACGAAACAGCAACATTCTGATGGATACATCTGCCTGTGGATTCCTCACCTTGTGAATATCCCCTGCGCCAGCAACATTCGGAAACTTTTGTAGCAGTCCACGCCGATGAGGTCGAAGATGACGTCACAGAGACACGGCTCCGCTCGAGACTCCGCTGACGTCACCGGCTCCATAAGAAGACTTAGTCGGCATGATGATGTCAGTTCCTTTTTTTCCGCGCCGTCGACGCCAACGGATTTCGGGAATCGCTGTTGGTAGCTTCACTGTTACTTTGTGTTTTTCTGGGTTTCTCTGTTTCTCTTTCGAGAAATATGTCGACAAGGAAGTCTGGCTCCAAGCCCTGTTGTGAATGTGGCAAACACATGTCGATCACGGATCCACATGACGACTGTGTGTGGTGCTTGTCATCTGACCACGATGTGGATGGCTGTTCTTGCTGTCGCAAGATGGGCTCCAAGGCTCTAAAAGAAAGGGAGGAGAAACTCTTCATTGCCAGGATGAAGAAGGAAAAGAGAGGAAGAAGGAAGTAGAGGACGAGGTCACGTTCGAGGTCGGCGTCGAATTCGACTTCGGGGCATGCTTCACGATCCAAGAAGCACAAGAAGAAGAGGAGGCACTCTTCTCGACATCACTCGGACAAGGGTTCGGCTCCGAAGTCGAAGTCACCAACTCGACGCCGAAAGGACTCTGTGTCTCCATCACCCGTTCCGGATTCGCCTCCTGGTCCTTCTTCTCAAGTGGCTTCGCCGGCTCCGGCTACCTCTCCGGCTCCGGTTCCATCTCCGACGCCGGTTCCATCTCCGGCTCCGTGTCTGGCCCCGGTTGAGGAACTTCAAGTATCGGGTGAGCCTGCGACTCCGCCTATTCCACTGTCGGCGCCGGTTGGCCCGAGTCCGGTGATGCCTGACCAGTACCCTGCGTTCCCTGGACCAGGTCAGGACCCCTCGCCTTGTTTAAATGCTATGTATGAGGTGTTTGCGAGAGCCACGTACACCACTGGTGCACCTGCGGGTCCGATGGGTCCAATGGCATTTAATTTGGGGGTGCCGCAAGTCTATCCGCAGGCCCCTTTCATGCCGTTTTTTTCCGGCGACGCCGTCTTGGCATCTACCTGCGCCGAGGATGTCGACGCCGCTTACTTCTTCACTGGCGCCGGCTCGACCTCGTTCGACGCCGGCTGCTCCTGCTGATCCACGTTCGACGCCGGTGCCGTCGGATTCGAACATGGCGCCGCCGACGCCGCTTGTACGGATTCGGTCCAGAAGGGAGGCTCAGAGAGTAGTTGATGAGCGAAGGTACCTTCTGAAAGAAGCAGAAGAAGGAGAGCTGGTGGAGTCTGATGAGGTGTTTGAGGAGCTTAAAGAGGCTAGTGGACTGGATTTGTCTCCTGAGTGGGAAATTACTCCACCCTCCGATGAACCCTCGAAGGATGTGGCTCCATATCATGCAGTCATCAGGAAGGCTGCGGAACTGCTTGATCTTCAGTTGCCAACTACGGAGTTCAAATCTCTCCTACTGCAGTTTTGGAACCGTTGTTGCCTTTTAATGAGGCCATTATTGACCCTGTGTTGGAGGTGTGGCGTAAGCCTTTTTCTGCTCCCGTAGTCTCTAAGACGGTTGCTAGGAGGTATAGAGCGGCTCCAGGGGACCCTGAGTTCTTGACATCGCATCCATCGCCTGAGAGCCTGGTGATTCAGGCGGCTTGTTCAGGGAAATCCAAGGGTGCTTTTCCTCAGGTTCCGGGGGACAGAGAGGCTAAAAGGCTGGACCAGTCGGCCAAAAAGGTCTTTTCATCGGCCAGCATGGCTCTAAAATAAACAAATGCCACTTGCCTTTTGGGACGCTATGTTCATGCGCTCATGGATTCTGCTAAAAAACTGGCACCAAAACTATCTGAGGAGGATAGGGTTGGTTTTAATGAGATCTTGACTGATGCCCAGGCAGCAGCACGCCAGGTGATCCAAAGTTGGCTGAACACGGCGGATTCAGTGGCAAGGGTCATGGGATCTTCTGTTGCCACCAGGAGGAGTGCGTGGCTGAAGTCTTAGGAGTTTTCCCAGGATGTACAATCGACTCTGTTGGACTTGCCATTTGATGGGTCTGGTTTGTTTGGCAAAAAGGCAGATGCTGCTCTTGAACGTTTTAAGGAGAGCAAGGCAACGGTTAAGTCTCTGGGCCTTCAGTCCCAGTCAAGGGGGTCTTTTAAAAGGTACAGAGGTTTCTTAAGGGCATCCTTTCGTTCCTACAGGCAGACCCAACAGCAGCAGCAGCAGCAGCAAGGCTCTTTGTCTAAAGGATACAGAGGTAGAATCAGGGGTCGCTCACGTGGCCGTCAGCTCTCCTCCTCTTCCTCTTCAGCCCCTCCCACCACCGCAAAGCAGCCCTAGATCCGCCATTCTGGATCATGTTGGTCCTGTGGGGGGCCGGCTTACCCATTTTCTACAAGATTGGGAATCTGTAACTCCAGATCTTTGGGTTCTAGATCTTGTAGAAAATGGGTACGCCCTTCCCTTTCGGGAATTCCCTCCAAATTACCCTCCTTGTCAAGGGGTTTGCTCGGAGAACCACCGTTTTCTCCTACAGGAGGAAGTCCTGAAGTTACTACAGAAAGGTGCGATAGAGGTGGTTCCAGAGCAGGAGAGGGGTCAGGGATGCTACTCCCGGTATTTCCTGATTCCGAAAAAGGACGGCAGATTGCGTCCGATATTGGACCTCAGGATCTTGAATCTTTATCTGAAGCAAGAGAAGTTCAAGATGCTCACCCTTGCGCAGGTTCTTCAAGCGCTGAATCAGGAGGACTGGATGGTGTCGATCGACTTGCAGGATGCGTATTTCCACATCCCCATCCTGAAGTCGCACAGGAAGTATCTCCGGTTTACGGTAGGGTCGCAACATTATCAGTTTGCGGTCCTTCCGTTTGGTCTTACTACTGCACCCCGAGTCTTCACGAAGGTGATGGCAGTGGTGGCAGCCCTCAGAAGGTCGGGGATTTCCGTTTTCCCCTATCTGGACGACTGGCTGATCAAAGCGGAGTCGCCAGAGAAGGTGCTACATCATCTGCAGGATATAACTCAGATGTTGTTCAAATTGGGTTTTTCGATAAACGTGCCCAAATCTCACCTGGTGCCCTCTCAGCGCAACCTGTTCATAGGTGCGATACTGGACACTACTGTGTGTCAAGCATTCCCTCCGCCTCAAAGGATTCTCGACATACAGGAAATGATTCCTTTATTTTGCAATGGAGCGGTCATTCCAGTCCTGAAGGTCCTTCGCCTGCTCGGTCTGTTTGCTTCCTGCATTCTGTTGGTCAACCATGCACGCTGGCACATGAGGGCGCTCCAGTGGTGCCTCCGGCAGCAGTGGTATCAGCACAAAGGAGATCTCAGGGAGTCTGTGAGGATCTCCAGAGGAGCTGCAGCGGATCTGTGTGGGTGGAGCGTGGAGGGCAATCTGTCCCAAGGAAAGCCCTTCCATCTACCTCCATCTATGGCCACAGTGATAACGGACACATCCACTTTAGGGTGGGGTGCGCATCTGGGGGATCTGGAGATCAAGGGTCTTTGGTCTCCAGAGGAAAGTTTGCTTCACATCAACCTTCTGGAATTGTTGGGCGATTCGTTTAGCACTCAAGGCTTTTCTCCCTTCCCTTCGCGGTCAGTCTGTTCAAGTCTTGACGGACAACACTACCGCGATGTGGTATGTCAACAAGCAGGGAGGAGTGGGGTCTCTTTGTCTCTGCAGAGAGGCCCTGCGTCTATGGTCCTGGGCTCAGGACCATCAGATTTGTCTGATGGCAAATCATCTAGCCGGGGTGCTGAACGTGCGTGCGGACAGTCTCAGTCGGCAGTTCTCCGCCGACCACGAGTGGAGGCTGCATCCGGAGGTGGTTCCTCACGTCTTTCGGATGTGGGGGACTCCTCGGGTGGACCTGTTCGCCACCCGCAAGAATGCTCACTGCCCGTTATTCTGCAGTCTCCAGTATCCGATGCAGGGAGCGTTGGGGGACGCGTTTCAGTTGAGTTGGGTCTCATGACTCCTTTACGGGTTTCCTCCCATACCCTTGATTCCTCGGGTTCTGAGGAAGATTCGCCAAGATCGGGCCCAAGTTGTATTGATCGCCCCGGATTGGCCAAGAAGGGTGTGGTACACAGATCTTCTCCACCTCTCCTTGTGCCCTCCGCTCCGTATCCCTCTCAGGGCAGACCTCCTCTCGCAATCGGAGGGGCAGGTTCTACACCCCCACCTCCAGAGCTTACACCTTCATGCCTGGAGATTGAACGGGGCAACCTGAACTCTTTTACTCTCCCATCTGATGTGGTAGATGTAATTTTGTCTGCCAGACGTCATTTCACCAAATCTATCTATTCCTATAGGTGGTCTAAATTTGTTCTTTGGTGTGGGGAGAAGTCAATTGATCCTTTGAAGGCTCGTTTATCTGACATTCTGCAGTTTGCCCTTTCTCTTGCTCAGCAAGGCTTTGCTGTGGCTACTGTAAAAGGATACTTATCGGCTTCGTTGGCTTTCCTCTGTTTGCCGGATCAGCCGTCATTATTCAAATCACCTATTGTTCTTCGTTTTCTTAAGGGCCTCAAAAACAGGTTTCCTCCTACTCCCTTTATTGTGCCTCAATGGGACTTAAACCTTGTCTTGACTTATCTTATGGGTTCTCCCTTCGAGCCCTTACACAAGTGTCCCTTGAGACTGTTGTCTTTTAAGACGGTTTATCTCATTGCAATCACCTCGGCAAGGAGCTCTAAGTTCAAAACCCCCGTTCTTGACCATTCATGCTGAAAGAATGGTACTCAGGACCAGGGCTGCATTTTTGCCTGAGGTGGTAACTCCCTTCCATCTGGGGCAGTCCATTACCCTTCCTACCTTCTATCCTCCCCCTCACCCTTCCAAGGAGGAGGAGAGACTTCACCGCTTGGACCCTAAGAGGGCGGTGAGCTTCTACCTGGACAGGACTAAAGGCTTCAAAGTTGATGACCAGCTCTTCGTGGGTTTTGTTGGCTGCAGGAAAGGTCGAGCGGTGCACAAGCGCACCCTTTCCAGATGGATTGTCTTGTGCATCAAGATATGCTACTCTTTGGCTGGTAAGGAACCTCCAGAGGGGTTACGGGCTCATTCCACTAGAGCAAAGTCTTCCACTTCTGCTTTGTCTAGGGGCGTTCCTGTGGAGGACATTTGTAGGGCGGCAACTTGGGCCTCCCTTCACACCTTCGCAAAACATTATTGCTTAGACACCGAGGTGAGGAGGGACGGACACTTTGCTCGTTCCGTCCTTCAGGGCTTTCTGGTATAGAATGGTGGACACCCTCCTCCGGGAGTGGGACTGCTGTGGGAATCTATTCACAAGAAGAGGAATCCACTGGCAGATGTATCCATCAGAAGAACAAGTTACTTACCTTCGGTAACGCTTTTTCTGTGGATTTCTCACTGACCCTGTGTGTGTTGCTTTATATATTATTTACTGTGTATACTGTGTATATATTGCTGTCAGTCCGTCCGTGTGCCTCGAAGGCTCGGAAAAAAGGGTGGAACTGACGTCATCACGCCGACGAGGTCTTCTTATGGAGCCGGTGACGTCAGCGGAGTCGCGAGCGGAGCCGTGTCTCTGTGACGTCGTCTTCGACCTCATCGGCGTGGACTGCTACAAAAGTTTCCGAATGTTGCTGGCGCAGGGGATATTCACAAGGTGAGGAATTCACAGGCAGATACTGTATCCACCATAAAAAGCGTTACCGAAGGTAAGTAACTTGTTCTTTACAGACGGTTCCCTAAAGTGACAAGGTTCTTCTTCTCTGTCATCATAGGGGTAACGATCCTGAAAGGATTCAGGCTGTTGCGCAGAAGTAGTATGTGCCTCTGCAAACGAATATTCTCCTGCAAAGTAAGAGGATGGATCATTGGCCTCAACATCCTCATCCTCAAAGTCCTGACATTTGACCCTTAACTGAGAAGGACTATAGGCAGGGCCAAACATACCTTCTTCCTCAGACTCTTGAAAGTCCAATAGACGCACTGATGGTAAAGGAGACATTTTTTTGAAATCCCGCATTTGGTTGGAATGCAGAAGGCTGATTTTTCCTTTCGCCGACGGACCCGTAGAGGGTGCCATCGCTGATACCACCAACTGCGGCACTGTTGCTGTTGCATGTTTGACCTTCGTCAGCGGATTTGTCGTCCGTGCTGGCGATGGTGGACGGGAAATCCTTGTTGCAGAAGGTTTCGTCGATGGTGAAGGTCTCGTCGACGATGACTCCATCATCTGGTAGCTGCGGGCCTCTAAATGCTGCTGACGGCGACATCTTGACCGCTGTGGCCGTGGCCGTCGCGAATGAGACCGTCTGGTGTAGAAGCATAGTCTGTTTTTCCAGTGGTGCTAGGCATTGACAATGAAGTTGTCGACGCACCTGATGACTGATCCCTTACAGGAGTCAAGGAAGCAGAAACTGTAGCTGAGGACGATTTTGAGGCCATCGCCTGAGGTTTTTGTGGTGGTTTACCTCAGATTTCTCTTGCTCCTGGGACTTGTATCTTTTTGAGTTGCCAAGATGAGAAAAGGAGCTGTCTACCTTTATTTTTCTAGAGGAAGAATGAGCTCTTTCCTCAGGTTCAGATCCAGAGTCTGAAGTAGCCTTTTTCTTCTGAAGGCAGCCTACACACTCTGTCCTTAAGGGTCTTGGCCGAAAACGTTCAGCAATATTTGCATTCCCTGGGTTTATGGTCAGGGTCAAGGCAATAAAGACACTGTTTTGGGGGGTCTTCAGAGAACAGTCTACACTTCCCAGAGGTCTTACAGGGCCTAAACAACCATTTTTCATGCTCTGGTATTTTGAACAGACAAAACCAAAGTACCTTGAATGTAGCTGAAAGCTGGAGGTCAAAAGTTGAAGAGAAAAACTGTCACTGAGCAGAGCTCAAAGAGGCTCCCCATCACACGACGTGCAGTAAGAAATCAGAGGTATGGTGGATCTGTGGGTAAGGGTACTCTGATGTGTCTGCTGTGATTGGCTGAGCGTTGGATGTTATAATGGGAGGTTGAAAGGTTGCTAAATTGAGTTTTCTTTTCTAAGGAGGTTTATGGTAATGTATTCAGTACTGCTTTTTCTACTGGTATCGTGGGACTCCTACCATGATGAGGGGGAAGTTTCAGGCATGTGAATCCATAAAAGATATCAATACTGGAGAACCACAGTGTACAGGTAAGTAACTTGTTTTTTTCTTAGTGTAAAATAAATTCTCAAAAAATGCATTCATATGTATATATACATACATAGAGGGACTTTAAAGTCACCATTCACATTTCGCTTCTACACACTGCACTATACAGCATGGGGCAATGTGTCAACTGAGTTCAGTCATTGGCAGGCTTGTACTTTGAGCAATGTCTTTTCCTAATCACATCACTTCTGTGACAGGCCTGATTGGCCAATATTTCAGTTTGCCCATGGTTTTTCATTTCCTTTCTTTAGGGTTTTTTAGTCATCCTAGTGTAGCTTCAGTTTACTTTAATTCAGTGGTATATTTTTTTGCACCAATAATTGCAAAAATATTACCACGTTGTCTAAGCGGCGGCATTTTCTTTCTTTCTTTCTTTATTTTCTTCAAATTTTGCATTGAACAATGAAATCAGCTTGGAAAAGCCAGACCTGTTAGCTTTGCGAATGCTTGATAAATTTTGCATTGTATTAGATGTGCCTCAGAGCGGTAAACGTTTCTTCCACCCGATCCAAAAAGAGAACATTTCTATTTGTTACTTGCCTGTCAATAACACAAGTTTGTAGTTACTTGTATCTGAAAGAGACTATTAGTTATGGATTCCTTACCTTAGAATTACCCCTAGGCATCAGACTGGTTCCGGAGAATTTTTCTTTAGCATTACCACAACGTGTCAGTAGGTGGTGTCGGTCTACTCTGCATTCGTCATTTGCGTTGTGATCACCGGAATGATGTCGCTTCCCCTGCGCGCTGACGTCAGTTCTTTCTTTTTCCACGCAAGCCAGTGCAAATCCGGAAAGAGTGGTACCCTTAGTCTTTTTTGACTGGAGTTTTTTCGACTTTTTGTCGACTTCTTTTTCCGAGTCGTTTAACTCCTGGTGCAAGGGATGTCACATCGACGGACCCGCTTCAAAACTTGTGAATCCTATCACAAGTTGATGTCTGTCACGGACCCACATCTCGTGTGCTTCTGGTGCCTGGAGCGCGACCACGACTTGAAGTCATGCTCCGACTGCCGGGCCATGAACCCAAAGTCTTTGCAGGAGCGGTCCCAAAACTTTCTCGAAGCCCGGCAGTCAGCTTTGGGTAAGTCGAAGCACAAGAAGAGGACGAAAAAGCTCTGTCGCTCTTCACCTTCTCCCAGTCCGTCGGCTGACACAGGATGCGGAAGGTCGTCCTTCGAATCCTCCTACACAGCCTATTGGGTCGGCTCAGAGCTTCCCTCCCTTCCCGGGAGCCAGGATGACCCCTGCCCAACTTCGTAACTTTTACAAAGCCCTCCACTCCATCTTTGGACAGCCGGACTCTGCCGGCGTGCCTTCGGGCCCCATGGACTCGGGTGGGGGTTTGAGGTCTGCAATACCAGTGGCTGCGGCTCTGGCGCCGCAGGGCTGCCAGGGATCCAAGCCTGGATCCAGATCGGCACCGGTTGACCTTACAACGCCTCCTCTGGCGCAGAGTCCATTGACGTTACCTCCGCCCCCAGCTGTGTCCGCAGTCGGCGTCAACCCCGGCCTCGACATGGACAAGGAGCCAGACCGGCATCGACCGACGCTGGTACCGGCGCCGACCGACGCTGGTACCGGCGCCGACCGACGCTGGTACCGGCGCCGACCGACGCTGGTACCGGTGCCGACGGACGCTTGTATTGGCGCCTGTACCGGCACCGACCTGTACCTCTGTTCTATCCTGGCGTTACTTATCGCCCTGGGTGGCAGCCAGAGGAGGGTGAGGAGGACTGGGAGGGGTCTATTGACTCTCTCTAGCAGACCTGCTGGAAGAGCAGGACTGGAGAGAGGAACTGGATGAGGCAAGTGGTCTGGATACATACCCAGACCTTGGTATGCTTTCTCCCCCTACCGTGGCTGCGGAGGAGGGAGCCTCCTACACTGTGGTGTTGCGTAGGGCGGCTGAGGCCTTGGACGTTGAGCTACCTAAGGTGGCAGTCAGGACTAACCTCCTGACTGAGGTGCTTCAACCAGCATCAGCCTGTTCAGGGCCCCTGCTGTCGTTCAATGAGGCCCTCACAGACATCCTTCTGGGCGCCTGGTCCAAGCCCAGCACAGGGGCTCTGTGGATCGGATGATTGGCTGATGCCACTGCCTGGGCGACCCCATTTTCCTCTCCCAACACCCTACCCCTGAGAGCTTGGGGGTCCAAGCCTCAACATCTAAAGGCGCGATCCCTCTGCTCCCCCAGATTGGAAAACCAAGAAGCTGGATCATCTTGGGAAGATGATGTCTTATTCCGCCAGCTTAGGACTGCGGTCGGTGAACACCGCATCTCTCTTGGGCCGTTACACCCACTCTGTGTGGGACACAGTTGCGCAGGTGCTGCCGCAGTTCCCGGAGAAGGCCCGGGCAGTACTCTTATGTGCAGTCGCAGAAGGGAGGGATGCAGCAAAGTTCGCCAATCGCCTTGGGCTGGACACCGCCAACTCGCTAGGCAGGACGATTTCAACGTCGGTAGCCCTGAGATGCTATGCCTGGCTGAGATCCACTGGCTTCTAGGGCGATGTCCAATCAACTCTTTTGGACATGCCCTTTGATGGCTGTTGCCTGTTTGCCGACAAGGCGGACAATGCGCTCGAGCGCTTCAAGGGCTCTAGGGCTACAGCCAGGTCCTTGGGCCTCACTACCACCTCTCGCCCCGCGCAGCTGCTTTTCGCCCCTTTCATGGCTACGGAATTGGTGCCCCACCATGTTTTGCCCAGAGCCACAGGCCCGTGCAGGCTGTCCAGCCTCTGAGGGGCAGGGGACGTGGGGCCCACCGTCTGGGGGCCAGCGGGCAGGCCATTCCACCAGTGCCCCTCTGCAGCAGCCACCAAACCTTCCTAGTCCGACCTTTCAGGGCCACCAGTTGCCAGTGGGCGACATGATCCGCCATAACCTCCCCCACAGGCACAACAGCACGTCGGACATGTAGGTTTTGCAAATAGTCTGAAAATGCTACTCCCTCCCCTTCGAGACTGCTCCTCCCTCCATGCCAGCTGCATTCCATTGCATGTCAGAGGATCACCTGGCCCTTCTTTGTCAAGAAGTTGCGGCTCTCTTGGCCAAGGGAGCCATTGAGTGAGTCCCTGTGCCAGAAGTAGGTCGTGGCTGCTACTCCCACTACTTTCTGGTGCCCAAGAAGGATAAAAGCCTGCGTCGTATCTTGGACCGGAAGGAGAAGTTCAAAATGTTGACATTGGCTCAGGTCCTGTATGCCCTCGACCCTGGAGACTGATAGTAGCTTTGTGTGAGAAGTTGGCCTGATATATGATGTCACTAGTTCTAGTGTACACCTTGTATCAGTCCAAACAACCCTTATGGTGATTGGTTGTTAAGTCAACCTTATAGACCAGCTATCCTAGTGGTAGCATGGACAAGAGCAGTCTTAGGCTAAACTCTGTATGGCATGTGAAGCCAGCTGTTATACCAATCTGAAAGAAACACGTTAGTTAGATTCCTCACCTTAGAATATCCCCAGGCGTCAGACTGGATCCGGAAGATTTTTCGTCAGCAATACCCCTTGCGCGTCGCTAGGCGTCGTCTGCGGCTCCGCGTCCGTCGTCGGCGTCGTGCGCCGGGATGACGTCGTCGGAGTACTTAGACGCCGCCCTCGCGCGCTGACGTCAGTTCTTCTTTTTTCCGCGCCAGTAAGCGCAGATCCGGGAGAGCTACCCCTTTTAGTCTTTTTTGACTAAATCTTTTTGATCATTTTTGATCCTTGTCTGTCGACATCTGGTGCCGGTAGGATGCCTGGGTTCAAGGCTTGTGAGGATTGTCATCGACTGATGTCGGTGACCGATCACCACCGCCGGTGCCTCTACTGCTTAGGCCTCGACCACGACGCGGAGTCGTGCAACGACTGTCAGGCCTTGACTTCGAAGGCTAGGCGGGAGCGGTCCCGCAAGCTTCTCGAGCTTCGCCACTCGGCTCCGCGTCGTGCGCGATCCCGGTCCAGGAGGAGGTCCAAGGATCGCTCGCGGAGCCCTAGCCGACGCCACCATCGATCGTCGGGCTCCAAGTCGTCGGGTAAGTCCAAACACTCAAAGAAGTCCAAGAGGCGACATCGCTCTTCGGACTCCCCTCGCCGGTCGCGCGACTCGGCCGAGGGTCCAAGTGGTTCCACCCCCGCGGCTCCGGCGGAGCCGCAGGTGCCGCGTCCGCCCCCATACCTTCCGGGTCCCTGGGGCTGACGCGGCGCCGGCGGAGATCAGTGCCTTCCTCTCGGCCATGAGGAGCCTGGCCCCGCCGTCGACGCCCGCTGGCGCGCCTTCGGGCCCCGCGGGCTCGACTGGGCGACCTCGCGTGCCGGCGGCTCCGGCCCCGGCGCCGTCGACGACTCCGGTCTCGACGCCGCAGGTCCCCGCGGGGCCCATGCCTGGGCCCCAGTCGACGCCGGTTGACCTTGTCACTCCTCCACCGGCGCCGACGCCTGAACCACCGACGCCGTCACCGGCGCCGCCGACGCCTGTGACGCCGACGCCCCAGTTTAGCCCTCATCCGGACCCGACGCCGGCACGGCGTCCGCCGACGCCGCATCCGACGCCGCTAGAGACCTACCATCTCTACAGTCCGGTTCCGATCATTCCTCCTGTTTATCAGGAATCGGAAGAAGGGGGCGACTGGGAGGGGTTCGAGGACCCTCTGGCTGTTCAGTCACAGCTTTCTCAGGACTGGGCAGATGAACTGGGGGAGGCCAGCGGGCTGGACACCTCGCCAGACGCTGGATTCACTTCTCCTCCGACCGTGGCTTCGGAGGAGGGTGCAGCATTTTCTGTGGTGCTGCGCAAGGCGGCTGAGGCCCTTGGGCTCGAGTTGCCTGCCGTGGCTGTGAGGACCAACATCCTCACTGAGGTGCTTCAAACCTCAGCAAGCTCCACTGAGCCTCTGCTGCCGTTTAACGAGGCCCTCACTGACGTTCTGCAGGGCACCTGGTCCAAGCCCTCCACAGTTCCTCCTGTGGATAGGAACGTTGCCAGGCGCCACCGCCCTGCTCCGGGCGACCCCAGCTTCCTGTCCCAACACCCCACCCCCGAGAGTCTGGTTATCCAGGCCTCTACTTCCCAATCCTCCTTCCCGACCGCTCCGCCGGACCGGGATTCCAAGAGACTCGAGCAGTTTGGCAAGAAACTGTTCTCGTCCCTTAGTTTGGGCCTGCGGTCTTTAAATACCGCCTGTCTCTTGGACCGTTATTCCCATTCCCTGTGGGATACGGTGGAGGACGTGCTGCCCCAGTGTCCGGAGGAGGTCCGGACGCGTCTTACCCAGGCTCTGGCCGATGGGAGGGATGCAGCACGGCACGCCATAAGATGTGGGCTTGACACCACGGACTCGCTAGGTCGGGCGATTTCCACCACGGTGGCGCTCCGCCGCCACGCCTGGATGCGGTCCACGTCATTTTCCGGGGATGTCCAGAACACCCTCATGGACATGCCCTTTGATGGCACTCGCCTGTTTGGTGAGAAGGCGGACAGTGCGCTGAACCGCTTTAAGGACTCCCGGGCTACGGCCAAGTCCTTGGGCCTCTCGGCTCCGCGGGCGCACACCTCTGCTTTTCGCCCCTTTCGTGGCCCAGGAAGGGGCGCCTCCTCACGTTCGCAAAGCCACCAGCCGCAGAACCAACCTGCGCGCGGTCGTGGACGTGGCTTCCGCCGTGGCGGAAATGGAGGCCGACGTGGTCAGCCCACATCCACCCCGGCAGCATCCGCCTCAAAGCCTTCCTAGTCCGAGCTTTCAGGCCCATACCACGCCAGTGGGCGGCAGAGTTCGCCATCACCTGCTCCACTGGCGGTCCATAACATCGGACAGGTGGGTGCTGCAAATCGTCCGAAGGGGCTACTCCCTCCCCTTCGAGACGACCCCTCCAGCCATGCCACCGCAGCACCACCGTATCTCGGGGGATCATTTGGATCTTCTCCGCGAGGAAGTTTCGGCTCTCTTGGCCAAGGGGGCCGTCGAGCGCGTTCCGAGTCCAGAAGTAGGTCGTGGTTGTTATTCCCACTACTTTCTGGTTCCCAAGAAGGGCAAGGGGGGCCTGCGCCCTATCTTGGACCTCCGGAACGTCAATGCCTTCCTCCGAAAGGAAAGGTTCAAGATGCTAACGTTGGCTCAGGTTTTAGCTGCCCTAGACCCTGGAGACTGGATGGTAGCGTTGGACTTGCAGGACGCATATTTCCATATCCCCGTCCTGCCGGCCCACCGGCGTTACCTGCGGTTCACGGTGGGCCAAGAGCACTTTCAGTTTACCGTGCTCCCCTTCGGCCTCACCAGTGCCCCTCGGGTGTTCACGAAAGTGATGGCGGTGGTCGCAACTCATCTGCGCAGATCAGGGGTCCCAGTCTTCCCCTATCTCGACGACTGGTTGTTGAAGGCGGGCTCGCCCCAGGCAGTCGTCTCCCACCTCCAGACTACGGCGGATCTCCTGCATTTGCTGGGGTTTTCCATCAACGTGCCGAAGTCGCACTTGAGTCCCTCTCAGAAGCTCCTCTTCATCGGAGCGGTTCTCGATTCGGCGCAGTTCCGGGTCCATCCACCGGAACAGCGGGTCCGGGATATACAGGCCCTGATTCCCATCTTTCGGCCTCTATCCCGGGTTTCGGTCAGGTTAGTGTTGCGGCTTCTGGGGCTGATGGCCTCCTCCATCCTACTAGTGCATCACGCCAGGCGGCGCATGCGGGCTCTGCAGTGGGACCTGAAGTTTCAGTGGGCCCAGCATCACGGCAACCTGTCCGACCATGTCTTGATCTCGGAGGGTACTGCACAGCAGTTGCAGTGGTGGCTCACGGACCGCGAGTGGGTCAAGGGCAAGAGCCTCTCCCTTCCCCAACCGGAGCATGTCGTAGTGACGGATGCGTCCCTCTTGGGATGGGGTGGCCATATGGGAGAGGCGGAGATCAGAGGCCTCTGGTCTCCGGCGGAGTCTCGCCTCCACATCAACCTGTTGGAGTTGAGAGCGATCCGGCTTGCACTGAAAGCCTTCCTTCCCTCTGTCAGGGGAAGTGTCGTGCAGGTGTTCACGGACAACACCACCGCCATGTGGTACTGCAACAAACAGGGCGGGGTGGGGTCGTGGACCCTTTGTCAGGAGGCTCTGCGCCTCTGGACATGGCTGGAACACCAGGGCGTCACCCTGGTGGTTCAACATCTGGCGGGCTCTCTGAACGCCAGAGCAGACGAACTCAGCCGCCGGTGCATGATGGATCACGAATGGCGTCTGAACTCCGAAGTGGTGCAAGGCCTCTTTCAGCAGTGGGGAGAGCCTTGGTTAGATCTATTCGCCACCGAAGAGAACGCGCAATGTCAGCAGTTCTGCGCGTTGGAATTTCCAAGGCGGCACTCGCTCGGCGACGCTTTTCGTCACGAGTGGAGTTGCGGTCTGTTGTACGCCTTTCCGCCTATACCACTTCTGCCCAGAGTGCTGAAGAAGATCAGGCACGACCGGGCCCAAGTCATCTTGGTGGCTCCGGATTGGGCACGAAGATACTGGTATCCCGAGCTACTCAGTCTGTTGACCGATCCTCCGTTACGTCTGCCCCTTCGGGAGGATCTTCTGTCGCAGCAGCAGGGGACGGTCCTCCACCCGAACCTGTCCAGCCTCCACCTCCATGCGTGGAGATTGAGCGGCGGCAGTTGATGCCATTTGACTTGCCTCCTGAAGTCTGTGATATCATTCTGGCAGCCAGGCGTCCCTCCACAAAGTCGGTATACGCCTGCCGGTGGAACAAATTTGTGGCATGGTGCACAGCAAAGGCTGTGGATCCCCTTTCCGCCCCTCTTTCTGAGGTTCTCCTCTTCCTTCTTTCTCTGGCCCGGCAGGGCTCTGCCCTGGGCACCCTGAAAGGTTATCTTGCTGCCATCTCCGCCTTCTTGCGGCTTCCTGATCAGCCTTCTCTTTTCAAGTCCCCTGTGGTTACACGCTTTCTCAAAGGCATTACACACACGTTCCCTCCTGTCCCTTTTGTAATGCCTCAGTGGGACTTGAATCTGGTTTTGACATTCCTGATGTGCGCTCCGTTTGAGCCTCTTCACAATTGCCCTCTTCGTCTTCTCACTCTAAAGACTGCTTTTCTGGTAGCCATCACCTCGGCTAGACGGGTGAGTGAGCTCCAGGCTTTATCTTCAAAGCCTCCTTTTCTATCTGTTCATCCGGACAAGGTTGTCCTTCGGCCTCGTCCCTCCTTTCTTCCTAAAGTGGTGACTCCATTTCACCTTGGGCAGTCTGTCACCTTGCCCACCTTCTTTCCGCCTCCGCATCCTTCCAAAGAGGAAGAGAGGCTCCACCGTCTGGACCCAAAACGTGCGCTCTCCTTCTATCTGGACCGCACAAAACAGTTCCGGGTGGACGACCAGCTTTTTGTTGGGTACGTGGGCGCTAAGAAGGGGAAAGCTGTGCACAACCGAACCATCTCTCGGTGGGTCGTTTTGTGTATCAAAATCTGCTATTCCTTGGCTAAAAAGGACCCTCCTGTTGGGCTGCGCGCCCATTCTACTCGGGCCACAGCGGCTACTACTGCCTTGGGACGGGGAGTCCCTTTGCAGGACATCTGTCAGGCGGCGACGTGGGCTTCGCTACACACGTTTGCCAGGCATTATTGCCTTGACAGCCAAGTCCGGAGGGATGGCTTCTTTGGCCGTTCTGTCCTCCAGGACTTTCTGGTGTGATCTTGGTTCGCAGACCCACCACCGGGGATGGTATTGCTTGGGTATCTATTCTAAGGTGAGGAATCTAACTAACGTGTTTCTTTCAGATGAACAAGTTACTAACCTTCGGTAACGATGTATCTGTAAGAAACATTAGTTAGTTAGATTCCTCACCGACCCTCCCATCCTCCCCGTTCTGCGAACTGACATCTAGGGTTAAGGTTGTCCTTTCAGGCCCCTAGATTTTATTTTGGCACCAGTGTCGGTCTTTGCATGGCTCTGCGTTCCTGGCGCGGAAGGCTATGTACAAGAACTGACGTCAGCGCGCGAGGGCGGCGTCTAAGTACTCCGACGACGTCATCCCGGCGCACGACGCCGACGACGGACGCGGAGCCGCAGACGACGCCTAGCGACGCGCAAGGGGTATTGCTGACGAAAAATCTTCCGGATCCAGTCTGACGCCTGGGGATATTCTAAGGTGAGGAATCTAACTAACTAATGTTTCTTACAGATACATCGTTACCGAAGGTTAGTAACTTGTTCTTTGCAATCCCTTGAATACCAAATGAAAGGACACCACAACAGATATATTATAAAAATAGAATGTATTTATTCTAGTCAAAATACCCTCAGCCCTCTTTATGAGATTCGAGGTAAGTACAACACAGTCTTATTTAAGCATACATAAGTCACACAGGTAAGTAATACAGTTAGGCCCTAGGGGCCACGCAAACCATATACTAAGTAAGTGGTATAAGAACCACTGTCACGAACACAGGTTAGGCCAAGGCCTAGGGAATCGCTGGGGCTACACTATCCTATCAGTTGCTAGGCAGTGGGAGGCCCACGGGATTCAGGTGCAGAGTGGAAACACTCACGCGTAATGCGTTAATGTCGATAGAAATAGTAGTATTTAGAATTTAAGAGTTTTAGGACACTTCGGAAGGAACTAGGAGTTAGAGACTTGGAAACTAGACACTAGGATAGTCAATACCCTTGTGAGCACCGGAGTACTCAAGTTACCTAACCCACGGGCTGCGGGTGCATAGGTGTGAACTTGCGTCGGGTTTCGTCGTCGACTCCTATGGATGCCTGAAGAAAAGATGCTGACAGGCAGTCAGTGAAGAGTGTCCGGTGGATTCCAAGGATGGAATCAAGAAGGAGGATACCTGCAAGCAGAGGGGACAGAGTCAAGGTCACCAGCCCGGAGCCGGGAAGGAACCAGGAAGGAACCAGGCGATGTCGTGAAGATGCAGGTGAAGAGGTGAAGCTTGTCGCAGTAGCCACGGGTACCAGGAGGCGTCGAGGACGACCAGAACCAGGAGGCGAGCTGTCCCACGAGGGCTCTTGCTGTCGGCGGCGTCGATGTTGAGTTGGGACACAACAAGCCTCGGCAAGCGCAACCCACGCAGAATGAAGAATTCGCTTCTGTTGCGGACCAGGAAGGCCTGAGGTGCTTCTCTTTCACAGGAAAGTAAGGGCCAGTCTGGAGGAACCAAACCAGCGGTGGAAAGTCACAGGTTCGTCGTCGCAGAGGTCACTAGCCAATGGGCAAGCAACCGGACAGACGCGTCGAGCAGGAAAATGCAGAAGGGCCCCACGCAGAACTCGTGGAGTGTGGAGGGCTGATCTTCGGTGCGGGTGGTGCTCGGGGTTGGGGCTTCTCAATCCCCAGAGCACAACTTCGAGCGTGCCTCAGAAGCTGCGCTGGAAGCAAGTAGCCAATTTTCCCAGGTAGCCGGTCCCACGTCTCTCGTCGCCTCCACAGATCTCAGCTTTGCTGTGGATGTGGATCAGGGTCGGAGAAGTCTGGAAGTCAAGGCGCTGGTCGGGCTCTGCAGTCGGTTCCTCGTAGAACTTCGGCAAAGCAAACGGCAGGTCGCTTGTTGGTGCCTGTATGCACAGGGTGGCCACTCCTTGGCCACAAGGGAGATTCTTCAGTCTTCTTCCGTAGTCGAATGTCGAAGGTCCAGAGTTTCTGTTCAAGTTTCGGTTATCAGGATAATCCAAAGTCCTAGGGACTCAGCTCCCACTCTTATACTAATCTGGGGGGCTGGGTTACCTGCTAGGTCCCGCCTATGGGTGGGACCAGGGAGGGGGGTGGTTACACCCCCTTCCCTTTGTCCAGTTTCGCGCCAGGACTGGGGCTGGAGTGCCCCAGCACCGGTTTGAACTGGACTATGCATGGGACACCTTGTGTGCCCCAGGCAGTGTCTCGTTTCATTCATCCCTCCCTGCCCCAATACACTAAGGCCTGTCTAGGGTGGTGCTAGCACCTCCCAAGGCAGGAAACCTATTGTCCGAGTCGCCCTCGCTGGAAGGACTCCCAGCAGCAGGAGGTCAGACTTGTGTCTGTGGCAGCAGCATCCATTTTGTGATGCTGGGGCTCTGGTTAACTTTAACCAGGTAGTAGGTCTTCAACATATCTTCTCCCTCTAGAAGGGAGGAATACTATCCTCATCGCCAGAAATGGTGTGGGGGTAGTATTCCAAAGTGTTAGACACCTTACACAACATGTTTTCATAAAGCCAAACCATAGTTACCATAACCGCGAGGATTATAAGGCACTTTAAGAGTATATGGTAGGCGATATCATAGAACAGCTATAAGGACATGGTTCCGAAAGCTGCAGACAGGCTCAGCTCATGCTAGAGCACCATCTCACATGTTACCAAGCACTCTGCCTTCAGGATTGGTAAGGCCTGCTATAGGAGTGACTGATAGGTTACCCATGTGTCTATATATAAGGTAGGTATAGGAATACTACACCTAAGCAAGGGGTGATTACACGACCTTACCCCAGCTGAGTGATCAGCCAGTTGTGTCATAATGGAAGGCCAGCCAGGGGTGGCATAATACATGCTGCAGCCCCTGGTAAGCCTAGGGTACACCTATGCCCTGGGTACCTAAGGTACACTGTCCAGGGCCCTAGAAGGTGATCCTTACCAATTGGGTTATGTACCTAAAGTACATAGTATGAATTTAGAGAGAGGACAGCTGGGCTGTAGGTCTGATTAGCAGGCCCACAGCCACATCTAAGTCGAAAACCAGTGAAGCAAAAGCAAAAAGTGGGGGTGAACATAGAAAGCAGACCCTACTCTCCTACACTTTAGACTTGCAGGACGCTTATTTCCACATCCCTGTCTTGCCGGCCCACAGGTGTTACCTACGGTTCATGGTAGGCCATCAGCATTTTCAGTTTACCGTGCTCCCCTTTGGCCTTACCAGCGCCCCTTGGGTGTTCACGAAAGCGATGGAGGTGGTCGCAGCTCATCTGCACAGATCAGGTGTTCCAGACTTCCCCAATCTCAACGACTGTTGAAGACGAGCTCTCCCCAGGCTGTCGTCGCTCACCTCCAGACTACGGCAGATCTCCTGCATTCGCTGGGGTTCACAGTCAACATTCCGAAGTCGCACCTGTACCCTTCTCAGAAGTACCTTTTCATCCGTGCGGTTCTGGACACAGGACAGTTTCAGGCCTATCCTCCCGAACAGCGAGGCCGAGATATTCGGGCTATGATACCGATGTTCCAGCCTGTATTCGGGATTTCGGTGCGTATGACCCTGAGGCTGCTGGACATCATGGCCTCCTGCATCCTGCTGGTGGATCATTCCAGGTGGCATATGCAGGTTCTGCAGTGGGACCTAAAGTTCCAGTGGGCGCAGCATCAGGGGAATCTGTCCGATGTCGTCCAGATCTCGGCGGGGACTGCACATCAGTTGCATTGGTGGCTCACGAACCATGATTGGGTCAACAACAGATCCCTCTCCCTTCCCCAACCATATTTTACAGTGGTGACAGATACGTCACTCATGGGATGGGGTGGCCACATAGGAGAGGCAGAGATCAGAGACCTCTGGTCTCCGGTGGATTCCGGGCTCCACATCAACCTTCTGGAGCACCGGCGATTCATCTAGCACTGAAGGCATTCCTTCCTCCTGTCAAAGGGACAGTAGTGCAGGTGTTCACAGACAACACTTCCGCCCTGTGGTATTGCAACAAACAGGGCGGAGTAGGGTTGTGGACACTGTCACGACGCCCTTCATGTCTGCCATTGGCTGGAACCTTAGGGCATGTCCCTGGTGGTTCAACACCTGCCGGTTCCCTGAACGCCAGGGCGGACGAACTCAGCTGCTGGTGCTTGATGGATCACGAATGGCGTCTTCACTCAGAGGTGGTGCAAGGTCTCTTTCAGCAGTGGGGAGAGCCTTGGTTGGATCTTTTTTCCACCGAAGAGAACGCGCGGTTCTGCATGTTGGAATTTTCAAGGCGGCAATCAATAGGCAACGCTTTTCTTCGCGAGTGGAGTTGCGGTTTTCTATACACCTTTCCGCCTACACCACTTCTGCCACGAGTGCTGAAGAAGATTAAGCGTGACCGGGCCCAAGTAATTCTTGTGGTTCTGGACTGGGCACAAAGAGTCTGGTATCCCTAGCTCTTGATCATGGCCATCATTCCTCCAATCTGACTGCCTCTTTGGGAGGATCTTCAGTCGCAGCAGCAGGGGACAGTCCTCCACCCAAACCTGTCCAGCCTCCACCTCCTTGCATGGAGATTAAGTGGCGACAGTTGATAGCCTTCAACCTTCCTCCTGAAGTCCGTAATGTTATCTTGGCAGCCAGGCGTCCCTCTACTGAAACAGTATACACCTGTAGATGGAACAAATTTGTGCCATGGTGAGCAGCAAAGTCTGCGGATACCCTTTCTGAGGTTCTCCCCTTCCTGCTTTCTTTGGCCCAGCAGAGCTCTGCACTGGGCACACTCAAGGGCTATCTTTTGTCCATTTTGGCCTTTCTTCGCCTTCCGGATCAGCCTTCTCTTTTCAAGTCCCCTATTGTAAATCGTTTCCTTAAGGGCATTACTCACCTGTTTCCTCCTATTCCTTTCGTAATGCCCCTGTGGGACTTGAACCTTGTTCTGACTTACCTTATGTGCGTCCCTTCGAGACACTACATAATTTTACGCTCAGACTCTTTACCTCAAAAACTGTTTTTCTGGTTGCCATCACCTCTGCTAGCAGGGTGCGTGAGCTTCAGGCTCTTTCTTCTAAACCTCCTTTCCTTGCTCTTCATCCGGACAAGGTTGTCCTTCGAACTAGACCTTCATTTCTTCCCAAAGTGGTTACCTCTTTTCTCATAGGACAGGCCATCACTTTGCCCACCTTCCTCCTGCCCCCGCATTCTTCTAAAGAGGAGGAAAGGCTCCACCGTCTGGATCCAAAAGGTGCGTGTTCATTTTTATCTGGATCGCACAAAACAATTCCGGATGGATGATCAGCTCTTTGTTGGCTACGTGGGGGCCAAGAAAGATCGACTGTGCAAAAACGAACCATCTCTCGATGGGACGTTATTTGCATTAACATTTGTTATTCCTTGGCGAAATAGGAACCTCCAGTAGGGATGCGCGCCCATTCCACCAGGGCGACGGCAGCCACTACTGCTTTGGGATGTGGAGTCCCCCTTCATTACATCTGCCTGGCAGCCACGTGAGCTTCTGTGCATACATTCACTAAACATTACTGTCTGGATAGACAGCTTCTTTGGCCGCTCTGTTCTTCAGGACTTCCTGGTGTCAACTTGGTTTGCAGACCCACCTCCGGGGTTGGTATTGCTGGGGTATCTATTCTAAGGTAAGGCATCCATAACTAATAGTCTCTTTCAGATGAACAAGTTACTTACCTTTAGTAACGATATATCTGTAAGAAACATATATCAGTTATGGATTCCTTACCGCCCCACCAATCCTCCCTGTTCTGCGAACTGACTTCTAGAGTAAGGGACTCGCTTTCAGAGCCCTAGTTTTAAGCACCAGTGGTCAGTGTCTTGCATGACTCTGCGCTTCAGTCGTGGAATGTCGTGTAAAGAACTGACGTCAGTGCGCAGGGGTCTCGTCTAAGTAGATACCGTGACGTCATTCAGGCGATCACAAAACCAATGACGAACGAGGTCGGCCGACGCCACCTACTGACGTGCAGGGGTACTGCAGAAGAAAAATTCTCCAGATCCAGTCTGATGCCTGGGGGTAATTCTAAGGTAAGGAATCCATAACTAATTTGTCTCTTTCAGATATATCGTTACCGAAGGTAAGTAACTTGTTCTTTTAAGGATTTATAATTCTGCGTCTATTTGCACACTTGATTCCTATATCGTTTGGATCTGTGTCCAAATGTTATTTGTCTTTTTTTGTTTTTGTGTTGACCCATTTCTTTTCAAAATTTCAGGTTAAGCAATGGACAAAAAATAAGTCCTCAAGAGCAAATCCTGATGATTGGAAAAGCCAGTGTAAAGAATTGTTAAATCTTATATATGAACGAGAAGATTCTGAACCCTTTCGGCAACCAATCAATGGTTCCTCTTTTCCTGTACGTACATCTACGTTTGTATTTATTTCAGTATTCCTTTCTTCATTATTAATTCTATTTGTTTTATATTTTTGGGGGGTCTTCTTTACTGTGAGTGAGGGTATGAGGGCAGACTTGTCCTTGTGAATCTTAGTGTTTATAGTACAATTTGGAAACACAAACTTCTATTTTCAGGAGTCTGCTGGACAGTGTGACAGTGTCTTGCAGAGAAGACAACAGTTGTTTAATTAAAAAGTATCTGTCAGAATGAAAAAACATTACACATCTGAATTCCTCAGGACAGAGCAGAAATATTTTTGACACAATTTATGGGTTTATGATGGCATCAATGGGCATATTATAAATCATATGTCGGGAATGGAGACTTCCCTAATGGAGGAGCAAACAGTGGAGCCTTGTAGGAAAGTGGCCCTGTATATACTGTTCCAAAATAGGTACAGTGTGCACAGAGTCCACAGTCCCCAGAGGTTTGGCAGAGGCTAAAGTTAGATATAACCTTACTCTCTAAAGTGGTAGTTTGGTCGAGTAGTAAGGCAGTATCAGAGGACAGTGTAAAGCATTTGTTGTACACACTCAGTCAGCAAATGGTCTTACACACTCAAGAACTGAACTCTAAGCCAATGGTTTGTATATAAAAATATATGGTTGTTTTATTTTAGAACCAACAATAGGTATCAAAATATACTTTCTCAGAATGAGATGCTTTATTTAAATACTTTGCAATAGGCAATTGACTTTTGAATGCAATAGTTACAGTTTGTTGCAATAGGCAACACAATTTCAAACACAATAATACTTTGAGCTCAATGGGAATTTCAAGTTAAATGCAATTGATTACTTTTAGGATTACTTTTCTAACTCCAGGACTGGATCCTAGATTCAGTCCTGGGGCAGTTCTTCGACACAGGTGAGTAAATACAATTTAGTTACTGTTGTGATTTTTAAGCAATATTTTGGTATTTTAAAAGTTGACACTTAGAAACTTTTTTTAATGAAATCACTAATGTTATCCTATGGGAGGAAATTCACTTAGCAGGTAAGTGGGGTTATTGTTACTTTTTCTAGCTCAGTGTTGGATCCTGGATCCAGCACTAGTGTACCACCTGTAAGCAGTTGAAAGAATGCGTTTAGGTTACACAGGCGATTTTTAACGAATATTTGTAAGTTTGCAAAATCAACACTTAAAAACTTTTTCAGCAAAAATCAGGCAATGTTATCCTATGGAAGGAAATTCAAATTGCAGGTAAAGTATGTTCTCGTTACTTTTGTAATCCAGTGCTGGACTCCTAGGCTCAGTACTGGGCTCCTAGGCTCAGTACTGGGACATCTATCTAAAACAGGTAAGTAATTACGTTTTCAAAGTTTGGTACGATTTTTAAAGAATATTTGTAGTTTGCAAAAATCGACACTTAGAAGAAATTTCACAGAAAAACAATCAATGGTTTCCTATGGGAGAAAATTGAGTTAGCGGTAAGTATGGTTGTAATTACTTTTCAGGGTCATTGCTGGGCACCAAGATCCAGCACTGGGATCTCTCCTAATAGCAGGTGAGTATTCTCGATTTCGTTATTCGGTTGATTTTAGGTGAATATGTTAAAGTTTAGAAACTCCACACTTCGAAGAATTTTCAAGTGAAACCAGCCAATGTTACCCTATGGAAGAAAAGTGAGTTATCGGCTTTTGGGTAAGTACTCGACTGGCAGAGTTAAGGTTCTGGGCATAGACTCGGGGGGGTCTCCCAGGGTCAGGTAAGTACAGTTGTTACACACTCAGCGGCACAGGGGCAGCCGGGTTCAGAGTGAGTTAGGCCCAATGTTATCCTATGGGAGGCAGGAGGCCCGTGGTTGGTGGCTGCTGGCTAGCAGGCCACGCGGCTGTGAGAGCTGGGGTCCTGGTCACTTGCTCAGGGCAAATGGGAAAGTAGGTTAGAGTAGAAGTTGCACTGCCAGAGCCACTCGGTCGGCTTGGTGCAGGGTGCTTTTGAGTCGTCGGGCGTTCAATGGATTGCAATGGAGAAGCTCAAGAACGAACAAAGGCTGCAAGCTCGGGGACGAAGATTCTTCAGGTGCAACCACCACTTCGAGAGGTAAGTTGGGTAGTTGGAGGATAGGTAAGTACCCAGGAGTTGGGCACAGCGGGCAGCAGGGCGCCGGGTGTAGGAGTGCCTTTTGGTGTCGGGAAAGCTTACCCTCTGTTGATCGCGGTTGAAGGGGTCCCTGGTTCTGAGGCTGCAGGCGTCGTCAGGAGCGTTGAGGTGGGTCCTTGGGTGCCGGATTCGGGGTCACAGTCGCCGGGGGGACTTCCTCGTGGTCTTTGTCCACTCCAGCAGAGGCCAGGCTTGGCGGGCGCAGAGTGTGCAGGGTTCGCGGTTCCTGGCTGATGCCAGGGGTCAGTTACTTGCTTTGAGCTGTGCCACTGCTCGTGGGAGTCTCAGATGCTCAGAGTCACAAGGTAGCCAGGTCCTCCGGGGTTTGTGAGGTCGCTGGCCACAGGAGATGCCGGGATGTAGCAGGAACAGGTTCGAGGGTCGACAGGCCGGTAGGGCTGGGGCCAAAGCAGTTAGTTTCTTCCTCTTGTTAGCAGCTGCATGGCAGGTCTTCTTCTTCTTGATCTTCTTTGCTGTTTCGTAATCTGGTTCCAAGGAAGGAAAGTTCAGGGTGTCCCTAAATACTAAATTTAGGGGCGTTACAGGTAGGTAAAGGGCAGGGACCACTGGGTCCCTGCCCTGGGGTGGGTACACCCCCCTATCCTGCCACTCTCCTGTGGGAGGGGGCAGGGGCCTAGTCCTGATTGGGCAGGGCTCCCCATCTTCAAGATGGCGAGAGCCTGGAGATGTGCTTCACCTCGCCTCCCCCACCTGAGGGGTCGGGTTGACAGAGGCTGGCACACCCCCTGTCCTTCCTTGGGGTTTCCGGCCATTCTTCCCGACAGAGTGGGGGTTTAGAACCGGTAGGGGCCAGTTGCTGAGTACAGCAAGTGGTCTGGAGAAGCTCACAAAGGCGGCATGCATTTGAGGCTTCCCCTGCCCATCCTGGGGGAGGAGACCTAGCACCTAGCCCAGGATGTGCATTGTTGCAGTCCCAGGAGAGCAGATGGCTCTCTACCCAGGGGTCCAGCAACATGTCTGCTGTGTGGCAGCCTAGGCAGCCCCTCAGACCAGACGTGGATTGTAGGTTAGGTTCAGGGGGCATCTCTAAGGTGCCCTCTGTCGTGCATTGTATATTAAATCCTGCACTGGCATCAGTGCGGGTTTAATATGCTGAGAAGTTTGATACCAAACTTCTCAGTCTTCAGTGGAGCCATCATGGTGTTGTGGAGTTTGTGTTGACGATCTCCCAGCACCATATACTCTTAAATGGCAGCACTGCACTTAAAGTGCCCAGGAATGGACCTGGGTACTGTAGGGTCACAGGGCTCATGCTCCTGTACCCACACCACTGGCATAGGGCACCCAGCTAGAGGGGTGGCTGATGTATGCCAGGGCAGTGTATGTTGTGGGCATGGCACAAAGGGATGTGTGCCATGTCGACTATCTGTTTTGTTCTATACCCAGACACTCAGCCTGCAAGGGCAGTGTGTTTGTGTCAGGGTACAGGGCCTCTAAGGGTGGCACAATAAGTGCTGCAGCCCTTAGAGGCCTTCCCTGGTCACAAGGCCCTGGGTACCTAGTGTATCATTTACCAGGGGCTGACTTGTGGCCAGGGTTTGCCAATTTGGGTTTTAGGTTTCAGCACAGTTTTTAGGGAAGGAACATAGGCCCTGGGCACCTGATTGGCAGGAGCCCAGGGCCCACTCACTCAAAATGCATTCAGCCATTCAGCAAAAAGTGGGGGCATACCATGCAAGAAAGATGGCACTTTCTCACAAGCTTTCGAAGCAGGAGTGATGCTACCTGCAGATGTCTTGGTGCCCTAATGTAGGTCCCTGGGATCAGCTTGCCAGCAGTTTTCCAGTTAAGCCCCTGCAGGTTCCATGAGATATCCAAATAACGTGATTTGGACATTCCAACCCAACCCAACCCATCATCAGTACTCAATATCTAGGTTGCATACTTCTTATAAGGAGAAGGACTCTGACCAAGCACAGTGTTTTCCACAGGTGTTCGAGTCCCTCCCATTAGGTTGTTTCTTCTGGTTGATGTGAAAAAGAACAGAAGTAAATATTGTTGTAAAATCAAGTTCTTACAACTTAAAATATGTTTCGGCATCCCAGCATAGGTGGAGTTATTCAACTGTTACAAATACCAAAGAAATTTCTATTATGGAGAACACATATACTGCATAATTTGCCTTTATACATTTAATATACAATCATCAAAAGCCATAAGCCATAAGCTACATCACAAGAAAAGTGCAGGCAATCCATTCCCCACTTGCATCCTTCGAGATGCTACAGCAACAAGGTCACATATCAGCAGATCACATTGCTGTGCAGGTGGGGAATGCAAACACAGATATAATGGCTTGCTGCTCCTTGCAGGCCACAATCCTACTATTTTTGTGGCTCTGAAGAAGATTGTTTAGGGGGGGGAGTCAACAAAGCTGGCATGATCAATTAGTTATCTTCGTGCGACTGGAGTTGGGGGGAGGGGGGGATCACCAATGTTGGTGATTTTATTTTGAAGAATGATGACGGATTTATGGCGGCACTTCATCTCATATAACTTTTATTTGAAGACGCGGAAGAGTGAGGAGGAGGTGATCTTGATCTTGTGTGGGATTTTGCACACCCTCTTTTTTCATGCGGCACTAGTGCAATGAACATCTTGGCTTCTCTTTCTTTTAAAGCCCTGTTGTTGATCTTTTGGAAGTCTCAGTATGTGCAGACGTCATGGTCCATGCGCAGGCACCAATTTGTGGAGGGTCGTGATGTACATCTCAGCTTCACTGTCTCGACATGGATTGAAACCGGACTTCCTCGGGGTCGACATGACGCAAGAAACCTCAACCAAAAAGGATAGTATTTGAAGAACAGTTGTAAACGAGACAGATTGTAGGAAGGTGGATATCTGACTATGGTTACCCCCAACTTTTTGCCTAGTGTCTAGCTGGTTTTTCGACTTAGTTGGCCTGAGATCCTGCCATTCAGGGTCTCAGGCTGTCTGCTCTCTCTTTAAAATGGACTCCATGTACCCTAGGTACATTCCCAATTGGTAAGGATCACCTTATTGGACCCTGTACATTGTACCCTAGGTACCCAGGGCATAGGTGTACCCTAGGCCTCCCAGGGGCTGCAGCATGTATTATGCCACCCCTGGTCTGGCCTTCCAATCAGACACAACTGGCTGATCACTCAGCTGGGGCAAGGTCGTGTAATCACCCCTTGCTTAGATATAGTATACCTATATCTACCCTTAAAATAGACACATGTGTACCTATCAGCCACACCTATGGCAGGCCTTAACAATCCTGGAGGCAGAGTGCTTGGTAACATGTGAGATGGTGCTCTAGCATGAGCTGAGCCTGTCTGCAGCTTTCGGAACCATGTCCTTATAGCTGTTCTATGATATAGCCTACCATATACTCTTAACGTGCCTTATAATCTTAAACGGTTATGGTAACTATGGTTTGGCTTTATCAAAACATGTCGTGTAAGGTGTCTAACACTTTGGAATAATACCCCCATACCATTTCTGGTGATGAGGATATTATTCCCCCCTTCTAGAGGGAGAGACATGTTAAAATCCTACTTTGCTGTTAACTCTAACCAAAGCCTCAGCATCACAAAATGGATGCTGCTGCCACAGACACAAGTCTGACCTCCTGCTGCTGGGAGTGATCCCGGCAAGGGAGGCTTGGACAATAGGTTTCCTGCTTGGGGAGGTGCTAGCACCTCCCCAGACAGACTTTAGTGTATTGGGGCAGGGAGGGCTGAAAGGAATGAGACATGCCTGGGGCACACAAGGTGTCCCATGCATAGTCCAGTTCAAACCGGTGCTGGGGCACTCCCGCCCCAGTCCTGGCGCGAAACTGGACAAAGGGAAGGGGATGTAACTACCCCCCTCCCAGGTCCCACCCATAAGGCGTGACCTAGCAGGCAACCCAGCCCCCCAGATTAGTATAAGAGTGGTAGCTGGGCCCCAGGAGATTAGATTATCCTGAACCTGCAACTTGAACAGAAACTCTGGACCTTTGACATTCGACGAAAGAAGAAGACTGAAGAATCTCCCTTGTGGCCAAGGAGTGGCTACCCTGTGCAAACAGGCACCATCAAGAGACTACCCTTTGCTTTGCTGAAGTTCTACGAGGGACCGACTGCAGAGCCCGACCAGAGCCTTGACTTCCAGACTTCTCCGACCATGATCCACAGCCGAGCTGAGATCCGTGGAGGCGATGAGAGACGTGGGACCGGCTACCTGGGAAAAGTGGCGAGTATCTTCCAGCGCAGCTTCTGAGGCACCCTCGAAGTTGTGCACCGGGGATTGAGAAGCCCCAACCCCAAGCACCATCTGCACCGAAGATCAGCCCCCCACACTCCAGGAGTCCTGCGTGGGGCCCTTCTGCATTTTCCTGCTTGCCGCGTCTGTCCGGTTGCTTGCCCGTTGGCTAGCGGCCTTTGTGAGGACACACCTTGAAATCTTCACTGCTGATTTGGCTCCTCCAGACTGGCTCCCGCTTCTTTGCAAAAGAGAAGCACACCAGACCTTCCTGGTCTGCACCAGAAGCAAGTCCTCCGTTCTTCGTGGGCTCCGCTTGCCAAGGCTTGGTGAGTCCTAGTTCGACTTCGACGCCGCCGACAGCAAGAGCCTTCGTGGAACAGCTCGCCTCCTGGTCCTGGTCGTCCTCGACGTCTCCTGGTACCCGTGGCTGCAGCGACAAGCTTCACCTTATACCTGCAATCTTCACGACATCGCCTGGTTCCTTCATGGTTCCACGTGGTCACTGGCTAGTGACCTTGACTCTGTCCCTTCTGCTTGCAGGTATCCTCTCTTCTTGATCCCAGCCTTGGGATCCACCGGACACTCTTCACTGACTGGCTGTCAGCAACTTTCCTTCAGGCATCCATAGAAGTCCAAGACGAAACCCGACGCAAGTTCACACCTATGCACCCGCAGCCTGTGGGCTAGGTAACTAGGGTACTTCGGTGCTCACAAGGGTAGTGACTATCCTAGGGTCTAGTTTCCGAGTCTCGACTCTCTAGCTGCTTCAGAAGTGTCCTTAAACTGTTAATTTCTAACTGCTAGTAATTCTATCGACTTTTACGCATTACGCGTGAGTGTTTCCACTCTGCACCTGAATCCCGTGGGCCTCCCACTTCCTAACTATTGCTAGTGTAGTGTAGCCCCAGCGATTCCCTAGGCCTAGGCCTATCCTATTTCCGTGACAGTGGTCATTATACCACTTCTTTAGTATATGGTTTGCGTGGCCCCTAGGGCCTAACTGTATTACTTACCTGTGTGACTTAATGTATGCTTGAATAAGACTGTGTTGTACTTACCTCTAATCTCATAAAGAGTGCTGAGGGTTTGACTAGAATAAATAGACTTTATTTTATATATATATATCTGTTGTGGTGTCCTTTCATTTGGTATTCAAGGGATTATATATGGTATCACAGCTGGCTTCACATGCCATTCAGAGTTTAGCCTAAGACTGCTCTTGTCCATGTTACCACTAGGATAGCTGGTCTAGAAGGTTGACTTTACAACCAATCACCATAAGGGTTGTTTGGACTGATATAAGGTGTACACTAGAACTAGTGACATCATACATCAGGCCAACTTCTCACATTGGTGAGCAGCGGTTGGGATCTGAGCTTGCTGATGTAATACCATTGTAATCTTGAGATACTAAATTGAAAGATCACACAGATATTGTTTAGGTACATATAACATAGATTATAATACTTAAGTCCTACTGGACTTAGTTGTTGTAGGTTGAAGGGAGTAGCGCATCCTGACTACAACTACTAGAGAGGTTTAGTAGATACAACTAGTGTAGGTAGGTGCACACACCACACCCTCACTAGAATCATGTCCGTGAATGGAGATCACACTGATACTCCCTCAGGAGAGGAGAATCCTGGACAGATTCCCTCTAGATATGATGCATTCACTTTCCAGGAGATGAGACAACTGTGTACCTCCAGTAGATTAAAACAGGGTTCCAACCCCTCCTGAACGTGTAGAAGGCATGGAAAAATGGAGGGAAATTGACGTCATTGGGCAGGCGGGCGTGCTTAGTGGCTCCAGTGATGTCATGTGGTTCTGCTTAGGGAGCAGTGATGGAGCCGGCACCCGCTATCCGTTTGGAAGAGATATCGAAACGTTTCCGGTTCAAGCTGGAGTAAAGGCATACTCAGAAGGTGAACAGTCTACAGGTTTATGTATCCATCAGAAAGATAGTGCTCAATTTGAGACTTTGTGACCAGTCTTTTCATTCATTGGGACCTATAGGCAAAAAGCTACCACCAGTTCGGAACAAATTCCAAAATATAAGGCTATTCTCATGGGTTCACGGAGACATGTTCAGAGGTTAGTGGAGGATTCTTGGCATAGTGAAGAGTCTCCATGCAGACCTTTGCCAAGAGAAGAGTACTGTCAGCAAATGGATTAAATCTTTGGCACAGACTTGGATGACCCCAGATGCCAGACTTTGGGCATGACAATGATAGTAGTGAGACGGGCAACTTGCTCCATCCTGCTTACACCAACAGTGTAGACTACCTAGCTCCCCAAAATGCCAACAGGCTTGACAAGTCTCCAGAGGTGGAATATGAGTGTCCTACAGTGCCGCCATCTGCAGGTGTCTTCATTTACAGCAGTCCTAAAGAAGGCCGTTAAGCTCCTTGAACTGCCTTTCTATGGAGATCAAAGCTGGCCTCTTAATGGATATTTTCCAACCAGCTCCAAGATAGAGCTTATTCTGGCAGCCTGGGGCATGTCATTTTTTGCCCCCACAATGTGCCGCCAGGTAGCCTGCCATTACCAACTAGCACCAGGGATCTGAGGGCTCCTCGGTGAACATCCAACATCATGCTTAAGTCGTCTCTGTAAGCTTCTCTGGGGATGTCCACGTCCTTCGGTGGTTCTTGCCTCTTTGGTGAAAAAGTTGATTTGGCCCTAAAATGATTTACATTGCGGGGGGCAATTGCTCATACTCTGGTTCTTGCTTACCTTGCTAATGAGTTTTACAGGCAGTACCAGAAGTTTATTGGATACTTCAGGGATATGGCTTTTTGGCTATTTCTGCCCTCCTTTCCAGTCCTGGAGCAGTCAAGCCAGTTTCTCCAGCTTAAATAGCCCTATCCACAAAACCACTTTAGTTTCCCCTCAAGAGTACACAAGCAGCCTGTGGCAAGGGAAGGTGTCACACCACTTGAAGACTTGACATGCATGGCATCACGATGCACATGTGAGTCCTACAAATTCCTGAAATGCATTATGCCCTCCCTTTCCAGGGGTTTCCTTCCATACTTTCCTCTGAGCTCAGTCAGACGAGCATGCTCATGTTCTCCAGTGGGAAGTCATGGCTGTGTTGAACTAAGTGGCTGAGGAACGCATTATAGAACAAGAGATCAATGTTATCGATATTTTTTTGTTCATAAGAACAAGTGCAGGCTTTGTCCAGCTCTTCACCTCATGTTGTTGAATACATTTCTCCTCAAGAAGACATTCATTGGTAGCCAATGGTAGGACCTCCAGGGACTTCCCCCTAGGCAAGGGAACGAGGCAGGACTGCTCGCTGTCCCCCCTTCTGTTTGCGATAGTTTTGGAGCCACTGGCGCCTTGGGTACGCCAAGACCCGGTTATTAGAGGGCTTAAGTGGACTATGGGCTGGGAAGACCGCATATCACTATATGCAGATGTCGTGTTGCTATATATGGCATCCCCAGCGCGATCCATTAACTGTTTGCTGGACATCTGTGCGGCATTCGGCAGAGCTTCGGGGTACACTATCAATTGGTCAAAATCACTTCTCTATATTCTTCATGGCCCGCCGCCCAGACTCCCACGCAACTGTGATATCCAGATTGCGGTACGGGGATTCATGTACCTCTGTATATATATTACCCCCCATGCGACGTAATTCACAGAAGAAAACCTTATGAAGCCCTTGGCCAGATTCCGCCGCGATGTAAAACACTGGCGCTCACTACCACTTACCCTACCCTGGGAGAGCAGCCCTCTTCAAAATGATGGCACTCCCCAAATTTTTATACGTATTACAAAACACCCCCTTCCCGATTCCCCCCCCCCCCTCCTTTTTCGTGTCAATCAATGCGGAAGTGACCAGACTCCGATGGGATGGTGGGACCGCCTGTATGCCATGATAAAACTAGTGAGGGGCTGGTACGATGGAGGAATCGCCCTCCCGCATATCCAAACATATTATTGGGCGTCGCAACTTGCGGTCATCAACCAATAGCTCCATGCGTCGCATGAAGATCCAGCATTCCGTATGGACCGGCATCTCCTGGAATCCGAGGGAATAATGGGGGCCCTGTACAACAGGGCTACGAAATCGAAATACATAGGCCCAATGGCACGCACAATACAAATCTGGCATGCGGCGCAGCGAGCTCTGGGATGGGAAGGCACCATTACACAAGCGACACCATTGTGGGATACCCGGAAGCTCGGAACACTCAAACGACATGGGATTCCACCAATGGGACCTGATAGGTATATCCAGGGTGGGGGACCTGTGGAAAAAGGGTGCGGTCGTCCCCTTTGGTCACCTGCAAACTACATATAAATTGGCACAGACGGAAACCTACAGATATACACAGATCCGACATGCACTAATGGCAGTAATCCCGACCTCTGCGCAGTTGCCAGAGGCCTCCCCGCTGGAGGAAAGGCTTCTTGCAGAACACCTCCCCAAAAAGGCCATCTCCCTGACTTATAGAAAGATAATTAACAATCAGAAAGATCCCACGGTGACTCTGAGAGAGATGGGAGGCAGACCTGGGAGACCTAGACGAAGATGACTGGCAGGCAGCCCTAGCTTCCCCGCGAGAAGTTGCAATATCCTCTACATTAAAATTAGTACAGCTAAAAATCCTTCATCGCACCTATTACACGAGAACACTCCTACACAAATTGGGTAGGAGAGATACTTCTCTCTGCCTCTGACAATGTGGGGCCGAGGGCGCCTTCTGGCACACTGTATGGGACTGCCCAGCGATCACTCGCATCTGAAAGAAACACGTTAGTTAGATTCCTCACCTTAGAATATCCCCAGGCGTCAGACTGGATCCGGAAGATTTTTCGTCAGCAATACCCCTTGTGCGTCGCTAGGCGTCGTCTGTGGCTCCGCGTCCGTCGTCGGCGTCGTGCGCCGGAATGACGTCGTCGGAGTACTTAGACGCCGCCCTCGCGCGCTGACGTCAGTTCTTCTTTTTTCCGCGCCAGTAAGCGCAGATCCGGGAGAGCTACCCCTTTAGTCATTTTTTGACTAACTTTTTCGATCCTTTTTGATCTGTCTCGACTTCGGTGCCGGTAGGATGCCTGGGTTTAAAGCCTGTGCTGACTGTAGCCGCTTGATGTCGGTTACGGACCATCACCGCCGGTGCCTTTACTGCTTGGGCCTCGACCACGACGCGGAGTCGTGTTCGGACTGCAAGGCCCTGACCTCGAAGGCTAGACGGGAGCGGTCCCGTAAGCTTCTCGAGATTCGCCACTCGGCTCCGCGAGCCTCTCGATCCCGGTCCAGGAGGAGGTCCAAGGACCGGTCGCGGAGCCGCAGCCGACGTCACCATCGGTCGTCGGGATCCAAGTCTTCGGGTAAGTCGAAGCATTCCAAGAAGTCCAAGAGGCGACACCGCTCTTCGGACTCCCCTCGCCGGTCGCGCGACTCGGCCGAGGGTCAGGGTGGTTCCACCCCCGCGGCTCCGGCGGAGCCGCAGGCGCCGCACAAGTCCCCATACCCGCCGGTCCCTGGGACTGACGCGACGCCGGCGGAGGTCAGTGCCTTCCTCTCGGCCATGAGGAGCCTGGCTCCGCCGTCGACGCCCGCTGGCGCGCCTTCGGGCCCCGCGGACCCGACAGGGCTGCCTTGCCTGCCGGCGGCTCCGGCCCCGGTGCCGCTGACGGCTCCGGCCTCGACGCCGCAAGCGCCCGAGGGACCCGTTCCCGAGTCCCCGCCGACGCCGGTCGACCTCGTCACGCCTCCTCCGCCGGCGTCGACACCGGTACCACCCCCGACGCCGACTCCGCTCGACGTCGAGCCCCAGTTCAGTCCCGCTCCGGGCCCGGCGCCGCTACGGCGTCGGTGGACGCCGCGTTCGGCGCCGCTAGAGACACATTATATCTACCGCCCGGCTCCGTTCCTTCCTCCTGTATACCAGGAATCGGATGATGGGGACAACTGGGAGGGATCCGAGGATCCTATGGCCGCTCAGGCTCAAATGTCACAGGACTGGGCAGATGAACTGGGGGAGGCCAGTGGCCTGGATACCTCTCCGGACACTGGATTCGTCTCTCCTCCGACTGTGGCTTCGGAGGAGGGCGCTGCTTTCTCTGTGGTGCTGCGCAAGGCGGCCGCAGCCCTTGGGCTCGAGCTACCTGCCGTGGCTGTGAGGACTAACGTCCTCACTGAGGTGCTTCAGTCTGCAGCAAGCTCCACTGAGCCTCTGCTGCAATTCAATGAGGCCCTCATTGACGTTCTGCAGGGCACCTGGTCCAAGCCCTCCACAGTTCCTCCTGTGGACAGGAACGTCGCCAGGCGCCACCGCCCTGCTCCGGGCGACCCCAGTTTTCTGTCCCAACACCCTACCCCCGAGAGCCTGGTTATCCAGGCCTCTACCTCCCAATCCTCCTTCCCGACCGCTCCGCCGGACCGGGATTCCAAGAGACTGGAATAGTTTGGCAAGAAGCTGTTCTCTTCCCTTAGTTTGGGCCTGCGGTCTTTGAACACCTCCTGTCTCTTGGACCGTTATTCCCACTCTCTGTGGGAAGCGGTGGAGGACGTGCTGCCCCTGTGTCCGGAGGAGGTCCGGACACAACTTACCCAGGCTCTGGCCGATGGGAGGGATGCAGCACGGCACGCTATCCGATGTGGGCTTGACACTACGGACTCGCTGGGTAGGGCAATTTCTACCACAGTGGCGCTTAGACGTCACGCCTGGCTGCGGTCCACGTCATTTTCGGGCGATGTTCAGAGCACTCTCATGGACATGCCCTTTGATGGCACTCGCCTTTTTGGCGAGAAAGCGGACAGTGCGCTGAATCGCTTTAAGGATTCCCGGGCTACGGCCAAGTCCTTGGGCCTCTCGGCCCCGCGATCGCAAACTTCCGCCTTTCGCCCCTTTCGTGGCCAAGGAAGGGGTGCCTCCTCACGTACGCCTAGCCACCAGCCGCAGAACCAACCTGCGCGCGGTCGCGGACGTGGTTTCCGCCGAGGCGGTTCTGGAGGACGACGCGGTCAGCCCACATCCACCCCGGCAGCATCCGCCTCAAAGCCTTCCTAGTCCGAGCTTTCAGGCCCATTCCACGCCAGTGGGCGGCAGAGTTCGCCATCAATTGCTCCACTGGCGGTCCATCACATCGGACAGGTGGGTGCTGCAAATCGTCCGAAGGGGCTACTCCCTCCCCTTCGAGACGACCCCTCCAGCCATGCCACCGCAGCACCACCGTATCTCGGGGGATCATTTGGATCTTCTCCACGAGGAAGTTTCGGCCCTCTTGGCCAAGGGGGCCGTCGAGCGCGTTCCGAGCCCAGAAGTAGGTCGTGGTTGTTATTCCCACTACTTTCTGGTTCCCAAGAAGGGCAAAGGGGGCCTACGCCCTATCTTGGACCTCCGGAACGTCAATGCCTTCCTCCGGAAGGAGAGGTTCAAGATGTTAACTTTGGCTCAGGTTCTGGCTGCCCTCGACCCTGGAGACTGGATGGTAGCGTTGGACTTGCAGGACGCGTATTTCCACATCCCCGTCCTGCCGGCCCACCGGCGTTACCTGCGGTTCACGGTGGGCCAAGAGCACTTTCAGTTTACCGTGCTCCCCTTCGGCCTCACCAGTGCCCCTCGGGTGTTCACGAAAGTGATGGCGGTGGTCGCAGCTCATCTGCGCAGATCAGGGGTTCCAGTCTTCCCCTATCTCGACGACTGGTTGTTGAAGGCGGGCTCGCCCCAGACAGTCGTCTCCCACCTCCAGACTACGGCGGTTCTCCTGCATTTGCTGGGATTTTCCATCAACGTGCCGAAGTCACACTTGAGTCCCTCTCAGAAGCTCCTCTTCATCGGAGCAGTTCTCGATTCGGCGCAGTTCCGGGTCTATCCACCGGAACAGCGGGTCCGGGATATTCAGGCCCTGATTCCCATCTTTCGGCCTCTATCCTGGGTTTCGGTCAGGCTAGTGTTGAGGCTTCTGGGGCTGATGGCCTCCTGCATCCTACTAGTGCATCACGCCAGGCGGCGCATGCGGGCTCTGCAGTGGGACCTGAAGTTTCAGTGGGCCCAGCATCACGGCAACCTGTCCGACCATGTCTTGATCTCGGCGGGCACTGCACAGCAGTTGCAGTGGTGGCTCACGGACCGCGATTGGGTCATGGGCAGAAGCATCTCCCTTCCCCAACCGGAGCATGTCGTAGTGACGGATGCGTCCCTCCTGGGATGGGGTGGCCATATGGGAGAGGCGGAGATCAGAGGCCTCTGGTCTCCGGCGGAGTCTCGTCTCCACATCAACCTGTTGGAGTTGAGAGCGATCCGGCTTGCACTGAAAGCCTTCCTTCCCTCTGTCAGGGGCAGTGTCGTGCAGGTGTTCACGGACAACACCACCGCCATGTGGTATTGCAACAAACAGGGCGGGGTGGGGTCGTGGACCCTTTGTCAGGAGGCTCTGCGCCTCTGGACGTGGCTGGAACACCAGGGCGTCACCCTAGTGGTTCAACATCTGGCGGGCTCTCTGAACGCCAGAGCAGACGAACTCAGCCGCCGGTGCATGATGGATCACGAATGGCGTCTGAACTCCGAAGTGGCGCAAGGTCTCTTTCAGCAGTGGGGAGAGCCTTGGTTAGATCTATTGGCCTCCGAAGAGAACGCGCAATGTCAGCAGTTCTGCGCGTTGGAATTTCCACGGCAGCACTCGCTCGGCGACGCTTTTCGTCACGAGTGGAGTTGCGGTCTGTTGTACGCCTTTCCGCCTATACCACTTCTGCCCAGAGTGCTGAAGAAGATCAGGCACGACCGGGCCCAAGTCATCTTGGTGGCTCCGGATTGGGCACGAAGGTACTGGTATCCCGAGCTACTCAGTATGTTGACCGATCCCCCGATACGTCTGCCCCTTCGGGAGCATCTTCTGTCGCAGCAGCAGGGGACGGCCCTCCACCCGACCCTGTCCAGCCTCCACCTCCATGCGTGGAGATTGAGCGGCGGCAGTTGATGCCATTTGACTTGCCTCCTGAAGTCTGTGATATCATTCTGGCAGCCAGGCGTCCCTCCACAAAGACGGTATACGCCTGCCCGTGGAACAAATTTGTGGCATGGTGCACAGCAAAGGCTGTGGATCCCCTTTCCGCCCCTCTTTCTGAGGTTCTCCTGTTTCTTCTTTCTCTGGCCCGGCAGGGCTCTGCCCTGGGCACCCTGAAAGGTTATCTTGCTGCCATCTCTGCCTTCTTGCGGCTTCCTGATCAGCCTTCTCTTTTCAAGTCCCATGTAGTTACACGCTTTCTAAAGGGCATTACTCACACGTTCCCTCCTGTCCCTTTTGTAATGCCTCAGTGGGACTTGAATCTTGTTCTCACATTTCTAATGTGCGCTCCCTTTGAGCCTCTTCATAATTGTCCTCTTCGTCTGCTGACGCTTAAGACTGCTTTTCTGGTAGCCATCACCTCGGCTAGACGGGTGAGTGAGCTCCAGGCTTTATCTTCAAAGCCTCCTTTTCTCTCTGTTCATCCAGACAAGGTTGTCCTTCGGCCTCGTCCCTCCTTTCTTCCGAAAGTGGTGACTCCATTTCATCTTGGGCAGTCTGTCACCTTGCCCACCTTCTTTCCGCCTCCGCATCCTTCCAAAGAGGAAGAGAGGCTCCACCGTCTGGACCCAAAACGTGCGCTCTCCTTTTATCTGGACCGCACAAAGCAGTTCCGGGTGGACGACCAACTTTTCGTTGGATACGTGGGTGCTAAGAAGGGGAAAGCGGTGCACAAACGGACCATCTCTTGGTGGGTCGTTTTGTGCATCAAAATTTGTTATTCCTTGGCAAAAAAGGACCCTCCTGTTGGGCTGCGCGCCCATTCCACTCGGGCCACAGCGGCTACTACTGCTTTGGGACGGGGTGTCCCTTTGCAGGACATCTGTCAGGCGGCGACGTGGGCTTCGCTACACACGTTTGCCAGGCATTATTGCCTTGACAGCCAAGTCCGGAGGGATGGCTTCTTTGGCCGTTCTGTCCTCCAGGACTTTCTGGTGTGATCTTGGTTCGCAGACCCACCACCGGGGATGGTATTGCTTGGGTATCTATTCTAAGGTGAGGAATCTAACTAACGTGTTTCTTTCAGATGAACAAGTTACTTACCTTCGGTAACGATGTATCTGTAAGAAACATTAGTTAGTTAGATTCCTCACCGACCCACCCATCCTCCCCGTTCTGCGAACTGACATCTAGGGTTAAGGTTATCCTTTTCAGGCCCCTAGATTTTATTTTTGGCACCAGTGTCGGTCTTTGCATGGCTCTGCGTTCCTGGCGCGGAAAGCTATGTACAAGAACTGACGTCAGCGCGCGAGGGCGGCGTCTAAGTACTCCGACGTCATTCCGGCGCACGACGCCGACGACGGACGCGGAGCCGCAGACGACGCCTAGCGACGCGCAAGGGGTATTGCTGACGAAAAATCTTCCGGATCCAGTCTGACGCCTGGGGATATTCTAAGGTGAGGAATCTAACTAACTAATGTTTCTTACAGATACATCGTTACCGAAGGTAAGTAACTTGTTCTTTTGGGGGGCCATCCTGCGTACTATGGCAAAAGTCACCAAAGTGGAGATCACGCTGGAACCTAAACAGTGTCTTCTCAACATCTGGGAGGCCACGGATCTGAACCACACAGACCAAGACTGGATAACACTAGGCACGACACTAGGAAAAAGCAATATAACGCAGCACTGGTGCTCGGGGCTCTCTCCAACACACCAGCAATGTTGTGACATGGACCTCACGATGGTTACGGAAAAGTCGTTATACATCCATAGGGGCTGTCCCAAAAAATGGTCCCGGATATGGGGCAAATGGAATCGATTTCGGGTTGACATCTGTGAGCCCCCCCCCCACTAGAGCGGGAGTCAGATGATAGTGACTGACAGGAGACTGATAACCGAACAGACAGATAGCATGATATACACAATCGATGCACACTGATGGGGTGTGAGGCGTCTATGTAACACTGTCAATGCACCACTACTGAGAATCTTTGAATCATATGTTGTTAATGTCTTTGATTGTGTCACCGAAACACTGACTGATTATTTGTTTATCATATCTCAAATGCCAATAAAAATAAAAAATAAAATAAAAAGAAGACATTTAAGATGTTGTCCTTCGCACAGGTCCTGCTGGCTCTTAAACTAGGTGACTGGATGTTGTCTCTCAGCTGGCAGCTGCCTATTTTCACATTCCTATCCTACGTTTGCTTAGGAGTACCTGTGGTTTGCGATAAGTTCCATTCTGTACCGATTTTTATTCTTTTCAGTTGGATTGACTTCAACACCTCAAGTCTTTGCCTAGGTTACAGTGGTGTTTACCGCACAAACTCACAGGATAGTATATCAGTATTCCCATTTCTGATAGGGACTTCCAACTACAGATTCTTCCCCTTTGAATATTACGCAGGTGAAAGACTGAATTGGGAAAATCTTGAGCAGTACCTCTGCGCGCCAGTAGGTGACGTTGATTGGGTCAGTGTTGTCCGTGTCAGAAGTAGCGTGACGGTGCCCATATATGCACCACCCCTGCGTGCTGACATCAGTTCCTTTTGTTCCACGCCAACAGCGCGGATCTGGAGAGCAAATTCTGTCATTTGTTTTACCAACTTTATCAACATTTTTGTCAACTCTTTTTGAGCTAATGCTCCAAGTGTGCTCGATACATGACCCCTGAAAAACATATAGGGTTTACACCTTGCGGGTAATGTCACAGACGAATGTGTTTGATCCCGACTTGGTCTGTCTCTGGGGTCTGGCCATGACCCCCAAGGCCTGTGCTGAGTGCAACTTGATGCGCCACAAGACGATTCATGAGAGGACGTAGAAGCTCTTGGCGGCTTGACAGAAGAAGGCTTTGCACCGTTTCCAGTCCAATTCCCAGGGTAGTTTTCGGAGCCCCTCCCAGTGCCGTTCCCGCATACGATCATCTTAGCATTCCAAAACCTCTTCGTCCAAGTCAGGTAAGTCCAAGAAGCACAAGAAGAAGTTGAACTATTCTTTGGATCACTGTCTAAACACCATCCATCTGGGCTGTGTTCCCGCGCACTAACTTTTCATAAACATTGACACGAACATTTGGACATTATTTTATCAAATTTGAGCCTTGGAAAAGCCCAGGGGGGCAAAACGTGTGTCGGCTGCTGTTGCTTTCCATGTTTTGAAAAGTGAAAATAAAGTTAACAGAAGGACCTGATTCAAGACTTTTTCCTAATTTCCAATCGAAAGGACACTTGATCAATGGCAAATTGAAACACACCTTGTGGCAGAAATTCTAAAAAAAAATGTGTGTGATTATTCTTTTGGATAATAGATACAATGATCTAGTGTGCCCTGGTGTATTTTGGTTAAACGTTGAGCCCACACAACCATGCAGTAAAGCACAGAAGAACTCCAGATATTTTCAAGGATCATTCGCCAGACCCCAGTCAAGAAGAAGAAGAATCGGAAACACAGACAGCGCCAATAGATGCACAGATACTGCTAGATAGCAGTGGAAGCTGTTCAGACTCTGATCCTGACTCCATACAAGGGCATCCTAAGGGAAAGCCGCTCAAAATCCTACCAAAATACCCACACTGGCTTTTGAAGCCCCACTGCCTTCGGGCCATGAAGGTTTCCATAAACAGGCACACAAACAAACAAACATCCGCTATGCCTGCAAAGCCTTGTACAAGCGTTGAAAAATTCAAAGAATTACAATTTGTTTCGACACCGAAACAAGCTTCAAAACTGAAGTCAAATAAGAACTCGGAGACAAAGGAGCATTCCCTTTATCCAAAAGATATCTCAGAGCTGAAAAAACACACATCAGAACCAAAACCCATCTTGGAGCTGGGACATGATTCAGCCGCAAAAGCTTTGGTGTCTAAAACTACACACAAACAGTCTGCACTTTATACGAAGACGCAGAAAACAATAAGTAAGGAGGGCTATTAGTAGTTGATTCTCCAGGTTTTGTAAGAGTGGGCAGCCATTTTAAGTCATATAGTAGACAACGTTCATTACAAAATGTCTAACTATATAATGGGTGAGTCGAACCTGGTCATGTTTGGTGTCAAACATGTTGGAAACAAACCCCAACACCGATTCCGGTGTTGGAGGTATGATCCCATGTACTGGGGGGGCACCTTAGGGGAGCCCCCTGTACTCCCAGTTACAGCCTTTCAGGGTATGCCAGCAAGCTAGTACTGCTGCCGACCACAGACACTGTTCTGCCCTGCTTCGTCTGAGCTAAGCTTGAGGAGGGGAGTTAGGTAGAACAATTGGTTTCCTAGCACAAGGAAGTGTGACCACCTCTCAGACAGTACTTAGTGTATTGTGCTGGGGTGGAGGTGCTTTCCAGCACCACCGGACTGCATTGAAGGGCACATTTGGTGCCCTCCTTGCATACACCGGTTTGAGCCATTTCAGGAACCCTTGGTTACTGCTCAGGTGCTCCACTGGACAAAGGTGAGGGAAGTATACTCCCCTCTGTCCAGCCCCTCCTATGGACGGGACCCCAGTCTTTCCAACCTTTTCCTTGGGTATTTAGGGGTTACCCCGTGGGTGGGTCCTCAGATTCATCATGGAACAAGACTCAGCTCTGAAACCAAGACACTCTTAAACCGCCTGGACACTTTGACTTCGTTTGACTTCGCCTGGAACCGAGACTGCATCAAGTAACACTCCTCCTGTTCCAGGTCTCGCTGTTCTGCAAGTCTTCTGCCTCGTCTGTGTCTGTGTCTGTGCTTCGCTAAGGATCTCCACGAGACCCGTGGGTATCCAGGACATCCAAAGCAATCTCCCTTGGAGTGAAGGAGTCACTACCCTGCATTTGCAGGCACCGCAGTGAAGCTGACCAGTCTGATGCTTCTGTTGCCCTACGGACTTCCCAAGGCCCAGCAACACAAGTGGTGGTCCTGTGGCTCTCCAAAGGCCTGACCTGTCTTCCCTGCAATTTGGAGGAGAGTATCCCTCGTCCGAGTCGCTGGGACCACGTCAACTTGCCATTGCTAAGGCTTGTTGGCGCTGCACTCCAGAGAACTTCAGGCTACAAGAAGTTCCAGCCTCCAGCAGCTCCTCCCTCAAAGATCAGCATCCTCACTCATCCCTTGCACCGTGGGCCTCCATCTTAGTCCTCTTGCTATTCCTGTGCCTTTGGCCTGGGCGTCCTCTCGACGTTCTTCTCCTGCTTTGATGGGCTCCCCTGTTTGCTCGGGCCTGCTCTGACTCTACTGCACTTGGTGAGTCCCTTGGACCTTGCTGGTCCCAACAGTTCAATCTTGTCGACCTTCACGCCAGTTGCGGCTACCAAGGCTTGTTGGTGCTCCTGCCGGACACCGACCACCTAGACACCAACATCGGATGTGGGACAGCTCGTGTACAGCTCCTGGTCTTCCACAGCATCGCCTGGTCCCCACAGCGGCAGCGACAAGGTCTTCATCAACTCTTCTGAGCTCCCTGCCAAAGGTTGGCATTGTACTTCCGTGCCTGGTGGTCCCCTCCGAGTGACATAGACTCTGTCCCGTCTGCCTGCAGGTTCACCTCATCCACCCTTGGGTTTCACTGGGCATCTTCAGAGACTTCTCCAAGTCTTCCATTGTCTTCTAAGGAAGGTTCTGACATCAGTTCACCCCTATGCACCTGCCTTTCCTGGTGCAGGTAGCCTGGTTCCAGGGGCATCCACGGGTGAGGTCTCCAACCTTTCGTCCTGAAACGGGTTTCTTTGAAGGGATCCTCTGGGAAGGGTCCTTTTTCTTTAAAACTGCAGCCACGACTTCTCCATTGGGCGCATGGCTGTGTTTCCACTCAGCACACAGCCTTCGTGGGGTTTCTGGGTGCTTATCTTGGGTGGTTCATGGTTCTACCGACTACTCTGAGTCCATTGGTCCAAGTCCTGTTCTTCCTTACAGTTTGCATTCCACTTCTTTAGTATATGGTTTGGTCTCCTCCTGGAGACCAATGTATACTTGGGCTACTTACTCGATTTAAAAAAAAAAGTATTTTCATGTGTATTGTTGATATTTCTGGCTAGGAGATCTACCAATGTGCTAGTGATTGTGTTGTGTTAATAGACTTATTTTTCATAAAACACTGTGTGGTTCTAGCTCATCTAATCTACACTACTGAGCTGCTTTACACTCCTTCAAGATAAGCCTGAAAGCTGCTCTCCACAGCTACCACTTTGAGAAACAAAGTTTTTTTCCTCAAAGAACTCTAAAATCACCATCAGGTTTGCCTGGATTAGTGCAAGGCACATCACTCAACGTGTGCTTAGTGTTAAGTATACTAAGCCAGCCTCCTTCAAGCCCATTCTTGAACGCTTGCAGGACAAGCTAGATAAAGGACAAAATACTTTATTTATAAACCCTAATACTGGGAAGGTAGGCACAGAATCACTGCCACCTGCTTCTCTAACACTAGAGAAGAGGAAAAAATCTTTTGAGGACGACATTGCTGGACCTCAACAACACCATAAACAAGAGAGAAAAACAAGACAGACACAATCCCTATTTATTTTCCTTCTTCTCTTCCTCGCCCTCCCCCTTCATAACTCATCACCTCCTATTCCAACTTTTTCTCTCATACCTTCAACAACAGAAGATCTGCACCCTCCAGAACACTTGAAAGCAGCCAATGCCTTTATCTGATCACTCACCAAATCAGTTACTAAATAGTGGAAATCAAAATCAGGAGGATAATATTCCTTACTTTATGGATCCACAGGGTGATCTCAATGCATCCCCTAATCCATGGGATATTTATGATGATGATTCATTGGATGATACGTATCCAAATATTTATCCATCCAAGCCCTACCCACCAAATGATACATCACCTTATCTGATAGAGTCATCTAGCCACAAATTTCTTTCTTTAGAATCCTCTCCAGGCGCGAGACTGGGTCCGGAAATTTGTTTCCACAGCACGTCCACGCACCGGCAGAGGGCATTGCTAAACTCCATAGCGACATCGTCCACCAGATGTGACGTAGAAGGAGTCCATGTAACTCCCACATTGACACGTTGATGTCAGTTCCTTCTTTTGCGCACTTGCAACGCGGATCCGCAGCAGTTAAGGGGGTGTTTTTCATACCCATCTAAGTCTAGTCGAGAGAACTGTGTGCTTTTCCAAACTGTTATCTGAGTTTAAAACTTGTGAATCTTGCGATAGACGAATGCCGATCATGGATCTGCATACTGTTTGTTTGTGGTGCCTCAGAGAACATCACGACTCCAAGGACTGTGGTTCCTGTCAACGTCTCCGACCAAAGGTGTTAAAAGCGCGTCATATTAAACTCCTGGTGGCGCGCTTTCTTAGAAACCACGACGGCGTCACTCCTCACCAAAGACCGGTCGAGGAGTTGTTCGAGTGAGGGGTCGCCGCTGACGTCAAGGAGGGCACCCAGAACCCAACAGTCGAAACTTAAGTCTGAAGCAGTCTCTCAACCATTGGTTGTTGAGCATATACAAGAGTCTATCCTGCGTCTCTCTAAATATCCTGGAGCCAGTGGCGACTCTAGCCCAAATGCGGGAATATTATTTTTCCTTGCAGTAGGTTTTTGGGCATTAGTCTCCAAGTGGTTCACCCTCTGGCCCCAAGGAGGTAGGAGGGGCCCTCATTGGATCTGACAGAGGGTTTGCCTTCGGTGACAGTTGGGCCCTCTGAAACGGATTCAATGCGGTGCCGGTGCACAACCCTTCAGGGGTCGCACTTTCGGCATCCGTCCAGCCATTGAAGTTGGCGGCGGAAGCGGTCAGAGCCATATCTGTGGCTTCAGAGTGACCTCTGCAGCGCCGATGGATGACAACCTCATTGCTATTTCTGACGTCGAGACAACTCCAATGGCTCTCCTTCTGGTGTTATTCAGCCCTTGTCTGTTTTTATGTTTTTCTTCGTCTGTTTTGAATACACAGTTTGGTAACTGAAGGAGAGAATATCAAGGGTTAAAACCCTTTGTAAAATGTTATCCAGTCTCCTGTGAAGGAAAATTGACGGACTGAACTGGGGGAGGTTAGGAGATTAGAGTCCTCTCCAGTTTGATTTACTTTCTCCAACTGGTATGGCAACGGAGGAAAGTTCTTCTTAGGCTGAAATATTGAAAAGGGCAGCTGTGGTGTTGGATTACCAGTTTACCTTGGTGGAGTTGTCCATGGATCCTTTGGTGAATATTCTTCATCAAGGCGAGACGGGAGCGGAGCCTGTGTTCCCTTTTAATGAGTCTCTGACCTATTGTTAGGAGCTTGGGCAAAACCTGTGACGAGAGCTCCAGGTGACCGGACCATGGGCCATAAGCATCAACCTGCCTCTGGGGACTCTCATTGTCCTCTGCGACATCCCACTCCAAAAGGGATGGTAGGTCAAGCTGCTACAGCTTCTTCAGACCCTAATGTCCTTCACTTGGTTCCATCAGGCAATAAATCCAGATGGTTAGAAAGTTGTGGGAGGAATATATTTTCTTCTGTAAGCTCGGCTTTGAGGTCTTTAATACTGCAAGTGTTATAGGCAGATGTTCTCATGTGTTATGGCACTCTGTGGCACAGAGGCTGCCTTCTCTGCCAGAGGAAGCCAGAAATGAGCTATTACAGGTGGTGCAATATGGCAGAGAGGCTGCGAGATTCACCATCCAATGTGGTATGAACACCACTGATTCTGTGGGTAGAGCTAGGGCTCGGTCAGTTGCTCTGCGTTGGCATGCACCCTGCACTAATCCAGACAACCCTTATGGTGCTTTTAGTGATCATAGACAACCATAGAAAGCTCTCTAAGTGGTAGCTGTGGAGAGCAGCCTTTGGGCTTAGTCCAGGAGTGTAAAGCAGCTTTTGTTTACCAGTACTAATCGTGGAGTGTGGGTTAAGTGACACAAAACACACAGTGTAGTTATACAAATATGTATTTATTATAAACACTCACTAACACATTGGTATATGTCCTACCCAGAGATATAATCACATTACTCACAAAACTTCAATAGTAGACTAGGTATGTAGCACAAATACACAGTGGTATCCGGGGGAGACCAAACCATATCCTTTTAAAGTGGAATGTGAACCGTGACTGATGTTGAGACTAGATCCAGAAGACTTGGAAGAGCTGGGGACCCAAGGAACCACCCAATGTAAGTACCCAGGAACCCCACGGAGGCCGTGTGCAGAGTGCAAGTCAAGGGTAAAGTCATAGTTGCAGTTTAAAAAAAAGGACTCTTCAAAGAGGACCCTGAGGAAACCCTGTGGAGGATAGAAGGTTGGAGAGTCACCCCACTCGTGGACACCCCAGGAACCAGGATACCTACACCAGGGAAGCTGGGTGCATAGATGCAAAGTGACTTTCGGAACCGCTTTAGACCACAATGGAGGACTTCAGTGAAGATGCTGCTGGCAAAGAAGGTAAAATAGTCTGGTGGAATCCGAGGGTGGATTCTTTAAGAGAAGTACCTGCAAGCAGAGGGGACAGAGGCTATGCCACTCTGGAGTGACCAGGAGGCACGGAAGACCAATGACCGCCAATGACAGAAGATGCAGGAGGGTTGACGTGACCTTGTCGCTGCAGCTGTGAGGACCAGGTGACACTGTGGAAGACCAGGAGCCGTTTACGAGCTGTCCCGCGTCGGATGCGAGAGCCAGGGAGTCGGTGTCCGGTGGAAGCACCAACAAGGCTTGGCCGCAGCAACAGATGTGGAAAATGAAGAAGGTGCAGTGTCGGGACCAGCAAGGTCCAATGGACTCACCAAGCACAGGAGAGTCGGAGCAGGCTCTGAGCAAGCAGGGTGGCCCACTGGAGCTAAAGAAGACCCTCAAGAGGACCCACAGGCTGAAGACACATGAGTCACAGGAGGACCTCGAGCAGCTCACCAATGATGCAGGCCCACTGTGCAGAGGATGTGGTGAAGACTAAGATCTTGTTAGCAAGAGATGCCGGAGCTTCTTGGAGCCCAAATATCTCTGGAGAAGGGAGTCAACAAGCCTTGGCAACGGCAAGTTGGCGCAGTGCACAGGGGTTCTGTTCCAGCAGCTCTGACGAGGGATACTGACCTCAAACTTGTGATGAGACAGTGCAGGCCTCGAGGTAGTTGCAGAACCACCACATGTGTTGCTGGGCCTTGTGAAGTCCATAGGACGTCAGGAGCAGCAGACAGGTCAGCTTAGTTGTGGTGCCTGCAAATGCAGGGGAGTGACTCTTTCACTCCAAGGGAGATTCCTTCTGGTGTCTTTGATGCCCACAGGCCTGGAGAAGAACCTGGATGGTGCACAGGCACAGATGACGCAGAAGTCTGGCCGGACGACGAAACCAGGAGCAGCAGGAGTCTTCCAGATGCAGTCTCAGTTCCCAAAGCGACGTCCAACGAAGTCCAAAGTGCCCAGACGGTTGAAGGTGAAGTGGTTTTGGATCTGAATCTTGCCCCATGACAAATCTGAAGAGCCACCCACAGGTAAGCCCTTAAGTATCCAAAGGAAAGGGTTGGGACGATTCAGGGGTCCCTCCCAGAGGAGGGGCTGGACAGAGGGGAGGATACTCCCATGTTCTTTGTCCAGTTTCTTGCCAGAGCGGGAGCCAAGGGCTCCCTGAACTGGCTCAAACTGGCGTATGCAAGGAGGGCACCAAATGTGACCTTCAAAGCAGATTGGCGCTGGCAGGCGCCCTCACCCCAGCCCAATCCACTAAGTCCTGTCTAGGAGGTGGTCACACCTCCCTGTGACAGGAACCCTATTGTTCTACCTTACGCTGCTCGAACTCAGCTCAGCAGCAAGAGGGCAAAATCGTGTCTGGAGTCAGCAGCAGTGCTAGTTTGCTGGCAGACCGTGGAAGCCTGTTACCGTGAGCACTGGGGGCTTTCCGGCAGAGTCCCCTGGTGCAGGGAATCATACCTCCAACACCAGTAATGGTGTTGGGGTATGATTCCAACATGTTCAATACTAAATATGCCCAGGTTCGGCATAGGCAATAAATAGTAATCGCGTAATGACGCATGGCCACTATATGTATTAAAATGGCAGACCTACAAATCCTGGAGAATCGGCTCCGGGTTTTGTAGTGGGTGTCCGGCTCGTGCATGGTACCCTCACACTTATAGCCGAGCACCTTGCCTTAAGGATTGAAAGACCTACCTTAGGGGTGACATCGTTTTTAAGTGCAGTGACCTCAGATATAAGAAAACATGTATCTGTCGTAAGTGGTGCTGGCACCAACTTACACAGGCTGCAGTGGCAGGCCTGTAGTCACCGTTTGAGTGGGCTCTCATGGGTGGCACAATACATGCTGCAGCCCATGGGAGACTCCTGCTGCACCTGTGCCCTGGGTACATTTGTACCATATAGAAGAAACTTAGAAGGGTACGCCAGTAGGGTAGGTTCCAAAGTACATGCCTCAGTCCAATTTAGGGAGAAAGCACTGTGACTGGAATCCTGCTAATCAGGACCCCAGTCAGTCTAGTTCGAAAACAGAATAACACCAGCAAAAAGTGGGTGTAACCATGAAACCTGATCCTACTTTCCTACAGTAGGTTGACAAACAATGGTCTGTTTATTTGAGGGACCAGCAGTTGGTTGCTCGTCATGGGCACTCTATGGTAGTTGCGGTTCCTGTCAGGGGGTTCGAACGACAACAGTGAGCCACTCAACAAGAGCTGCGTCGAAAACTGCCATCGGTGATAGTGCTCTGTCATAAGTAGCATCCTACATTAGAGACTAACGCATTGCTCCACATTGTTTCCAGTACTCATGTAGACATTGAATGATCATTTCCCTATCAAGATAAGCCACATGGGGCAGTTCCAGATGTATTTCTCGGATAATTTCAGTCATATAGTTTATGCACCAGAACACAGTTTTTACTTGTTTAGCATCCATTTTGTGAAAGGTGATCATCCAGTGCTTGCTGAGCTCAAGCATGTCCCATGTAGCTTGCTAGAGTCTTTCTGCAACTTTTCTCAGCTGGCTGCGTGTACTGTTGCGGATTTCCTTGTCAGAAGAGGAGAAAGATGCTACTACCATAGCTAATAGTATTATGTTTGGAAATCCACCAAAAAAGCTGGAGAACAGGGTTTTAAAAAAGTACGGAATCAGTCCAAATACTACTCTCAATCCATTCACAAGATTAAATCCAATGTTCTTAAAAAGATACATAATACCAGTTGTTATGGACAAATTAAATATCGTCTGACAATATCTGCAAAATGCGCTGGGAATTGTGTGCGACAGCCTCTGAATTTCTGAAGCAGTTCTGGCTGTCGGCAGATTGTAAACTTCAACTGCTAAAGTCAAGGGACTTCTTTTTGTAACAGAACAGACAATAGTATGTTCAAATCGCTAAAACTCATACATTTCATGCTCATTCTAGGCCAAGGGATGTTCCTTATGATATTTCTAAGCAGAGGATACAAGGTAATTCTACATCACTGTATTGTTACTGAAACAGTTATCAGGTAGGGCTGGCCGGGATTCAACCCCCAGCAAGTAGCATACGTTAAAAGTAAATGAGAGCCGTTATTCAGAAGTTCATGAGATGTGGAAATAAACGTAATGGGAAAAACAGATAAAACACAGCTTAACACTGGCATCAAAGTGCTACACATTCCGTAAAATGATATGATGTCACACAGAAGCGAGTGTCCAAGAGGATTTCTACAATTTGATGTGCTGATATACCCAGGTTCATCTACATTTAAACAGATGTTTGAAAATGGAAACTTCCATGAATGTAAAAATTGTGAATAGTTTCATACCAACCAATCGGTGGATTGTTAATGAAGGTAAATGATGCATCTTCAACTTGTTTTATACTTAGGTGTATGTAGATTATTTTTAAGCCATTGTTTTTAGCGTGAGCGTCAAATTATACGGTTCAAATAGGGCTGTTTCATTGAGAAGTTGCCATGGCACGAAACCTCATTTAACTGTTTATAACGCCCAATTTAGTTGTGTAATTACTCTTAACTGATCTTGCCCGTGGTGTAATGAATTCAGATCTCCTTTCAGAAGGTCTAGGGCTGAGACAAAATGTGATTTAATGAGGTCACTCTTAAAAAGCGTGTGCATTCTATTGTCGATAACTTTAAAGTCTACACGTATTCTCTGACTATTTATTCATTTGATTATAAATGGCATATATTCTTGTGGCAAGGAATCTTCTATCTCTTTTGGTATGTGGTCCTAGAAGAAAATGAGAAAATTCCATGCTTTCACAAAAGTGTGCTTTTGCAGCTGAAACGCTATAGTGTTCTAGCCATCATTGGCATAGCTTAAATATACTATATGTGGCAACTACTACAGGTGTTTGTGTATTATACCTTCGATCGGGACGATTCATTTTAGGCCCAGATGTGTTGGAAAGGAAACGCAGAGTGCAGGTATTGGAATCATAGGGCCATAAGGCCAAACCTTTAACAGGAAATTGGGTGGAATTATAAGTTCCATTTTGTATCATATCATTAATGTCTTGATTCAAACATCTTCATTTAAAAACATGCCGATTACTGAACATGGTCAGCTCAACTTTTGGTATAGAAGGGTTTTTAAGTCCTTCATTGTTCCAAATCGCAGACAAGTAGTCTTCAGGGTATTTTTGTTTAGAAAGATTATTTCTTTCATTATAAGGGCTCGAAATGAGGCTTCTTTGCCTTGAATCTGCCAAAATTTGGTTCCCCAAATGTTTTTTTTATCAACATTTTCTTTCCAATGATCATATCCTTGAATAGCATATCCTGCTGTAAAGGCGTCTAGAGATCCACTAGGGGATGATTTTTGTGCCAAATAAATGAGTAAATAAATAGCCAGATTTTGACTAAACTCAGTAGAGTAAATCAGCTTGTTGTCAGGAGCTAGGTTTTTTGGGAAACTGCCATGGCTTCTGTGTAAAATAGAAGGCTGAAGGGTGTAATCTATCAGCACTCTGAAAATAAGGGAGCCCACATCCCGCCCCCTTTCCTGACCCTTCTTGCTGGCAGCAAGACAGGTGGGAAAATTAGCAAGATTAGGAGGTGCGCGTACATTCAGCCAGCACCACTCCTAGAGCAGGCCAGCTGATGTGGACCCCACTTTTCAGATGCCTCCATGTTGTTTTGGATGGATTTAGCCTTCTAGGGTCAGGTTTATGCCCACTTCCCAGAGGAAGTGGTCATATAAAGGGTGCAGACAACCTACATATAGGTAGCCCATTGGTTACTACCTTTCACTACCTGTAAATGCCCCTAAATCAAGTATTTAGGTGGGCCCCCTGAACCCAATAACTCAATTTCGACGGATCGACAGAAGAACGAATGAAAGTCACTGCCTGGTGTAAAATGCAGCAGAACTTTGGACATTGGCATGTAACCCTGCCGCCCTGAGCCCTCTCTCTTTTTTTCTGACAATCGTGTCAGAGTGACTCGTCCTGCGAGCTGGAAAACTGCCAAAACCTTGAGTAGCCCCCCAGCACTTCAAGTTCGAGCTACTCCCCTGTAGTCTGCAGGCTCCGACAAGCAGAGTGTGGTCCTCAGACTTGCAGCCAGACCTATGCCACAGACAATCAGGAGTAGGTACTCGTGCTCTGGAAGGTCAGATCGTTCTCCCCACTGCGTGTGAAGACACCAGGACCTACCGAAGTTGTGCAGTACTATCCCTGTGTGTACTGAACGCCCTGCACTAAACACCAACGGCAAGAGTCCAGTCTGGATTCTCTCTGCACCAGGGCCAAGCAGCTGTCGAGGGATATCAGCATAACTGAGATCCACTTTGAGAGTGACCCAGCAGCCTTGATTTTGCCCCTGCCAGCTATGTGTTAGGTGATGGAGCAGAAGAGAGGGCTTCAATAGTAGAATGTTGTATGCTGATGGAGTGTACTGGTTAACTATATGTATGAGTCCTAGGTATACTCAAACTGTACAGAAATTAACCTTAAAGCAGGTGAGCAGGATGATCGCTGGGGCAGATGAGGAAGCAAAAGGGAAGGCATCAGTGACCGGTGGAATACAAAAGGAGGGACAAGAGAGGCCTTTTCCATTCACACAGGAATGGGAGGTCCAGTAGGAACAGGGGCCCCTAGTACAATGATTACAAAAGATGTTCCTATAGTTCCTCAGAAATGGAGTTGAGTCAACACGAAGGTTAATTCCAGTTTAGTACACCATGTGGAAAAGATTGGAAATCCATATGTTGGATTTGAATGCCCTCTCACACCCTTGCAGGTGTCATGCTTCATCATTTGGGCTGCTCCTCGTCGGGCCGGCGGTGCAATGCCCAGCGGGCTCCCTCAAAAGGGGCACTTTAGCGGAGATCTTTTATCCAACTGCCGAATGGTGAAGTGCGGGTGTGGGGCCTGGTTAATGTAGATATATAATAGTGTAATTAAAATAAGGTCAGGAGTGCCTGGTGAAGATTAATTTTATTCGGATGGCCTCCTACCCTAAATTAAAAGCGTGTAGACATGGCACTTATTTGAGTATAATGTCTCGTATTGAGGTGTCATGTGGTTATAGGAAGTCGGTCAGCATGTTTCTCGCCTTGAGCAAATATACTCGCGATTCGTCAGGACCTATCGGAAAAACTATCTACATTTGACAAACTAATCAAGTTTGGGTTAGTTACAACCTCAGTGTTATGTTTAAACACAATACCTGTTTTATGCCAGGAGCTACCTGAAAAGAGAAAGAGGTATGGTCAAACATATACATGGGGACATATTGTATGGAGCAGTTGGTGGGCAAACCTTCAGTGTGACTCACACTCTTTAACTTAATTACAAGTGGTGATGTGTCACAAAATCCATCAGAACTTACAAAACAAGGTAGTGGTGGATCCCCACTGTGAGCTAAAGTGTCTACTCACCAGTGTGGAAAGCCTATTTAAAAACAGCAGAAATACATCCATATGTGACTCACCCTATTCAGTCATTGTCCTGGCATCAACAGTACTCGGTGGACTGTACATGAGTGTGAATTCCTCAGTGAATAGGACTGAATCAGACAAAGTTAGCATCAATTGTGTTATCACATCTGGTCATTTATGCAACACAATTAAAAGTTAAGAAAACGAAAAATGGTCTCTAAGATGAAAAATCTTAAACTCATCGACATAGATACCCCTCCCCTCGCTGTCTAGTGGGGTATGAGGAAGCAGTAAGAATGATTATAAATCATGAACTATTGCATTGTACTGTGACAATAAAATCGACAATAATTTGGGATATCTTATGGTTGCTTAGCATCAACCAGGTATTAGGAATGTGCATTTATGTGCTATGGAAGCATGTATCATGTCGTCCACACAGAAAAGGTAGAGTCCCTAAATTACGTGAATGTAGTAGGGTATCTATCTAGATACGAGATTATTTATCCCCTTCGATCTAGTATTCGATCGCCAGTGCATATTATATATTCTTTATACTCAACATGAGTTGTTCGTTTTTCAGCGTGTGACTGTTGCATCATTTATTGCATAGCGTCCCTCTCAACGGTGATACTGGCTGCTAAGTGGCTCAAACTATCTTAAACACGTTGAAATCTTGTGTTGGTCGTGTATAGCACGGGTTATAAAAGGAGTTGATTACATTAGTTGTTCGGTACTCACATTTCTACTCCTCACGTAGTTCGCTATGACCTACCCATTCCACCGAGTCCGGTGGTCATTGTGTTGAGCCTAGCATTTCTTAGGGGCAGCTGGTGCTATACATGAATGATCCTGGGTAATTACCTGGGACTGATGCACCATGGTGAGTTAGGCATGGGATGCTATTGTAATAGCGAGAAACTGGGCTAGAAGACTCAGTATTCAAGTTGTCTCTCAGTCATGGGCCATGAAACAGCAGCGTAAGCCTTTGGCCTCTTCTCTGTGTTGGGCTGTGCCCTCAGCTTTAGCCCATTGAGAAACTGCATGGAGCCAGACTTCGTGGCTGGGGGCAGCGAATCTTCCACTTCATGGTTGTGGTCCTCTTGGCCAGGATGAGAGCACGATCTAAGAAGCGTGCCACAGTTTTTTGTCTACAGGATCTCCAGTAAACACCCAGGACCCCCACCTTCCAGAAGCCCATTCCCCTATACTCCTGACCTCCTCCAGTCTCGACAGAACCGCCTCCAAAAAAAGGTGAAGCTACGGGGTTCCCTTTGCAGATTCTTTACTGCCAATCTACCTCTATTCACGGGGCGTCAGAGTCTGGTGTTGTGACAGATTGTATTTCATGGGTTATTATTCCACTGAGGGAACCACAGTATCCATCATTGTGAACTTAAACAAAGGGATGTAACTTCTTTGTTTATATTGTGAACTATGGTGAAATGTGGGGTCTTGTTTATTCAAATAATTGTAATGATATAAGGCAACATTCAAAATGTGCGTACTTAATGTACATATCTAAATGAGCTTTTTTGAATGTTTCCGACAGGATTATCGTGATCTCATAGAGACTCCAATGGACTTCAGCACTGTGAAAGCGAACTTGGAAGCAGGGATTTACACTACTCCACTTGAGTTTGGAAAAGATGTTCGTTTAATATTCAGCAACTCTAAAGCATACACTCCAAATAAGAAATCACGGGTAAGATATTAGAATTGTGTTTGTTTTTTAAAGCTTTTTTATTGTGCATCTGGATAATTTCTTCAATTCAGATTTCAAAACGAAATTGTAGTGAAAGTGGGCAACTTCTAAAATTGCAAGTAATGGTCTGCCATTAATGATTGATGAAACAGTAGGTTTATACTCTGCAATTTTATCAGCCCTGATGCTGTTAGGAGGTCCTTGTTCAGTAATTTTCTTGAAGTTCCCTTTGGAGAATTCACTAGCCTTTGATTCTTCAGAGTAATCACTTTTAAAAAAAATGTATCTTTTTATTAATGACAAACAGATAACAGTACATATGTCACATAGTACATGCCATGGTTTACAATAATACCTGGTTTGGGACATTTGGTTTACTCTCAATGATTGGTATGCCAGTTGGTTGGACTGTTTCCATAATCTAGGATTCAGGCTCATCATCAGGAGCCGGTAACAGCGGTAAACTGGGCGGTACGCATATGCTACCCCTGTACTCATTCCATTTACCCCATACTTCTTTCCACTTCCTCGAGCACCCCCTGGATACATACACTGTTTTCTCCCTAAACATGTGTAGGAGAGTAGGATCTGCCTCTTATGTTGCCCCCACTTTTTTCTGATGTTAACACTGGTTTCTGGCTACAGTCTGGCTGGGACACTGCTAATCAGGGCCCCAGCCTCTCTGTTCTCTCTAAACAATATGGAGTGCATATTAGGTGCAATAGTGATTGGATACTGTGGTCCCTTGTGAGCCCCTAGTATATGGTACCTGAGGTACCAAGGGCATAGGTACTTCACAGGCCTACCTGGGGTTGAAGCATGTATTATGCCACCCCTGGGAAGCAGACTAAATCTGACACCACAGGCCTGCTACTGCAGCCTGGGTGAGGTATTGTTAGCACTCCTCATTGAGATATACGTTCACTATATCTCTCCCTACACACACACATAAACCTATGTCACCCCTAAGGCAGGCCCTATCAATCCTGAGGGCAGGGTGCTTGGTTTCCATGTGAGGGGGTGCCCCTGCCTGAGCAGGGCCCCTCTGCAGCTCTCAGTCTATTCTTTGGGGCTGTTTGTGAATGCGGTCAAACCATATACTATTAAGTGCATTATAACCTCACGGTAAATGCTAACTTTGGAATGGCTGCATCAAAACATGTTGTGTTTGGTTTCAAACGCTTTGGAATCATACCCCCACACCAGTAACTGGTGTGGGAGTATGATCCCACCCTTCTAGAGGGATAGACATGTACCTACTGTGGAAAAGCGGTAGAATCCTGAAGAGCCCTGGCATCACAAAATGGATGCCACCAGTCACAGACACTGGGCTGCCCTCCTGCTGATGACCGAAACTCGCAGTGGAGGAGGCCCAACAATAGGCATCCTGTCACAGGGAGGTGTGACCACCTCCCAGACAGGGTTTAGTGTATTGGGGCTGGGTGGGTGCACTCCTAGAGTGCTTTGAAGTCCTGCACTGGGGGAGCAGAAGGCTCCTCTGTGCATACACCAGTTCAAACCGGCTCAGGGGCTACCTGCCCCTGCTCTGGCGCGAAACTGGACAAAGGGAAGTGGGTGTAACCACCCACTCCCCTGACCCTCCCACAGGTGGGGTCATAGAGCTAGTCCCTCCCTTCCTCGCAGTATAAGTTAGGGAACCCTTGCCATTGCAAACTAGATATCCCTGGACTACGCTCTGAAGAAGACTCCTGGACCTTCGATGTTCCATTACCTCTGGAAGACGGAAGAATCTCCCTTGGAGTCAAGGAGTGACTCCCCTGCTTGGCAGGCACCCAATCTTGCAATCAACGGTCGCAAACTTTCCCGCTCCCACCGGAGTCCGAAGTCCCTGCAGCCCAGGAAGAAGATTTCCTGACTTCTCTAAAGCCATTGTGAGTCCCCAGCGACGCTGAGGCAAGTGGACCCCACGAGTGACGAGGAACCGCAATACCTGGGTACCGTGCATTATTTTCGAGTGCAACCCCTTCACGATGTTCTATGAACTTGTGCATTGGACCACATGTGGTCCAAGCCTCCAGCAGGATTCCCACCGAAGATCAGAGGCCTACCCTGTCTCGAGTGACCGTGGGCCCTTGTTGAGTGAATCCTCCCAAGGCGTCTTCGCGATCCCTTGCCGGTTGGCTTGTGGGTCCCCAGAAGACGTTACTACAGTTCCAAAGGGCTCCCCTGGTTGCTCCAGGCCTGCCCTGACTTACCCTAGCTGGGTGTGTCCTTCAGACCTTGCTGGTCTGCACCGCTGACTTTTTATCATTGTCGTCTGGGTTTAAACCCTATGTATCTTGTGACAGATATATGTTAGTCACCGATCCGCATACCGTCTCTTTGTGGTGCTTGCAGAACACCATGACTCCGAGGAGTGTGGTTCCTGCAAGTGTCTTCGGCCGAAGGGTTTGAGGGAGCTGCTGATAACTTCTGGCGGTATGTGTGTCTGAGAAACTGCGGTGGTGTCAGTCCTCGCCAAAGTCCAGAGACTGGTCGAGGAGCCGTTCAGGTGAGGGGCCGCCAACGTCAAGGAAGGCTCCAAAGCACCAACAGTCAAATTGTAAATTAGTTTAGCTGTCTTCACATTTTCGGTTGCGGAGCATTCACAAGCGTCCACCTTGTGCCTCCCTAAATATCCTGGAGCCGGGGTGAGACTAGCCCAAATGCTGAAATATTTTATTTCTTGGCAGAAGGGTTTTGGGCCTCAGTCTCCCTCTGGTGCGCTTTCTGGCCCCAATGCATTAGGAGGTACCCTGACTTTTTACTCGCCAGCGGGTTCGCCCTCATGCGTTGGCCCTCTAAATCAGTTTCGATAGGGGCGTGGCCAAGATGGCGATGGAGTGAGACGCATCTCTCCTCCACTACATTTTCACCGGCCCGGAACCTCCTCCCGCCCTGACTCTAGCCTTGACCGAGCCAAATGGTCGAGAGACGGCGGTAAAGTAAGCAGCTGCAAGAAAATGAAAATGTGCATGACCTAGCCGGTCGTAGCGCCAGAGATAGACTCTGGATGGGGCGTACTGGGAAGGCTCCAAATCTGAACGCGGAGATGCCGGCCATAAGTGAGAGCTGAGGCTGAGAGAGATGGAAAGAGACTGCGAGCGAGGACCTGGGCCCCCACACAGAGTTGAAGACGAGGCATCCAAGCGGAAGACACGGTCTTCGGAGCCTCTAGCGGTACTGGAAGATGTAGCGGTGCGGCGGCGGAAGACGGATGGGGCCGACCTCCAGAAAACCACATCGCCGAGAAACCACAGTTACACCGCCGCAACCCTGGGAGCAGAGAGAGAGAGGCCCAAAATGGGACTGCGTGAGCCCCCCGATGAGAGATAAACCCAGGCCTGGCGAACACACGAGAGGAGCGCAGATAAGCCCCCACCTAAGAGAGCAGGCTGAGTAGGGAGAGACAGGTCGGAGAAGACCGCAGCAGCGAGGGACAACGAGGGCATGTCTCCCACCATCACTTGGCGCTTCTCCAGCAGGAAGTTGCGGCCCTCTTGGCCAAAGGGGCCATCGAGCGCGTTCCGACACCAGAAGTTGGTCGTGGTTGTTATTCCCACTACTTCTTGGTTCCAAAGAAGGACAAGGGCCTGCGTCCTATCTTAAAATCTCCAGAACGTCAATCGCTTCCTCCGGAAGGAGAAGTTCAAGATGCTCACGCTTGCTCAGGTCTTGTCTGCCCTAGACCTGAAAGACTGGCTGGTAGCGCTGGACTTGCAGGACCCTTACTTTCATATACCCATCATGCCGGCCCACCGGTGTTACCTATAGTTCACTGTAGGCCACACGCATTTTCAGTTTCTTACCAGCGCCCCTCGGGTGTTCACGAAAGTGATGGCCGTGGTCGCAGCTCATCTGCGCAGATCAGGTGTTTCAGTTTTCCCCTATCTCGACGACTGACTGTTGAAGGTGGGCTCGCCCCAGGCAGTCATCTCCCACCTCCAGACTATGGCCGACCTCCTGCATTTGCTGGGGTTTTCCATAAACGTGCGGAAGTCGCACCTGATTCCCTCTCAGAAGCTCCTCTTCATCGGAGCAGTTCTGGATACGGCGCAGTTTAGGGTTTATCCTACCGAACAGCGAGTCCTGGACATTTGGGCTATGATTCCGATCTTTCGGCCCTGGTCCTGGGTTTCGGTCAGGAAGACCCTGAGGCTACTGGTCCTCCTGGCCTCCAGCATCCTGCTGATATATCATGCCAGATGGCATATGCGGGCTCTGCAGTGGGACCTGAAGTTCCAGTGGACGCAGCATCGGGAAAACCTGTCCGACTACGTCCAGATCTCGGAGGGCACTTCACAGGACTTGCAGTGGTGGCTCACGAACCAGCGTTGGGTCAGCGGCAGATCCCTCTCCCTTACCCAACCAGGGCGCACAGTAGTGACCAACGCGTCCTTCCTGGGATGGAGTATCCACATGGGAGAGGCGGAAATCAGAGACCTCTGGTCTCCGGAGGAGTCCAAGCTTCATATAAATGTTTTGGAGCGCAGGGCGATCCTACTTGCACTGAAAGCATTCCTTCCCTCTGTCAAGGGGAGAGTAGTACAGGTGTTCACAGACAACACCACCACCATGTGGTACTGCAACAAGCAGGGCGGGGTGGGGTCCTTGACCTTATGTCAGGAGGCTCTAGGTCTCTGGACATGGCTGAAAAGTCAAGGCATTTCCTTGGTGGTTCAACACCTGGCAGGTACACTGAACGCCAGGGCGGGCGAACTCAGCCGCAGGTGCATGTTGGATCACGAATGGCGTCTTCACTTGGAGGTGGTGCAAGGTCTCTTTCAGCAGTGGGGAGAACCTTGGTTAGATCTATTTGCCACCGAAGAGAACGCGCAGTGTCAGCAGTTCTGCGCGTTGGAGTTTCCAAGGCGGCACTCGCTTGGAGACGCTTTTCATTGCGAGTGGAGTTGCGGTCTATTGTATGCCTCTCCGCCTATACCACTTCTGCCCAGAGTGCTGAAGAAGATCAGACGCGACCGGGCCCAAGTCATTCTTGTGGCGTCGGACTGAGCTCGAAGAGTTTGGTATCCCGAGCTACTCAGTATGAGCGTAGATCCCCCGATCCATCTGCCTCTACGGGAGAATCTCCTGTCCCAGCAACAGGGAACGGTCCTCCACCCGAACCTGTCCAGCCTCCACGCGTGGAGATTGAGCAGCGACAGCTGATTCCATTTGACTTGCCTCCTGAAGTTTGTAATGTAATTCTGGCAGCCAGGCGTCCCTCCTCTAAAATGTATACACCTTTCAGTGGAAATAATTTGTGGCATGGTGCACAGCGAAAGCTGTAGATCCTCTTGCTGCCCCTCTTTCTGAGATCCTATTGTTCCTTCTTTCTTTGGCCCAGCAAGGCTCTGCTCTGGGCACTATCAAGGGCTACCTTTCTGCTCTTTCAGCCTTTCTTAGGCTGCCTGATTAGCCCTCTCTTTTCAAGTCCCCGGTTGTCAATGGATTTCTCAAAGGCCTTACTCACCTTTTCCCTCCTATTCCTTTTGTGATGCCTCAATGGAACTTAAACCATGTTCTCACATACTTGATGTGCGCTCCCTTTGAGCCTCTTCATAACTGTCGTTTGCGGTTATTAACTTTGAAAACTGTCTTCCTGGTGGTCATCACCTCCGCTCGGCGGGTGAGTGAACTCCAAGCTCTTTCCTGTAAACCTCCTTTCCTGGCGATTCATCCGGACAAGGTTGTGCTTCGACCACGTCCCTCCTTTCTACCAAAAGTAGTCTTTGCCTTTCATCTTGGGCAAACTGTCACTCTGCCCACTTTCTTTCCGCCTCCGCACCCTTCAAGAGAAGAGGAGAGGCTCCACCGTCTGGACCCAAAACGTGTGCTTTCATTCTATCTCAACCGCACACAACAGTTCCAGGTGGATGACCAGCTCTTTGTTGGCTACGTGGGTGCCAAGAAAAGTCGGGCTGTGCACAAGCGGACTATCTTCCGATGGGTCGTTTTGTGCATTAAAGCTAAAAAGGAACCTCCGGTTGGGCTACACACCCATTCTACCAGGGCGACAGCAGCTACTACAGCTTTGGGACGCGGTGTCCCCCTGCAAGACATCTGTCAGGCGGCCACTTGGACCTCGTTGCATACCTTCATAAAGTACTATTGCCTTGACAGTCAGGTTCGGAGAGACGGCTTTTTTGGCTATTCGGTTCTCTGTGACTTTCTGGTGTCCTCTCACTTCATTCTACCTCAGCCGCACACAACCGTTCCGGGTGGATGACCAGCTCTTTGTTGGCTACGTGGGCGCCACGAAAGGCCGGGCTGTGCACAGAACGGACTATCTCCCGCTGGGTTGTCCTGTGCATTAACGCCTGTTACCCACTGGCTAAAAAGGAACCGCCGTAAAGCTGCGCGCATATTCTACCAGGGCGACGGCATCTACTACTGCATTGGGACGTGGTGTCCCCCTGCAAGACACCTGTCAGGCAGCCACTTGGGCCTCGCTGCATACTTTCACTAAGCACTATTGCCTTGACAGTCAAGTCCGGAGAGACGGCTTCTTTGGCCTTTCGGTTCTCCACAACTTTCTGCTGTCATCTCTCTTCTCAGGCCCACCACCGGGGTTGGTATTGCTTGGGTATGTATTCTAAGGTAAGGAATCTATCACTAACCTGTCTCTTTCAGATGCACAAGTTAACTACTTGTGTAACGATATATCTGTAAGAGACATTAGTCAGTGATAGATTCCTTACCGCCCGCCCATCCTCCCCGTTCTGCGAACTGTTCTCTAGGGTTCAGGTCATCCCTTTCTGGGCCCTAGTTCTATTGCACCAGTAGTCTGTCTCTGGCATGGTTCTGTGCTCCTGGCGCGGAAAAGTTGTGTACAGAACTGACGTCCGCACGTGCGTGGGCGCGTCTGAGTAGCTCCGACGTCATCTCGGCGGCTACAATGCCAGCGACGTACGCTGAGCCATACGACAACGCCTACCGACGCGCAGGGGTACTGCTGTTGAAAACTTTCCAGATCCAGTCTGACGCCTGGGGATATTCTAAGGTAAGGAATCTATCACTAACTGTCTCTTACAGATATATCGTTACACAAGTAAGTAACTTGTGCATTCGGCTCTGGAGCGATTTAAGGAGAGTAGGGCAACAGCATGTTCCTTGGGTCTTTCTGTCTGCCCAGTCACTTCCACCAACAGTTTTGACCTCTCTGTAGCTGCTGTCAGGTTTTTAGTAATGCAAATGCCAGTCCCCTCCACCAGCCTGGCAGGTCTTTCAGCCTTTTTGTGGCAGAGGCCATGGTTCTCAAGGACAGCTGGGACAAGTTTGATCTCAGTTACCTGCTCCTCCAGCATCCACATCTGCTAAGCATCCTTGCTGGCACAAAACCACCTTGTAGCAAACAGGATCTGATATTTTCTCCAGGGCTGGCAGGTCATCATTTCAAACAAAATGGCTCTTCAAATTTTTCAGCAAAGCTATTCCCCAGGCAGTGGTCAAGCACCTTGAGATGACTTCAAAACAAACCCCCCCCCCCTCCCCCGTTCATTGGAGCTATTCTGGGTTGGTAACGCTGTGTGCCTTTCCCCCAGAGCAAAGAGTTTAGGACATTCACGCTATGATCCTGATGTTTCAGCCTCGGTCCACAATCTCAGAGTTTCAAAAGAGACTGCAAAAGTCCTGCAATGGTGGCTACTGGACCACGATTGGGTTAGTGTCAGACCCATCTACTTACCCCACCCATAGTTGACTGTGTATCACTACTGGATTGGAGAGGCCATCTAGGAGAGGTGGGGAATCAACTACACATCAACTACACATCAATCTCTTGAAGTTGAGGGTTATTAGTTTGGCATTGGAAGCCTTCCTGCTGTCCATCAAGAAAAGGCTGGATCAGATTCTCGTGTACAAAACACCATGGCATAGAGTACTGAACAGGCAAGACGTTGTGTGGTCTCGGCTTGTACCAGGACTCTCGTCACCTATGGACCTGGCGGATTAGTCAGTGCATATCCCTTCTTGTGAACCACCTGGTAGGATCTTTAAATGTCAGAGCGGTCAAACTCAGTCAGCGACGCATAGCAGATCACGAATGACGCTTACACCCAAAGGTGGCACATGCATCTTCCAGCAATGGGGAGAACGTTGGCTCTAACTCCTCACCACCACTGCGCACGCTTAATGTCAGCTCTTTTGCACACTGGAGTTCCAGTGTTTGCTCTCGGTTTGATATACATTTCACCTACAGTGGAGCAAGGGTCTCATGTATATCTTCCCACAGCTACCTTCTGTCCCGAGTTCTGAAGAAGATGAGGAACGACTGGGCCAATGTTATGTAAAAGACTCTAGATTGGGCAAGAATACTGTTATACCCGGAGCTTCTGGGCATGAACAGCTGCCCTTCATTGGGCTGCTGCTTTAGGAGAATATTCTTTCGCAGCAGCAGGGCAGGGTATTGCACCCAGGCCTGTGCAATCTACACATCCATGCATGGAGATTGAGGGGTGACAGTTGAGCATGTCCGATTAGCCTTCAGAAGTAGTAGATCTCATCCTGGCAGCCTTCTACAAAATCGATTTGACAGGACGCTAGGACAAGTTTGTGGCTTGGTGTGGCTCTTGTAACAAGGACTTATTATAGTCTGCACTGTTGGACATGTAACTGTCTGTTCTGTCGTTGTTCCAGCAAGGACTTACATTGGGCCCCAAAGGTTATCGGTCTGTCGATTCGGCCTTTATTTGCTTTTACTGAACTAACCGCCCTTGTGTAAATCACCCATTGTGATGCATTTTCTCAACGGTCTAGTCCATATGTTTTCCCCTTAAATCCTATGTGATTCTACTGTGGGACCTCCATTTAGTCGTTACTTTTCTTATGTGCACCTCATTTGAGCCACTGCACAGCTGTCCTCCACATCTCCTGAACCTGTAGACTCTCTTTCACATCATGATAACTTGAGCTTGTCACAAGAGCAAGCTTCAAGCTTTATCATTCCAGCCGCCCTACACTATCTTCTTTCCTGACAACCTGGTGCTAAGGACTAGGACGAGTTTTCCACCAATTCTTACTTTCATGCCAGACAGTCCATTGCCCAATCACATTCCTGAACCATTGAAAGAGGAGGAAAGACTCCATTGTTGTGACACCAAGAGCGCTGAACTTTTACATTGATCATATCAAAGACCATTGGGTGGATCATCCACTCTTTGTAGGGTTCTCTAGGGTAAGGCAGTGCACAAATAGAATTTGTTTTGATGGATAGTCGCCTGCATTTGGATCTGCTGTGTGTTGGCCAAGAAGCAGCCTTCAGAATGATTGAGAATCCTTTCCACCTGGGCGATGTTTGAAACCATTGTGTCTTGGGTACCTGTTAGGCCGCACAATGGTCATCAGAGCATATGCTCGCAAAGCACCACTGTCTTGACAGCCAGGTTTGCCGAAAAAAGGTATTTTGTCCATTAGGTCATGCAGGACTTTTTGGTTTGAGTCATTCGACAGACCCACCACCAGGGGGGTACAGCTTTGATATCTATTCTTGAGGTGAGCAATCTGCATTTAGAAGTATCCCTCATGAGAGTAAGCTCAGTAACCCTTATTGTAGATAGTATTTCTAACTGCAGATTCGATCTGAGAGAACAGACAATATCCAGAAAGAAACCGACTTCAGTACGCTGGGTGGTTCCTATATGCAGCGCCATCCATCACTTTATGGGTGGAGCAGAGTCGGCGCAGAGCCACACATACCACCTACTGATGCGCAGGGCTATGCTGAAGAACCTGCCAGATTTAGTCTGGGACCTCTGGGTATTCTAAAGGTGAGGAATCTGTTACTAGATTGGGTATCCACCAGAAAGTGTGTTAACAAGGAAAAGTTACTTTTTCACCTGTACTGTAGTACGGTTGGCATCGCCTGCCATTTAAGGTTGGCCAAAACCATTTTTACAATAGGCCCCCTCGGGTATACAAAAAGTGATAGGGTGTCTGTAGAATTTTCTTTTTGCCATCTAAAAAGAAGTGCACTGGTACCATCAACTGTTTTGTGCTCCTCGTTTGAGAGCACGGAAAAGATTCAAGCAAGAAAGTGGCTTATGCACGCAAGGGTGGTGCTTATATGCCACTCTGTTCTCTCACTTCCGGGACAAAACAATGCCAAAGTGTAGCCGCACCGGAGCACTGCTGTGAAAATAAAGATCCACCAGAAAAAACGTTACCTAAGGTAAGCACATTTTTCTTATATTGTTATATCTGATAGAGACTACTAGCCGCAGATTCCTTCACGTAGAATTATCCCCAAGCGTGAGACTGGAACTGGAAAACTTTTTGCCCAGCATCCCTGCGCGCCGGGAGACAGCATCACGCGACTCCGCCGAGGCGTCGTCCACGCATGTGATGTCAGCGAGGTCACATAAGTCCCACCCCGGTGCGCCTACGTCAGTTTTTCCTTTTCCGCCTGCAACGCGGATCCGGTTTGTGCTCGGGCCTGTTTAGGCCTTTCCCTTATGCTATTGCTGCGTGTGTGAGAACAGTGTGCGAATGCCTTCGGGCTTTAAAACTTGCTCGTCGTGTAGCCGCCTCATTTCGGCGACGGATCCTTACCCCATCTGTATGTGGTGTTTGGGGGAGCACCACGACTCCACCGATTGTGAGGCGTGCCAGCAGATGAAGCCGAAGTCCCGGTGGGAGCCCCGGATTAAACTTCTGTCGGCTCGTGTGTCTAGATCGGCGTCGGTGCCTCGTCCGGCCCCTGCGGAGGGTTCTCGGGGCTGCGGCTTCCTTCTTCTAGGTCGCAAGAGCGCCGCTCACCTTTTGGTAAGTATCGCAGTATGTCCCAGAGGGTCGGGCTCCGGCCTGTCGGGGCGTGGGCTCTCCACTGGTGGTGCGGCCCCACGTGTCTTCCCCTTATGCGCTGTTTCCCAGCATGGGGGTGTCCAGAGCCCAGGTGGAGACATATGCGGTGGCTTTGCAGGCCTTGCTGGCTTCTCCTCTTCCTCCTTCCCCTCCTGGTACTTCAGCGGATCCCTTGCAGTGTGCGGGGCCCTCCGCGGCGTCGCCGGCGGCTCCGGCGCCGAGTGGTTCGGATCCAGGCTTGAAGGATGTGGTGCCGTTGGGGTGCGGCCCTTCGGGGGTCCCTCCTTTGGACCACGGCGCCTCTGCTTCGCCGCAAACTCCCGCGGGAGTCCCTGTTGTGTCGCGGGAGGTTGCCGTGGCTCGGGTCGCACCCCCGAGCCGCTCTCGGTCCTCTGAACATGCGGTTTCCTTGTATTAGGCCGTGCCGCTACGACGTCGCCAGCTACTGGCCCTGGCGGCGCCGCAGGGGTCAGCGGAGGGCCCATCTCTCCCGGTCACGAGTCGCAGCTGGCGAGGGACTCCTCGTCCTTCCCGGGCCCTTCTCGTTCCTCCACGCAGGCGGCTGCCGCGTCGGAAGTCAGGTCGGCGCCGCCCCTTCGCCTCCCCGGCTCCGGCCCAGCTCCGGTCTCCTGCCACGTGTGCTGTGTCGGAGGTCGTCTCGGCGTCTCCTCCGGTGCCGGCCTCCGACGGTGGCCTACCTCAGGCTGCAGACTCTACATCGCCGAGCCGACGTCTGGTCTTCGAACGCCTCCTCTTCTCCAGAGGTTCGGCAGTTGCTGGTGTCATCCTTGCCAGGGAAGGGCCGCCGTGTCGTGGCTTTTTCCCCGACGTCGTCGAAAGGCGGCTCCTCGCCGTCCACATGACCGCAGTTTTTGCCAGAGGAGCTGCAGGTCCCCCACTCCTCGGTCCCTCTTCTTTCTGTCCGGCCTGGACCCTTCCTTCCTCCGGTTGGCTTGGGGGATGGCCGCCTTAGCTTGCAACCGTTGCCTAACGAGGAGCTGCTTTCCCCTCCGTGGGGCCTCACGGAGGCAGGTGCGGCTTTCGCCCGCGCTATTTCCACGGCTGTGGGAATTTTGCGTATGGGTGATCCAGCTTCCCATTTCCCCGCCGATCATCTTTTGGAGGTTCTCCACCAGGGCTCTGGTGGTAGGGAACTGTTGCTTCCTTTCGAGGGTTCACTCCATTCTTCTCTCCTAGGGACTTGGGGACACCCTGCCACGGGGGAACCGGTACCCCAGCACCTTCTGCATCGCCACCATCCGGCACCACGTGATCGGGTGTGCCTTTCTCTTCACCCTTCGACCAGAGGCCCCCTTTTGCAGTCTGCCTTTCCTGCTTTGCCACTGCTGTTGTCTCCCCCGTCACAGGAGGCACTCTGGCTGGACTCCTGGGGTCGCAATATTTTTGCCTCGACTAGTGCGGCTCTGCGGGCCCTTAACACACTGTGTGTTTTGGCTAGGGCCACTTCTTGTTTGCGGGTGTCGGCGGAGTCCCTTATGTCTGCCGCTTCTCAGGAGGGTGCCTGTGTGGACTTGCAACACCATGTCTTGGATGGTCGGGAGCTGGCGGCGTTTATTCTTCGCTCCGCTCTGGACCTCTCGGAGGTGCTTTGTCATGCCATGGCTTCTTCGGTGGCCCTTCGTCGTCATGCCTGGCTTCGGGACAGTGTGTTTCCGGAGAATGTCCGGGAACGGCTGGTGGACCTTCCCTTCGATGGTACTCTTTTGTTCCATGCCCCGGCGGACTCGGCCATCCAGAGTTTTTTGGCGGGACTTCGTCCTCCTCCTCCTCCTCCTCTTCCTCCTCCTCCTCCTCCTCCTCCTCCTTCTCCTCCTCCTCAGTGACCTGCGGTTGCTCTGGTTCTTGGAGCTGTTCTTCCATTGGGGTGGGTCGCCCCGGTTGTCTGGCTGAGGTTGCGGTCCCGTTTGCTGCTGGCCAGCTACTTTTTGACCTCGTGTTTTTCCTTTGGGTTTCCCACACCATGCTGGGCCTGCGATTGGGTCTTCTGCGTTTCCCATCTGGCTGCTTGATAAGCCTCCTGTGGGGTTTTCTTTTGCCGTGGTTCTTTTTGTTGTCCTCTGCTGCGGAAGTTTCTTCCTAAGAGGTTCCCATGTCTTGGGATGTGACATCCCCCATGTGGGGCAGGGTTGGCTGTTATATAGCCTTGGTATGTGCTGGGGAGTTGTGGACGCCTGCGGGCTTCTGCTCTTCGTGGCGTTATGGTATGTTGCAGATGCAACCTTCTTCTTCTTCGCCTTTTTGCGTAAGTATTGGTTCTATGGTGTTCCTGTCATTTAGAGGAGCTTGCCAGTGCCGCCCTCTTGTTCTTTCTGCACCGTTGTGCCTTCTTGGGGATTTAGTGGGGCTGTCATCCTGCCCTCTCCGCTGCTTCCAGTGGGCCTTGCACTCGGTTCTACCTCTTCTCCCTGCGGGGGATGGTCCCTTACTTTTGGACCTACTGGCGGGCGCAGTTTGTCCCTGCGGGTTGTTGGACGCTTCTTCCTGGGTGACCTTGGGTTCCCCTTTTCGGCTTCCGCCCGCTTCTTGCTGCCGGCGCCATCCTGTCTGGGATTGCATTTGCTCTGCCTTTTTTTATCCTTGGAGTCTCTAGGTTCCTCTTCTCCTTCGGCACCCTCCTGTTGGGGATTGCCTTTGCGCTGCCGCTTCTCCTTGGAGTCTCTAGGTTGCTCTTCTCCTTCAGTGCCCTTTTTTGTCCTCAGGCGGAGGTTTTCTTGCCTCACGTGGCCGTGGGGTATTTGGCCTCTTTGCGCCTTGCCTTGTTTCCTCTGCTGAGTGAGGACAGGCTATCCTCTTCTTCACTTCATTTTCCGAACCCCCCCACCTCCCCCCCTTGGGGTTGGTGGCCTTCTGTTGGCCGGGGTTTCCCTTTGCTCGGAGGACCGGGCTCCTCGTCCTGTTTTTGGACTCGACCCCCGGGCGGTCCTCTGTTCTGCCCCGGTGAGGGTGGGGGGGTCCTCTAGCAGACCCTCCTTCTCCTTGGGTATGGCTAGGGTATCTATTCTACCTGAAGGAATCTGCGGCTAATAGTCTCTATCAGATGTACGAGTTACTTACCTTCGATAACGGTGTATCTGGTTGAGACGATTCTAGCCGTATATTCCTTCACGGCCTGCCCTTCCTCCCCATTCTTCAAGGGCTTGTGATTTGGTCTTTTGCACTCGCTTCCCTGTGGGTGGCTGTGTCTTCTAGGAGTACATAGTTTCCCTGTTTCTGTCGGGCTGTCCCCTTTTTCCTCCCCGTTGTCTCATGGGAGGATGGGTTTGTTGGTACTTCTGGCTCTTTGCGACCCTTGAGGTTGGGGTCTTTTTGGCTGTGCCTCTGCCCTTGTTCCTGATGGGGGTTGTCACACTCTGATGGGGATGTCTTGGAGTTTTGTCGTTCCCTGTGTGTCCCCGACTGGTTCCCCTTCCTTGTCTTTGGTTGGGGTTGTAGTCCTGTTGCATGTTATCGGGACATTTTTACATATGTCCCTTGTCTCCGGGGGGGGGGGGGGGCTGTCTCTGTACTGGCAGGGTTGCTGCCCTGTTCTTTATTCTTTCCCTGCCTTTGGGTACAGCAGTGCCGGGCACTGCTCTTTATGGTGGTGTTCCTCACCATCCCCTTTTTCTGTTCTTTCGCACGCTGTTCCTATACTCTCGCAGTTTTGTCTGCTGGCTCTGCGTTGTGGCGCGGAAAAGTTCTCAGAAGAAAACTGACGTAGGTGCACCGGGGTGGGACTTATGTGACCTCGCTGACATCGCGTGCGCGGACGATGCCTTGGCGGAGTCGCGTGATGCCGAACCCCCCGGCGCGCAGGGATGCTGGGCAAAAAGTTATCCGGATCCACTCTCACTCCTGGGGATAATTCTACGTGTAGGAATCTGCGGCTAGAATTGTCTCTATCAGATACATCGTTACCGAAGGTAAGTAACTCGTACCTTAGTGTAGTGTCCTGTGTTTATGTGCATGAATACTCTAGTGGTCCTCTGCAGACTCCTTATGAGTATGGCGTGATCTGGTGGGTATGGTCATTAAAGATTGTGACGCAGTGCGTTCAGTTAAAGGTTGCATGCTTAAGAATAGAGTCATGCAAGCCAGAGCTCTGTGTGTGGTGTGGTCTATTGCATGCTCCCAGCCTGGGGAGGATGCTACATCTGGTGACGCTACATTACCTTTTCATCATTTGTAATTTCTAAATGTCTTATTTATTTGTGATTGGTTTTCTATTAATGGAAATTATTCATGCTGTAGAACCATCCTTATCAAATTAAAATGATAGTCTTGCTTTCAGAATAAACACAGGTAAAAAAAGTAAAAAAATATATTTTTTTCAGATTTACAGCATGACACTTCGATTATCAGCCTTATGTGAGACTTATGTTAAAAATATAATCTCTGAATACAAGTTGGCTATACAGTGTCAGACAAGGAGGAGGACAAGATTCAGAAAACGACTACGAAGCACTAGCAGCAGTTCACCATGCTCTAGCAGAGCATCCAGGTACCTGAAAAAATATGTATTGCGCTCTATGCAATTCAACTTCTTATTCCAAAATGCCATAACGGCTAAGCTTTGTCAGAATTTAGGCCTGGTCCTGGCCTTGAGGGGTGAAATGGCTACCAGCAAGGTCCTGTTCTTTAGAAAGTTCACAAAGGCTTCAGAATGCCTTCTTATAAAGTGGGCCCAGACATCATTAGCCAAGCATCCCTAGTTGTTGGGCTATGTAAATCAAGCAAAGGAAAGATGGGTTTTATGAATATCAAAGGAAAGCTGATTTAGTGGGGATCTAGATGTGTTTCCACTCAGTCCACCAGACAACCACAGTTCTGATGAATATTTGCTCCTGCAGCTTCCTAATGTGAGGCTTCTGCTCGTGTCCCACTGATCTAGGGAAAGATTTATGCCATATCAAGTCCCTTGTGCTAGTTGGCACTATGCACCATTGACTGTCATCTTGTTAGATCTCTAGGCATATCAGAACTTTTTCACAAAAGTATACTGTAGAAAATAATCTATGGGTGTGCAGACATTATTGTAGGAAACTGGCTCTATATATACTGCACCAAAATGAGGTATAGTGTGTATAGAGTCCAGGTGACCCCAGAGGTAGGCAGAGGTTAAAGTTAGATAGAACCTTACTCTCTCTTCGTGGTAGAGTGGTCGAGCAGTAAGGCAATATCAGAGGACAGTGTTAAGCATTTGATGTACACACTCTGTCAGCAAATGAATTCACACACTCAAGACTGTAGGCCAATTGTTTTTGTATAAAAAATATACAGTTGTTTATTTTTTAGAACCAAGCTAGCCTGGCACAGGTAAGCATAAAATACTTTTCAGTAATAAGTTGCTGAATATAGAACAGTTTGAAAATGCAATAGAACTTGTACTTTGTTTGATTTACAGGGGATGCAGCAGGTTGCAACACTTAGCAAATACAGTACAATGGAATGAATAGGCTTTTTCATGAAATCACAGGTAAGTTAGGCCCACATGCATCAAAGCAAAAACCGGTCGCAGACGGGCAGAGTCTCAGAATCTGCCCCTTTGCGACCGGTATTTTTGCATTTGGGATGCATCATCCCAAATGCAAAAATCGCAATTGAAGTAATCTCTAAATTGTGATTACTTAAATTGCGATTGCATTTAAGGAATCTCAAATTGAGATTCCTTAAATGCAATGCATTAAAGTAAAAATATTAGCGATTTCGCTAATAGGGGGAGCAAATTACCATGAAGTTGAACTTCATGGTAATTTGCTAAAACTTTGAAAAATGCACTAAATTGCATTTTTCAAAGTTCCATTTCACACACACACATGCCCTTGGGGCATGTGTGTGTGCAAGATGTACTCATATGCAGATTTCAGGGGTGCAACAGGGTGTCCTTTTGACACCCTGGCACCTATGACATTGCATGAGCAATTTGCGATTCTCTAATTGAGAATCGCAAATTGAGAAAGTCTTCCCATTCATTCCTATGGGCCTCTAGGCCCATAGGAATAAATGGGGAGGTATTCCTTAATTGCGACTCGCAATTTGCGTGTCGCAATTAAGGAATGTTTAGAAATCGCTATTTTGTAAGCGATTTCTACATGCATAGCCTTTTGCTATTCCTTATTAGCGAATCCTTATTTTTCGCTAATAAGGAATCTCAAATGGCCCCGTTGTGCAGAACTGGACGTGGATTTGATCCACATGTTGTGGAGCTGCCCCGTCTTGGGAGTCTACTGGCGGGCGGTGCAAGATGCGCTCCGCGAATGTACAGGGCGTGATATTCCCTTCGAGTGGTCATCCCACTTGTTACATCTATTTCACAGATCGCCTTCTACTAAGGTCACCTCTAGATTTCTTGATCTGGGGTTAGTGGTGGCGAAGCGACTCCTCACTAAACGCTGGAAGGCAGACGCCCCTCCGCATGAGAGGGCGTGGTGCGGCTCCTTCCTGGTCTGGGCAAAGGCGGAGGGAGGAAACAATGGGGCTCAGGGCGACCCCCATAGCGACACAGTGGGAGTTACTGGTACAGTCCATATTGCGATCGGGGGACACTGAGGCGGAGGAAAACAGGGGACACATTGGAGAGGTCACGCTACCTGGCCAGGGGTTGCCCCGCATGACAGGGTGCGGCAACACTTGATGTCATACCTCGGGCTGAGATGGTGAGCCATGGGGACATAAATACTGCTGGTTGCGTACTATCATGAAAAGAAGTTGGGGGGCGGAGGGGGGAGTCCGGGAGGTGGCGGGGGGGGGAATGCCTGGATGAGCACCGGGCGCTGCTATTGAGTTCTACTATTGTTTCTCTGCAGGGGTGTTAGTTTCCCGGCTGCGTAGTTTTATTGTTAGAAACATACACATAGACTTCTGTTTATGATGAGCAGCTGTGAGACTGTGAATGCAGGTGTAATGCCTCCACCTGATAGTTCCCTGCACGGGGGAAGATCTCGAGATAAATAGTGATTTCACGCTTGTGACCAGACTGTCGGGGCTTTCAGTATGGACATGCAATGTGCATTGCTCCCCACTATTACAGTCAGGGTTGTACCTACATGGATATTCTCATGTTTGTCAAAGATAATTATCCTGTTCTGTGATATGATGTATGTCATCTAAACTTCAATAAACAGATTTCTAAATAAATAAGGAATCGCAAATGGCATTGTTGATGCATGTGCCAGATACTTTTCTAACTCAGTGCTGGATACCTAGATTCAGCACTGGGACATTTCCTGTAAACAGGTAGGTAATTACGTTTTGGTTATTCGCATGATTTTTAAAGAATATCTTTCGATTTCAAACCTCCACACTTAGTCGTTTTTTGAAAGAAAAACAGTGCATTGAAATGAATAGGCTTTTTCAGTAAATTACAGGTAAGTTACTTTGTACGTTACTTTTCTTATTCAGTGCTGGATACCTGGATTCAGCACTGGGACATTTCCTGTTAACAGGTAAGTAAATACGTTTTGGTTATTTGTGCGATTTTTAAAGAATGTTTTTAGATTTCAAAACTCCACACAAAAACTTTTTGGAAGAAAATTGTCAATGTTATCCTATGGAGGAAAAACAGGTTATCGGTTCACAGGTAAGTAATCAACTGTGGGAGTTAAGATTCTGGGGTTAGACTCAGGGGTCCCCCAGGGTCAGTGATGCACTGTTGTTGCACCCCGGTTGCAGAGTGTTGAGGCCCAATGTTCTCCAATGGGGGATAGGGGGCCTCCGGTTGGTGGCTGCTGGCAAGCAGGCCACTGGGTTGTAGGAGCAAAGCTCCTAGGGTTAAGGTCCGGGCAAATGAGGAAACGAAGTAGCACAAAAGGTGCACCCTCCGCTGCACTGGGGCGGCCGGGTGCAGAGTGCTGTTTCGACGTCGGGCGCCCTGTTGTTTTCTATGGAGAACCTCTGGTTTGCAAAAGCACTGCAGGCAGGGAGACAAAGGACTTCTGGGTGCGACCACCACTTGGAGAGGTAAGTTGGGAAGTTAAGGGTTGGTTAGGTACCGTCGGTTTGGGCACACAAGGCAGTGGGGCGTCGGGTGCAGGGGTGCCTTTTGGGGTCGGATCTTCTTACCAGCTACTGGTGGTGGTTAGGGGGGCCTTCTGGATTTAGACTGCAGGCGTCGGCTGGAGGCTTGAGGCAGGGTCCATCATTTCCTTTGGTTTTTGCTTTGTTTGCCATAAGTTGGCAGGGTATGCTCAGACGTGAGTCCCTTGCTCACTTTGCCACTGGATTCAAGCAAGCCTGGCTGAAGACGGCTGAAATGCCAGAAACCAGTCCTAGGAAGCTTGTTTCCGGTTCAGGGAAGACATGGCTTGGCAGTTCGGGCTGGACTGTTCCCATGAGGCACAGGATCAGACTGATTTGCATATGGCCATGTCTGAACTGGGGTGGCAGAGTGGGCTAAAGAACGGTGATGGATTAAACCCAGATCAGTTGACTGGGGGTGAGTGCTTGCAATGTTCAACACTCCGTCCATCATTTTCTTTAGTTTTTGCTTTGTTCGCCATAAGTTGGCAGGGTATGCTCAGACGTGAGTCCCTTGCTCACTTTGCCACTGGATTCAAGCAAGCCTGGCTGAAGACGGCTGAAATGCCAGAAACCAGTCCTAGGAAGCTTGTTTCCGGTTCAGGGAAGACATGGCTTGGCAGTTCGGGCTGGACTGTTCCCATGAGGCACAGGATCAGACTGATTTGCATATGGCCATGTCTGAACTGGGGTGGCAGAGTGGGCTAAAGAACGGTGATGGATTAAACCCAGATCAGTTGACTGGGGGTGAGTGCTTGCAATGTTCCACACTCCGTCCATCATTTCCTTTGGTTTTTGCTTTGTTCGCCATAAGTTGGCAGGGTATGCTCAGACGTGAGTCCCTTGCTCACTTTGCCACTGGATTCAAGCAAGCCTGGCTGAAGACGGCTGAAATGCCAGAAACCGGTCCTAGGAAGCTTGTTTCCGCTCCAGGGAAGACATGGCTTGGCAGTTCGGGCTGGACTGTTCCCATGAGGCACAGGGTCAGACTGATTTGCATATGGCCATGTCTGAACTGGGGTGGCAGAGTGGGCTAAAGAACGGTGATGGATTAAACCCAGATCAGTTGACTGGGGGTGAGTGCTTGCAATGTTCAACACTCCGTCCATCATTTCCTTTGGTTCTTGCTTTGTTTGCCATAAGTTGGCAGGGTATGCTCAGACGTGAGTCCATTGCTCACTTTGCCACTGGATTCAAGCAAGCCTGGCTGAAGACGGCTGAAATGCCAGAAACCGGTCCTAGGAAGCTTGTTTCCGGTCCAGGGAAGACATGGCTTGGCAGTTCGGGCTGGACTGTTCCCATGAGGCACAGGGTCAGACTGATTTGCATATGGCCATGTCTGAACTGGGGTGGCAGAGTGGGCTAAAGAACGGTGATGGATTAAACCCAGATCAGTTGACTGGGGGTGAGTGCTTGCAATGTTCAACACTCCGTCCATCATTTCCTTTGGTTTTTGCTTTGTTCGCCATAAGTTGGCAGGGTATGCTCAGACGTGAGTCCCTTGCTCACTTTGCCACAGGATTCAAGCAAGCCTGGCTGAAGACGGCTGAAATGCCAGAAACCGGTCCTAGGAAGCTTGTTTCCGGTCCAGGGAAGACATGGCTTGGCAGTTCGGGCTGGACTGTTCCCATGAGGCACAGGGTCAGACTGATTTGCATATGGCCATGTCTGAACTGGGGTGGCAGAGTGGGCTAAAGAACGGTGATGGATTAAACCCAGATCAGTTGACTGTGGGTGAGTGCTTGCAATGTTCAACCCTCCGTCCATCATTTCCTTTGGTTTTTGCTTTGTTCGCCATAAGTTGGCAGGGTATGCTCAGACCTGAGTCCCTTGCTCACTTTGCCACTGGATTCAAGCAAGCCTGGCTGAAGACGGCTGAAATGCCAGAAACCGGTCCTAGGAAGCTTGTTTCCGGTCCAGGGAAGACATGGCTTGGCAGTTCGGGCTGGACTGTTCCCATGAGGCACAGGGTCAGACTGATTTGCATATGGCCATGTCTGAACTGGGGTGGCAGAGTGGGCTAAAGAACGGTGATGGATTAAACCCAGATCAGTTGACTGGGGGTGAGTGCTTGCAATGTTCAACACTCCGTCCATCATTTCCTTTGGTTTTTGCTTTGTTCGCCATAAGTTGGCAGGGTATGCTCAGACGTGAGTCCCTTGCTCACTTTGCCACTGGATTCAAGCAAGCCTGGCTGAAGACGGCTGAAATGCCAGAAACCGGTCCTAGGAAGCTTGTTTCCGGTCCAGGGAAGACATGGCTTGGCAGTTCGGGCTGGACTGTTCCCATGAGGCACAGGGTCAGACTGATTTGCCTATGGCCATGTCTGAACTGGGGTGGCAGAGTGGGCTAAAGAACGGTGATGGATTAAACCCAGATCAGTTGACTGGGGGTGAGTGCGTGCAATGTTCAACACTCCGTCCATCATTTCCTTTGGTTTTTGTGCAGGTCAGGGGTCGCCAGATCTCGGGTCAGGATCACCGGGTTTCACTTCGTGGTGTTTTTCCGCTCGGGCTGGGTTTGGCGGGTGCCGAGTGGGCTGGAATTGCGGTCTCCGGCTGCTGCCAGAGGTTGCTGTTGAACAAATCCGGTGTTCACGGGAGAAGCAATCTTTGGAAGTAAAGGCAGGCAGGTCCTCTGGGGTTTTCGAGGTTGCTGGCTGCAGGACACACTGGGATTTCGCAGGAGCAGGTTCGAGAGGAGACAGGCCTGTAGGGCTGGGGCCAAGTCAGTGGGCATCTTCCTCTTGTTAGCTGGCTGGCTGCACGGCTGTTCGGTCCTTCTTCTTTTCTTCTTCTTGTTGCTGGATCTGAGAAAGCAAATTTCATGGTGCCCCCTAAATACTAGATTTAGGGGCGTTACAGGTAGGTAAAGGGCAGGGACCAATGGGTCCCTTCCCTAGGGTGGGTACACCCCCTATCGTGCCACCCTTCAGTGGGAGGGGGGGGCAGGAGCCTGTCCCCGGTTGGTTGAGACCCCCCATCCTAAAGATGGCGGGGACTCAGAGTTGTCCTTCACCTAGTCTCCCCCACCTGAGGGGTGGAGTTGGCAGAGGTGGGCACACCTCTTTCCCTCACTTGTTTTTCCCGCCGGCTCTCCCTCCCAAAGTGGGGGGTTGAACCAGCAGGGATCAGTTGCTGAAAGCAGTAAATGGTCTGGGGAGGCTCACAAAGGCGGCATGCCTTTGAAGCTTCCCCTTTGTGAACCCTTGTGAGGAGGCTCGGCACCTCGTCCCAGGATATGCATTGTTTCAGGCCCCCGAGAGCAGCAGGCTCTTAAACCAGGGGTCCAGAAAACATGTCTGTTGGTGGCAGCCTAAGCAGCCACTCAGTCAGGTCACTAGAAGTTGGTCGGGTTTCAGGGAGCATCTTTAAGATGCCCTCTGTTGTGCATTTTACATTAAATCCCACACTGGGCTCAGTGTGGGTTTAATGTGCTGAGAAAGTTTGATACCAAAATTCCCAGTCTTCAGTGTAGCCATTTTGGTATTGTGGAGTTCGTAATGACAAACTCCCAGCACCTTAAACTCTTAATGGCAGCACTGTACTTACAATGCCCCAGAATGGACTTGGGCACTGTAGGGGTACAGGGCTCATGCACCTGTACCCTCACCACTGGCATAGTGCACCCTGCCAGAGCGGTGACTGATCTATGCCAGGGCAGTGGTTTGTGGGCATGGCACATAGAGATGTGTGCCATGTTGACTCTTCACTTTGTTCTGCACCAAGACACGCAGCCTGCAAAGGCAGTGTGTGTGTGTCAGGGTACAGGACCTCTTAGGGTGGCGCAATAAGTGCTGCAGCCTTTAGCAGCCTTCTCCGGTCACAGTGCCCTGGGTACCTGTGGTACCATTTACCAGGGTCTGACGTGGCCAGAGATACCAATTGGGTTTAGGCTTCAATGCAATTTAAGGGAAGGAACATAGGCCCTGGGAACCTGATTAGCAGGAGCCCAGGGCACACACAGTCAAAGAACATCAGCAAAAAGTGGGGGCATACCATGCAAGAAAGAGGGCACTTTCTCACACATTTTACCAGCCCGTTATTCTGTTTCATTGAAAATATCCCAAATCAAAATTAAGTTTTGCTTGCACCCACTGAAAAGTGTTCTGCTTCATTATCAGGACGTTCCTCATCTCTGTTGTGTAATCTTACGAAGTATGGATAGGCTCGGCCACCTTTGTGGAACCTCTTCAACCTTATACCGAAGAGCAAGATTAATATAATTCTCTAATAGTACTGCATGACTTAAGTTACCTAACAAAGTGACAAACTACTATCATTGCCTCCTGGTGGACCAGAAAAGCACTTTTTTTGTATTCAAATGACGAAATATGGAGCATCTTGCAACTCCTACATGTGCCGCAGGTCGAAATGTGAACTGTGAATAACCTTGTAGTTTCTCTTTTGAAATACTGATTTTGTATAGGTAGCAGAGATTGACAGAGGAAGTGTTAGCTGATTTACATGTCCACCTTGCAAATCAGGGTCCAGCTTCTGAGGATGGTAAATAGGTTCTCCCACAGGGAAGGGGGGGGGTGGAGAGGGGATGTTTATCTCTGGTACGTCTTGGTTAATGTAGTGGAGTGGGAGCTTCTAGACAATTGCAACTGCCTCCTTGTATTATAATGGCACTGCTGTTCTAATCTCTCTGAGTGCAGTTGTGAGTGTTGGCAATCTATTATTAGTATGTATTTTTACCACTGTCACGAACACAGGTTAGGCCTAGGCCGAGGGAATCGCCGGGGCTACACTATCCTATCAGTTGCTAGGCAGTGGGAGGCCCACGGGATTCAGGTGCAGAGTGGAAACACTCACGCGGAATGCGTTAAAGTCGATAGAAATAGTAGTATTTAGAATTGAAGAGTTTTAGGACACTTCGGAAGGAACTAGGAGTTAGAGACTTGGAAACTAGACACTAGGATAGTCAATACCCTTGTGAGCACCGGAGTTACCTAGCCTTCGGGCTGCGGGTGCATAGGTGTGAACTTGTGTCGGGTTTCGTCGTCGACTCCTATGGATGCCTGAAGAAAAGATGCTGACAGGCAGTCAGTGAAGAGTGTCCGGTGGATTCCAAGGATGGAATCAAGAAGGAGGATACCTGCAAGCAGAGGGGACAGAGTCTAGGTCACCAGCCCGGAACCAGGAAGGAACCAGGCGATGTCGTGAAGATGCAGGTGAAGAGGTGAAGCTTGTCGCAGCAGCCACGGGTACCAGGAGGCGTCGAGGACGACCAGAACCAGGAGGCGAGCTGTCCCACGAGGGCTCTTGCTGTCGGCGGCGTCGATGTCGAGTTGGGACACAACAAGCCTTGGCAAGCGCAACCTACGCAGAATGAAGGATTCGCTTCTGTTGCAGACCAGGAAGGCCTGAGGTGCTTCTCTTTCACAGGGATGCAAGGGCCAGTCTGGAGGAACCAAACCAGCGGTGGAAAGTCAAAGGTTCGTCGTTGCAGAGGTCACTAGCCAACGGGCAAGCAACCGGACAGATGCGTCGAGCAGGAAAAGGCAGAAGAGCCCCACGCAGAAGTCGTGGAGTGTGGAGGGCTGATCTTCGGTGCAGATGGTGCTCGGGGTTGGGGCTTCTCAATCCCCAGAGCACAACTTCGAGGATGCCTCATAAACTGCGCTGGAAGCAAGTAGCCAATTTTCCCAGGTAGCCGGTCCCACGTCTCTCATCGCCTCCACGGATCTCAGCTTTGCTGTGGATGTGGATCAGGGTCGGAGAAGTCTGCACGTCAAGGCACTGGTCGGGCTCTGCAGTCGGTTCCTCGTAGAACGTTGAGCAAAGCAAACGGCAGGTCGCTTGATAGTGCCTGTTTGCACAGGGTGGCCACTCCTTGGCCACAAGGGAGATTCTTCAGTCTTCTTCCGTAGTCGAATGTCGAAGGTCCAGAGTTTCTGTTCAAGTTTCAGTTATCAGGATAATCCAAAGTCCTAGGGACTCAGCTCCCACTCTTATACTAATCTGGGGGGCTGGGTTACCTGCTAGGTCCCTCCTATGGGTGGGACTAGGGAGGGGGGGGGGGTTACACCCCCTTCCCTTTGTCCAATTTCGCGCCAGGACTGGGGCTGGAGTGCCCCAGCACCGGATTGAACTGGACTATAGATGGGACACCTTGTGTGCCCCAGGCAGTGTCTCGTTTCATTCATCCCTCCCTGCCTCAATACACTAAGGCCTGTCTAGGGTGGTGCTAGCACCTCCCAAGGCAGGAAACCTATTGTCCAAGCCTCTCTCGCTGGAAGGACTCCCAGCAGCAGGAGGTCAGACTTGTGTCTGTGGCAGCAGCATCCATTTTGTGATGCTGGGGCTCTGGTTAACTTTAACCGGGTAGTAGGTCTTCAACATGTCTTCTCCCTCCCTCTAGAAGGGGGGAATACTATCCTCACCGCCAGAAATGGTGTGGGGGTAGTATTCCAAAGTTTTAGACACCTTACACGACATGTTTTGATAAAGCCAAACCATAGTTACCATAACCGCGAGGATTATAAGGCACTTTAAGAGTATATGGTAGGCGATATCATAGAACAGCTATAAGGACATGGTTCCGAAAGCTGCAGACAGGCTCAGCTCATGCTAGAGCACCATCTCACATGTTACCAAGCACTCTGCCTTCAGGATTGTTAAGGCCTGCCATAGGAGTGACTGATAGGTTACCCATGTGTCTATATATAAGGTAGGTATAGGAATACTATACCTAAGCAAGGGGTGATTACACGACCTTGCCCCAGCTGAGTGATCAGCCAGTTGTGTCATAATGGAAGGCCAGCCAGGGGTGGCATAATACATGCTGCAGCCCCTGGTAGGCCTAGGGTACACCTATGCCCTGGGTACCTAAGGTACACTGTACAGGGCCCTAGAAGGTGATCCTTACCAATTGGGTTATGTACCTAAAGTACATAGTATGAATTTAGAGAGAGAACAGCTGGGCTGTGGGTCTGATTAGCAGGCCCACAGCCACATCTAAGTCGAAAACCAGTGAAGCAAAAGCAAAAAGTGGGGGTGAACATAGAAAGCAGACCCTACTCTCCTACAGTGTGGTGTTATAGTAAAACGTAACAAAACATTGAGACTGAGCTAACTGAAACTTATGGCCCCGCCACACACTGCGTATGACCTCTTGACCTCACATATTACATCATTCATGACATGTTAAATGACGTCATTGATGACACACTATATATATATATATATATATATATATATTCACTGAAAAAACCATAGGTTTCACACATGTTATAGTTAGCGGAAATTTTACTGATAAAAAACCAATGAAATTCCCCCGTTATAGTTAGTGCAGGCAACTATAACTCACGCGACCGCAATCCTCTGCTGATGCTTATACTGTATTTAGACACTTATTTGCCCATGTCTTCTTCCATACATTTTTAGCTATACATATATTACAAAAAATTTTTTTTCATAAAGACACATATGTCATCAGCAGAAGATTGCGGTCGCGTGAGTTATAGTTGCCTGCACTAACTATAACGGGGGAATTTCATTGGTTTTTTATCAGTAAAATTTCCGCTAACTATAACATGTGTGAAACCTATGGTTTTTTCAGTGAATATGCAAGGTTTTTTAAATGCTAATTCCTAACTATAACGTGTGTGAAACCTATGGTTTTTTCAGTGAATTTGTACGGTTTTTTAAATGCTAAGTTACTTTACGCCATTCGTGGCGTGCGCGCCCACTTAGCGCAGTTCGTTCCGTGCGCACCGCGCGCCCACTTTACGCAGTTAGTGCCGTGCACGCACGGTGGGCACGCGGTGCGCGTAGCGCACCGCGTGCCCACGTTACGCTAGATGGGCCATGTACGCACGATGCACTTCGCGCGCTCATGGAGGACATATGATGCACTTCGTTTTGAAAGGTAATATTTTAATTTTTCGTATATGTTATAAGCCATGCACAATTGCATACGGGGTGGAGACAGTGTGGATAATTTTTTTTTTTATTATTTTTTTTTAAAATATTTTAGTTTAACTTATCCTTGATAAGTCAGGCACAATTGGTGCCCTTCGGGCACCAATTGCACACGGGGTGGGGAGAGTGTGGATAATTTTTTTTTTCAAGCAGGGGCCGAGAAAAAAGGGGGGTCCCAAAACGCGTTTTCCCCATGCATTTTTCCATAGGACCTTTAGACACAGCTACAGCTCGAACGGCTGAACAGAATTACTTGAAATTTGGCAGAGAGGTAGCCATAAGGTCAAGGAAGTGCCTTTTGCAGGTCTGGTGTAAATCTGTTCAGTATTTCCTGAGAAAATAGCATTTAAAAGCATATATATATGTGGGCGGAGCCTAACCACACATCTCATCCTGAGATCTGATTGGCTGTCAGCACTTCATCCAAGAAGTGTTGGCAGCCATCTTGGGACCAATATACATGATAGCACCTCATTAAAAAGCATTGCAGTTAATAGAAGGTTTTAAGACTTTAGTTACATTATAAATCATTTGTTGATGGTACCATACTCATTTTAGGAATTGTGGTATGTTCTAAGGTGATTTCACCATGTGAAAAAGCCTTCTGCTGGGATATCATGATTGAGAGAAAAATATTTTCTCATGCTTTTACCACAGAGGTTTGGAAGGTGATCTATAAGCTAAACTGAGAGCTTATTTTCTGTAAATTCACATTATCTTTCTCAGTCATGTGAGAATGAAGTCTGATCTTCTCAGTAAAACATGTACATCCAACAAGGGCAGAGACTGTCAGTTGATTCCTTTGTGTTCTACTGCAGCTTCCCAGAGTGTTCCATAGAACAACTAGAGCGCTAACAATCCTACTTATGATAAACGTATGGCACACCTGAAGCCATCTTGCTTGGATTAAAGTGGTAACTCTTAAAACATTTAATTTAAAAAGGAACAAAAATGAGGGGGTTCATTTTTCCATAAAAAGTATGATTAGTGCTGCAGAAAGAAAAATTAGGGCACATTTTGAGTGACTTCTCAAATCCTCTTCTATTTCATTAAAAAATTCTGACATGCAGACTGAAACATGCACTTTCAATACCAGCAGCAGTTTTCCCTGGTGAGCAGTAGCTTTACTACAGTGATCTAATGAGCAAAAAGAGTGCTAACATTCTGAATGTATGGCAAATGTGTGACACATCTGAATGCCTTCTTGATGGAATCAAAGTAAAAAACTGAAAGTATTTCCTACTGAGGAGACTGCAGTAAATGAGGAAATTAGGAAACTTCATAACAAATAAGTCTCCCAAGATGGCCACCAGAGACAAAAGAGCCCAAATGTAGCCCAAATATCACCCAGATGTAGCCCAAATATAGCCCAATGACAGAAGTGTGCAAAACACTTATTATTTTGTGTTTTTGCAGTGTTATATAGTGCAGACTTGTCAGGTATTGGAGTGCTTTACATGAGCATTGGTTACATCACACAAGAACAAATTCATTTTGGTTGTAGACATGGGGAGACTAAGTGATTTGACCAGAATCACAGAATGTCGAGCTGAAGCAGAGACTTCAACCTGGTTCCCCAGTTGCAAAGTCTGCAGTTCTGGAAGTAACACCACATCCTCTCCCCTAAGTGCAACATTTAATCAAGTGGTCAACTGGATAAAAAAACATAAAGATAACAAATAATTTAAAAGTGCTTTGTCGCTATTTGAAAACTCAGAAAATATGTCCTTATTTTAGTCTTTTAGAGCACTAACCATAATTTTGATGCCAATAAGACCCTCTCATATATGTAATCTCCAAAGGAAATGCTCTAGGTATTACAGTTTTGATCACATCAAGATGATGTCAGGCGTTCCACACTTTTGTAATAAATATAGAATGTTAGCAATCTAGTTGTTCATTAGGATACTGTTGAGAGGCAGAGGCCAGGTGCACGGACTCTGAAAATTGAAGGCAGGTAGGAGGGTGCAAAGGCAACAATTTAACCACACTGAGCAGGCAGGAAGGGCCGTGGAAGCACAACAGACTATGGAGGGCAGTGGAAAGGGGGGCAGGGGCAACAAACCAACAATACAGGACTTGCAAGAGAGGCTGTGGCAATGTAATAGACCATTGTGGGCAGAAGGAAGAGGCAATGGTAGTACAACCATACATGCCAACAGACCCGATTCAGCCAGGAAACGTCCAATGTTTTTAAGCTCAAATGGGCTTTATTTCATCTGTCTCCTGTCTACAATATCTTCTTTTTCAATGTAACTCAAAGGGGAAAATCAATACCCCAGTTTTTTTCAAAATCTCCCTCTTACCAAGTTCAAAATGTTCGCAAGTATGGTACATTGGATCATGGAAGGAAATGGGATAGGGACATGGACTTGGATAACAGAGGACAGGAGGGACATGGAGAGGTGCACCAAACTGACCCTGCAGGGCAGGCATCAGGGTTTGCAGCAGCACAATACACCACACAGGGCATGCAGGACGGGAGTGCAGCACAACAATCCATAGAAAGCAAGAGGGAGGGGACAGGACCATGCACATGGAAAACAGAGAACAGAGGGGCAAGAGGCAATGGTAGCTAGCTGACCATAATGGACAGACAGGAGAGAAAGCTGCAGCATAACAGACCATAAAGGGCAGGAGGGACGGATCAGGGGCATTACAATGGAACAGACAAGCCAGGAGGAAGGGAGTAGGGGTCTGCACATGTAAACAGAGGGCTGGGGGCAAGGGGGCAGGGCAGGAGCCGCAAGATAGCCATGGAGGTCAGGCAGGATGGGCACTAGAAGCAAGACACACCATGAAGAGCAACAGTGAGACTGTGATGGCATACACACAGACCATGGAGGGAAGGTGGGAGGGGGTCAGGGGCAGCTAACTGACCACACAGGGAAGGTGGGAGGGGCCATGGCAGCACAGAAGACCATGCATGGCAAGTGGGAGGGTTAGTGGCAGCACAATGGCTATGATGGGCAAGAAGGAGGGTGCAGGGGCATGCACAAAGGACGATGGAGGATAGAAGGGAGGGTCAGGACCTGTGCACAGACAAGAAAGTTCAGGGGAAGGGGCCTCACAACAGACCACACGGGGCAGGCAGGAGGAGCAGTTGCAGCACAACAGACCAGGGAGGGCAGAAGGGTGTGGCAGTACAATGGACAATGTAGGACAGGAGGAAGAGGATAGGGGCATGGCATGTGGACAGGCAGGGTGGAGGTGGCAGGGACAGGTTACAGTCATCTGACAATGCTAGGCAGGTGGGAGGGGAGTGGCAGCTCAACAGAACACTCAGAGTAGATAGGAGTGGCAGGTCCATGGGACATGGTGGGCAAAAAGGATGGAGCAGGGGCATGCACAAAGACATCGGAGGGCAGGGGGAAGGAGAATAGGGGCAGCAAGCTAAGCACAGAGTTTAAGCAGGAGGTCAATGATGGGGCATAGAATTGGGCAATGGAGGGCAGGAGGAGTGGACTGGTACATCATACTAAATTGAGGGCAGTGGCAGCACATCAGACCATGCATGGCAGGAGGGAGGAGGCTAGTCCATGGATTCACACAACAGAGGATAGGGAGGAGGGGGATGGGGCAGCAAGCTAACTGTTCAGAGAAGGCGGCTATTAGGAACTTTATTGTTTTTAAAACATTGTGTCTGTGCGAACTACTTAAAATATGAACAAGTATGCAGCATAATCTCACTTTTATTCAGGAAGAAGAGGACGTTTGTGACAGTGACTCCGGGCTCACTTGGCAGAAACACCCCCTGACCCTCCACCCCCTATCGCAAAATGTAATGCCCGTGAAAAGGGTAGGTGAACACAGTGTTATATAGAACATAGTCCTGAGAGCACGATTGAAAATGAAAACTAGATATAGTGTATGGTATAAACTATGCACCAAAAAGTGTGATATAAGATGAACCGGGAGTGAAATATAATATGCAATACATTGTGCGCAATGACAGATTCATTGGAGAGCGCGAGATAGCACAGGCATTAGCGCGCGCTATGCGATATGCGCCTTGGAGTGTAATATGCACAGGGCAGTGTTGTGTAACCTAACTAGTCTCTAAAGTTGTAATATAAAATATGTGCTGGGGAGTGTAACGTTGCATATGCACTGTGACAAAGATATGGATCCCAGATTGTAATATGTATGGCATAGCACTGTGCGTTATAACATAGGCATCGAGGAAGGCACGTTAGATGGGGCAATATAACCCGTGCGAAGACAAGTGTGGCATGACATATTCACGGGGTGGTGTTACAGTGCACATGGGCTAGAGAGTGTCATAGCATATGCACTAGCTAGTGGAATACAACACAGAGGTGTGTGGCACTCAGCAGGCAATGGTGGGTGTAACACAGCATTGGGCTCTGTCAGGAGCGCGCTGTGACTCTCAAGTGATGTTCGTCCCCTTTCCAGAGAGTAAAATAAAAAGTATTACACATCCGGCAGTGGATGTGTGTTTTATTAACCGTGAGGGGGGTTTCTTGCATAGTTTTGGTCGAATTGTTGTCGAATCCCCTTTGAATGGCTTGGTGTGCATGTGTATTAAATGTGCCCGTCAATAGCTACCCATGTTTGTATAAAAAACGAGAAGGGTGTCTACCGGGATTAGGCACGGTAGGGCATCAGACATGTCAGAGCTTCACTAGAGGTGTAAATACATTCCACGTGGATTCATTGCATGCATAGTCGCCTTTTAATGAATATCACGCAAATCGTCATGGTGATAGGTACGTACGGTTTGTCCAGCATGTCCTAGGTGTGTCTATAAATATATATTTTTTAAAAATAATAAAAAACAGTGGCCGGCCCTGGGGATTGGGGTCAAAAAAATATAATTAGGAGACAGGCCCTGGGGGATGGGGTCATCAGGGTCAATAAATTAGAATAAGAAGGGGAACCACACAGCCCCCTTCTTAAAAAATTAAAATAAATAAAAGACTGGCATCGTGCCGGAGGCCATGCCCCCTCCGTGCAGCACTCTGCAAACGCGCCCCCAACAGGCATCTCCAGTATGCGCCAGGGAGCTGCGCTGCAGATTGGTGTTCTGAGGCCAAGCCCCTTTTTACACCTCTCTGCAACGCAGCTCTGTGGCGCTTACTGGACGTACCTAGTGGTCTAGTTTGACCCTAGGGACCCTTAGGATTCAAGGGGACTTAATCTCTCAACTTAGAACAGCCACAGGGCGCGTTTACACAGTGGTGAAGGGAGGGAACGGGGCCTGAGGTGACGTGTGCAAACACGCACTATGGCACGTTTTAAATTGGGGATATAATTTCCCTTCAATACTGAGGGCCCCTGGGGGCTAATTAGCCCACCAAGTGCTTCCAGTAAGCGCCACTGAGCTGCATTGCAGAGAGGTGGTCCAGGCCGTGCCACTTTTTACACCTCTCTGCAACGCAGCTCTGTGGCACTTACTGGAGGTACCTAGTGGGCTAGTTGGACCCTAGGGACCCTCAGGATTCAAATGAACTTAATCTCCCAACTAAAAACGGACACAGGGCGTGTTTGCACAATGGTGAAGGGAGGGGACGGGGCCTGAGTTAACGTGTGCAAAAACGCCCTGTGGCCTGTTTTAAGAGGTAGTTTTAATCCCCATGCCCTATTATATACTAGGGGCTTACAGAGGAGGTCATGCTAATCACAGGGGGACCCCAACGCATAATGTTCCCTAGTGTATGTAGGTGTTTTCACTGTATTCTGAGTGTCTTTTAACATAGCACTGGCTCTAGGACTGGTTAGTCAGACTCAGTTACCACCAGTATCCGTCTGAAAAAGTTGAGGGTACAGGATGATTTTGCAACAAGGCTTCTTTCTGCTCTTCTTTTTGTTCTTTCTGCACGTTATCCTTCTTCCTGCACTTATCTGCGTATTTGAGGACTTCTGTTGCTTGTTTCTGCACTTCTTTTGTTTCTTTCTGTGCATTTTTTCTTTTTTCTTCACATGTCCTATCTCTGTAGGCATAGTTAGAAATTAGCATTTAAAAAACCTTTGAAATTCACAGAAAAAAACATAGGTTTCAGGCACGTTATAGTTAGGAATTAGCATTTAAAAAAACTCAGAAATTCACTGAAAAAACCATAGGTTTCAGGGGTGTTATAGTTAGCTGGACTTTTCACTTGTACAAAACCATTGAAATTCCCCCGTTATAGTTAGTTCAGCTAACTATAACTCGCGCGCCCGCAATGCACTGCTGATGACGTCACATATTACATCACTCATGACATGGTCAGTGACATCACTCATGACATCTCAAATGACATCACTGATGACATCACTGGTGACATCTCAAATGACATCACTGATGACATCACTGATGACATCATCCTTGTGATAGAGTGGCAGACCTCCTCTCACCCTAATATAACCTTTGATACACACATTCAAAAATAGAGACTAAAATTTTCAAAACAATGGACATACCAATACCAGTTACAACAACCTCTTCAGTAATTCTAAGATCCACATACACATCCACTCATTCACCAACAGTCCTATACATGTACTCACTCATCATATGTACTCATACACCTATACATCCTGTTACACAATGCCACTCATCCATAGTTACTCACACACATAGTCACTCATGCTAATAAAGAATCAAACATACATTTACTTGCATATACAGTTATACACACACCACCACACTTACTTCTACGGAAACTTACACATACTTAGTCTTTTAAACAATCACTTATAGAAACACATACTTATTCATACAGGAACTCTTTCAATATCTCACTCTCACATATACTCACATATATACACCAATAGTCACATATACTAGTTTAAAACATATGTAGTTACTCATAAAGACACTATTGAGACAGTCATTCACTCACTAACACACCCATACACACACTCATCCACCCATACAGTCCTGCACACATGCTGTCTTCAACACATACAAACAGTGAGTCACTCATTCATGCACCTATGCACTACGTAATACCCCCCACCGAACCATGCAGACACTCAGACTGATACTCAAAAAATCAACTAATAACCTATATAAACACCCATGTAGCTACTCACCAACCCATGCAGCCACTTATACACAAAGTGAGAGACTGATACAGATATTTACATATTTAAACATTACTCACTAAGCCATGTATTCACTATGATACACTTAATCAGTCAGTTACACAATCAATTTTTCAAAAACAAATCATCCATTTAGACACTTATATACCCATTTATTCTTCCATCGACCTTGAGATATACATATATAAAACATATTTAATTTTCAGAAAAACACACATTCACTGGATGATGTCATCAGTGATGTCATCAGTGATGTCATTTGAGATGTCATGAGTGATGTCATGAGTGATGTCACTGACCATGTCATGAGTGATGTAATATGTGACGTCATCAGCAGTGCATTGCGGGCGCGCGAGTTAAAGTTAGCTGAACTAACTATAACGGGGGAATTTCAGTGGTTTTGTACAAGTGAAAAGTCCAGCTAACTATAACACCCCTGAAACCTATGGAGTCTTATGTGGCTACACTAATGGACTATCAGGACCAGAATGCCATTTTCCATTACGCCCATTGGGGCGGGACTCTCAATAAAGTAAGTCGTTTTTCAAACGCTCCTGTCTTCATTATTGCCAGTGATCAAGAGCTCGAGGGAGCTCGAAACGCGGTTGGCTTTTGGATGACATGCAGCCTGCTGACCTAACTGCTGCCTGCGTTGTGGTGTGCTGTAACCCCGTGCTGTGAGCGGCATCTCTAGGGGCAACCTTGGTGTTTGATGTTATAGCGGCTAGCCTGGCCACGAGATGCCCCGACGCCTGCCGGCGGATCCTGCGTGTTGGCAAACACCAGCGCGAGTTATGGACAGAGGGGGCCTCGCTCGCAGTTTCATTAGCAGCGGGATGCAGTGGCAGCATGCCCTTCACCGAACATGGAACTTTATTTACATTGAAGCAGGAACGTGAACCACTTGGTTAAAAAAACTTTGAGTCTTATGTGGCTACACTAATGGACTATCAGGACCAGAATGCCATTTTCCTTTACGCCCATTGGGGCGGGACTCTCAATAAAGTAAGTCGTTTTTCAAACGCTCCTGTCTTCATTATTGCCAGTGATCAAGAGCTCGAGGGAGCTCGAAACGCGTTTGGCTTTTGGATGACATGCAGCCTGCTGACCTAACTGCTGCCTGCGTTGTGGTGTGCTGTAACCCCGTGCTGTGAGCGGCATCTCTAGGGGCAACCTTGGTGTTTGATATATATATATATATATATATATATATATTTTGTTCAGTGCTGTGGTTGTGTTGCTGAATTAAAATTTAAAAATAGAGATATCTCCAGTGTGCGCCTTGTTGTTTCGATCAGAACGAGATCGATGTTTGGGGAATATATATATATATATATATATAACGTTTTTTTGAAAATGGCATATAGTAGTGTAGGTGGGTAATATGGAGGCAAAGGCAACCATGCATTAATCTAATAGGCTTGTCTCAATTGTAGGCAAGTCAACTGAGCCCTTCTCCTTAATGTGTTCAGTACTACAGCCCAAAAATGCACCTAACTACTTATAAGGTTGCAGACTGGGTATAGAAATGATGCACAATATTTACATCGACAATCTAAAGATTTTTAAGGAAATATTTGCTCCTTTAGCACAGTACGTCCTAATGTAAAACCTGTCTGATGTGAACTGATTTGATAAATATTTTGTAATAAACCACATTTAAATGAACATATCTGAAAGAGACACATTAGTGATAGATTCCTTACCTTAGAATATCCCCAGGCGTCAGACTGGATCCGGAAAGTTTTTCGTCAGCAGTACCTCTGCGCGTTGGTAGGCGTCGTCGTGCGGCTTCGCGTACGTCGCTGGCGTCGGAGCCGCCGAAATGCCGTCATCAGAGCTACTTAGACGCGCCCACGCGCGCTTACGTCAGTTCTTTCTTTTTCCGCGCCAGCAGGTGCTGATCCGAGAGAGAGCGGTACTCCTAGTCATATTTTTGACTTTTTTTCTGAGACTTGTTTGTCGAGTTGTCGGGCCATGGTGCCGAAGACTTGCGGGAGCGTTCCCGACAGTTCTTTGAGGCCCGGCAATTGCTCTGCACCACTCAAGATCACACGCCCGTGGGCGGTCGAGGGACTGGTCGCGGGGTCTACACATTCATTTGTCTGCATCGGGTTCAGGTAAGTCGAAGTGCCATACCAGGTCGAAAACGCAGCGTCGCTCTTCGCCTACCCCTCTCCGGTCGCGGTGGAGGGGGCGGGTGGTCACTTCCCCGCAGCTCCGGCCCTTCCCCAGGCTGTACGCGACTCCGGAAGGAATGCAAGTGTTCCTATCGGCCATGGGCCGTTTATTTGCCCCTTCGGGTCCCTCTGGAGCGTCTTCGGGCCCCGTGGAACCATTGGGTGGTACTGCCACCATGCCGCCGCCTTTGGCCCCAGCAAGATACCCTGAGGCGCTGTTGGCTCCAGCCTCGGCCCCGCCGTTGGCTCCTGGCTTCGAACCCGCCGATGGCTCCGGCCTCGGCCCCACTGCTGGCTATGGCCTTGGCCCCACTGCTGGCTATGGCCTCGGCACCTGTGTTTGCTCCGACCTCGGCGCTGCCGCTGGCTCCGGCCTCGGCGCCGCCGCTGGCTTTGTGCTCGGTACTGAAGCCGGAGTCAGCGGTGGTGCCGAGGCCGTTGCCGCCGGCTTGCTTCCGGCCTCGGTGCTGCCACTGGTTCCGGCCTCGGCGCCACCGCTGACTCCGGCTTAGGCGCCGCCGCTGACTCCGGCTTAGGCGCCGCCGCTGGCTCCAGTCGCGGCGCTGCTGATGGCTCCAGGCCCGGCGTCCAACACGGCACCGTTGCCTCCACCGCCGGACTACAATGAGCTTGGATTGACCTATTGTCCACCAATTCCTAGCCCGGGAGAGGCAATTTTCTCCCTTTCTCCGGCCTCCTTGTCCTTCTCGGCCTCTTACACAGCCGACGGCAAAGACTGGGAGGGGTCTGTGGACCCTCTCGCAGGTCAGTGTGAGGATGCGCAACACTAGGATGCCAATGTGGAGGATCTGTGCGATCTGGATTTCTCTCCATGGCTGCTGAGCAGGAGCGTACATTTTCTGTGGTGTTGCGCAGGACGGCTGAGGCTCTTAACCTCAAGCTCCCTACAGTGTCTCTCAGGACCAATCTCCAGACTGAGGTGATTCGGCCATGAGCCTCCTCCAAGGAGCTCCTGCTGCCCTTGAATAGCGCATTTACATACATCCTCTGGGCGCCTGGTTCACGCCTCCCACAGGTACTCCTGTGGATAGAAGTGTGGCACAACGGCATCGCCCGGTGGATAGGAGTGTGGCACAATAGCATCGACCGGTCCCAGGCGGCCCCAGTTTCCTCACATAACACCCAACACCAGAGAGTCTGGTTGTCCAGACCTCTGCTTCTCCCAGCGCATTCCCTTCCGCAACTCCGGATAGGGTACCAAAAAAAAAAAAGAGGTTGAGCGGTCTGGGAACAAGGTTTTACCTCGGCCACTTGGGACTGCGGACAGTGCATACTGCATGCTTTTTGGCCCGCTATTCCCACTCTGTGTGGGACACAGTGACACTGGTGCTACCTCAGTGTCCGACGGACGCTCGGACGGTACTCTCCGAAGCTATACCGAGGGGAGAGATGCGGCACCGTTTACTACACTTGGTGGCCTTGATACCGACGACTCCCTCGGCAGGGCAATTCCCACAACTGTGGTGCTTCGCCATTCCGCCTGGCTCAGAGCCACTGGCTTCTCAGGGGATGTCCAGAATGCCTTGTTGAACATGCCCTTTGATGGCACGCGCCTATTTGGTGACAACCCGGATAGCACATTGGAAAGTTTTGAGGACTCCCGGGCAATGGCACAGTCCTTGGGCCTTTCGGCCACGTGCACTCCTTCGGGGTCTGCCTTTCGTTCCTTTCGTGGCAGGGATGGGGCGCCTAGTACACGTTCCTTTCACAGCCGCAGCCCTGCGCAGCAGCACTCTCGGCGCAGCCACTGAAAGAGGACCCGCAGAGGTGGGTCACATGGCCAGCAGCCGGGTCAGTCTGCCGCCACCCCTGCCACCACGGCCTCCAAACCTTCCTAGTCTGAAGTTTTCGGGCCCACCGAACGCCCGTGGATGGAACGATTCGCCATCGCCTTCCCCACTGGCGCACCATCACTTCGGACAGTGGGGTTTTGCAGATAGTCCGAAGGGGCTACTCCCTCCCATTCCGGACTGCCCCTCCGGCCGTGTCCCCTCCGTACCACCACATGTCGGTGTATCACTTGGCGCTTCTCCAGCAGGACGTTCCGGCCCTCTTGGCTGGAGGAGGCCGTCGAGTGTGTTCCGACACTAATAGTAAGTCGTGGTTGTTATTCCCACTACTTCTTGATTCCAAACAAGGACAACGGCCTGCGTCCTCTTTTAGGCCTCCGGTACATCACTTACTTCCTTCGGCTGAAAAAGTTCTAAATGATCCCGCTTTCAGTTCACCGTACTTCCTTTTGGCCTTACCAGCACCCCTCGTGTGTTCGCAGAAGTGATGGCGGTGGTCGCAGCTCATCTACACATAGTAGGGGTTTCAGTCTTCCCCTGTCTCGACTACTGGCTGTTGACAGCGGGCTAGCCCCGAGCAGTCGTCTCACACCTCCAAACTACGGCCAACCTCCTGCATTTGCTGGGGTTCTCCATCCACGTGCCGAAGTCACATCTGGCTCCCTCTCAGGAGCTCCTTTCATCGGAGCGGTTCCGGACAAGGCGCGATTTCGGGTTTATCTTCCCGAACAGCGCGTCCGGGTCATTCGGCCTATGACTTGGGTCAGCGGCAGATCCCTCTTCCTTCACCAACCGGAGCTCACAGTGGTAACAGATGTGTCCCTCCAGGGATGGGGCGGCCATATGGGGGAGGCGGAGATCAGAGGCCTATAGTCTCCGGCAGAGTCCGAGCTCCATATCAATCAGTTGGAGCTTTCGGCGATCCTGCTTGCACTCAAACCATTCCTTCCCTCTGTCAAGAGGACAGTAGTTCAGGTGTTCTCGGACGAAACCACCGCCATGTGGTACTGCAACCAGCGAGGCGAGGTGGGGTCGTGGACCCTATGGCAGGAGGCTCTGCACCTCTGGACGTGGCTGGACTGCCAGGGCATTCTACTGGTGGTTCAACGCTTGGCAGGTTCCTGTGCACGCCGGTCGGATTAACTCAGCCACCGGTGCATCATAGATCATGGAATGGCATCTTCACTCAGAGGTGGCACAAGGTCTCTTTCAGCAATGGGGAGAACCTTGATTAGATCTGTTCGCCACCAAACAGAACGCGCACTGTCAACAGTTCTGCGCGTTGGAGTTTCCAAGGTGGAACTCGCTCGGAGACGCTTTTTGACGCGAGTCGAGTGGCGGTCTATTGTACGCCTTTCCACCTATACCACTTCTACCCAGAGTGCTGAAGATCAGACGCAACCGGGCCCAAGTACTTCTTGTGGCACCACACTGGGCTTGAAGAGTTTGGTATCCCGAGCTACTCAGTATGAGCATGGATCCTCCGATCCGACTTCCTCCTCGGGAGGATCTTCTGTCGCAGCAACAGGGACGGTCCTCCACCTGAACCTGTCCAGCCTCCACCTCCTTGCGTGGACATTGCGTGGCGACAGTTGATTCCATTTGACTTGCCTCCTGAAGTTTGCAGTGTGATTCTGGCAGCCAGGCGTCCCTCACCTAAACTGCATACGCCTGCCGGTGGAACTAATTTGTGGCATGGTGCTCAGCGAAAGCTGTGGAACCCCCCCCCCCCCCCCCCACTTCCCCCGCCCCTCTTTCTGAGGTCCTATTGTTGTTTCTCTCTTTGGCCTAGCAGGGCTCTGCTCTAGGCACTGTTAAGGCCTACCTCTCTGCTCTTTCAGCCTTTTTCAGGCTGTTGTCCACAGATTTCTCAAAGGCATTACTCACCTTTTCCCTCCTATTCCTTTTGTGATGCCTCACTGGGACTTGCAACTGGTTCTCACATACTTAATTTGTGCTCCCTTTGAGCCTCTTCACAACTGTCCTTTATGGTTATTGACTTTGACAACTGTCTTCCTGGTGGCTATCATCTCCGCTAGGCGCTTGAGTGAACTCCAGGCTCTTTCATGCAAACCTCCTTTCCTGGCGGTTCATCCTCACAAGGTTGTGCTTCGGTCACGTCCCTCCTTTCTACCAAAAAGAGTCACTGCCTTTCATCTGGGGCTAACTGTTACTCTGCCCACTTTCTTTCTGCCTCCGCACCCTTCCAGAGAGGAAGAGAGGCTCCACCGTCTGGACACAAAACGTGCGCTTTCATTCTACCTCAGCCGCACACAACCGTTCCGGGTGGATGACCAGCTCTTTGTTGGCTACGTGGGCGCCACGAAAGGCCGGGCTGTGCACAGAACGGACTATCTCCCGCTGGGTTGTCCTGTGCATTAACGCCTGTTACCCACTGGCTAAAAAGGAACCGCCGTAAAGCTGCGCGCATATTCTACCAGGGCGACGGCAGCTACTACTGCATTGGGACGTGGTGTCCCCCTGCAAGACACAGCCACTTGGGCCTCGCTGCATACTTTCACTAAGCACTATTGCCTTGACAGTCAAGTCCGGAGAGACGGCTTCTTTGGCCGTTCGGTTCTCCACAACTTTCTGCTGTCATCTCTCTTCTCAGGACCACCACCGGGGTTGGTATTGCTTGGGTATGTATTCTAAGGTAAGGAATCTATCACTAACCTGTCTCTTTCAGATGCACAAGTTACTTACTTGTGTAACGATATATCTGTAAGAGACATTAGTTAGTGATAGATTCCTTCCCGCCCCACCATCCTCCCCATTCTGAGAACTGATTTCTTGGGTTCCAGTCATCCCTTTCAGGGCCCTAGTTCTATTGTACCAGTAGTTGGTCTCTGGCGTGGCCCTGCGTTCCTGGCGAAGAAAAGTCGTGTACAGAACTGACGTCAGCGTGCGCGGGCACGTCTAAGTGGCTCCGACGACGTCATCTCGGCAGCTACGACTCCAGCGACGTACGCGCAGCTGCACTACGACGCCTACCGATGCGCAGGGGTACTGCTGACGATAAACTTTCCGGATCCAGTCTGACGCCTGCGCATATTCTAAAGTAAGGAATCTATCACTAACTAATGTCTCTTACAGATATATCGTTACACAAGTAGTAACTTGTGCTTATATCCTAGAATAAATGTTTTTATAGATAACTATGTAATGAAATAGTAGAAAGGTCTTTAATATTTACACCTCACTATAGTCATTGTCTGGGATATTGATTAGTTTTCCCGGTTTCATAATTAGGCCAGTCTTAGGATGTCCAACTTGGTGGGTTTGAGTTTGGACAGGGCCATTGGCTTATGTTTACCTACATATTCCTTTCATTTTCTAAATACCTTAATTTTGATTCACTCTAAATAGAAAGCAGCATACTGAACACAACGAGCCGATGTGCTGCTACTTAAAACAGTGGAATTGTGCAATATCTATCAGCAACACATATGCGTGATCTTTATGTCCAGTATTTATTATACAGCAGCATTGTATTTTAATACAATTGACCCTTTTCGTCTCTAAAATAACAGGGATTTAGGGTAAATAGTTTGAATTGCCCACATTTTCCTTTCAAGTCACCATAAATATGAGGTTTGAAATGTTTGGTGTTCTGATGCTTAAATGTTATTTTTTCAGTTTCAAATGTACTCTAATGGGGCTCAAATATTTTTTTGTGTGTGATTGGTTTTGATGGCTTATCCATACTATTATATATTTGACCTAAAAATATAGGAAATGTTTTTTCCTATGCCACAGCTTGAGAAACTATCGGAGGAATAATTGATAGCACAGATAGTGAGATTCTGTTGAGAGCCTCACAGAAAAATAAGTGCTGAGTTAGTAGTTTATTTTATTTTTTGTCAGTGTAGTGTTGTTCCTTTGTCATTTTATTGTGAAATAGTACATTCTAAATAGTTATTGTATCTCTTTAAGTCCAAAAGGTAAACAGAAGCTGCCAAAGGTAAATACCAAACCAAGTGAGAATACTTCTCTTCCATTAACTAGAACCAGTTCATCAACGTCCTCGCAAGGTAAGGAGTTTCTATATATCTCTTGGTTGCTGTTTTGCAGTATCACTGAAAGATAAAACCTTGGTGAATACATGAGACCTCATACTTTTCAGAATATTGTTTGTTTGAATGTTGTCTTGTCCAGTTGTTATTTCTAATCGATACTTCTAACTGCAGAGTCTTCTCCTTTAGAATATCCAGACTGCTTTTAGAAGATTAAACAGCCATGCTCAGGCACTCTGCTAAGTGCCATCATGCTGCTCAGTGTTGGCGTCTTTCTGCTACAGATGTGCCAAACGCATCTGCATACAAGTACCAGACCTGGAAGATAACGTCATTTGCATACTTTCTGTATCTTTGTACGTGAATCTGCAGTTTGCTCCCAACATTTACCTAGTCCTTGACAAGCTTTACTCTCCAGTTCATTTTGTCCGTGTGCAAGGGCTACCCCCCTCCTAAAACAACAGGGTTTGAGCCTTGTAGAGGCTGTCTTGTACAGAGGTCTGTGACAGATCTCCACATGGTCTGCCACTACTGTTTGGGTTAGGCACACAACTCCTAAGTCCTTCGAGGAGTGCGCCTTTATGAGCCCAAAGGCGATTTGAGACCACAAAGCAAACCTGTTGTAGGAAGATGGCTAAAGTAGATAACAATAATGCTCTCATTTGTGGTATCGTGGGCAAGCAGTTAGGCTTATGAGAAGGTAGTGCTGAGCATTTCTTATACTCAGAGACAATAAATGAGACACACTCAAAGAATAAATCCGAGACCAAATTAGAAAACACTTTTTTTTATATATTTTGTAAAAACAAGAACTTTGTTCAAATGTAATTAGTGTTTTTTATATCAATTTACAGAGGTTAGTAAACTTTTCAAAGTTGTTCGTCCTTTACACACAATGCAATCCTATGAGGATATAAGACATGTATGCATCAAGGTAATTACAATCGGTTTCAGGGGTTCACCTTCTGGGTTCCGCGTTGTAGTAGGCCAGGGTCCAAAGTACTGCCAACGGTTCTTCGGGAATGGCCCAGGTTTAGCCAGGAGGAGGGCGCTGGGGACGTTTGTAGCTGTGTGCTACAGAGAATGTGGGCCACCTGTAAAAAGGCTGCACAGGGGGACTTGGGGACAAGTCCGAGAGCTCCCAAATGAGGGTGTGGGTCACAAGGGGTCTTGGAGCAAGGGGGCATAGCTGGTTCTTTGGTGGCCAGTCTGCTCAGGTGCAGAATGGTTAGGTCAGCTGGGCCTGGTGATCAAAGTTACTCCTCGCGATTAGAGACAAACAGGTGGCAGTGGCAAAATCAGGACAGATGGGCCACTCACAAAGGGGGCCTCAGTGATACTGACATCCCTCGACGGCTGCTCAGTCGTGGCGTAGGGAGAATCCGGAGTGGACTTTCGCGGTTGGTGTTTGGTGCAGGGCGTCCGGTACCCCAGGTATTGGTGCTGCACGGCTATGGTGGGTCCTGGTGTCTTCACACTCAGTGGGGAGACAGCCGACCCTCAAGAGCACAGGTACCTCTACCTGGTCGTCTGTGGCGCTGGGGAGCTGCAATCCGGTGGACCAGACTCTACTCTTTGGTGCCTACGGGTTGAAGGGGGGGTAGCTCCTCTACTCCAAGTGAGACTGTAGGTGATTTTCAAAGTGCTGACAGGCTACTCAAGGCTGTGGTAGTACTCCAGCTTGGAGTACGACTCACTCTGTCGTGATTGGTAAGGGTTGCGAGCAGGCAGGATTTTGCGCCAAAAGTTCACAGTTCTTCAGCAGTTCTCACCAGGCAGTGACTATTCTTCATCCTTATTGTCTTGATCCATAGAATCGGAGTTCTTGGTATCAGGGGTTTCACCTAAATACTCGATTTAGGGGCATTAAGGGGAGTGACAGGCTAGTAGCCAATGGGCTGCCTACCTTTAGGCTATCTACACCCTCTATAGGTCCACTTCCTGTGGGAATTAGGCATAACCCTGACCCTAGAAGGTTAATTCCATCCAAAACATGAAGGAGGAATCTGAAATTGTGATTTTCATATCAGCGAGTCCATCTTAGGGGTGGACTAGCTCCTAATCTTACAAATTGTCCTGCCACCAAAAGTGGGGTCTTGACAGGAGGGTGGGCATCTCCACAATCAGGAGAGGCCAGGGTCAAATAATAAAAGGGATGAGGTCTTAGAAGCTTCCTGCCCTGGAACGCAGATCATGCGTAGAGAAGCTGTAAGCACCTCTACCCAGAGCAGACTTTGTTTCTGGCCTCCGATAGCTAAGGTTCTCACCTCAGGGGGACAGAAACTAGTCTATGGTGGCTAGCTGGTCAAGACCAGTCAGTCAACACACTAGTAGTCAGTAGGTTTTCAGGGGGCACCTCTAAGGTGCCCTTTGTGTACATTTCATAACAATTCCATCATTGTGGGTTTATTAAGACAAGATGTTTGGTATCAGACTTCTGGGGTACAGTGAAGCCATCGTGTAGCTGGGGAACTCTTCATCATGAGTGTCCAGCCCATGTACTCGTTATGGCTTCCCTGTGCATTTGTGTTTTCTAAGAATTAGTTTAGATATCACTGGTACACATCCACTCTTGCAGATATAGCCCACACATAGTACACTCTGCGTTAGGGCTGTACGTCCTGCTGTAGGGGTGACTTACCTATACCACATGTGGTGTTTTTAAGGCATGGCACACTGGCATGTGTGCCATTTCGACTCTTCACTTTTCTCTGCACCAAGACATGCAGACTGCAATGGAAGTTTGCACAACTTTGGTGAGGAGTCCCTTAGGGTGGCACAATTCATAATGCAGCCCTTAGGGACCTTGTTTAGTCCCAATGCCCTAGGTACCAGGGGTACCATTTATAAGGGATTTACTGATATACATTTGACGATTGGAAAAATTATGACCCACTCTGCGCCTGACCTGGCTATCTGGGACCACCTTCTACAGTATTTAAGGAAATAATAGAACATGGAATTACCATGGACTTCAAGTTATCAACGAATGCCCAAGTGGGCAAATTAGCAAGTTCAAGCGTCATTACCATGAAAACTCTGCGGCACTTCTTTCTACCACCTGGTATTTACACACAAGGTCCAGGCTACTATCTCTTTTGTACTGGCTAAACTAGATTACCCCAATGATCTCTACCACGGTACATCTTTATCAACTATGAAAATACTGCAGTGGATTCAGAATACTACTACATGTATACACACAAGCCCTCATCTCCCCTGCCTTGAGGGCCCTACATTGATTACTGGTTGCCAGAAGATACATCTTCAAGCTGCTTTGTATCACCCACAAAGCAATACATGGAGTAGGCCCGCTTTTCATCTGGACTAAAATCACCAAATACATTCAACAAAGAAACCTTTGCTCAAGATTGGCACCACGCATCAACAGCCCACCATACAATAAAAAAATGTAAGTGGTACATCTTTCTCAGTTCAAGTAGCCAAACTGTGGAATTAATTTACTCCAAACATAAGATCCAAGGATAACTATCTTACCATCGGAAGACTACTCAAGAGTTCTCTCTTTCCTACATAATCACCATTCTCAAATGCCAATGTACAGCATATCCATGTGTTTGTAAACGTTTATAATTTGATTATATGTATGCATCTATTTATATGTATTTCTTTGTACAAATACGTATAGTAACTATTGCTTTAAAATACATAGATATTCTTTAGGTCTGCTTAAGAAATGTATATATTACTTATAGTTAAATATATATCTGATAGAGACTACTAGCCGCAGATTCCTTCATGTAGAATTATCCCCAGGCGTGAGACTGGATCCGGAAACTTTTTGCCACAGCATCCTTGCGCGCTGGGGGCGGGGCGACATCACGCGACTCCGCCCAGGCGTTGTCCGTATACGTGACGTCAGCGAGGTCACATAAGACCCGCCCCGGTGCGCCCACGTCTGTTTTTTCCTTTTCCGCGTGCAACGCAGATCCGATCCTTGCTACGGGCCTGTTAGGCCCCTTTTTACTTCCATTTTTTTAGTGGAACAGTGTGCGAATGCCTTCGGGCTTTAAGACTTGCACGTCTTGTGGGCATCTTATGTCGGCGACGGACCCTCACCTCATTTGTATGTTGTATTTGGGGGAGGATCACAGCACCACAGACTGTACGCAGTGCCAACAGTTGAAGCCTCCACACAGATGGTTGCCTCGTCGGAGGGCGAGTCAGAGGTTGAATCGTCCCTGGCACCGCTGCATAGGTTGCTGAGCGATCTTCGCCTCATTCTGAGCCGCGGCTGTCTGAGGGCTTCGTGCAACTCCCCAGGCCCGTCTCAATCCCCCGCGCAGGTGGCTGCCTCGGCGGGGGTCGGCGTCACTCCGGCGCCGCCCCGGGGCCGGTGCGGCTTCAGCTCTACTCCCGTCTCCACTCCAGTCCCGGGTGACTTGGAGGTCCCTTGTCCGGCAACGCCGGCTGGTGCCGACGTCCTAACTCAGGCAGCGGATTCTACGGCTCTGTGCAGGGGTCGTACCGTGGACAACGCCTGGGCGGAGTCGCGTGATGTCGCCCCGCCCCCGGCGCACAGGGATGCTGTAGCAAAAAGTTTCCGGATCCAGTCTCACTCCTGGGGATAATTCTACATGAAGGAATCTGCGACTAGAATCGTCTCTACCAGATACATCGTTACCGAAGGTAAGTAACTCGTACATTAATCTGAAAGAGACTATTAGTTATAGATTCCTTACCTTAGAATTACCCCCAGGCGTCACACAAGACCCGGAGAATTTTTTCTCAGCAGTACTCCTGTGCGTCTGTAGGTGGCATTGGTCGACTCTGTGTCCGTCGTCGGTGTCGTGATCGCTGGGATGACGTTGCAGTATCTACTTAGACGGCACCCCTGTGCGCTGATTACAGTTCTTGCTTTTTACGCGCCAGCCAGCGCTGATCCTGAGAGAGCAGTACCCTTAGTCTAAAACTTTTTTTACTTTTTGTCGACATATGTTTTTTAAGCTTTCGACTCCTGGTGTACGAGGGATGTCAGGTTGCCGACCTGGTTTCAAGCTCTGTGATTCCTGTCACAAGCTGATGTCGGTCACCGATCCGCACCTCGTGTTCCGACTAGTGGGCCTTGAACCCGGAGTCTTTGCAGGAGCAGTCCCGAAAGCTTTTGGAGGCCCGGCAGTCGGCTCCGCGCCGTTCAATTTCCCGGTCGAGGGTAAGGTCGCGGGACCAGTCACGGAGCCACCACCACCATTCGTCATCAAAGTCTTCGTCATAGGGTAAGTCGAAGCACAAGAAGAAGGCGAAGAAGCATCGTAGCTCTTCGCCTTTTCCCCCTCAGTCGGCCGACGCGGGACTCAAAGGGTCATCGTTCTTTGGATTCGCCCTCGGAGTCTGCTGGGACGGCTCCATGCTTCCCCCCCCTTTCTGGCAGCCGGAACTTCCCCTGCCCAGCTTCGTGAATTTTACGAAGCCCTCCTCTCCAACTTTGGGCGGCCTGACTCCGCCGGCGCGCATTTGGACCCCAGCCTCCCTCTCGACTTGGACAGGGAGCCGGACTGGTGTCGACCGGCGTCTACCGGTCCTTTTGTACCACTGTTCTTCCCTGGCATTCCCTATTGCCCTGAGTGGCAGCCAGAGGAGGGTGAGGAGGACTGGGAGGGGTCTGTTGATCCTTTGACAGACCAGCTTGAAGTGCTGACCTGTACAGAGGAGTTTGGTGATGCCAGTGGTCTGGATACCTCCCCAGACCTTGGTATGCTGTCTCCCTCTACCGTGGCTATGGAGGAGGGAGCTTCCTACGCTGTGGTGTTGCGTAGGCAGGCTGAGGCCTTGGGCTTTGAGCTTCCTACGGTGGCAGTCATGACTAACCTCCTGACTGAGGTGCTTCAGCCGGCAGCAGCTTCTTCGGAGCCCTTGCTGCCTTTCAATGAGGCCCTCACTGATATCCTTCTGGACTCCTGGTACAAACCTACCTCAGGGGCTCCTGTAGATCGGATGATTGCCGACACCACTGCCCGGTCCCGGGTGATCCACTTTTCCTCTCCCAACACCCTCCCCTGCGAGCTTGGTGGTCCAAGCCTCTACATCTAAGGGCGCATTCCCTAGTGCTCCCCCACATTGGGAATCCAAAAAGCTGGACCATCTTGGGAAGATGTTTTCTTCCGCTGACTTGGGACTGCGGTCGGTGAACACTGCATGTCTTTTGGGCCGTTATTCCCACTCAGTGTGGGATAAGGTTGAGCAGGTGCTGCCACAGTGCCCGTTGGAGGCCCTGGCCACTCTCTTCCATGCAGTCGCTGAGGGGAGAGATGCAGCTAAGTTCGCCATTAGGTGTGGGCTAGACACCGTCGACTCGCTAGACATAACAATGTTAACCTCGGTAACCCTATGACGCTATGCCTGGCTGAGGTCCACTGGCTTTTCAGGTGATGTCCAATTGACTCTTAGGCCTCGCTACCACCTCTCGCCCCGCCCCGTCTGCTTTTTGCCCGTTTCGTGGCTCCAGAAGGGGTGCCCCACCACGTTCCGCCCAGAGCCACAGGCCTTTGCAAATTATTCAGTCCCTACTTGGCCTGGTCAGAGGGCCAGTGGGCCAGCCTGTCCTGTCCACCAGCGCCTCCTCTGCAGCAGCCTCCAAACCCTCCTAGTCTGTCTTTTCAGACCCACCAGTTGCCAGTGGGCGGCAGGATCCACCATCACCTCCCGCACTGGCAAACTATCACGTCAGACAGGTGGGTTTTGCAGATAGTCCGAAGGAGCTACTCCCTCCCCTTCAAGGCTACTCCTCCATCCATGCCACCTCAATTCCATCACATGTCGGAGGATCACTTGGCCCTTCTCCATCAGGAAGTTACAGCCCTCTTGGCCAAGGGGACTATCGAGCAAGTTCCTGCCCCAGAAGTAGATTGTGGCTGCTATTCCCACTACTTTCTGGTACTCATGAAGGATAAAGGTCTGCGCCCTATCTTGGATCTCAGGCACGTCAACCGCTTCCTCCGTAAGAAGTTCAAAATGTTGACGTTGGCTCAGGTCTTGTCTGCCCTTGACCCTGGAGACTGGATTGTAGCATTGGACTTGCAGGATGCCTATTTCCACATCCCCGTCCTGCCGGCACAGAGGCGTTACCTACGGTTCACAGTAGGCCACGAGCACTTTCAGTTTACCGTGCTCCCTTCTGCCTTACCAGTGCCCCTCAGGTGTTCACGAAAGTGATGGCGGTGGTCGCAGCTCATCTGCGCAGATCAGGGGTTCCAGTCTTTTCCTGTCTCGGGGACGGGCTGTTGAAGGCGGGCTTGCCCCAGGCTGTTGTCGCCCACCTTCAGACTATGGGGGACCTCCTGCATTCGCTGGGGCTCACAGTCAACATGCCGAAGTCGCACCTGACCCCTTCCCAGAAACTCTTTTTAATCGGAGCGGTGCTGGACACAGGGCAGTTTTGGGATAATCTGGCTATCATAACGATGTTTCAGCCCCTATCCTGGGTTTCAGTCAGAATGAGTCTGAGGCTGCTGGGTCTCATGGCATCCTGCTGGTGGATCATGCCAAGTGGCATATGCGGGCTGTGCTGTGGGACCTAAAGTTCCAGTTCGCACAGCATCAGGGAAATCCTGCGTCCATATCTCGGAGGGCACAGCACACCAATTGTAGTGGTGGCTAACGAACCAGGATTGGATCACCAGCAGATCCCTCTCCCTTCCCCAACCAGAGTTCACAGTGGTGATGCATGCGTCAGTCCTGGGATGGGGCGGCCACATGGGAGAGGTGGAGACCAGAGGCCTCTGGTCTCCGGCGGAGACTGGGCTCCACATCAACCTTCTGGAGCTCCAGGCGATTCGTCTTGCACCAATGGTATTCCTTCCCTCTGTCTATTTTAATCTGGGGCATATTTTTTAACTGGGGCATATTTTTTAACAGTGGTTTTTACAAACAAGCATACTACTCTGACGGGCTGACTTGCGGCCATTGGTTGTGCTTGGGTGTGCCTCACTTTCTTTTGCACACGCACAGGCTCCATCTTGGAAGGGTCAGCGGTCTAGTCTTGAGACAAGCTCACCCTTCCACACTACTTAATGGAAGCCGCAGCGCGGACGCGTGCATCGGGTGCGCCGAAGGCGCACCAAAGACAAGCCCGTTTGCACCTGTCTGCGCACCGGTCACGCTCCGCACCAGCCTCCCTGACGGTTTTGCTCCCAACACCGTGGTGGCTTGAGTTATAGTACAGAAGAGCTACTCACTTTTAACTCCAAAGCCCGGTAATGCTCTGGCCCCACGTTGTCCCCTGAAGATGCAATAGGATGCCAAACTTGCCCTGTCTCCTTTCTCAGACTCAAGGGCTTTAAGACCCACTCACCAAGCCTTTCTGTGGCTAGTACTCAGAAAGACATGGCAGAAACAATAAAATGCACTCTGTTGAACGCTTGCTCACTCATAAAACATGATATGGAAATGGCAGATTTTTTAGACAGTGCTAATATTGATATCAATTTTGTAACCGATACATGGGCTGATACAGGCTCAGGTCCAGATCTGGTCTCTGCCACCCCTCCTGGCTACTCGTCTATCAGGCTGGAATCGCTTAGGGAGCAGAGGCGGTGGCCTAACCTTTTTTTTTTTTTTTTTTTTTTTCCAAAACCTTTATTTTGCAAATCAGTGACACAGCTATTCAGCCGACAACCCGGAGGTACGGTAGCTTTAGAAACACAACACATACGAGCGTCCACATTTCACTGACAGGGTAGTCAAAGGTTCTGTTTTAAATAAACACAAATCCAAACCAAAACACAAGCAAGACGATAATTACTATAAGCACCAAAAGGGTTCCCATCAGGGGGAGCGAGCCCCGTTTCGTCCAACAGACAGAGGTTTATAGTAAGGGAAAGGAGGGGAATTCAGGGACTCAAGAGGACAAACACATATCAGCAAGGATGTCAAAGCCGGAAAAAAGGGCTAAGGGGAGAGCTGCTCCTCGGGCGGGTCCGGGTCTGGGGGCAGGCATATGCCCCCTCTGTACTGGTTCCATCGCCCCCATACAGAGTGCCATTTCCGAGGGCGCCCTCGAGCGCAATACACTGTCTTCTCCCTAAACATGCTCCAATCCATGTTTTCCATCCACGCTGTCAATGTAGGTGGCCTATTAGAGCCCCACAGACGTGCGATGTCGCGCTTGGCTACCATATTCCCTAGGGTCACCCATTGAGTCTGTGCCGCGTCGTGGTCAGTAGGACCCCAAACATTCAGGAGACAGCACCGCGCCTCAGGCTGCATGACGATGCCCGTCACCTCCCCCATCACCTCGTGAACTCGCCTCCAAAACTCCATGATCACACCGCATTCCCAAATAATATGTAGGAAGGTGCCCACCATACCACAGCCTCTCTTACATAAGCCCTCCTCAGAGAAACCCATATGAACCAGCCTAGGCCCCGTCACGTAGACCCTATGGAGTATTTTAAGCTGCACCAGCCGCAGGCGCGCGGGGATCGCGACCTCTTTGGGAGAAGAAACCGCATACTGCCAATCCTCGTCATCCAGTTCAAGGCCATCCCTGATCCATTGGCCGCGCAACCCTAGAAGAAGATCCGCCCGAACATTAATACGTTTCTTATAAATGAGCGAGATCGTACTCTCTGGCATATGGCCATCCAGGATCCGGTCCTCTAACGGGGAGGACTCAGGCACCTTCTCCCCTTCTACCAGGACTGACCGCAAGGCGTGGCACACTTGGGCGTAGCGGAAGAACTCCGAGTTCCCTAGCTCATATTCCTTCTGCAGCTCCTCGAATGACTTTATCCTACCCTTAACCAAAAGGTCTCCAACCCTGGATATACCGATCAGGTCCCACTTCGCAAACCCTTTTGTATGCCAAAGCTTTCCCAGAATATCGGAGTCAAACAGAGGGGTGGTAAGGGTAAGCTTACCCTTCCAGCCCAGTGAATCCGTCGCCACCTTCCATACATGCACGGCCACCCTGGTGGGCCCCGTAAGGGTTAAGTCCGACGACTTCGAGTACAACGCTCTGTGGTAATTACCCCCACGCAGCAACCATCGGTCCATGGCGAAGCCAGGGCTCAGCGCCGGACCATACACACCATGGTTAATCGCGCTCAACTGGGTGGCCCAATAATAACGTCGAATGTCTGGAAGCGCGATACCACCGTCGTACCACGGGAGCGTCAACTTAGCAATCGCTATACGCGGACGCCCTTCCCACAATAGCGCGCGCTGGTGGCTTTCGACCTCACGGAAGTAGCTGGCCGGGACCAAGTCAAGGGTATTCTGCAGGGCATAGAGGAAACGTGGGAGAGACATCATTTTGAACAAAGCGGCACGGCCAAGGAGGGAAAGCGGCAACCGCCGCCAGCCCGCCACGTCCCGCCGCAAACGTGCCGAGGGAGCAAGTTCTTCTCGTATCGTAAAATGGGGTCGGTGGAAATATAGATCCCCAAGTACAAAAAGCCCTGCTGGGCTATCTGGATCGAGCAGTTGCGCGGGACAGGCGGGACATCCCCACACAGGACGTACAAGTATGACTTACCCCAATTAATGACAAGACCAGAGTTCCTACCGAAAGAAGTCAAGACGTCACAGACCACTATCAGAGATTTCCTAGGCGAGATATAGCAGAATATCGTCGGCGTAAAGTGAAATACGGTCTTCGTGGTCAGGCGACCAACGAATCCCACGTATATCCGGGTGCCATCGTATCCACGCCGCCAGCGGCTCAAGAGTAAGGGCGAACAACAACGGCGACAGGGGACAGCCCTGCCGGGTACCTCTCCCGAGCTCGAACGGTGCCGACGCCCGCCCGTTCACCACGACGCTAGCAAGAGGCCCCTCATAGAGCAACCTCACCCAGCCTACAAATCCAGGCCCAAAGCCGAACTTGGCTAGCACAGCCCACAGGTATGCCCACTCCACCGTATCAAAGGCCATCGTGGCATCGAGGGACGCCACAATAGCTGGCTCTCGCATCGTGCCCGTCCTAGCAATCACTCCATGGAGGCGTCTAAGATTCAGTGCAGTGTTACGGTGCGGGATAAAGCCCGACTGATCCGGGTGGATCAAGTCGCCAAGCACCCGGACCAAGCGGTTAGCAAGGATCTTAGCAAGGATTTTCGGCTCGGCGTTGAGAAGTGATATCGGCCGATAGGAGCCACACTTGTCCCGGGGCTTACCGTCTTTATGTATTACCACAATCGTCGCCAGCCGTTGATCGAGCGGAAGAAACCCATTCACCCGCGCCTCCACGTACATGGCGCGCAGGTGAGGAGCCAACTTATCCGGATGGAGCTTGTACAGCTCAATCGGCAAACCATTTGGGCCCGAAGCCTTACCGGAGCGCAACGCACGGATAGCACACGCCACTTCATCTACAGTTATATCCCCATCGAGGTCATCCCTATCAATGGCAGAAAGGCAGGGCAGAGTGATGTCTCGCAGAAGGTCACACGAGTCCTCAGTGGGCCTGTCCGAGACCGAGGTGTATACCGTACGAAAATAATCCGAGAAACACTGAACTATACCGTCGGGGTCAGTGACAACCTCTCCCCATCCGTCGACAACTCCGGCACCACGCGATTAACACGCTCTTTTTTATCCAACCACGCCAGCAATTTCCCGGCCTTATCACCAACATCGTATAATCGACCCTGCTGCTCCCTATTGAGGGTCTTGGCAGCGTTCGTCACCAGGTCCCTATATTCCAATTGCTTCAAGCTCAAATTATGCAGTGTGGCCGTTGCAACATCCTCTCCCAAGGCCACTTCTAAAGCCGCTATCTCGTCCTCTACTTGTGTCACCTCAGCGTCTCTCCGCCGCTTGGCGGCCACTACCAAGGAAAGGGCCTCCCCTCTCAATACAGTCTTAAAAGCTTCCCATAGGGACACCGCAGATTCAACTGAACCCTGATTTTCTTGAAAATAGTGGTCAACTGTCTTCAGCAACGCACTGCGCATCTTGGGGTCACGAAAGTACCAGGGGTTAATGGGAGCCACCCTGCCCCCCACCACCCGGCCACTATCAAGCCGGGCCCACACCGGTGATCGATCAGATATGCCCCGTGCCATGTGCCTAGCCTCAGATACCAAAGAGGCGTGGGCAGCCAGAGTGAGCAAGTAATCAATCCGAGAGAGACTCCCGTGGGCCCCGGAATGAAAGGTATATTGTCTCTGAGTGGGTTGCCGTAGCCTCCAACAATCTACCAGACCAAAAGTATCTATAAAGTCGGGAAGCCACTTCTGAGCACCCCCGATGTCTCTGGGCGGGTGCCTATCGAGCATTCCAGAACCAACCGCATTGAAGTCTCTTCCCACCACTAGCATCCCTTCGGGGAGTTCCAACAAGGCCTTGCCCAGATCAGCAAACGTGGAGGCCTGCAGGGCTGGAGGGACATAAACAGAAACCAATACCAACGTTCTGCCCTCCCACCTCCCCGCCACTGCCACAAAGCGCCCCCTGTCATCAGCAATGTTGGAGTCAACCTCAAATGGGAGGGAAGCTCTGACGAGTATGCCCGCACCCCTGGAGCCCATGGAGAACCCCGAGTGAGCAATGAATTTGTAACCCTTTCTGTTAAGTGCATAACACATATTCCCTATAAGGTGGGTCTGCTGCAGGAGGACCACATCTGGCGAGGTCCGTTTCAAGAATTGCAGGACTATCCCCCGTTTAATATGATCCCCTAAGCCATTAACATTCCAGCTAATTATGTTTAAGCCCCTATCCCCCATCCCTGAACACAAAGAGACCTCCACCCCCCCCGGAGAACCACGATCGGACAATACTGACAACCATTGCTACGCCTTGCAAGAAAAAAGAAACAACCCCCAACAACAACCCCCACATCCTGAATCCCCCCCCCTCCCTGCACCCCTGCGTCAGCTTACTAAGCCCCCCCAACTTGCAGTGTGCCTGTCGCCCTATCAAAAGACAAATCTACAAAAAGTACCCCAAGGGAGGAAAGAGCTCCTATCTTCCCCCCGCCGCCCTCCCATTACTGCAGTAAGGTGCGAGTCACTGTCCGGAGCTGAGTCAAAAACCAGCCGACACCGGAGATATCACTTCTGGCCATCTCGGTCGCCTTCCGCTCCATCCACGCTGTCCCGGCCAGGCTGTCGCCTCGGGAGCGCATCCAACCAGTCCCCCGCCATGTCCGGTGATTCGAAGAAGAAAGTCCGATCGTCATACACCACACGTAGCCTGGCGGGGAAAAGCATGGCATACTTCAGGTCCATCTCCTGAAGCTGCCGCTTCACCCCCAAAAAACTTTGCCTCTGTTTCTGCACCATCTGGGTGAAGTCAGGATAGAAGCTCACGGAGGCATTCTGAAAAGGCACCGGGCCTGTCACCCTCGATGCTTGCAGGATAGCGTCTCGATCCCGGAAATTAAAGATCCGGGCTACAATCGGCCGCGGGGGGGCTCCCACCTTAGGCCGTCCGCCAGGCACTCGGTGAGCCCGCTCCACCGCAAAAAACCTGCCGAGGCCCTTAGGCGCAAGATGATTCACCACCAAGTCCTCTACAAGTAAATCCACGGAGTGCTCCTCTGAAGTTTCCGGGACCCCAATAAGGCGCACATTGTTGCGCCGGGCCCGACCTTCAAAGTCTTCAAGCCGGCGGGAGGAGAGGTCATTCGCGGTGCGTAACTTACGAACCTCAGCCTGGAGTTCCGAGACATCGTCCGCAAGGCCGGTAGTCTTGAGGTCCAGGGACTTGACCCGCTCATTGGTTTTGCCCAGGTCCGCGCGAATCAAGTTGACATCTACCAAAATTGTGTCCACCTTGTGCGCCAGGGCCTCAAACAGTCGCCCAATCGATGTTTGCATCCCATCTATCGCCCCCTTGATATCCTGCAATGATAACTCCGAGGCTGGGGGCGAATCGGCCTTCTGTGCTTCCAGCGACTGTCCCGATCCACCAGGTGACCCTTTCTGCTGGGCATAACGATCCATATTGTTGGATTGGGTATAGCCTCCCCGCCTGGTAGTCTTGGACTTCGACCTGTCTGCCTCCGATTTGGTCGACATCTCGAACTGCAGGACGGTCAGTCGCAATTAGACGTCCCTCACTCAGCTAGAGGAAACAGGGTCAACTCGGACTTCAGCAGCCAGTCAGGACCGAGTGGAGGTCTTCCAGACAACAGAGGATCTGCATGAAGCACTCCCAACCCAGCGCAAACAAAGGGCGAGAAAGCGAAAGTGAAAGTGCAGCGGCATCGGTCCGTCAGTTCACACCTCCCTAGGCCGCTGTTGTTCAATTAGTGGCCGGGCATCCTGCCAACACAAGCCCCTGGTATCCTTCGGAGGTAGGCCGCAATCTTCCGCCATGCACAACTTCGGTCCCCGGTGGGCGATCTGAGCCCGGACAACGTCAATCGCCCCAGCTGTGACTCATCTGCAGGATTCCGTGCATGAAAATCAGGATTTAGGACAGGATGATTGCCGGAGGGCGCGAGGGTAGCGGGAGCTCAAGGCTCACGCGGCCATCTTGGTCAAGCGCTAGGCTCCTCCCTTAACTTTTGTTTTTAAAGACAAATTCATGGTTAGGTCCGACCCTCTACCCCCATCCTTGTTGCGAAGCCTGTTTTTCAAAATTGCTCTTTCAAGTAATTATTTCTTTAATGGTGTCATGATCTATAAACCCCTCGGCCCCAGATATGTTTCTAAACCTGGACAAGTCACCGTGGGACATTAAGGCTAACTCCTCTGGTTTTACCATCCTTGGTGACTTTAACTTTCATCTGGAGAATAAGAACGACTTAGACACTCAGGATCTTATAGCCTCTATGGCTCTGTTAGGTTTGTCACAACTAGTTTGCGAGCCCACGCATTCTGGTGGCCATACCCTTGATGGCATTTTCTCAGATTTTATTCTTTTATTCATGTTTCTCCCGCTCTACCGCTAACATGGTCAGACCATAAGGTCGTAATGTTCCAACTGAACTTAGTGGGCCACAGTCTGGAGGAACCTATGATTCCACCTACTTCCAGCTACGGACCTTGGCACCTAATTTCAGAAGGCCAACTCACGAGGACACTAACTGAGTCTAATAAGCCAATATCTCATGATCCTGATCTATCTACTGATGACTATCATCAATTGATAGGCGCGTCCATTAGCAGTATAGCTCCGACTAAACGTGGCAATAATAACCAAACAGTTCCATCTGAACCATGGTTCAATGAAGAGCTCAGACTGGCCAAACAGTCATGTAGAAGACTAGAGAGAAAGTGGAGGCTGAATTATTGTACTGAGGATAAAGATCTTTATAAGGGAGAACTATTACGCTATAACAAACTGCTGAACAAAGCTAAATACAACTTCTTTATAAATAAAATTAATTTGGCATTGAACACTCCCAAAAAGTTATTTTCTACAGTGCTCAAGCTAAGCAACCCCCACCAGCCAGGAATCCTAATGTGGATGTCACCTTTTGTAACAGACTTGCTACATTCTTCAAAAATAAGGTAGAGGTTCTTTTTAATGATTTAATTTCTACACCGAATCCAGTAGAAATCTGCTTTAACAATATCCCAAAGTTAGCAGCTTCCAATGGGCCCAAAGCAGAAAGTCTCATTAGTGAAGCCAACTCTTCGGAAACCGATCTCTTAGTGCCCTCTCTATCCAGGAATACCACTCTTTCAGCATTTTCCCCCCTTACAATTGGTCAAGTAAACAACCTGTTTAGTCAAATTAAATCAGGATAGCCGCTGGACTCCTGCCCCACTAGAGTTTTACAACTAGCCCCTGCTATAGTTCCTGGACACCTCCAAATGCTCCACCTAGGTTACTTTCCCAAAAATTGGAAAATTGCTTCAATTCTTCCTCTCTTAACAAAAACAAATCCAGACTCAAAACCCCAACAAGTACAGGCCAATCTCACGACTTCCCTTTCATTACAAGCTGATAGAGAAGGCCATAAACACCAAGCTTTCTTTATTCATCCAGGATCATAATCTACTGGATTCCTCCCAGTTTGGATTCAGAAGCCAACACAGAACTGAGACAGCTTGGATCACAGCTGCTGAATACATTAGACCAACTTTAGATAAAGAAGGGAACGCTGCCCTAATTTTGTTAGATCTTTCGGCAGCGTTTGATACGGTCAGTCATGAGCTTCTTATCAAACTCCTGTTTGAGATAGGAATTAGAGGTACCGCTCTCAAGTTCCTCGGATCCTTTCTCACTGACAGATCGCAGTTCGTGGAATGTAACGATCACAGATCTACCTCTTTTACTCTTTCCTGTGGGGTACCACAAGGGTCGGCTTTGAGTCCCACCCTTTTCAATCTGTATGTTACCCCGCTAGCCTCTCTGATCAAGGGCCTAGGTTCTCGGTTTTGACTTATGCTGACGACACCCAAATTGTAGTTTCAGTCACAGAAAACCCTGACCGCACTGCAGAACATTTTTCACAACTGAATGTCACAGATTGGCTGTTGGCAGAAATTGTCTGAAGCTGAATACAGATAAAACTGAAGTTTTGCTGTTTGGCAATCAGCCATCCTTTTGGTCCCCTAGTTGGTGGCCTTAAGAACTGGGTGTGCTCCCAACTCCTGTGTCTAAGGTGAAATACCTGGGAGTCTAATTTGACTAAAAACTCTCCTTTGTGGGACATGCCAATGCCATCACCTCGTCCTGTTTCTTTATTTTTAAATCATTTAGGAAAGTTTTTCCTTTCATCCCTCAAGACCTACGTAAAGCGGTGATTACTACTTTGGTCTTATTGAAAATTGACTACTGCAATGGCCTTTTTTTGACTGCCCATTAGAAAGCAAAATGCAGCGGCCAGATTTCTTTTAGGGATACCAAAATATCAATCGGTCTCCAAGGATCTCCCCTCACTACACTGGCTCCCGGTTAGAAAGCGGGTGACGTTCAAATCTTTATGCATCGCCTTGAAGGCCCTCCATCTTGTGGGTCCTGAATTGATCAAACAACTCTTTCAGCAATACATCCCTTCTAGGACAATAAGATCTTCCTCCCAGGCTAATTTGGTTGTACCCAAATTCAGGAGAGCCACCTGGGGAGGCAAGAGCTTTGCATTAGCCACTGCCAAGCTTTGGAATTCAGTGCCTCTGACACTAAAAACCACAGAAAAATCTGCATACCTTTCGCAAGGCCGTTAAAACCTGGCTGTTTAAGAATTAGCTCACTACCATCACTTACTTGTGCCATACACCCTGTTCTGATGTTTTCCTCACATTGGTCCACCCCCTGGAAGTTAGCGCCTAGACACCTGCGCTTTAGAAATCCTAATTTCATTTCAAGAGTAGTGCAGGTGTTCACAGACAACACCGCCGCCATGTTGGATTGCAAGAAACAGGGCGGGGTGGGGTCGTGGACCCTATGTCAAGAGGCTCTCCGCCTTTGGACATGGCAGGAGCACTATGGTATATATCTGGTGGTTCAACGCCTGGCAGGTTCCCTGAAAGCCAGAGCAGACGAACTCAGCTGCAGGTGCATGGTGGATCACGAATGGTGTCCTCACTCGGAGGTGGTGCAAGGTCTCTTTCGGCAGTGGGGAGAGCCTTGGTTAGATCTGTTCGCCACCAAAGAGAACTCGCAATGTCAGCAGTTCTGCGTGTTGGAATTTCCAAGGCGTGCCAACTCTTTTCGTCGCAAGTGGAGTTGCGGTCTTTCATACACCTTTTTCTGCCTATACCATTTCTGCTCAGAGTGCTGAAGAAGATCAAGCACGACCGGGCCTAAGTCATCCTTGTGGCTCTGGAATGTGCATGGAGAGTCTAGTATACCGAGCTCTTACACATGGCCATCGATCCTCCGATCAGACTGCCTCTTCGGGAGGATCTTCTGTCGCAGCAACAGTGAACAGTCCTCCACCCGAACCTGTCCAGCCTCCACCTCCTTGAGTGGAGATTGAGTGGCGACAAATGACACCTTTCGACCTTCCTCCCGAAGTCTGTAATGTTATTCTGGCAGCCAGGCGTCCCTCCACTAAGATGGTATACGCCTGCAGATGTAACACATTTGTGGCATGGTGCACAGCAAAGGCTGTGGATCTCCTTTCCACCCCTCTTTCTGAGGTTCTTATTTCCCCCTTTCTCTGGCCCAGCAGGGCTCTGCTCTGAGCACACTTAAGGGCTATCTATCAGCTGTTTCAGCCTTTCTTCAGCTCCTGATCAGCCTTCTCTTTTCAAGTCCCCCTATTGTAAATAGATTTTTTAAGAGAATTACTCATCTTTTTCCTCCTATTCCTTTCGTAATGCCACAGTAGGACTTGAATATGGTTTTGACCTATCTTATGTGTGCTCCCTTCGAGCCACTACATAATTGTCCTCTCAGACTCTTCACTTTAAAAACTGCTTTTCTGATTCCCATCACCTCTGCTCACAGGGTGATTGAACTTCAGGCTTTGTCTTCCAAGCCTCCTTTCCTTGCTGTTCCTGCGGACAAGGTTGTCCTTAGAACTCAACCTTCTTTCCTTCCCAAAGTGGTTACCTCGTTCCACATTGTCAAACCATCACTTTGCCCACCTTCTTCTCGCCCCCACATCCTTCGAAGGAGAAGGAGAGGCTCCACCGTCTAGATCCAGAAAATGCGCTATCTTTTCTATCTGGATCACACAAAACAATTCCGGGTGGATGACCAGCTCTTTGTTGGCTATGTGGGCACCAAGAAAGGCCGGGCCGTGCAAAAACAGACCATCTCTCGTTGGTAAGTTCTTTGCATCAAAATTTGTTATTCATTGGTACAGAAGGAATCTCCGGTAGGACTGCGTGTCTATTCCACCAGGGCGACCGCAGTCACTCCTGCTTGGGACATGCTGTCCCCCTTGATGACATCTGCCAGGCAGCCACGTTCACCAAACATTACTGCCTGGACAGCCAAGTCCGGAGAGACCGCTTCTTTGGCCATTCAGTTCTCCAGGACTTTCTTGTGTGAACTTTGTTAGCAGACCCACCTCTGGGGTTGGTATTGCTGGGGTATCCATTCTAAGGTAAGGAATCTGTAACAAATTTTCTCTTTCAGTTGAACTAGTTACTTACCTTCGGGAACAATATATCTGTAAGAGACATATATTAGTTATAGATTCCTTACCGCCTCATCCATCCTCCCCATTCCGCGAACTGACTTCTAGGGTAAGGGACTCCCTTTCAGGGCCCTAGTTTTGTGCACCAGTGGTCAGTGTCTTGCATGGCTCTGCGCTTCTGGCGTGGAATGTTGTGTAAAGAACTGACATCAGCGCGTGAGGGCGGCGTCAAAGTAGATACCGCGACATCATCCCGGCGATCAAGATGCCAATGACGGACGTGGAGTCGACCAACGCCACCTACCGACGTGCAAGGGTACTGTTCCAAAACAAAATCTCCGGATCCAGTCTGACGCCTGGGGGTAATTCTAAGGTAAGGAATCTCTAGCTAATATATGTCTCTTACAGATATATTGTTACCAAAGGTAAGTAACTTGTTCTTCACGGACAACACCACCACCAAGTGGGACTGCAACAGACAGGGTGGGGTTGTGGACCCTTTGTTAGAGGGCTCTGTGTCTCTGGACAAGGCATTTTCATTATGGGTCAGCATCTGGTGTGCTTCCTGAACACCAAAGTAGACAGACTCAGTCACAGCTGCCTAGCAGATCATGAATCGCATCTCTATCTGGAGGTGGTGCAATGTCCCTTTCAGCAGTGGAGAGAACCTTGGTTAGATCTGTTTGCCCCTGCCGATAATTCGCAATGCCAGCAGTTCTGTGTGCTGGAGTTTCCAAGGTGGCTCTCCTGGTTCATTTAGAGAGGAGCATAGGCCTCCTGTACGCCTTTCTGCCCAAACAACTCCTGCCTGAGTTCTTAAGAAGATCAGAAAGACTGGGCCTAAGCCATCCTTGTGCCTCCGGACTGGGAGTGAACAGTCTCATATCGAGAGCTGTTGAGCCATCAGTCCTCCGATCAGGCTGTCCCTTCGGGAGGATCTTCTGTCTCAGCAACAGGAGAAGGTTTTTTGCCCGAACCTGTTAACGCTCCACCTTCTTGCGTGGAGATTGAGCGGGTATCTATTCTAACATAAGGAATCTGCGGCTAAAAGTCTCTATCCGATGAACAAGTTACTTACCTTCGGTAACACCTTATCTGATGGAGACTCTTATCTAGTTGCAGATTCCTTACCGACCCACCAATTCTCCCTGGTCTGCGAATGGATTTTAAGGGACAGGGCTTTCCCCCTTCAGGATTCTAGTATTCCACACCAGTAGTTGGTGTGCTTTGTGGCTCTGTGCTTCTGGTGTGGAAACTCACAAAAAGTAACTGACAGCGCGACAGGGTGCGCCTTTAAAGGCACCGTGCATTTCATTTCCGGTGCAAATGACACTATGCGGAGCCTAACAACGCCACCTACCGGCACGCAGGGATACTGTTCAAGAAAAATATTCCGGATCCAGTCTGATGCCTGGGGATGATTCTAAGGTACGTAATTTGCGGGCTAGATTGAGTCTCTACCAGATAAGGCGTTAGTGAAGGGAAGTAACCGGTTAGTTAGGATATACATTGCAGCTGGAATGAAACACAGGTCTCCAGTGCTCCTCCCTTCCCCTCCCTTGAGTTCTGAAAAAGATCAAGAACGACCATGCTGATGTCAGCCTATTGTGGTTCTGGATTAGGCCAGGAGAGTGTGGTTCACAGAACGTCTGGGTATGAGCATCTGTTCTCCAGTCAGGCTACCACTTTAAAAGGGTTGGCTATCACAACAACTGACAGTCCTTCTCCAAAATCTGCGCAATATGCAACTATGTGCCAGGTACTGCGACAAGTTTGTGGCCTGGTGTGGCAATTGTTAGTGTGATACCTTCAAAGCAAAGCTTTTGAGCATTCTTTTGCTAGTTTTATCCTTATCCCAGCAAGATTTAGCAGTGGGCACTAATAAAGGTTCTTTGTCATCCCTTTTGGTCTTTCTGCATTTACCAGACCAACCATCCTCGTTTAAGTCACCTGTTATGATGAGTTTTGATAAGGTTTGATGCATAACTTCCCTCCCAAGCCATTTTGATGCCACAGTGGAACCTTAGCTTGGTCTTGACATCATTCATATGTACTCCTTTCAAGCCAATGCATAGTTGTTTGTGGATTCTCCTGACTGAAGACGGTCTTCTTCATCACAATTACATCAGTTTGTCGCTTGAGTGAACTCCAGGCATTTGCACTTCAACTGCCATACCCCACTTTTTTCTCAGACATGTTCATGCTGAGGACTCTGGCAGCATGCTTGCCAAAGGTGGCGCCCTTTCATATAGGGCAATCCATGTCATTGTCTTCATTTTTTTGCTCACCCCTTGAAAGGAGATGCTTCATTGGCTGTCTCGAGCAGGTCCTCAACTGGAAGTAGTGCTCGGGCTGCCGGGCCATGGCTCCGAAGGCCTTGAGAGAGCGGGCGATGAAGCGCCTCGCAGCCTGGCAGTTGACACCGTTGAGCAAGACTCCGAGTAGGTCGCGGGACGGCTCCCAGAGCCTTAAGTTCTCTTCCTCTTACTCAATATCTTCAGGACCCTCTGGGAAGAGGCATAGGAAGAAGTGCAAGAGGACTTCATCTTTACCTCGGCTGTTGTCCGTCGACGAGAGAGGTAAGGGGCACCAAAGCTCTAGCAGATCCAGAGCCAGGGTCGACTTCGCGCCTCCCTCCCATTCCTGAAGCTAGAGCGACCCCCCTCAAATGAAAGAATTTTACAAGGCCATGCACTGCGTATTTGAGCAGGCCGACCCCGCTGGTGTGACCTCTGGCCTCTTGGAGTTGGAAGGGGCTCTATCAGGTTTGAAGCCGTTGGCTGTGGCCACAGTGCCGGTGGGGCCTCATGGATCCCGAACCGGGTAGGCGCCTGTCGTGCCAACGCGACTTCCTATTCCATTGCTGATTGAACCCAGGGTTTCTATGTTGTCGCCTGAGCACTTTGAAGATGTGCTATGCACAGGAGAGGAATGGGAGGGGTCTATGGACCCTCTGGAACACCAAGAAGACTCTGCGGAGCCTTTGGACTGGTATGGGGAACTTGCGGAAGCCGCTTCTCCAGATACTGGCATGCTCCCCACCAACAGTGGCTATGGAAGCGGGGGCATCCTATGCCATGGTGGTTAAAAGGGCAGCTGAGGTCCCTGGATTAGAGCTGCTGTCAGTGCCGGTTGTAGGAGAGTAGGGTCTGCTTTCTATGTTCACCCCCACTTTTTGCTTTTGCTTCACTGGTTTTTGACTCAGATGTGGCTTCGGGCCTGCTAATCAGACCCACAGCCCAGCTTTTCTCTCTCTAAATTCATACTATGTACTTTAGGTACATAACCCAATTGGTAAGGCTCACCCTCTAGGGCCCTGTACAGTGTACCTTAGGTACCCAGGGCATGGGTGTACCCTAGGCCTACCAGAGGCTGCAGCATGTATTATGCCACCCCTGGCTGGCCTTCCATTATGACACAACTGGCTGATCACTCAGCTGGGGCAAGGTCGTGTAATCACCCCTTGCTTAGGTGTAGTATTCCTACACCTACCTTATATGTAGACACATGGGTAACCTATCAGTCACTCCTATGGCAGGCCTTAACAATCCTGAAGGCAGAGTGCTTGGTAACATGTGAGATGGTGCTCTAGCGTGAGATGGTGCTCTAGCATGAGCTGAGCATGTCTGCAGCTTTCGGAACCATGTCCTTATAGCTGTTCTATGATATCGCCTACCATATACTCTTAAAGTGCCTTATAATCCTCGCGGTTATGGTAACTATGGTTTGGCTTTATCAAAACATGTTGTGTAAGGTGTCTAACACTTTGGAATACTACCCCCACACCATTTCTGGCTATGAGGATAGTATTCCCCCCTTCTAGAGGGAGAAGACATGTTGAAGACCTACTACCCGGTTAAAGTAAACCAGAGCCCCAGCATCACAAAATGGATGCTGCTGCCACAGACACGAGTCTGACCTCCTGCTGCTGGGAGACCTTCCAGAGAGGGAGGCTTGGACAATAGGTTTCCTGCCTTGGGAGGTGCTAGCACCACCCTAGACAGGACTTAGTGTATTGGGGCAGGGAGGGATGAATGAAACGAGACACTGCCTGGGGCACACAAGGTGTCCACAGCATAGTCCGGTTCAAACCGGTGCTGGGGCACTCCAGCCCCAGTCCTGGCGCGAAACTCAACAAAGGGACCCCCCTCCCTGGTCCCACCCATAGGAGGGACATAGCTGGTAACCCAGCCCCCCAGATTAGTATAAGAGTGGGAGCTGAGTCCCTAGGACTTTGGATTATCCTGATAACTGAAACTTGAACAGAAACTCTGGACCTTCGACATTCGACAAGAAGACTGAAGAATCTCCCTTGTGGCCAAGGAGTGGCTACCCTGTGCAAACAGGCACCATCAAGAGACTACCCTTTGCTTTGCTGAAGTTCTACGAGGGACCGACTGCAGAGCCCGACCCGAGCCTTGACTTCCAGAATTCTCCGACCCTGATCCACAGCAAAGCTGAGATCCGTGGAGGCGACGAGAGACGTGGGACCAGCTACCTGGGAAAATTGGCTACTTGCTTCCAGCGCAGCTTCCGAGGCATCCTCGTAGTTGTGCTCTGGGGACTGAGAAGCCCCAACCCCGAGCACCATCTGCACCGAAGATCAGCCCTCCACACTCCACGAGTTCTGCGTGGGGCCCTTCTGCATTTTCCTGCTCGACGTGTTTGTCCGGTTGCTTGCCCGTTGGCTAGTAGCCTTTGTGACGACGAACCTTTAACTCTCTACCGCTGGTTTGGCTCCTCCAGACTGGCCCTTGCTTCCCTGTGAAAAGAGAAGCACCTCAGGCCTTCCTGGTCTGCAACAGAAGCGAATCCTTCATCCTGCGTGGGTTGCGCTTGCCAAGGCTTGTTGGGTCCGAATTCGACATCGACAACGCCGACAGCAAGAGCCCTCGTGGGACAGCTCGCCTCCTGGTTCTGGTCGTCCTCAACGCCTCCTGGTACCCGTGGCTGCTGCGACAAGCTTCACCTCTTCACCTGCATCTTCACGACATCGCCTGGTTCCTTCCTGGTTCCTTCCCGGCTCCTGGCTGGTGACCTAGACTCTGTCCCCTCTGCTTGCAGGTATCCTCCTTCTTGATTCCAATCTTGGGATCCACCGGACACTCTTCACTGACTGCCTGTCAGCATCTTTTCTTCAGGCATCCATAGGATTCGACGACGAAACACGACGCAAGTTCACACCTATGCACCCACAGCCCGTGGGCTAGGTAACTTGAGTACTCCGGTGCTCACAAGGGTATTGACTATCCTAGGGTCTAGTTTTCAAGTCTCTAACTCCTAGCTCCTTCCGAAGTGTCCTAAAACTCTTTAATTCTAAACATTACTATTTCTATCGACTTTAACGCATTACGCGTGAGTGTTTCCACTCTGCACCTGAATCCCGTGGGCCTCCCACTGCCTATCAACTGGTAGTATAGTGTAGCCCCAGCGATTCCCTAGGCCTAACCTGTGTTTGTGACAGTGGTTCTTATACCACTTACTTAGTATATGGTTTGCGTGGCCCCTAGGGCCTAACTGTATTACTTACCTGTGTGACTTATGTATGCTTAAATAAGACTGTGTTGTACTTACCTCGAATCTCATAGGGAGTGCTGAGGGTATTTTGACTAGAATAAATACATTCTATTTTTATATATATCTGTTGTGGTGTCCTTTCATTTGGTATTCAAGGGATTGCAAATGGTATAACAGCTGGCTTCACATGCCATACAGAGTTTAGCCTATGACTGCTCTTGTCCATGCTACCACTAGGATAGCTGGTCTATAAGGTTGACTTTACAACCAATCACCATAAGGGTTGTTTGGACTGATACAAGGTGTACACTAGAACTAGTGACATCATATATAGGCCAACTTCTCACATTGATAGCAGCGGTGGGATCTGAGCTTGCTGTTGTGATACCATTGCAATCTTGAGATATCAAATTGAAAGATCACAAGGATATTTGTAAGGTACATATAACATAGCTTATAAATACTTAAGTTCTACTGAACTTAGTTGTTGTAGGTTGAAGGGCCTAGCACACCCTGACTACAACCACTAGAGAGGTTTTTAGTAGATTCAACTAGTGTAGGTAGGTGCACACACACTACACCCTCACTAGATCATGTCTCTGAGAGGAGATCAAGTTGATTCTCTCTCAAGAGGGGGATATCCTAGAAAGATACCCTCTAGATATGATACCCTAACTTTTCAGGAGATGAGACAATTGTGTACCTCCAGAAAGTTAAAACAGGGTTCAAACCCTACCCTCATTCATCTAGTGGAGATCTTAGAAGAGTATGATGCTCATAGAGCCTCCCAGGATGGTACCTTAGGTACCAATGAGGGCCTACCCTCCACAGAAGGCTCCCCTCACAACACTGATCTATATGAGTCAGGAGGGACTTCAGAAGATGAGGTAGACAGCCAGGTCCAAGTTAGGAGACTTAGCCAGGCTAACTTAAGCCTACATGGGAGTCTGAATGGGGTCCCCCCATTCAGACCCTCAAGTGGACTTAACCAGAGAGGCAGGAGAGGAAGATCCCCTTCCAGGGAATCTATCCACTCCCATGTCTCTAACAGCTCCAATGCCTCTTCTCACTGGGGAATGACTTCTCCACAGAGAAAAGAGCATCAGGCCAGAATGAGGGAAGTCAATATGAGGATTAAAAGGGAAGAACTTGCACTTGCCAAAGAGAGACTTGCTCTGGCCAGAGAGCAAAAGTTAAGTGGGTTAGAACCCACTGGTGGCAGCAATATCCCTAAGGATAAAGACAGGACCTATGATAATAGAAACCTGAGCAAGAGTGTCCCACCCTACAAGTGTGGGGATGACATGCACAAATGGATAACTGCTTTGGAGAGGGCTTGCAAAGTACAGCAGGTACCCCAAAGTCAGTGGGCAGCTATCGTGTGGCTCTCCTTCTCTAAGAAAGGTAGAGACAAGCTCCTCACAGTTAGTCATGAGGATGCTGATAATTACACTGTCCTGAAGAGTGCTCTGATTGATGGGTTTGGCCTAACCACTGAACAATACAGGTTGTTGTTCAGGGATACCCAGAAGACACAGACTCAGGACTGGACTGACTTTGTAGATTGTGCCACTAAGGCTTTGGAAGGCTGGTTATTGGGTAGTAAGGATTGTATTACAGGATTGTATAATTTGATCATGAGAGAACAAATCCTTAACAACTGTCAAAACCAGTTACTGCATCAACACTTGATTGACTCTGACCTAACTTCTCCCCAGGAATTGGGAAAGAAGGCAGATAGGTGGGTCAGGACTAGAGTTAAGCAGAGAAACCAGAACCAGGGCGGTGATCAGAAAAAGGCAGACCAGAAGGGTAATGAGCAGAAATCAAAAGACCAGAAGTCTTCACCAGGCCCCCAAAAGGCTCAGGGGGAGGGTGGTCCCAAAAAGGATAAAAAGAAAGATGGCCAAAAGAAACCTTGGTGTAACTATTGTAAGTCCAATTCCCATTGGTTTAGCGAATGCACCAAAAAGGACAAGCCCCCAGCCACCATTGCCCCTAAGGCAACTGTACCCCCTAGTCCAGCAAAAGGGTGTAATAGGGTTAACCCTGGGAACTGAAGTGGATTCTGGCCTAGTCAGAATACCCACTCAGGCTGTTCTGATCTGTGATGGGGACATAGCTTAGTCCTCTACCGTGGGTCCCAGTAACCTGGGCAAGTACAGACAGACTCCTTTGATCAACAATAGAATGGCTCAGGCCTACAGGGACACAGGTGCTAGTGTCACAATGGTGACACCTGCTTTTGTGGACCCTGGACAGATCATGCTAGGTGAGAATTACCTAGTGACCAACGCTAGCAATGCCGCTACCTCCCATAGTGTGGCAATTGTTAACTTCTCCTGGGGAGGGGTAACTGGCCTCAAGAAAGTTGTGGTGAGTTCAGACCTTCCTGTAGAGTGTCTTTTGGGAAATGACCTTGAAACTTCAGTGTGGGCTGAAGTGGAGTATAGGACCCATGCAGAAATGCTGGGAATAGATGCACATGTCCTTGCTGTGACTAGGTCACAGGCCAAAAAGTGCAACACTGAACAAGTGCTGGATCCTCGGACAATGGACCAGACACAACCCAAGAGAAAGAGCAGTAGGGTTAAGGCTGTGCCTTCCCCCCTGCCTCAGGTAGAGAGTCAGCCCTCACAGGAGGATGATTCTGAGAGCCCTGAAGGAACTGTCCTAGAAGAACTGGAACCTGACCAGGTTGAGTTTTTTGGGACAGGGGGACCTTCAAGGGCAGACCTGAAGCAGGCCCAATTAGACTGTCCTTCTCTTGAACCCCTCAGACAGCAGGCTGCTGCTGAGGCTGCAGGGAATGCTCAAGGTACCCATAGAGTGTATTGGGATGAAGGGCTGCTGTACTCGGAGGCTAGAGACCCCAAGCCTGGTGCGTCCAGGAGGTTGGTCATACCATTGAGTTTCAGAGGCTTCCTTCTTACCTTGGCCCATGATATTCCCCTTGCAGGACACTTAGGCCAGAATAAGACTTGGGACAGACTTGTCCCTCACTTTCACTGGCCTCACATGTCAGAAGATACCAAGGAGTTTTGTTGCTCCTGTGTCACCTGCCAAGCCAGTGGCAAATCAGGTGGCACCACAAAGGCCCCCCTCATACCACTACCTGTGGTGGGGGTCCCCTTTGAGAGAGTGGGGATAGACATTGTTGGACCAATGGACCCCCCAACAGCATCTGGGCACAGATTCATACTGGTGATAGTGGACCATGCCACCAGGTACCCAAAAGCTATACCCCTGAGGACCACAACAGCTCCTGTTTTGGCAAGGGCCCTACTTGGAGTATTCTCCAGAGTGGGTTTTCCAAAGGAGGTTGTCTCTGACAGAGGTGCCAACTTCATGTCAGGATATTTAACTGCAATGTGGAAGGAGTGTGGTGTGAACTACAAATTCACTACACCCTATCACCCACAATGCAATGGGCTTGTGGATAGGTTCAACAAGACCCTAAAAGGGATGATAAAAGGTTTACCAGACAAGCTTAGGCGAAGATGGGACATCCTTTTACCATGCCTTCTGTTTGCTTACAGAGAAGTCCCACAAAAGGGGGTTGGCTACAGCCCTTTTGAGCTTTTGTTTGGGCATCCTGTAAGGGGACCCCTGTGTCTAGTAAAGGAAGGATGGGAGAGACCTCTCAGACAACCCAAACTGGACATAGTGGATTATGTACTTGGCCTCCTCTCCAGGATGGCAGAGTATATGAAGAAGGCTTCTAAAAACCTTGAGGCAAGCCAAGAACTCCAAAAAGCTTGGCATGACCAAAAGGCTGTGCTGACTGTGTACCAGCCAGGACAGAAAGTGTGGGTGTTGGAGCCAGTGGCCCCAGCAGCACTCCAGGACAAATGGTCTGGACCCCACACTATTATTGAACAAAAGGGAGAAGTCACCTACTTGGTGGACCTTGGGACTCCCAGAAGCCCCCACAGGGTGCTTCATGTCAACAGGTTAAAGGCATATGTTGACAGGGCAGACATGGGCTTACTCATGGCTACAGATGAGGGGCAGGAGGAAGAGAGTGACCCTCTCCCAGACCTGCTGACTCAGAACCCTGATGATTGTTCAGTTGATGGTGTGGTCTTTTCTGACAGCCTCACTGATCATCAGCAGCAGGACTGCAGACAAGTTCTGCAGGCCTATAGACATATGTTCTCTCTGACCCCAAGTCAGACAAACTGGTGCACCCATGAGGTGGACACTGGTGACAGTCTGCCTGTGAAGAGTAAAATCTACAGACAACCTGACCAGGGACTGCATAAAGATTGAGGTACAAAAGATGTTGGAGCTGGGAGTCATTGAACCTTCAGAGAGCCCTTGGGCTAGTCCTGTAGTTCTTGTGCCAAAACCTCACACCCAAGATGGTAAGAGAGAGATGAGGTTTTGCGTGTATTACAGAGGTCTCAATGCTGTCACTAGGACAGATGCCCACCCAATACCTAGGGCAGATGAGCTCATTGACAGATTGGCAGCTGCCAAGTTTTTGAGTACATTTGACCTGACAGCAGGCTACTGGCAAATCAGACTAGCTGAGAGTGCAAAGGCCAAAACTGCTTTCTCAACCCCAGGAGGACATTATCAATTTGTGGTCATTTCCTGACCAAAATGCTTCAAACCCCTTTTGCCCTTTAATGAAGCACTGACAGATTGTAAATAGGATGATTGCATGCCGCCATCACCCAGCACTGGGCGATCCGAAGTTCCTCAGCCAACATCCCACCCCTGAAAGTTTGGTGGTGCAGACATCCACTTCCCAGGGCACGTTCCCTTCCGCCCCTCCGGATATGGAATCCAAGATGTTCGACTAATTTGGGAAGAAGTTGTTTTCTTCCTCCAGCCTGGCATTGCGGTCGGTGAATACCGCATGCTTATTGGGCTGTTTCTCCCCACTCCCTTTGGGTGGTTGCTCAAGTGCTGTCAGAAGTCCCAGAGGAGGCTGGGGCTGTGCTCTCCCAAGCAGTCAAGGATAGAAGAGATGCAGCAAAGTTCACCATACGGTGTGGCCTAGATAAGATGGATTCGCTGGGCAGATCGATTTCAATGACAGTGGCCTTGAGGCGCCACGCCTAGCTAAGAACAGCTGACGTCTAGTCCAATCTGATGGGCATGCCCTTTGATGGAACTCGTCTTTTTGGGGAAAAGGCAGACTTGCCCTGGTCAGGTTCAAGGACTCTCGAGCTACGGCCAGATCCTTGGGCCTCTCCTCCACCCTCGTGGCCAGTCTTCTTATTGCCCTTTTTGTGGCAACTTAAGTGGTTTCCGGCCACGTCATCCCTATCCCAGCCATCGTCCTGGACAGACTGCCCAAGCTGTGCAAGAACGTGTGCATTCCGATCCAGGAATTGAGGCCAGAAGTCGTCGGCCACACTGCACCCAGCAGCCACAGCCTCCAAGCACTCCTAGGCTGACTCTGCAGGACCACACTACTCCAGTTGGTGGGAGAATTTGTCATCATCTCCCTCACTGAAGATCCATAACATCGTCCAGAAGGGCTATTTTCTTCCTTTCCTTTCCTTTCTTTTCTGCCTCCCATTCTACCAAATCAGGAACGGCTGATGGAGGATCATCTGAGATTTCTCCAAAAGGAAGTTACAGCTCTCTTGGTCAAGAGAGCCATAAAAAAGTGTCCTGGTCTTAGAAGTAGACAGTGGTTGTTATTCCTGCTTTTTACTGATTCCAAAGAAGAACAAAGGGTTGCAGCCCATTTTAGATATTCGTACCGTCAATCTCTTCCTCAAGAAGGAGATTTTCAAGATGCTTACTCTAGTTCAGGTCTTGTCTGCCCTAGACCAAGAGGACTGGATGGTAGAGTTGGACCTGCTGGATGTGTGTTTTTTTTATCCCCATCCTGCTGGGCCACTGGCGCTACTTGCGGTTCAAGATAGGTCGTGAGCACTTTCAGTTTACCATGCTCCTCGTCAGCCTTCCCAGTGCCCCTCGTTTGTTCACCAAGGTGAGGGCGGTGGTCGCAGCTCATCTGCACTGGTTAGGGGTGACAGTCTTCCCCTCCTTGACGAATGGCTGTTAAAGGCGTCCTTGCACCAGGCAGTCGTCTCTCACCTTCAGACTATGGCGGACCTCCTGCATTCGCTGGGGTTCTCTGAGAAGTCACATCTGGCTCATTCTCAGACCCTCCCTTTCATCCAAGCAGCTCTGGACACAGTGCAGTTTCAGGCCTATGCTCCCTGAGCAGCGAGTCCAGGATATTCAGGTTATAATTCAGATGTTTCGGCCTCTATCCTGGATTTCGGTAAGACTGACTCTGAGGCTCTGGGGCCTTATGGCCTTCTGCATTCTGTTGATATGGCATGCCAGGTGGCGTATGCGGGCTCTGCAGTGGGACCTGAAGTTCTAGTGGGCACAGCATTGAGGAAATCTCACCGGCATGGTCCAGATCTCAGAAGGAACTGCGAGTGAATCGGCAGTGGTGGTTGACGAACCGCGATTGGGTCAGCGGCAGAACCCTCTCCCTTCCTCAGCCAGAACTCACAGTATATACAGATGTGTCACTTCTGACATGGGGCGGCCATCTGGGAGAGGTGGAGATCAGGGGATACTGGTCTCCGGCAGAGTCGGGACTCCACATAAATCTGTTGGAGCTCCAAGCGATTCGATTGGCATTGAAAGCATTTCTTCTGTCTGTCAAAGAGAAGCGAATGCAGGTGTTCACGGACAACACCACAGCCATGTGATATTGCAACAAGCACGGCGGGGTGGGGTCGTGGACCCTTTGTCAAGAGGCCCTGCATCTCTGTACATGGCTGGATCAGCCAGGCATAACCCTGATGGTTTAACACCTGGCAGGTTCCCTGAATGCCACGGCGGACGAACACAGCCATCTGATAGAGACTACTAGCCGCAGATTCCTTCACGTAGAATTATCCCCAGGCGTGAGACTGGATCCGGAAAACTTTTTGCCCAGCATCCCTGCACACTGGGGGTACGGCACTATGCGACCCCGCCCAGGCATAGTTCGCGCACGTGACATCAGCGAGGTCACATAAGTCCCGCCCTGGCGCGCCTACGTCAGTTTTTTCCTTTTCCGCGTGGAACGCGGATCCGGTTTGTGCTCTGGGCCTGTTTAGGCCTTTCCCTTATGTTATTGCTGCGTGTGTGGGAACAGTGTGCAAATACCTTCGGGCTTTAAAACTTGTTTGTCGTGTGGCTGCCTCATGTCGGCGATGGATTCTCACCCCATCTGTATGTGGTGTTTGGGGGAGCACCACGACTCCACTGATTGTGAGGCGTGCCAGCAGATGAAGCCGAAGTCCCGGCGTGAGCGCCAGATGAAACTTCTTTCGGCTCGTGTGTCCAGGTCGGCGTCGTCATATCGACCGGCCCCTGAGGAGGGTTCTCGGACCCGCGGCTTCCCTCACCGACTTCGATCTACTCCCAAGTCGCAAGTGAACTGCTCACCTCTTGGTAAGTGTTGCAGTTTGTCCCCGAGGGTCAGGTTCCAGCCTGTCGGGGGCGTGGGCTCCGCGGGTGGTGCGGCCCCGCGGGTCATCCCCTTATCCACCTTTTCCCGGCGTGGGGGCGACCAGAGCCCAGATGGAGACATATGCGGCGGCTTTGCAGGCCTCGCTGGCTTCTCCTCTTCCTCCTTCCCCTCCTGGGACATCAGCGGATCCGTTGCAGTGTGCGGGGCCCTCCACGGCGTCGCCGGCGGCTCTGGCCCCGGCGCCGACTGGTTCGGATCCAGGCTCAGAGGATGTGATGCCTTTGGGGTGCGGCCCTTCGGGGGTCCCTCCTTTGGACCACGGCGCCTCTGCTTCGCTGCAAACTCCCGCGGGAGTCCCTGTGGTGTCGCGGGAGGTAGCCAGGGCTCGGGTCGCACCCCGAGCCTTTCTCGGTCCTCGGGACGGGCGGCAGCCTTGTCCGAGGCGATGCCACCACGGCGCCGGCGGCTGCTGGTCCTGGCGGCGCCACAGGGGTCGGCGGAGGGCCCTTCTCGTCCAAGCCCCTCTCTGTCCTCGGGACAGGCGACAGCCTTGTCCGAGGCCGAGGTGACACCGCTACA